>NC_090451.1:634676573-635276573 GCF_031143425.1 Pleurodeles waltl
GGGGCTCTGACCAGGTTCTGTTACCCAGAATCCTTTGCAAACCTCAAAATTTGGCTAAAAAAACACAAGTTCCTCACATTTCTGTGGCAGAAAGTTCTGGAATCTGAGAGGAGCCACAATTTCCTTCCACCCAGCGTTCCCCCAAGTCTCCCGATAAAAATGATACCTCACTTGTGTGGGTAGGCCTAGCGCCCGCGACAGGAAACGCCCCAAAGCGTAACGTGGACACATCCAAATTTTGGGAAGAAAACAGAGGTGTGTTTTGCGAAGTGCCTACCTGTAGATTTTGGCCTCTAGCTCAGCCGGCACGTAGGGAAACCTACCAAACCTGTGCATTTCTGAAAACTAGAGACCTAGGGGAATCCAAGGAGGGGTGACTTGCGGGGCTCGGACCAGGTTCTGTTACCCAGAATCCTTTGCAAAACCTCAAAATTTGGCTAACAAAACACATGTTCCTCACATTTCTGTGGCAGAAAGTTCTGGAATCTTAGAGGAGCCACAAATTTCCTTCCACCCAGCGTTCCCCCAAGTCTCCCGATAAAAATGATACCTCACTTGTGTGGGTAGGCCTAGCGCCCGCGACAGGAAACGCCCCAAAGCGCAACGTGGACACATCCAAATTTTTGGAAGAAAACAGAGGTGTTTTTTGCGAAGTGCCTACCTGTAGATTTTGGCCTCTAGCTCAGCCGGCACCAAGGGAACCTACCAAACCTGTGCATTTCTGAAAACTAGAGACCTAGGGGAATCAAAGGAGGGGTGACTTGCGGTGCTCGGACCAGGTTCTGTTACCCAGAATCCTTTGCAAACCTCAAAATTTGGCTAAAAAAAAACACATGTTCCTCACATTTCTGTGGCAGAAAGTTCTGGAATCTTAGAGGAGCCACAAATTTCCTTCCACCCAGCGTTCCCCCAAGTCTCCCGATAAAAATGATACCTCACTTGTGTGGGTAGGCCTAGCGCCCGCGACAGGAAACGCCCCAAAGCGCAACGTGGACACATCCAAATTTTTGGAAGAAAACAGAGGTGTTTTTTGCGAAGTGCCTACCTGTAGATTTTGGCCTCTAGCTCAGCCGGCACCTAGGGAAACCTACCAAACCTGTGCATTTCTGAAAACTAGAGACCTAGGGGAATCCAAGATGGGGTGACTTGCGGGGCTCGGACCAGGTTCTGTTACCCAGAATCCTTTGCAAACCTCAAAATTTGGCTAAAAAAAAACACATGTTCCTCACATTTCTGTGGCAGAAAGTTCTGGAATCTGAGAGGAGCCACAAATTTCCTTCCACCCAGCGTTCCCCCAAGTCTCCCGATAAAAAATGATACCTCACTTGTGTGGGTAGGCCTAGCGCCCGCGACAGGAAACGCCCAAAAGCGTAACGTGGACACATCCAAATTTTTGGAAGAAAACAGAGGTGTTTTTTTGCGAAGTGCCTACCTGTAGATTTTGGCCTCTAGCTCAGCCGGCACCTAGGGAAACCTACCAAACCTGTGCATTTCTGAAAACTAGAGACCTAGGGGAATCCAAGATGGGGTGACTTGCGGGGCTCGGACCAGGTTCTGTTACCCAGAATCCTTTGCAAACCTCAAAATTTGGCTTAAAAAAACACATGTTCCTCACATTTCTGTGGCAGAAAGTTCTGGAATCAGAGAGGAGCCACAAATTTCCTTCCACCCAGCGTTCCCCCAAGTCTCCCGATAAAAATGATACCTCACTTGTGTGGGTAGGCCTAGCGCCCGCGACAGGAAACGCCCCAAAGCGCAACGTGGACACATCCAAATTTTTGGAAGAAAAACAGAGGTGTTTTTTGCGAAGTGCCTACCTGTAGATTTTGGCCTCTAGCTCAGCGGCACCAAGGGAACCTACCAAACCTGTGCATTTCTGAAAACTAGAGACCTAGGGGAATCCAAGATGGGGTGACTTGCGGGGCTTGGACCAGGTTCTGTTACCCAGAATCCTTTGCAAACCTCAAAATTTGGCTAGAAAAACACATGTTCCTCACATTTCTGTTGCAGAAAGTTCTGGAATCTGAGAGGAGCCACAAATTTCCTACCACCCAGCGTTCCCCCAAGTCTCCCGATAAAAATGATACCTCACTTGTGTGGGTAGGCCTAGCGCCCGCGACAGGAAACGCCCCAAAGCGTAACGTGGACACATCCAAATTTTTGGAAGAAAACAGAGGTGTGTTTTGCGAAGTGCCTACCTGTAGATTTTGGCCTCTAGCTCAGCCGGCACGTAGGGAAACCTACCAAACCTGTGCATTTCTGAAAACTAGAGACCTAGGGGAATCCAAGGAGGGGTGACTTGCGGGGCTCGGACCAGGTTCTGTTACCCAGAATCCTTTGCAAACCTCAAAATTTGGCTAAAAAAACACATGTTCCTCACATTTCTGTGGCAGAAAGTTCTGGAATCTTAGAGGAGCCACAAATGTCCTTCCACCCAGCGTTCCCCCAAGTCTCCCGATAAAAATGATACCTCACTTGTGTGGGGTAGGCCTAGCGCCCACGACAGGAAACGCCCCAAAGCGCAACGTGGACACATCCAAAATTTTTGGAAGAAAACAGAGGTGTTTTTTGCGAAGTGCCTACCTGTAGATTTTGGCATCTAGCTCAGCCGGCACCTAGGGAAACCTACCAAACCTGTGCATTTCTGAAAACTAGAGACCTAGGGGAATCCAAGATGGGGTGACTTGCGGGGCTCGGACCAGGTTCTGTTACCCAGAATCCTTTGCAAACCTCAAAATTTGGCTAAAAAAACACATGTTCCTCACATTTCTGTGGCAGAAAGTTCTGGAATCTGAGAGGAGCCACAAATTTCCTTCCACCCAGCGTTCCCCCAAGTCTCCCGATAAAAATGATACCTCACTTGTGTGGGTAGGCCTAGCGCCCGCGACAGGAAACGCCCAAAAGCGTAACGTGGACACATCCAAATTTTTGGAAGAAAACAGAGGTGTTTTTTTGCGAAGTGCCTACCTGTAGATTTTGGCCTCTAGCTCAGCCGGCACCTAGGGAAACCTACCAAACCTGTGCATTTCTGAAAACTAGAGACCTAGGGGAATCCAAGATGGGGTGACTTGCGGGGCTCGGACCAGGTTCTGTTACCCAGAATCCTTTGCAAACCTCAAAATTTGGCTAAAAAAACACATGTTCCTCACATTTCTGTGGCAGAAAGTTCTGGAATCAGAGAGGAGCCACAAATTTCCTTCCACCCAGCGTTCCCCCAAGTCTCCCGATAAAAATGATACCTCACTTGTGTGGGTAGGCCTAGCGCCCGCGACAGGAAACGCCCCAAAGCGCAACGTGGACACATCCAAATTTTTGGAAGAAAACAGAGGTGTTTTTTGCGAAGTGCCTACCTGTAGATTTTGGCCTCTAGCTCAGCCGGCACCAAGGGAACCTACCAAACCTGTGCATTTCTGAAAACTAGAGACCTAGGGGAATCCAAGATGGGGTGACTTGCGGGGCTTGGACCAGGTTCTGTTACCCAGAATCCTTTGCAAACCTCAAAATTTGGCTAGAAAAACACATGTTCCTCACATTTCTGTTGCAGAAAGTTCTGGAATCTGAGAGGAGCCACAAATTTCCTACCACCCAGCGTTCCCCCAAGTCTCCCGATAAAAATGATACCTCACTTGTGTGGGTAGGCCTAGCGCCCACGACAGGAAAACGCCCCAAAGCGTAACGTGGACACATCCAAATTTTTGGAAGAAAACAGAGGTGTGTTTTGCGAAGTGCCTACCTGTAGATTTTGGCCTCTAGCTCAGCCGGCACCTAGGGAAACCTACCAAACCTGTGCATTTCTGAAAACTAGAGACCTAGGGGAATCCAAGATGGAGTGACTTGCGGGGCTCGGACCAGGTTCTGTTACCCAGAATCCTTTGCAAACCTCAAAATTTGGCTAAAAAAACAGATGTTCCTCACATTTCTGTGGCAGAAAGTTCTGGAATCTGAGAGGAGCCACAAATTTCCTTCCACCCAGCGTTCCCCCAAGTCTCCCGATAAAAATGATACTTCACTTGTGTGGGTAGGCCTAGCGCCCGCGAAAGGAAACGCCCCAAAACGCAACGTGGACACATCCAAATTTTTGGAAGAAAACAGAGGTGTTTTTTGCGAAGTGCCTACCTGTAGATTTTGGCCTCTAGCTCAGCCGGCACCTAGGGAAACCTACCAAACCTGTGCATTTCTGAAAACTAGAGACCTAGGGGAATCCAAGGAGGGGTGACTTGCGGGGTTCGGACCAGGTTTTGTTACCCAGAATCCTTTGCAAACCTCAAAATTTGGCTAAAAAAACACATGTTCCTCACATTTCTGTGGCAGAAAGTTCTGGAATCAGAGAGGAGCCACAAATTTCCGTCCACCCAGCGTTCCCCCAAGTCTCCCGATAAAAATGATACCTCACTTGTGTGGGTAGGCCTAGCGCCCCGCGACAGGAAACGCCCCAAAGCGCAACGTGGACACATCCAAATTTTTGGAAGAAAACAGAGGTGTTTTTTGCGAAGTGCCTACCTGTAGATTTTGGCATCTAGCTCAGCCGGCACCTAGGGGAAACCTACCAAACCTGTGCATTTCTGAAAACTAGAGACCTAGGGGAATCCAAGATGGGGTGACTTGCGGGGCTCGGACCAGGTTCTGTTACCCAGAATCCTTTGCAAACCTCAAAATTTGGCTAAAAAAACACATGTTCCTCACATTTCTGTGGCAGAAAGTTCTGGAATCTCAGAGGAGCCACAAATTTCCTTCCACCCAGCGTTCCCCCAAGTCTCCCGATAAAAATGATACCTCACTTGTGTGGGTAGGCCTAGCGCCCGCGACAGGAAACGCCCAAAAGCGTAACGTGGACACATCCAAATTTTTGGAAGAAAACAGAGGTGTTTTTTGCGAAGTGCCTACCTGTAGATTTTGGCCTCTAGCTCAGCCGGCACCTAGGGAAACCTACCAAACCTGTGCATTTCTGAAAACTAGAGACCTAGGGGAATCCAAGATGGGGTGACTTGCGGGGCTCGGACCAGGTTCTGTTACCCAGAATCCTTTGCAAACCTCAAAATTTGGCTAAAAAAACACATGTTCCTCACATTTCTGTGGCAGAAAGTTCTGGAATCAGAGAGGAGCCACAAATTTCCTTCCACCCAGCGTTCCCCCAAGTCTCCCGATAAAAATGATACCTCACTTGTGTGGGTAGGCCTAGCGCCCGCGACAGGAAACGCCCCAAAGCGCAACGTGGACATATCCAAATTTTTGGAAGAAAACAGAGGTGTTTTTTGCGAAGTGCCTACCTGTAGATTTTGGCCTCTAGCTCAGCCGGCACCAAGGGAACCTACCAAACCTGTGCATTTCTGAAACTAGAGACCTAGGGGGAATCCAAGATGGGGTGACTTGCGGGGCTTGGACCAGGTTCTGTTACACAGAATCCTTTGCAAACCTCAAAATTTGGCTAGAAAAACACATGTTCCTCACATTTCTGTTGCAGAAAGTTCTGGAATCTGAGAGGAGCCACAAATTTCCTACCACCCAGCGTTCCCCCAAGTCTCCCGATAAAAATGATACCTCACTTGTGTGGGTAGGCCTAGCGCCCGCGACAGGAAACGCCCCAAAGCGTAACGTGGACACATCCAAATTTTTGGAAGAAAACAGAGGTGTGTTTTGCGAAGTGCCTACCTGTAGATTTTGGCCTCTAGCTCAGCCGGCACGTAGGGAAACCTACCAAACCTGTGCATTTCTGAAAACTAGAGACCTAGGGGAATCCAAGGAGGGGTGACTTGCGGGGCTCGGACCAGGTTCTGTTACCCAGAATCCTTTGCAAACCTCAAAATTTGGCTAAAAAAACACATGTTCCTCACATTTCTGTGGCAGAAAGTTCTGGAATCTTAGAGGAGCCACAAATTTCCTTCCACCCAGCGTTCCCCCAAGTCTCCCGATAAAAATGATACCTCACTTGTGTGGGTAGGCCTAGCGCCCGCGACAGGAAACGCCCCAAAGCGCAACATGGACACATCCAAATTTTTGGAAGAAAACAGAGGTGTTTTTTGCGAAGTGCCTACCTGTAGATTTTGGCCTCTAGCTCAGCCGGCACCTAGGGAAACCTACCAAACCTGTGCATTCTGAAAACTAGAGACCTAGGGGAATCCAAGATGGAGTGACTTGCGGGGCTCGGACCAGGTTCTGTTACCCAGAATCCTTTGCAAACCTCAAAATTTGGCTAAAAAAACACATGTTCCTCACATTTCTGTGGCAGAAAGTTCTGGAATCTGAGAGGAGCCACAAATTTCCTCCCACCCAGCGTTCCCCCAAGTCTCCCGATAAAAATGATACCTCACTTGTGTGGGTAGGCCTAGCGCCCGCGACAGGAAACGCCCCAAAGCGCAACGTGGACACATCCAAATTTTGGGAAGAAAACAGAGGTGTTTTTTGCGAAGTGCCTACCTGTAGATTTTGGCCTCTAGCTCAGCCGGCACCTAGGGAAACCTACCAAACCTGTGCATTTCTGAAAACTAGAGACCTAGGGGAATCCAAGATGGGGTGACTTGCGGGGCTCGGACCAGGTTCTGTTACCCAGAATCCTTTGCAAACCTCAAAATTTGGCTAAAAAAAACACATGTTCCTCACATTTCTGTGGCAGAAAGTTCTGGAATCTGAGAGGAGCCACAAATTTCCTTCCACCCAGCGTTCCCCCAAGTCTCCCGATAAAAATGATACCTCACTTGTGTGGGTAGGCCTAGCGCCCGCGACAGGAAACGCCCCAAAGCGCAACGTGGACACATCCAAATTTTTGGAAGAAAACAGAGGTGTTTTTTGCTAAGTGCCTACCTGTAGATTTTGGCCTCTAGCTCAGCCGGCACCTAGGGAAACCTACCAAACCTGTGCATTTCTGAAAACTAGAGACCTAGGGGAATCCAAGGAGGGGTGACTTGTGGGGCTCGGACCAGGTTCTGTTACCCAGAATCCTTTGCAAACCTCAAAATTTGGCTAAAAAAAACACATGTTCCTCACATTTCTGTGGCAGAAAGTTCTGGAATCTGAGAGGTGCCACAAATTTCCTTCCACCCAGCGTTCCCCCAAGTCTCCCGATAAAAATGATACCTCACTTGTGTGGGTAGGCCTAGCGCCCGCGACAGGAAACGCCCCAAAGCGCAATGTGGACACATCCAAATTTTTGGAAGAAAACAAAGGTGTTTTTTGCGAAGTGCCTACCTGTAGATTTTGGCCTCTAGCTCAGCCGACACCTAGGGAAACCTACCAAACCTGTGCATTTCTGAAAACTAGAGACCTAGGGGAATCCACGATGGAGTGACTTGCGGGGCTCGGACCAGGTTCTGTTACCCAGAATCCTTTGCAAACCTCAAAATTTGGCTAAAAAAACAGATGTTCCTCACATTTCTGTGGCAGAAAGTTCTGGAATCTGAGAGGAGCCACAAATTTCCTTCCACCCAGCGTTCCCCCAAGTCTCCCGATACAAATGATACCTCACTTGTGTGGGTAGGCCTAGCGCCCGCGACAGGAAACGCCCAAAAGCGTAACGTGGACACATCCAAATTTTTGGAAGAAAACAGAGGTGTTTTTTGCGAAGTGCCTACCTGTAGATTTTGGCCTCTAGCTCAGCCGGCACCTAGGGAAACCTACCAAACCTGTGCATTTCTGAAAACTAGAGACCTAGGGGAATCCAAGATGGGGTGACTTGCGGGGCTCGGACCAGGTTCTGTTACCCAGAATCCTTTGCAAACCTCAAAATTTGGCAAAAAAACACATGTTCCTCACATTTCTGTGGCAGAAAGTTCTGGAATCTGAGAGGAGCCACAAATTTTCTACCACGCAGCGTTCCCATAAGTCTCCCGATAAAAATGATACCTCACTTGTGTGGGTAGGCCTAGCGCTCGCGACAGGAAACGCCCCAAAGCGTAACTTGGACACATCCAAATTTTTGGAAGAAAACAGAGGTGTTTTTTGCGAAGTGCCTACCTGTAGATTTTGGCCTCTAGCTCAGCCGGCACGTAGGGAAACCTACCAAACCTGTGCATTTCTGAAAACTAGAGACCTAGGGGAATCCAAGGAGGGGTGACTTGCGGGGCTCGGACCAGGTTCTGTTACCCAGAATCCTTTGCAAACCTCAAAATTTGGCTAAAAAAAACACATGTTCCTCACATTTCTGTGGCAGAAAGTTCTGGAATCTGAGAGGAGCCACAAATTTCCTTCCACCCAGCGTTCCCCCAAGTCTCCCGATAAAAATGATACCTCACTTGTGTGGGTAGGCCTAGCGCCCGCGACAGGAAACGACCCAAAGCGCAACGTGGACACATCCAAATTTTTGGAAGAAAACAGAGGTGTTTTTTGCGAAGTGCCTACCTGTAGATTTTGGCCTCTAGCTCAGCCGGCACCTAGGGAAACCTACCAAACCTGTGCATTTCTAAAAACTAGAGACCTAGGGGAATCCAAGATGGGGTGACTTGCGGGGCTCGGACCAGATTGTTACCCAGAATCCTTTGCAAACCTTAAAATTTGGCTAAAAAAACACATGTTCCTCACATTTCTGTGGCAGAAAGTTCTGGAATCTGAGAGGAGCCACAAATTTCCTTCCACCCAGCGTTCCCCCAAGTCTCCCGATAAAAATGATACCTCACTTGTGTGGGTAGGCCTAGCACCCGCAACAGGAAACGCCCCAAAGCGCAACGTGGACACATCCAAATTTTTGGAAGAAAACAGAGGTGTTTTTTGCGAAGTGCCTACCTGTAGATTTTGGCCTCTAGCTCAGCCGGCACCAAGGGAACCTACCAAACCTGTGCATTTCTGAAAACTAGAGACCTAGGGGAATCCAAGATGGGGTGACTTGCAGGGCTCGGACCAGGTTCTGTTACCCAGAATCCTTTGCAAACCTCAAAATTTGGCTAAAACATGTTCCTCTCATTTCTGTGGCAGAAAGTTCTGGAATCTGAGAGGAGCCACAAATTTCCTACCACCCAGCGTTCCCCTAAGTCTCCCGATAAAAATGATACCTCACTTGTGTGGGTAGGCCTAGCGCCCGCGACAGGAAACGCCCCAAAGCGTAACGTGGACACATCCAAATTTTTGGAAGAAAACAGAGGTGTTTTTTGCGAAGTGCCTACCTGTAGATTTTGGCCTCTAGCTCAGCCGGCACGTAGGGAAACCTACCAAACCTGTGCATTTCTGAAAACTAGAGACCTAGGGGAATCCAAGGAGGGGTGACTTGCGGGGCTCGGACCAGGTTCTGTTACCCAGAATCCTTTGCAAACCTCAAAATTTGGCTAAAAAAAACAGATGTTCCTCACATTTCTGTGGCAGAAAGTTCTGGAATCTGAGAGGAGCCACAAATTTCCTTCCACCAAGCGTTTCCCTAAGTCTCCCGATAAAAATGATACCTCACTTGTGTGGGTAGGCCTAGCGCCCGCGACAGGAAACGCCCAAAAGCGTAACGTGGACACATCCAAATTTTTGGAAGAAAACAGAGGTGTTTTTTGCGAAGTGCCTACCTGTAGATTTTGGCCTCTAGCTCAGCCGGCACCTAGGGAAACCTACCAAACCTGTGCATTTCTGAAAACTAGAGACCTAGGGGAATCCAAGATGGGGTGACTTGCGGGGCTCGGACCAGGTTCTGTTACCCAGAATCCTTTGCAAACCTCAAAATTTGGCTAAAAAAACACATGTTCCTCACATTTCTGTGGCAGAAAGTTCTGGAATCTGAGAGGAGCCACAAATTTCCTTCCACCCAGCGTTCCCCCAAGCCTCCCGATAAAAATGATACCTCACTTGTGTGGGTAGGCCTAGCGCCCGCGACAGGAAACGCCCCAAAGCGCAACGTGAACACATCCAAATTTTTGGAAGAAAACAGAGGTGTTTTTTGCAAAGTGCCTACCTGTAGATTTTGGCCTCTAGCTCAGCCGGCACCTAGGGAAACCTACCAAACCTGTGCATTTCTGAAAACTAGAGACCTAGGGGAATCCAAGATGGGGTGACTTGCGGGGCTCGGACCAGGTTCTGTTACCCAGAATCCTTTGCAAACCTCAAAATGTGGCTAAAAAAACACATGTTCCTCACATTTCTGTGGCAGAAAGTTCTGGAATCTGAGAGGAGCCACGAATTTCCTTCCATCCAGCGTTCCCCCAAGTCTCCCGATAAAAATGATACCTCACTTGTGTGGGTAGGCCTAGCGCCCGCGACAGGAAACGCCCCAAAGCGCAACGTGGACACATCCAAATTTTTGGAAGAAAACAGAGGTGTTTTTTGCGAAGTGCCTACCTGTAGATTTTGGCCTCTAGCTCAGCCGGCACCTAGGGAAGCCTACCAAACCTGTGCATTTCTAAAAACTAGAGACCTAGGGGAATCCAAGATGGGGTGACTTGCGGGGCTCGGACCAGGTTCTGTTACCCAGAATCCTTTGCAAACCTCAAAATTTGGCTAAAAAAACACATGTTCCTCACATTTCTGTGGCAGAAAGTTCTGGAATCTGAGAGGAGCCACAAATGTCCTTCCACCCAGCGTTCCCCCAAGTCTCCCGATAAAAATGATACCTCACTTGTGTGGGTAGACCTAGCGCCCGCGACAGGAAATGCCCCAAAGCGCAACGTGGACACATCCAAATTTTTGGAAGAAAACAGAGGTGTTTTTTGCGAAGTGCCTACCTGTAGATTTTGGCCTCTAGCTCAGCCGGCACCTAGGGAAACCTACCAAACCTGTGCATTTCTGAAAACTAGAGACCTAGGGGAATCCAAGGAGGGGTGACTTGCGGGGCTCGGACCAGGTTCTGTTACCCAGAATCCTTTGCAAACCTCAAAATTTGGCTAAAAAAACAGATGTTCCTCACATTTCTGTGGCAGAAAGTTCTGGAATCTGAGAGGAGCCACAAATTTCCTTCCACCCAGCGTTCCCCCAAGTCTCCCGATAAAAATGATACCTCACTTGTGTGGGTAGGCCTAGCGCCCGTGACAGGAAACGCCCCAAAGCGCAACGTGGACACATCCACATTTTTGGAAGAAAACAGAGGTGTTTTTTGCGAAGTGCCTACCTGTAGATTTTGGCCTCTAGCTCAGCCGGCACCTAGGGAAACCTACCAAACCTGTGCATTTCTGAAAACTAGAGACCTAGGGGAATCCAAGATGGGGTGACTTGCGGGGCTCGGACCAGGTTCTGTTACCCAGAATCCTTTGCAAACCTCAAAATTTCGCTAAAAAAACACATGTTCCTCACATTTCTGTGGCAGAAAGTTCTGGAATCTGAGAGGAGCCACAAATTTCCTACCACCCAGCGTTCCCCTAAGTCTCCCGATAAAAATGATACCTCACTTGTGTGGGTAGGCCTAGCGCCCGCGACAGGAAACGCCCCAAAGCGTAACGTGGACACATCCAAATTTTTGGAAGAAAACAGAGGTGTTTTTTGCGAAGTGCCTACCTGTAGATTTTGGCCTCTAGCTCAGCCGGCACGTAGGGAAACCTACCAAACCTGTGCATTTCTGAAAACTAGAGACCTAGGGGAATCCAAGGAGGGGTGACTTGCGGGGCTCGGACCAGGTTCTGTTACCCAGAATCCTTTGCAAACCTCAAAATTTGGCTAAAAAAACAGATGTTCCTCACATTTCTGTGGCAGAAAGTTCTGGAATCTGAGAGGAGCCACAAATTTCCTTCCACCAAGCGTTTCCCTAAGTCTCCCGATAAAAATGATACCTCACTTGTGTGGGTAGGCCTAGCGCCCGCGACAGGAAACGCCCAAAAGCGTAACGTGGACACATCCAAATTTTTGGAAGAAAACAGAGGTGTTTTTTGCGAAGTGCCTACCTGTAGATTTTGGCCTCTAGCTCAGCCGGCACCTAGGGAAACCTACCAAACCTGTGCATTTCTGAAAACTAGAGACCTAGGGGAATCCAAGATGGGGTGACTTGCGGGGCTCGGACCAGGTTCTGTTACCCAGAATCCTTTGCAAACCTCAAAATTTGGCTAAAAAAACACATGTTCCTCACATTTCTGTGGCAGAAAGTTCTGGAATCTGAGAGGAGCCACAAATTTCCTTCCACCAAGCGTTTCCCTAAGTCTCCCGATAAAAATGATACCTCACTTGTGTGGGTAGGCCTAGCGCCCGCGACAGGAAACGCCCAAAAGCGTAACGTGGACACATCCAAATTTTTGGAAGAAAACAGAGGTGTTTTTTGCGAAGTGCCTACCTGTAGATTTTGGCCTCTAGCTCAGCCGGCACCTAGGGAAACCTACCAAACCTGTGCATTTCTGAAAACTAGAGACCTAGGGGAATCCAAGATGGGGTGACTTGCGGGGCTCGGACCAGGTTCTGTTACCCAGAATCCTTTGCAAACCTCAAAATTTGGCTTAAAAAAACACATGTTCCTCACATTTCTGTGGCAGAAAGTTCTGGAATCAGAGAGGAGCCACAAATTTCCTTCCACCCAGCGTTCCCCCAAGTCTCCCGATAAAAATGATACCTCACTTGTGTGGGTAGGCCTAGCGCCCGCGACAGGAAACGCCCCAAAGCGCAACGTGGACACATCCAAATTTTTGGAAGAAAACAGAGGTGTTTTTTGCGAAGTGCCTACCTGTAGATTTTGGCCTCTAGCTCAGCCGGCACCAAGGGAACCTACCAAACCTGTGCATTTCTGAAAACTAGAGACCTAGGGGAATCCAAGATGGGGTGACTTGCGGGGCTTGGACCAGGTTCTGTTACCCAGAATCCTTTGCAAACCTCAAAATTTGGCTAGAAAAACACATGTTCCTCACATTTCTGTTGCAGAAAGTTCTGGAATCTGAGAGGAGCCACAAATTTCCTACCACCCAGCGTTCCCCCAAGTCTCCCGATAAAAATGATACCTCACTTGTGTGGGTAGGCCTAGCGCCCGCGACAGGAAACGCCCCAAAGCGTAACGTGGACACATCCAAATTTTTGGAAGAAAACAGAGGTGTGTTTTGCGAAGTGCCTACCTGTAGATTTTGGCCTCTAGCTCAGCCGGCACGTAGGGAAACCTACCAAACCTGTGCATTTCTGAAAACTAGAGACCTAGGGGAATCCAAGGAGGGGTGACTTGCGGGGCTCGGACCAGGTTCTGTTACCCAGAATCCTTTGCAAACCTCAAAATGTGGCTAAAAAAACACATGTTCCTCACATTTCTGTGGCAGAAAGTTCTGGAATCTGAGAGGAGCCACGAATTTCCTTCCATCCAGCGTTCCCCCAAGTCTCCCGATAAAAATGATACCTCACTTGTGTGGGTAGGCCTAGCGCCCGCGACAGGAAACGCCCCAAAGCGCAACGTGGACACATCCAAATTTTTGGAAGAAAACAGAGGTGTTTTTTGCGAAGTGCCTACCTGTAGATTTTGGCCTCTAGCTCAGCCGGCACCTAGGGAAGCCTACCAAACCTGTGCATTTCTAAAAACTAGAGACCTAGGGGAATCCAAGATGGGGTGACTTGCGGGGCTCGGACCAGGTTCTGTTACCCAGAATCCTTTGCAAACCTCAAAATTTGGCTAAAAAAACACATGTTCCTCACATTTCTGTGGCAGAAAGTTCTGGAATCTGAGAGGAGCCACAAATGTCCTTCCACCCAGCGTTCCCCCAAGTCTCCCGATAAAAATGATACCTCACTTGTGTGGGTAGACCTAGCGCCCGCGACAGGAAATGCCCCAAAGCGCAACGTGGACACATCCAAATTTTTGGAAGAAAACAGAGGTGTTTTTTGCGAAGTGCCTACCTGTAGATTTTGGCCTCTAGCTCAGCCGGCACCTAGGGAAACCTACCAAACCTGTGCATTTCTGAAAACTAGAGACCTAGGGGAATCCAAGGAGGGGTGACTTGCGGGGCTCGGACCAGGTTCTGTTACCCAGAATCCTTTGCAAACCTCAAAATTTGGCTAAAAAAACAGATGTTCCTCACATTTCTGTGGCAGAAAGTTCTGGAATCTGAGAGGAGCCACAAATTTCCTTCCACCCAGCGTTCCCCCAAGTCTCCCGATAAAAATGATACCTCACTTGTGTGGGTAGGCCTAGCGCCCGTGACAGGAAACGCCCCAAAGCGCAACGTGGACACATCCACATTTTTGGAAGAAAACAGAGGTGTTTTTTGCGAAGTGCCTACCTGTAGATTTTGGCCTCTAGCTCAGCCGGCACCTAGGGAAACCTACCAAACCTGTGCATTTCTGAAAACTAGAGACCTAGGGGAATCCAAGATGGGGTGACTTGCGGGGCTCGGACCAGGTTCTGTTACCCAGAATCCTTTGCAAACCTCAAAATTTCGCTAAAAAAACACATGTTCCTCACATTTCTGTGGCAGAAAGTTCTGGAATCTGAGAGGAGCCACAAATTTCCTACCACCCAGCGTTCCCCTAAGTCTCCCGATAAAAATGATACCTCACTTGTGTGGGTAGGCCTAGCGCCCGCGACAGGAAACGCCCCAAAGCGTAACGTGGACACATCCAAATTTTTGGAAGAAAACAGAGGTGTTTTTTGCGAAGTGCCTACCTGTAGATTTTGGCCTCTAGCTCAGCCGGCACGTAGGGAAACCTACCAAACCTGTGCATTTCTGAAAACTAGAGACCTAGGGGAATCCAAGGAGGGGTGACTTGCGGGGCTCGGACCAGGTTCTGTTACCCAGAATCCTTTGCAAACCTCAAAATTTGGCTAAAAAAACAGATGTTCCTCACATTTCTGTGGCAGAAAGTTCTGGAATCTGAGAGGAGCCACAAATTTCCTTCCACCAAGCGTTTCCCTAAGTCTCCCGATAAAAATGATACCTCACTTGTGTGGGTAGGCCTAGCGCCCGCGACAGGAAACGCCCAAAAGCGTAACGTGGACACATCCAAATTTTTGGAAGAAAACAGAGGTGTTTTTTGCGAAGTGCCTACCTGTAGATTTTGGCCTCTAGCTCAGCCGGCACCTAGGGAAACCTACCAAACCTGTGCATTTCTGAAAACTAGAGACCTAGGGGAATCCAAGATGGGGTGACTTGCGGGGCTCGGACCAGGTTCTGTTACCCAGAATCCTTTGCAAACCTCAAAATTTGGCTAAAAAAACACATGTTCCTCACATTTCTGTGGCAGAAAGTTCTGGAATCTGAGAGGAGCCACAAATTTCCTTCCACCAAGCGTTTCCCTAAGTCTCCCGATAAAAATGATACCTCACTTGTGTGGGTAGGCCTAGCGCCCGCGACAGGAAACGCCCAAAAGCGTAACGTGGACACATCCAAATTTTTGGAAGAAAACAGAGGTGTTTTTTGCGAAGTGCCTACCTGTAGATTTTGGCCTCTAGCTCAGCCGGCACCTAGGGAAACCTACCAAACCTGTGCATTTCTGAAAACTAGAGACCTAGGGGAATCCAAGATGGGGTGACTTGCGGGGCTCGGACCAGGTTCTGTTACCCAGAATCCTTTGCAAACCTCAAAATTTGGCTTAAAAAAACACATGTTCCTCACATTTCTGTGGCAGAAAGTTCTGGAATCAGAGAGGAGCCACAAATTTCCTTCCACCCAGCGTTCCCCCAAGTCTCCCGATAAAAATGATACCTCACTTGTGTGGGTAGGCCTAGCGCCCGCGACAGGAAACGCCCCAAAGCGCAACGTGGACACATCCAAATTTTTGGAAGAAAACAGAGGTGTTTTTTGCGAAGTGCCTACCTGTAGATTTTGGCCTCTAGCTCAGCCGGCACCAAGGGAACCTACCAAACCTGTGCATTTCTGAAAACTAGAGACCTAGGGGAATCCAAGATGGGGTGACTTGCGGGGCTTGGACCAGGTTCTGTTACCCAGAATCCTTTGCAAACCTCAAAATTTGGCTAGAAAAACACATGTTCCTCACATTTCTGTTGCAGAAAGTTCTGGAATCTGAGAGGAGCCACAAATTTCCTACCACCCAGCGTTCCCCCAAGTCTCCCGATAAAAATGATACCTCACTTGTGTGGGTAGGCCTAGCGCCCGCGACAGGAAACGCCCCAAAGCGTAACGTGGACACATCCAAATTTTTGGAAGAAAACAGAGGTGTGTTTTGCGAAGTGCCTACCTGTAGATTTTGGCCTCTAGCTCAGCCGGCACGTAGGGAAACCTACCAAACCTGTGCATTTCTGAAAACTAGAGACCTAGGGGAATCCAAGGAGGGGTGACTTGCGGGGCTCGGACCAGGTTCTGTTACCCAGAATCCTTTGCAAACCTCAAAATTTGGCTAAAAAAACACATGTTCCTCACATTTCTGTGGCAGAAAGTTCTGGAATCTTAGAGGAGCCACAAATGTCCTTCCACCCAGCGTTCCCCCAAGTCTCCCGATAAAAATGATACCTCACTTGTGTGGGTAGGCCTAGCGCCCACGACAGGAAACGCCCCAAAGCGCAACGTGGACACATCCAAATTTTTGGAAGAAAACAGAGGTGTTTTTTGCGAAGTGCCTACCTGTAGATTTTGGCATCTAGCTCAGCCGGCACCTAGGGAAACCTACCAAACCTGTGCATTTCTGAAAACTAGAGACCTAGGGGAATCCAAGATGGGGTGACTTGCGGGGCTCGGACCAGGTTCTGTTACCCAGAATCCTTTGCAAACCTCAAAATTTGGCTAAAAAAACACATGTTCCTCACATTTCTGTGGCAGAAAGTTCTGGAATCTGAGAGGAGCCACAAATTTCCTTCCACCCAGCGTTCCCCCAAGTCTCCCGATAAAAATGATACCTCACTTGTGTGGGTAGGCCTAGCGCCCGCGACAGGAAACGCCCAAAAGCGTAACGTGGACACATCCAAATTTTTGGAAGAAAACAGAGGTGTTTTTTGCGAAGTGCCTACCTGTAGATTTTGGCCTCTAGCTCAGCCGGCACCTAGGGAAACCTACCAAACCTGTGCATTTCTGAAAACTAGAGACCTAGGGGAATCCAAGATGGGGTGACTTGCGGGGCTCGGACCAGGTTCTGTTACCCAGAATCCTTTGCAAACCTCAAAATTTGGCTAAAAAAACACATGTTCCTCACATTTCTGTGGCAGAAAGTTCTGGAATCAGAGAGGAGCCACAAATTTCCTTCCACCCAGCGTTCCCCCAAGTCTCCCGATAAAAATGATACCTCACTTGTGTGGGTAGGCCTAGCGCCCGCGACAGGAAACGCCCCAAAGCGCAACGTGGACACATCCAAATTTTTGGAAGAAAACAGAGGTGTTTTTTGCGAAGTGCCTACCTGTAGATTTTGGCCTCTAGCTCAGCCGGCACCAAGGGAACCTACCAAACCTGTGCATTTCTGAAAACTAGAGACCTAGGGGAATCCAAGATGGGGTGACTTGCGGGGCTTGGACCAGGTTCTGTTACCCAGAATCCTTTGCAAACCTCAAAATTTGGCTAGAAAAACACATGTTCCTCACATTTCTGTTGCAGAAAGTTCTGGAATCTGAGAGGAGCCACAAATTTCCTACCACCCAGCGTTCCCCCAAGTCTCCCGATAAAAATGATACCTCACTTGTGTGGGTAGGCCTAGCGCCCACGACAGGAAACGCCCCAAAGCGTAACGTGGACACATCCAAATTTTTGGAAGAAAACAGAGGTGTGTTTTGCGAAGTGCCTACCTGTAGATTTTGGCCTCTAGCTCAGCCGGCACCTAGGGAAACCTACCAAACCTGTGCATTTCTGAAAACTAGAGACCTAGGGGAATCCAAGATGGAGTGACTTGCGGGGCTCGGACCAGGTTCTGTTACCCAGAATCCTTTGCAAACCTCAAAATTTGGCTAAAAAAACAGATGTTCCTCACATTTCTGTGGCAGAAAGTTCTGGAATCTGAGAGGAGCCACAAATTTCCTTCCACCCAGCGTTCCCCCAAGTCTCCCGATAAAAATGATACTTCACTTGTGTGGGTAGGCCTAGCGCCCGCGAAAGGAAACGCCCCAAAACGCAACGTGGACACATCCAAATTTTTGGAAGAAAACAGAGGTGTTTTTTGCGAAGTGCCTACCTGTAGATTTTGGCCTCTAGCTCAGCCGGCACCTAGGGAAACCTACCAAACCTGTGCATTTCTGAAAACTAGAGACCTAGGGGAATCCAAGGAGGGGTGACTTGCGGGGTTCGGACCAGGTTTTGTTACCCAGAATCCTTTGCAAACCTCAAAATTTGGCTAAAAAAACACATGTTCCTCACATTTCTGTGGCAGAAAGTTCTGGAATCAGAGAGGAGCCACAAATTTCCGTCCACCCAGCGTTCCCCCAAGTCTCCCGATAAAAATGATACCTCACTTGTGTGGGTAGGCCTAGCGCCCGCGACAGGAAACGCCCCAAAGCGCAACGTGGACACATCCAAATTTTTGGAAGAAAACAGAGGTGTTTTTTGCGAAGTGCCTACCTGTAGATTTTGGCATCTAGCTCAGCCGGCACCTAGGGAAACCTACCAAACCTGTGCATTTCTGAAAACTAGAGACCTAGGGGAATCCAAGATGGGGTGACTTGCGGGGCTCGGACCAGGTTCTGTTACCCAGAATCCTTTGCAAACCTCAAAATTTGGCTAAAAAAACACATGTTCCTCACATTTCTGTGGCAGAAAGTTCTGGAATCTCAGAGGAGCCACAAATTTCCTTCCACCCAGCGTTCCCCCAAGTCTCCCGATAAAAATGATACCTCACTTGTGTGGGTAGGCCTAGCGCCCGCGACAGGAAACGCCCAAAAGCGTAACGTGGACACATCCAAATTTTTGGAAGAAAACAGAGGTGTTTTTTGCGAAGTGCCTACCTGTAGATTTTGGCCTCTAGCTCAGCCGGCACCTAGGGAAACCTACCAAACCTGTGCATTTCTGAAAACTAGAGACCTAGGGGAATCCAAGATGGGGTGACTTGCGGGGCTCGGACCAGGTTCTGTTACCCAGAATCCTTTGCAAACCTCAAAATTTGGCTAAAAAAACACATGTTCCTCACATTTCTGTGGCAGAAAGTTCTGGAATCAGAGAGGAGCCACAAATTTCCTTCCACCCAGCGTTCCCCCAAGTCTCCCGATAAAAATGATACCTCACTTGTGTGGGTAGGCCTAGCGCCCGCGACAGGAAACGCCCCAAAGCGCAACGTGGACATATCCAAATTTTTGGAAGAAAACAGAGGTGTTTTTTGCGAAGTGCCTACCTGTAGATTTTGGCCTCTAGCTCAGCCGGCACCAAGGGAACCTACCAAACCTGTGCATTTCTGAAACTAGAGACCTAGGGGAATCCAAGATGGGGTGACTTGCGGGGCTTGGACCAGGTTCTGTTACACAGAATCCTTTGCAAACCTCAAAATTTGGCTAGAAAAACACATGTTCCTCACATTTCTGTTGCAGAAAGTTCTGGAATCTGAGAGGAGCCACAAATTTCCTACCACCCAGCGTTCCCCCAAGTCTCCCGATAAAAATGATACCTCACTTGTGTGGGTAGGCCTAGCGCCCGCGACAGGAAACGCCCCAAAGCGTAACGTGGACACATCCAAATTTTTGGAAGAAAACAGAGGTGTGTTTTGCGAAGTGCCTACCTGTAGATTTTGGCCTCTAGCTCAGCCGGCACGTAGGGAAACCTACCAAACCTGTGCATTTCTGAAAACTAGAGACCTAGGGGAATCCAAGGAGGGGTGACTTGCGGGGCTCGGACCAGGTTCTGTTACCCAGAATCCTTTGCAAACCTCAAAATTTGGCTAAAAAAACACATGTTCCTCACATTTCTGTGGCAGAAAGTTCTGGAATCTTAGAGGAGCCACAAATTTCCTTCCACCCAGCGTTCCCCCAAGTCTCCCGATAAAAATGATACCTCACTTGTGTGGGTAGGCCTAGCGCCCGCGACAGGAAACGCCCCAAAGCGCAACATGGACACATCCAAATTTTTGGAAGAAAACAGAGGTGTTTTTTGCGAAGTGCCTACCTGTAGATTTTGGCCTCTAGCTCAGCCGGCACCTAGGGAAACCTACCAAACCTGTGCATTTCTGAAAACTAGAGACCTAGGGGAATCCAAGATGGAGTGACTTGCGGGGCTCGGACCAGGTTCTGTTACCCAGAATCCTTTGCAAACCTCAAAATTTGGCTAAAAAAACACATGTTCCTCACATTTCTGTGGCAGAAAGTTCTGGAATCTGAGAGGAGCCACAAATTTCCTCCCACCCAGCGTTCCCCCAAGTCTCCCGATAAAAATGATACCTCACTTGTGTGGGTAGGCCTAGCGCCCGCGACAGGAAACGCCCCAAAGCGCAACGTGGACACATCCAAATTTTGGGAAGAAAACAGAGGTGTTTTTTGCGAAGTGCCTACCTGTAGATTTTGGCCTCTAGCTCAGCCGGCACCTAGGGAAACCTACCAAACCTGTGCATTTCTGAAAACTAGAGACCTAGGGGAATCCAAGATGGGGTGACTTGCGGGGCTCGGACCAGGTTCTGTTACCCAGAATCCTTTGCAAACCTCAAAATTTGGCTAAAAAAAACACATGTTCCTCACATTTCTGTGGCAGAAAGTTCTGGAATCTGAGAGGAGCCACAAATTTCCTTCCACCCAGCGTTCCCCCAAGTCTCCCGATAAAAATGATACCTCACTTGTGTGGGTAGGCCTAGCGCCCGCGACAGGAAACGCCCCAAAGCGCAACGTGGACACATCCAAATTTTTGGAAGAAAACAGAGGTGTTTTTTGCTAAGTGCCTACCTGTAGATTTTGGCCTCTAGCTCAGCCGGCACCTAGGGAAACCTACCAAACCTGTGCATTTCTGAAAACTAGAGACCTAGAGGAATCCAAGGAGGGGTGACTTGTGGGGCTCGGACCAGGTTCTGTTACCCAGAATCCTTTGCAAACCTCAAAATTTGGCTAAAAAAAACACATGTTCCTCACATTTCTGTGGCAGAAAGTTCTGGAATCTGAGAGGTGCCACAAATTTCCTTCCACCCAGCGTTCCCCCAAGTCTCCCGATAAAAATGATACCTCACTTGTGTGGGTAGGCCTAGCGCCCGCGACAGGAAACGCCCCAAAGCGCAATGTGGACACATCCAAATTTTTGGAAGAAAACAAAGGTGTTTTTTGCGAAGTGCCTACCTGTAGATTTTGGCCTCTAGCTCAGCCGACACCTAGGGAAACCTACCAAACCTGTGCATTTCTGAAAACTAGAGACCTAGGGGAATCCACGATGGAGTGACTTGCGGGGCTCGGACCAGGTTCTGTTACCCAGAATCCTTTGCAAACCTCAAAATTTGGCTAAAAAAACAGATGTTCCTCACATTTCTGTGGCAGAAAGTTCTGGAATCTGAGAGGAGCCACAAATTTCCTTCCACCCAGCGTTCCCCCAAGTCTCCCGATACAAATGATACCTCACTTGTGTGGGTAGGCCTAGCGCCCGCGACAGGAAACGCCCAAAAGCGTAACGTGGACACATCCAAATTTTTGGAAGAAAACAGAGGTGTTTTTTGCGAAGTGCCTACCTGTAGATTTTGGCCTCTAGCTCAGCCGGCACCTAGGGAAACCTACCAAACCTGTGCATTTCTGAAAACTAGAGACCTAGGGGAATCCAAGATGGGGTGACTTGCGGGGCTCGGACCAGGTTCTGTTACCCAGAATCCTTTGCAAACCTCAAAATTTGGCAAAAAAACACATGTTCCTCACATTTCTGTGGCAGAAAGTTCTGGAATCTGAGAGGAGCCACAAATTTTCTACCACGCAGCGTTCCCATAAGTCTCCCGATAAAAATGATACCTCACTTGTGTGGGTAGGCCTAGCGCTCGCGACAGGAAACGCCCCAAAGCGTAACTTGGACACATCCAAATTTTTGGAAGAAAACAGAGGTGTTTTTTGCGAAGTGCCTACCTGTAGATTTTGGCCTCTAGCTCAGCCGGCACGTAGGGAAACCTACCAAACCTGTGCATTTCTGAAAACTAGAGACCTAGGGGAATCCAAGGAGGGGTGACTTGCGGGGCTCGGACCAGGTTCTGTTACCCAGAATCCTTTGCAAACCTCAAAATTTGGCTAAAAAAAACACATGTTCCTCACATTTCTGTGGCAGAAAGTTCTGGAATCTGAGAGGAGCCACAAATTTCCTTCCACCCAGCGTTCCCCCAAGTCTCCCGATAAAAATGATACCTCACTTGTGTGGGTAGGCCTAGCGCCCGCGACAGGAAACGACCCAAAGCGCAACGTGGACACATCCAAATTTTTGGAAGAAAACAGAGGTGTTTTTTGCGAAGTGCCTACCTGTAGATTTTGGCCTCTAGCTCAGCCGGCACCTAGGGAAACCTACCAAACCTGTGCATTTCTAAAAACTAGAGACCTAGGGGAATCCAAGATGGGGTGACTTGCGGGGCTCGGACCAGATTGTTACCCAGAATCCTTTGCAAACCTTAAAATTTGGCTAAAAAAACACATGTTCCTCACATTTCTGTGGCAGAAAGTTCTGGAATCTGAGAGGAGCCACAAATTTCCTTCCACCCAGCGTTCCCCCAAGTCTCCCGATAAAAATGATACCTCACTTGTGTGGGTAGGCCTAGCACCCGCAACAGGAAACGCCCCAAAGCGCAACGTGGACACATCCAAATTTTTGGAAGAAAACAGAGGTGTTTTTTGCGAAGTGCCTACCTGTAGATTTTGGCCTCTAGCTCAGCCGGCACCAAGGGAACCTACCAAACCTGTGCATTTCTGAAAACTAGAGACCTAGGGGAATCCAAGATGGGGTGACTTGCAGGGCTCGGACCAGGTTCTGTTACCCAGAATCCTTTGCAAACCTCAAAATTTGGCTAAAACATGTTCCTCTCATTTCTGTGGCAGAAAGTTCTGGAATCTGAGAGGAGCCACAAATTTCCTACCACCCAGCGTTCCCCTAAGTCTCCCGATAAAAATGATACCTCACTTGTGTGGGTAGGCCTAGCGCCCGCGACAGGAAACGCCCCAAAGCGTAACGTGGACACATCCAAATTTTTGGAAGAAAACAGAGGTGTTTTTTGCGAAGTGCCTACCTGTAGATTTTGGCCTCTAGCTCAGCCGGCACGTAGGGAAACCTACCAAACCTGTGCATTTCTGAAAACTAGAGACCTAGGGGAATCCAAGGAGGGGTGACTTGCGGGGCTCGGACCAGGTTCTGTTACCCAGAATCCTTTGCAAACCTCAAAATTTGGCTAAAAAAAACAGATGTTCCTCACATTTCTGTGGCAGAAAGTTCTGGAATCTGAGAGGAGCCACAAATTTCCTTCCACCAAGCGTTTCCCTAAGTCTCCCGATAAAAATGATACCTCACTTGTGTGGGTAGGCCTAGCGCCCGCGACAGGAAACGCCCAAAAGCGTAACGTGGACACATCCAAATTTTTGGAAGAAAACAGAGGTGTTTTTTGCGAAGTGCCTACCTGTAGATTTTGGCCTCTAGCTCAGCCGGCACCTAGGGAAACCTACCAAACCTGTGCATTTCTGAAAACTAGAGACCTAGGGGAATCCAAGATGGGGTGACTTGCGGGGCTCGGACCAGGTTCTGTTACCCAGAATCCTTTGCAAACCTCAAAATTTGGCTAAAAAAACACATGTTCCTCACATTTCTGTGGCAGAAAGTTCTGGAATCTGAGAGGAGCCACAAATTTCCTTCCACCCAGCGTTCCCCCAAGCCTCCCGATAAAAATGATACCTCACTTGTGTGGGTAGGCCTAGCGCCCGCGACAGGAAACGCCCCAAAGCGCAACGTGAACACATCCAAATTTTTGGAAGAAAACAGAGGTGTTTTTTGCAAAGTGCCTACCTGTAGATTTTGGCCTCTAGCTCAGCCGGCACCTAGGGAAACCTACCAAACCTGTGCATTTCTGAAAACTAGAGACCTAGGGGAATCCAAGATGGGGTGACTTGCGGGGCTCGGACCAGGTTCTGTTACCCAGAATCCTTTGCAAACCTCAAAATGTGGCTAAAAAAACACATGTTCCTCACATTTCTGTGGCAGAAAGTTCTGGAATCTGAGAGGAGCCACGAATTTCCTTCCATCCTGCGTTCCCCCAAGTCTCCCGATAAAAATGATACCTCACTTGTGTGGGTAGGCCTAGCGCCCGCGACAGGAAACGCCCCAAAGCGCAACGTGGACACATCCAAATTTTTGGAAGAAAACAGAGGTGTTTTTTGCGAAGTGCCTACCTGTAGATTTTGGCCTCTAGCTCAGCCGGCACCTAGGGAAGCCTACCAAACCTGTGCATTTCTAAAAACTAGAGACCTAGGGGAATCCAAGATGGGGTGACTTGCGGGGCTCGGACCAGGTTCTGTTACCCAGAATCCTTTGCAAACCTCAAAATTTGGCTAAAAAAACACATGTTCCTCACATTTCTGTGGCAGAAAGTTCTGGAATCTGAGAGGAGCCACAAATGTCCTTCCACCCAGCGTTCCCCCAAGTCTCCCGATAAAAATGATACCTCACTTGTGTGGGTAGACCTAGCGCCCGCGACAGGAAATGCCCCAAAGCGCAACGTGGACACATCCAAATTTTTGGAAGAAAACAGAGGTGTTTTTTGCGAAGTGCCTACCTGTAGATTTTGGCCTCTAGCTCAGCCGGCACCTAGGGAAACCTACCAAACCTGTGCATTTCTGAAAACTAGAGACCTAGGGGAATCCAAGGAGGGGTGACTTGCGGGGCTCGGACCAGGTTCTGTTACCCAGAATCCTTTGCAAACCTCAAAATTTGGCTAAAAAAACAGATGTTCCTCACATTTCTGTGGCAGAAAGTTCTGGAATCTGAGAGGAGCCACAAATTTCCTTCCACCCAGCGTTCCCCCAAGTCTCCCGATAAAAATGATACCTCACTTGTGTGGGTAGGCCTAGCGCCCGTGACAGGAAACGCCCCAAAGCGCAACGTGGACACATCCACATTTTTGGAAGAAAACAGAGGTGTTTTTTGCGAAGTGCCTACCTGTAGATTTTGGCCTCTAGCTCAGCCGGCACCTAGGGAAACCTACCAAACCTGTGCATTTCTGAAAACTAGAGACCTAGGGGAATCCAAGATGGGGTGACTTGCGGGGCTCGGACCAGGTTCTGTTACCCAGAATCCTTTGCAAACCTCAAAATTTCGCTAAAAAAACACATGTTCCTCACATTTCTGTGGCAGAAAGTTCTGGAATCTGAGAGGAGCCACAAATTTCCTACCACCCAGCGTTCCCCTAAGTCTCCCGATAAAAATGATACCTCACTTGTGTGGGTAGGCCTAGCGCCCGCGACAGGAAACGCCCCAAAGCGTAACGTGGACACATCCAAATTTTTGGAAGAAAACAGAGGTGTTTTTTGCGAAGTGCCTACCTGTAGATTTTGGCCTCTAGCTCAGCCGGCACGTAGGGAAACCTACCAAACCTGTGCATTTCTGAAAACTAGAGACCTAGGGGAATCCAAGGAGGGGTGACTTGCGGGGCTCGGACCAGGTTCTGTTACCCAGAATCCTTTGCAAACCTCAAAATTTGGCTAAAAAAACAGATGTTCCTCACATTTCTGTGGCAGAAAGTTCTGGAATCTGAGAGGAGCCACAAATTTCCTTCCACCAAGCGTTTCCCTAAGTCTCCCGATAAAAATGATACCTCACTTGTGTGGGTAGGCCTAGCGCCCGCGACAGGAAACGCCCAAAAGCGTAACGTGGACACATCCAAATTTTTGGAAGAAAACAGAGGTGTTTTTTGCGAAGTGCCTACCTGTAGATTTTGGCCTCTAGCTCAGCCGGCACCTAGGGAAACCTACCAAACCTGTGCATTTCTGAAAACTAGAGACCTAGGGGAATCCAAGATGGGGTGACTTGCGGGGCTCGGACCAGGTTCTGTTACCCAGAATCCTTTGCAAACCTCAAAATTTGGCTAAAAAAACACATGTTCCTCACATTTCTGTGGCAGAAAGTTCTGGAATCTGAGAGGAGCCACAAATTTCCTTCCACCCAGCGTTCCCCCAAGCCTCCCGATAAAAATGATACCTCACTTGTGTGGGTAGGCCTAGCGCCCGCGACAGGAAACGCCCCAAAGCGCAACGTGAACACATCCACATTTTTGGAAGAAAACAGAGGTGTTTTTTGCGAAGTGCCTACCTGTAGATTTTGGCCTCTAGCTCAGCCGGCACCTAGGGAAACCTACCAAACCTGTGCATTTCTGAAAACTAGAGACCTAGGGGAATCCAAGATGGGGTGACTTGCGGGGCTCGGACCAGGTTCTGTTACCCAGAATCCTTTGCAAACCTCAAAATGTGGCTAAAAAAACACATGTTCCTCACATTTCTGTGGCAGAAAGTTCTGGAATCTGAGAGGAGCCACAAATTTCCTTCCATCCAGCGTTCCCCCAAGTCTCCCGATAAAAATGATACCTCACTTGTGTGGGTAGGCCTAGCGCCCGCGACAGGAAACGCCCCAAAGCGCAACGTGGACACATCCAAATTTTTGGAAGAAAACAGAGGTGTTTTTTGCGAAGTGCCTACCTGTAGATTTTGGCCTCTAGCTCAGCCGGCACCTAGGGAAGCCTACCAAACCTGTGCATTTCTAAAAACTAGAGACCTAGGGGAATCCAAGATGGGGTGACTTGCGGGGCTCGGACCAGGTTCTGTTACCCAGAATCCTTTGCAAACCTCAAAATTTGGCTAAAAAAACACATGTTCCTCACATTTCTGTGGCAGAAAGTTCTGGAATCTGAGAGGAGCCACAAATGTCCTTCCACCCAGCGTTCCCCCAAGTCTCCCGATAAAAATGATACCTCACTTGTGTGGGTAGGCCTAGCGCCCGCGACAGGAAATGCCCCAAAGCGCAACGTGGACACATCCAAATTTTTGGAAGAAAACAGAGGTGTTTTTTGCGAAGTGCCTACCTGTAGATTTTGGCCTCTAGCTCAGCCGGCACCTAGGGAAACCTACCAAACCTGTGCATTTCTGAAAACTAGAGACCTAGGGGAATCCAAGGAGGGGTGACTTGCGGGGCTCGGACCAGGTTCTGTTACCCAGAATCCTTTGCAAACCTCAAAATTTGGCTAAAAAAACACATGTTCCTCACATTTCTGTGGCAGAAAGTTCTGGAATCTTAGAGGAGCCACAAATTTCCTTCCACCCAGCGTTCCCCCAAGTCTCCCAATACAAATGATACCTCACTTGTGTGGGTAGGCCTAGCGCCCGCGACAGGAAACGCCCAAAAGCGTAACGTGGACACATCCAAATTTTTGGAAGAAAACAGAGGTGTTTTTTGCGAAGTGCCTACCTGTAGATTTTGGCCTCTAGCTCAGCCGGCACCTAGGGAAACCTACCAAACCTGTGCATTTCTGAAAACTAGAGACCTAGGGGAATCCAAGATGGGGTGACTTGCGGGGCTCGGACCAGGTTCTGTTACCCAGAATCCTTTGCAAACCTCAAAATTTGGCTAAAAAAAACACATGTTCCTCACATTTCTGTGGCAGAAAGTTCTGGAATCTGAGAGGAGCCACAAGTTTCCTTCCACCCAGCGTTCCCCCAAGTCTCCCAATAAAAATGATACCTCACTTGTGTGGGTAGGCCTAGCGCCCGCGACAGGAAACGCCCCAAAGCGCAACGTGGACACATCCAAATTTTTGGAAGAAAACAGAGGTGTTTTTTGCGAAGTGCCTACCTGTAGATTTTGGCCTCTAGCTCAGCCGGCACCTAGGGAAACCTACCAAACCTGTGCATTTCTGAAAACTAGAGACCTAGGGGAATCCAAGATGGGGTGACTTGCGGGGCTCGGACCAGGTTCTGTTACCCAGAATCCTTTGCAAACCTCAAAATTTGGCTAAAAAAACACATGTTCCTCACATTTCTGTGGCAGAAAGTTCTGGAATCTGAGAGGAGCCACAAATTTCCTTCCACCCAGCGTTCCCCCAAGTCTCCCGATAAAAATGGTACCTCACTTGTGTGGGTAGGCCTAGCGCCCGCGACAGAAAACGCCCCAAAGCGCAATGTGGACACATCCAAATTTTTGGAAGAAAACAGAGGTGTTTTTTGCGAAGTGCCTACCTGTAGATTTTGGCCTCTAGCTCAGCCGGCACCTAGGGAAACCTACCAAACCTGTGCATTTCTGAAAACTAGAGACCTAGGGGAATCCAAGATGGAGTGACTTGCGGGGCTCGGACCAGGTTCTGTTACCCAGAATCCTTTGCAAACCTCAAAATTTGGCTAAAAAAACAGATGTTCCTCACATTTCTGTGGCAGAAAGTTCTGGAATCTGAGAGCAGCCACAAATTTCCTTCCACCCAGCGTTCCCCCAAGTCTCCCGATAAAAATGATACCTCACTTGTGTGGGTAGGCCTAGCGGCCGCGACAGGGAACGCCCCAAAGCGTAACGTGGACACATCCACATTTTTGGAAGAAAACAGAGGTGTTTTTTGCAAAGTGCCTACCTGTAGATTTTGGCCTCTAGCTCAGCCGGCACCTAGGGAAACCTACCAAACCTGTGCATTTCTGAAAACTAGAGACCTAGGGGAATCCAAGATGGGGTGACTTGCGGGGCTCTGACCAGGTTCTGTTACCCAGAATCCTTTGCAAACCTCAAAATTTGGCTAAAAAAACAGATGTTCCTCACATTTCTGTGGCAGAAAGTTCTGGAATCTGAGAGCAGCCACAAATTTCCTTCCACCCAGCGTTCCCCCAAGTCTCCCGATAAAAATGATACCTCACTTGTGTGGGTAGGCCTAGCGCCCGCGACAGGAAACGCCCCAAAGCGTAACGTGGACACATCCAAATTTTTGGAAGAAAATAGAGGTGTTTTTTGCGAAGTGCCTACCTGTAGATTTTGGCCTCTAGCTCAGCCGGCACCTAGGGAAACCTACCAAACCTGTGCATTTCTGAAAACTAGAGACCTAGGGGAATCCAAGATGGGGTGACTTGCGGGGCTCGGACCAGGTTCTGTTACCCAGAATCCTTTGCAAACCTCAAAATTTGGCTAAAAAAACACATGTTCCTCACATTTCTGTGGCAGAAAGTTCTGGAATCTGAGAGGAGCCACAAATTTCCTTCCACCCAGCGTTCCCCCAAGTCTCCCGATAAAAATGATACCTCACTTGTGTGGGTAGGCCTAGCGCCCGCGACAGGAAACGCCCCAAAGCGCAATGTGGACACATCCAAATTTTTGGAAGAAAACAGAGGTGTTTTTTGCGAAGTGCCTACCTGTAGATTTTGGCCTCTAGCTCAGCCGGCACCTAGGGAAACCTACCAAACCTGTGCATTTCTGAAATCTAGAGACCTAGGGGAATCCAAGATGGAGTGACTTGCGGGGCTCGGACCAGGTTCTGTTACCCAGAATCCTTTGCAAACCTCAAAATTTGGCTAAATAAACACATGTTCCTCACATTTCTGTGGCAGAAAGTTCTGGAATCTGAGAGGAGCCACAAATTTCCTTCCACCCAGCGTTCCCCCAAGTCTCCCAATACAAATGATACCTCACTTGTGTGGGTAGGCCTAGCGCCCGCGACAGGAAACGCCCCAAAGCGCAACGTGGACACATCCAAATTTTTGGAAGAAAACAGAGGTGTTTTTTGCGAAGTGCCTACCTGTAGATTTTGGCCTCTAGCTCAGCCGGCACCTAGGGAAACCTACCAAACCTGTGCATTTCTGAAAACTAGAGACCTAGGGGAATCCAAGGAGGGGTGACTTGCGGGGCTCGGACCAGGTTCTGTTACCCAGAATCCTTTGCAAACCTCAAAATTTGGCTAAAAAAACACATGTTCCTCACATTTCTGTGGCAGAAAGTTCTGGAATCTTAGAGGAGCCACAAATTTCCTTCCACCCAGCGTTCCCCCAAGTCTCCCGATAAAAATGATACCTCACTTGTGTGGGTAGGCCTAGCGCCCGCGACAGGAAACGCCCAAAAGCGTAACGTGGACACATCCAAATTTTTGGAAGAAAACAGAGGTGTTTTTTGCGAAGTGCCTACCTGTAGATTTTGGCCTCTAGCTCAGCCGGCACCTAGGGAAACCTACCAAACCTGTGCATTTCTGAAATCTAGAGACCTAGGGGAATCCAAGATGGAGTGACTTGCGGGGCTCTGACCAGGTTCTGTTACCCAGAATCCTTTGCAAACCTCAAAATTTGGCTAAAAAAACACATGTTCCTCACATTTCTGTGGCAGAAAGTTCTGGAATCTGAGAGGAGCCACAAATTTCCTTCCACCCAGCGTTCCCCCAAGTCTCCCGATAAAAATGATACCTCACTTGTGTGGGTAGGCCTAGCGCCCGCGACAGGAAACGCCCCAAAGCGCAATGTGGACACATCCAAATTTTTGGAAGAAAACAGAGGTGTTTTTTGCGAAGTGCCTACCTGTAGATTTTGGCCTCTAGCTCAGCCGGCACCTAGGGAAACCTACCAAACCTGTGCATTTCTGAAATCTAGAGACCTAGGGGAATCCAAGATGGAGTGACTTGCGGGGCTCGGACCAGGTTCTGTTACCCAGAATCCTTTGCAAACCTCAAAATTTGGCTAAAAAAACACATGTTCCTCACATTTCTGTGGCAGAAAGTTCTGGAATCTGAGAGGAGCCACAAATTTCCTTCCACCCAGCGTTCCCCCAAGTCTCCCGATAAAAATGATACCTCACTTGTGTGGGTAGGCCTAGCGCCCGCGACAGGAAACGCCCCAAAGCGCAACGTGGACACATCCAAATTTTTGGAAGAAAACAGAGGTGTTTTTTGCGAAGTGCCTACCTGTAGATTTTGGCCTCTAGCTCAGCCGGCACCTAGGGAAACCTACCAAACCTGTGCATTTCTAAAAACTAGAGACCTAGGGGAATCCAAGATGGGGTGACTTGCGGGGCTCGGACCAGGTTCTGTTACCCAGAATCCTTTGCAAACCTCAAAATTTGGCTAAAAAAACACATGTTCCTCACATTTCTGTGGCAGAAAGTTCTGGAATCTGAGAGGAGCCACAAATTTCCTTCCACCCAGCGTTCCCCCAAGTCTCCCGATAAAAATGATACCTCACTTGTGTGGGTAGGCCTAGCGCCCGCAACAGGAAACGCCCCAAAGCGCAACGTGGACACATCCAAATTTTTGGAAGAAAACAGAGGTGTTTTTTGCGAAGTGCCTACCTGTAGATTTTGGCCTCTAGCTCAGCCGGCACCTAGGGAAACCTACCAAACCTGTGCATTTCTGAAAACTAGAGACCTAGGGGAATCCAAGGAGGGGTGACTTGCGGGGCTCGGACCAGGTTCTGTTACCCAGAATCCTTTGCAAACCTCAAAATTTGGCTAAAAAAACACATGTTCCTCACATTTCTGTGGCAGAAAGTTCTGGAATCAGAGAGGAGCCACAAATTTCCTTCCACCCAGCATTCCCCCAAGTCTCCCGATAAAAATGATACCTCACTTGTGTGGGTAGGCCTAGCGCCCGCGACAAGAAACGCCCCAAAGCGCAACGTGGACACATCCAAATTTTTGGAAGAAAACAGAGGTGTTTTTTGCGAAGTGCCTACCTGTAGATTTTGGCCTCTAGCTCAGCCGGCACCTAGGGAAACCTATCAAACCTGTGCATTTCTGAAAACTAGAGACCTAGGGGAATCCAAGATGGGGTGACTTGCGGGGCTCGGACCAGGTTCTGTTACCCAGAATCCTTTGCAAACCTCAAAATTTGGCTAAAAAAACAGATGTTCCTCACATTTCTGTGGCAGAAAGTTCTGGAATCTGAGAGGAGCCACAAATTTCCTTCCACCCAGCGTTCCCCCAAGTCTCCCGATAAAAATGATACTTCACTTGTGTGGGTAGGCCTAGCGCCCGCGAAAGGAAACGCCCCAAAGCGCAACGTGGACACATCCACATTTTTGGAAGAAAACAGAGGTGTTTTTTGCGAAGTGCCTACCTGTAGATTTTGGCCTCTAGCTCAGCTGGCACATAGGGAAACCTACCAAACCTGTGCATTTCTGAAATCTAGAGACCTAGGGGAATCCAAGATGGAGTGACTTGCGGGGCTCTGACCAGGTTCTGTTACCCAGAATCCTTTGCAAACCTCAAAATTTGGCTAAAAAAACACATGTTCCTCCCATTTCTGTGGCAGAAAGTTCTGGAATCTGAGAGGAGCCACAAATTTCCTTCCACCCAGCGTTCCCCCAAGTCTCCCGATAAAAATGATACCTCAGTTGTGTGGGTAGGCCTAGCGCCCGCGACACGAAACGCCCCAAAGCGCAATGTGGACACATCCAAATTTTTGGAAGAAAACAGAGGTGTTTTTTGCGAAGTGCCTACCTGTAGATTTTGGCCTCTAGCTCAGCCGGCACCTAGGGAAACCTACCAAACCTGTGCATTTCTGAAATCTAGAGACCTAGGGGAATCCAAGATGGAGTGACTTGCGGGGCTCGGACCAGGTTCTGTTACCCAGAATCCTTTGCAAACCTCAAAATTTGGCTAAATAAACACATGTTCCTCACATTTCTGTGGCAGAAAGTTCTGGAATCTGAGAGGAGCCACAAATTTCCTTCCACCCAGCATTCCCCCAAGTCTCCCAATACAAATGATACCTCACTTGTGTGGGTAGGCCTAGCGCCCGCGACAGGAAACGCCCCAAAGCGCAACGTGGACACATCCAAATTTTTGGAAGAAAACAGAGGTGTTTTTTGCGAAGTGCCTACCTGTAGATTTTGGCCTCTAGCTCAGCCGGCACCTAGGGAAACCTACCAAACCTGTGCATTTCTGAAAACTAGAGACCTAGGGGAATCCAAGGAGGGGTGACTTGCGGGGCTCGGACCAGGTTCTGTTACCCAGAATCCTTTGCAAACCTCAAAATTTGACTAAAAAAACACATGTTCCTCACATTTCTGTGGCAGAAAGTTCTGGAATCTTAGAGGAGCCACAAATTTCCTTCCACCCAGCGTTCCCCCAAGTCTCCCGATAAAAATGATACCTCACTTGTGTGGGTAGGCCTAGCGCCCGCGACAGGAAACGCCCCAAAGCGCAACGTGGACACATCCAAATTTTTGGAAGAAAACAGAGGTGTTTTTTGCGAAGTGCCTACCTGTAGATTTTGGCCTCTAGCTCAGCCGGCACCTAGGGAAACCTACCAAACCTGTGCATTTCTGAAAACTAGAGACCTAGGGGAATCCAAGGAGGGGTGACTTGCGGGGCTCGGACCAGGTTCTGTTACCCAGAATCCTTTGCAAACCTCAAAATTTGGCTAAAAAAACACATGTTCCTCACATTTCTGTGGCAGAAAGTTCTGGAATCAGAGAGGAGCCACAAATTTCCTTCCACCCAGCATTCCCCCAAGTCTCCCGATAAAAATGATACCTCACTTGTGTGGGTAGGCCTAGCGCCTGCGACAAGAAACGCCCCAAAGCGCAACGTGGACACATCCAAATTTTTGGAAGAAAACAGAGGTGTTTTTTGCGAAGTGCCTACCTGTAGATTTTGGCCTCTAGCTCAGCCGGCACCTAGGGAAACCTATCAAACCTGTGCATTTCTGAAAACTAGAGACCTAGGGTAATCCAAGATGGGGTGACTTGCGGGGCTCGGACCAGGTTCTGTTACCCAGAATCCTTTGCAAACCTCAAAATTTGGCTAAAAAAACAGATGTTCCTCACATTTCTGTGGCAGAAAGTTCTGGAATCTGAGAGGAGCCACAAATTTCCTTCCACCCAGCGTTCCCCCAAGTCTCCCGATAAAAATGATACTTCACTTGTGTGGGTAGGCCTAGCGCCCGCGAAAGGAAACGCCCCAAAGCGCAACGTGGACACATCCACATTTTTGGAAGAAAACAGAGGTGTTTTTTGCGAAGTGCCTACCTGTAGATTTTGGCCTCTAGCTCAGCTGGCACCTAGGGAAACCTACCGAACCTACCGAACCTGTGCATTTCTGAAAACTAGAGACCTAGGGGAATCCAAGGAGGGGTGACTTGCGGGGTTCGGACCAGGTTTTGTTACCCAGAATCCTTTGCAAACCTCAAAATTTGTCTAAAAAAAGACATGTTCCTCACATTTCTGTGGCAGAAAGTTCTGGAATCAGAGAGGAGCCACAAATTTCCTTCCACCCAGCGTTCCCCCAAGTCTCCCGATAAAAATGATACCTCACTTGTGTGGGTAGGCATAGCGCCCGCAACAGGAAACGCCCCAAAGCGCAACGTGGACATATCCAAATTTTTGGAAGAAAACAGAGGTGTTTTTTGCGAAGTGCCTACCTGTAGATTTTGTCCTCTAGCTCAGCCGGCACGTAGGGAAACCTACCAATCCTGTGCATTTCTGAAAACTAGAGACCTAGGGGAATCCAAGATGGAGTGACTTGCGGGGCTCGGACCAGGTTCTGTTACCCAGAATCCTTTGCAAAGCTCAAAATTTGGCTAAAAAAAACAGATGTTCCTCACATTTCTGTGGCAGAAAGTTCTGGAATCGGAGAGGAGCCACAAATTTCCTTCCACCCAGCGTTCCCCCAAGTCTCCCGATAAAAATGATACCTCACTTGTGTGGGTAGGCCTAGCGCCCGCGACAGGAAACGCCCCAAAGCGCAACGTGGACATATCCAAATTTTTGGAAGAAAACAGAGGTGGTTTTTGCGAAGTGCCTACCTGTAGATTTTGGCCTCTAGCTCAGCCGGCACCTAGGGAAACCTACCAAACCTGTGCATTTCTGAAAACTAGAGACCTAGGGGAATCCAAGATGGGGTGACTTGCGGGGCTTGGACCAGGTTCTGTTACCCAGAATCCTTTGCAAACCTCAAAATTTGGCTAAAAAAACAGATGTTCCTCACATTTCTGTGGCAGAAAGTTCTGGAATCTGAGAGGAGCCACAAATTTCCTTCCACCCAGCGTTCCCCCAAGTCTCCTGATAAAAATGATACCTCACTTGTGTGGGTAGGCCTAGCGCCCGCGACAGGAAACGCCCCAAAGCGCAACGTGGACATATCCAAATTTTTGGAAGAAAACAGAGGTGTTTTTTGCGAAGTGCCTACCTGTAGATTTTGGCCTCTAGCTCAGCCGGCACCTAGGGAAACCTACCAAACCTGTGCATTTCTGAAAACTAGAGACCTAGGGGAATCCAAGATGGGGTGACTTGCGGGGCTCGGACCAGGTTCTGTTACCCAGAATCCTTTGCAAACCTCAAAATTTGGCTAAAAAAAACACATGTTCCTCACATTTCTGTGGCAGAAAGTTCTGGAATCTGAGAGGAGCCACAATTTTCCTTCCACCCAGCGTTCCCCCAAGTCTCCCGATAAAAATGATACCTCACTTGTGTGGGTAGGCCTAGCGCCCGCGACAGGAAACGCCCCAAAGCGTAACGTGGACACATCCAAATTTTTGGAAGAAAACAGAGGTGTTTTTTGCGAAGTGCCTACCTGTAGATTTTGGCCTCTAGCTCAGCCGGCACGTAGGGAAACCTACCAAGCCTGTGCATTTCTGAAAACTAGAGACCTAGGGGAATCCAAGATGGGGTGACTTGCGGGGCTCGGACCAGGTTCTGTTACCCAGAATCCTTTGCAAACCTCAAAATTTGGCGAAAAAAAACACATGTTCATCACATTTCTGTGGCAGAAAGTTCTGGAATCTGAGAGGAGCCACAAATTTCCTTCCACCCAGCGTTCCCCCAAGTCTCCCGATAAAAATGATACCTCACTTGTGTGGGTAGGCCTAGCGCCCGCGACAGGAAACGCCCCAAAGCGCAATGTGGACACATCCAAATTTTTGGAAGAAAACAAAGGTGTTTTTTGCGAAGTGCCTACCTGTAGATTTTGGCCTCTAGCTCAGCCGGCACCTAGGGAAACCTACCAAACCTGTGCATTTCTGAAAACTAGAGACCTAGGGGAATCCAAGATGGAGTGACTTGCGGGGCTCGGACCAGGTTCTGTTACCCAGAATCCTTTGCAAACCTCAAAATTTGGCTAAAAAAACAGATGTTCCTCACATTTCTGTGGCAGAAAGTTCTGGAATCTGAGAGGAGCCACAAATTTCCTTCCACCCAGCGTTCCCCCAAGTCTCCCGATAAAAATGATACTTCACTTGTGTGGGTAGGCCTAGCGCCCGCGAAAGGAAACGCCCCAAAACGCAACGTGGACACATCCCAATTTTTGGAAGAAAACAGAGGTGTTTTTTGCGAAGTGCCTACCTGTAGATTTTGGCCTCTAGCTCAGCTGGCACCTAGGGAAAGCTACCAAACCTGTGCATTTCTGAAAACTAGAGACCTAGGGGAATCCAAGGAGGGGTGACTTGCGGGGTTCGGACCAGGTTTTGTTACCCAGAATCCTTTGCAAACCTCAAAATTTAGCTAAAAAAACACATGTTCCTCACATTTCTGTGGCAGAAAGTTCTGGAATCAGAGAGGAGCCAAAATTTCCTTCCACCCAGCGTTCCCCCAAGTCTCCCGATAAAAATGATACCTCACTTGTGTGGGTAGGCCTAGCGCCCGCGACAGGAAACGCCCCAAAGCGCAACGTGGACACATCCAAATGTTTGGAAGAAAACAGAGGTGTTTTTTGTGAAGTGCCTACCTGTAGATTTTGGCCTCTAGCTCAGCCGGCACCTAGGGAAACCTACCAAACCTGTGCATTTCTGAAAACTAGAGACCTAGGGGAATCCAAGATGGGGTGACTTGCGGGGCTCGGACCAGGTTCTGTTACCCAGAATCCTTTGCAAACCTCAAAATTTGGCTAAAAAAACACATGTTCCTCACATTTCTGTGGCAGAAAGTTCTGGAATCTGAGAGGAGCCACAAATTTCCTTCCACCCAGCGTTCCCCCAAGTCTCCCGATAAAAATGATACCTCACTTGTGTGGGTAGGCCTAGCGCCCGCGACAGGAAACGCCCCAAAGCGTAACGTGGACACATCCAAATTTTTGGAAGAAAACAGAGGTGTTTTTTGCGAAGTGCCTACCTGTAGATTTTGGCCTCTAGCTCAGCCGGCACCTAGGGAAACCTACCAAACCTGTGCATTTCTGAAAACTAGAGACCTAGGGGAATCCAAGATGGGGTGACTTGCGGGGCTCGGACCAGGTTCTGTTACCCAGAATTCTTTGCAAACCTCAAAATTTGGCTAAAAAAACACATGTTCCTCACATTTCTGTGGCAGAAAGTTCTGGAATCTGAGAGGAGCCACAAATTTCCTTCCACCCAGCGTTCCCCCAAGTCTCCCGATAAAAATGATACCTCACTTGTGTGGGTAGGCCTAGCGCCCGCGACAGGAAACGCCCCAAAGCGTAACGTGGACACATCCAAATTTTTGGAAGAAAACAGAGGTGTTTTTTGCGAAGTGCCTACCTGTAGATTTTGGCCTCTAGCTCAGCCTGCACCTAGGGAAACCTGCCAAACCTGTGCATTTCTGAAAACTAGAGACCTAGGGGAATCCAAGATGGGGTGACTTGCGGGGCTCGGACCAGGTTCTGTTACCCAGAATCCTTTGCAAACCTCAAAATTTGGCTAAAAAAACACATGTTCCTCACATTTCTGTGGCAGAAAGTTCTGGAATCTGAGAGGAGCCACAAATTTCCTTCCACCCAGCGTTCCCCCAAGTCTCCCGATAAAAATGATACCTCACTTGTGTGGGTAGGCCTAGCGCCCGCGACAGGAAACGCCCCAAAGCGTAACGTGGACACATCCAAATTTTTGGAAGAAAACAGAGGTGTTTTTTGCGAAGTGCCTACCTGTAGATTTTGGCCTCTAGCTCAGCCGGCACGTAGGGAAACCTACCAAACCTGTGCATTTCTGAAAACTAGAGACCTAGGGGAATCCAAGATGGGGTGACTTGCGGGGCTCGGACTAGGTTCTGTTACCCAGAATCCTTTGCAAACCTCAAAATTTGGCTAAAAAAACACATGTTCCTCATATTTCTGTGGTAGAAAGTTCTGGAATCAGAGAGGAGCCACAAATTTCCTTCCACCCAGCGTTCCCCCAAGTCTCCCGATAAAAATGATACCTCACTTGTGTGGGTAGGCCTAGCGCCCGCGACAGGAAACGCCCCAAAGCGTAACGTGGACACATCCAAATTTTTGGAAGAAAACAGAGGTGTTTTTTGCGAAGTGCCTACCTGTAGATTTTGGCCTCTAGCTCAGCTGGCACCTAGGGAAAGCTACCAAACCTGTGCATTTCTGAAAACTAGAGACCTAGGGGAATCCAAGGAGGGGTGACTTGCGGGGTTCGGACCAGGTTTTGTTACCCAGAATCCTTTGCAAACCTCAAAATTTGGCTAAAAAAACACATGTTCCTCACATTTCTGTGGCAGAAAGTTCTGGAATCAGAGAGGAGCCACAAATTTCCTTCCACCCAGCGTTCCCCCAAGTCTCCCGATAAAAATGATACCTCACTTGTGTGGGTAGGCCTAGCGCCCGCGACAGGAAACGCCCCAAAGCGCAACGTGGACACATCCAAATTTTTGGAAGAAAACAGAGGTGTTTTTTGCGAAGTGCCTACCTGTAGATTTTGGCCTCTAGCTCAGCTGGCACCTAGGGAAACCTACCAAACCTGTGCATTTCTGAAAACTAGAGACCTAGGGGAATCCAAGATGGGGTGACTTGCGGGGCTCGGACCAGGTTCTGTTACCCAGAATCCTTTGCAAACCTCAAAATTTGGCTAAAAAAACACATGTTCCTCACATTTCTGTGGCAGAAAGTTCTGGAATCTGAGAGGAGCCACAAATTTCCTTCCACCCAGCGTTCCCCCAAGTCTCCCGATAAAAATGATACCTCACTTGTGTGGGTAGGCCTAGCGCCCGCAACAGGAAACGCCCCAAAGCGCAATGTGGACATATCCAAATTTTTGGAAGAAAACAGAGGTGTTTTTTGCGAAGTGCCTACCTGTAGATTTTGGCCTCTAGCTCAGCCGGCACCTAGGGAAACCTACCAAACCTGTGCATTTCTGAAAACTAGAGACCTAGGGGAATCCAAGATGGAGTGACTTGCGGGGCTCGGACCAGGTTCTGTTACCCAGAATCCTTTGCAAACCTCAAAATTTGGCTAAAAAAACAGATGTTCCTCACATTTCTGTGGCAGAAAGTTCTGGAATCTGAGAGGAGCCACAAATTTCCTTCCACCCAGCGTTCCCCCAAGTCTCCCGATAAAAATGATACCTAACTTGTGTGGGTAGGCCTAGCGCCCGCGACAGGAAACGCCCCAAAGCGTAACGTGGACACATCCAAATTTTTGGAAGAAAACAGAGGTGTTTTTTGCGAAGTGCCTACCTGTAGATTTTGGCCTCTAGCTCAGCCGGCACCTAGGGAAACCTACCAAACCTGTGCATTTCTGAAAACTAGAGACCTAGGGGAATCCAAGATGGGGTGACTTGCGGGGCTCTGACCAGGTTCTGTTACCCAGAATCCTTTGCAAACCTCAAAATTTGGCTAAAAAAACACATGTTCCTCACATTTCTGTGGCAGAAAGTTCTGGAATCTGAGAGGAGCCACAAATTTCCTACCACCCAGCGTTCCCCCAAGTCTCCCGATAAAAATGATACCTCACTTGTGTGGGTAGGCCTAGCGCCCGCGACAGGAAACTCCCCAAAGCGTAACGTGGACACATCCAAATTTTTGGAAGAAAACAGAGGTATTTTTTGCGAAGTGCCTACCTGTAGATTTTGGCCTCTAGCTCAGCCGGCACGTAGGGAAACCTACCAAGCCTGTGCATTTCTCAAAACTAGAGACCTAGGGGAATCCAAGATGGGGTGACTTGCGGGGCTCGGACCAGGTTCTGTTACCCAGAATCCTTTGCAAACCTCAAAATTTGGCTAAAAAAACAGATGTTCCTCAAATTTCTGTGGCAGAAAGTTCTGGAATCTGAGAGGAGCCACAAATTTCCTTCCACCCAGCGTTCCCCCAAGTCTCCCGATAAAAATGATACCTCACTTGTGTGGGTAGGCCTAGCGCCCGCGACAGGAAACGCCCCAAAGCGCAACGTGGACACATCCAAATTTTTGGAAGAAAACAGAGGTGTTTTTTTGCGAAGTGCCTACCTGTAGATTTTGGCCTCTAGCTCAGCCGGCACCTAGGGAAACCTACCAAACCTGTGCATTTCTGAAAACTAGAGACCTAGGGGAATCCAAGATGGGGTGACTTGCGGGGCTCGGACCAGGTTCTGTTACCCAGAATCCTTTGCAAACCTCAAAATTTGGCTAAAAAAACATGTTCCTCACATTTCTGTGGCAGAAAGTTCTGGAATCTGAGGGGAGCCACAAATTTCCTTCCACCCAGCGTTCCCCCAAGTCTCCCGATAAAAATGATACCTCACTTGTGTGGGTAGGCCTAGCGCCCGCGACAGGAAACGCCCCAAAGCGCAATGTGGACACATCCAAATTTTTGGAAGACAACAAAGGTGTTTTTTGCGAAGTGCCTACCTGTAGATTTTGGCCTCTAGCTCAGCCGGCACCTAGGGAAACCTACCAAACCTGTGCATTTCTGAAAACTAGAGACCTAGGGGAATCCAAGATGGAGTGACTTGCGGGGCTCGGACCAGATTCTGTTACCCAGAATCCTTTGCAAACCTCAAAATTTGGCTAAAAAAACACATGTTCCTCACATTTCTGTGGCAGAAAGTTCTGGAATCTGAGAGGAGCCACAAATTTCCTTCCACCCAGCGTTCCCCCAAGTCTCCCGATAAAAATGATACTTCACTTGTGTGGGTAGGCCTAGCGCCCGCGAAAGGAAACGCCCCAAAACGCAACGTGGACACATCCAAATTTTTGGAAGAAAACAGAGGTGTTTTTTGCGAAGTGCCTACCTGTAGATTTTGGCCTCTAGCTCAGCTGGCACCTAGGGAAAGCTACCAAACCTGTGCATTTCTGAAAACTAGAGACCTACGGGAATCCAAGGAGGGGTGACTTGCGGGGTTCGGACCAGGTTTTGTTACCCAGAATCCTTTGCAAACCTCAATATTTGGCTAAAAAAACACATGTTCCCCACATTTCTGTGGCAGAAAGTTCTGGAATCAGAGAGGAGCCACAAATTTCCTTCCACCCAGCGTTTTCCCAAGTCTCCCGATAAAAATGATACCTCACTTGTGTGGGTAGGCCTAGCGCCCGCGACAGGAAACGCCCCAAAGCGCAACGTGGACACATCCAAATTTTTGGAAGAAAACAGAGGTGTTTTTTGCGAACTGCCTACCTGTAGATTTTGGCCTCTAGCTCAGCTGGCACCTAGGGAAACCTACCAAACCTGTGCATTTCTGAAAACTAGAGACCTAGGGGAATCCAAGGAGGGGTGACTTGCGGGGTTCGGACCAGGTTTTGTTACCCAGAATCCTTTGCAAACCTCAAAATTTGGCTAAAAAAAACACATGTTCCTCACATTTCTGTGGCAGAAAGTTCTGGAATCAGAGAGGAGCCACAAATTTCCTTCCACCCAGCGTTCCCCCAGGTCTCCCGATAAAAATGATACCTCACTTGTGTGGGTAGGCCTAGCGCCCGCGACAGGAAACGCCCCAAAGCGCAATGTGGACACATCCAAATTTTTGGAAGAAAACAGAGGTGTTTTTTGCGAAGTGCCTACCTGTAGATATTGGCCTCTAGCTCAGCCGGCACCTAGGGAAACCTACCAAACCTTTGCATTTCTGAAAACTAGAGACCTAGGGGAATCCAAGGAGGGGTGACTTGCGGGGCTCGGACCAGGTTCTGTTACCCAGAATCCTTTGCAAACCTCAAAATTTGGCTAAAAAAACACATGTTCCTCACATTTCTGTGGCAGAAAGTTCTGGAATCTTAGAGGAGCCACAAATTTCCTTCCACCCAGCGTTCCCCCAAGTCTCCCGATAAAAATGATACCTCACTTGTGTGGGTAGGCCTAGCGCCCGCGACAGGAAACGCCCCAAAGCGCAACATGGACACATCCAAATTTTTGGAAGAAAACAGAGGTGTTTTTTGCGAAGTGCCTACCTGTAGATTTTGGCCTCTAGCGCAGCCGGCACCTAGGGAAACCTACCAAACCTGTGCATTTCTGAAAACTAGAGACCTAGGGGAATCCAAGATGGGGTGACTTGCGGGGCTCGGACCAGGTTCTGTTACCCAGAATCCTTTGCAAACCTCAAAATTTGGCTAAAAAAACACATGTTCCTCACATTTCTGTGGCAGAAAGTTCTGGAATCTGAGAGGAGCCACAAATTTCCTTCCACCCAGCGTTCCCCCAAGTCTCCCGATAAAAATGATACCTCACTTGTGTGGGTAGGCCTAGCGCCCGCGACAGGAAACGCCCAAAAGCGTAACGTGGACACATCCAAATTTTTGGAAGAAAACAGAGGTGTTTTTTGCGAAGTGCCTACCTGTAGATTTTGGCCTCTAGCTCAGCCGGCACCTAGGGAAACCTACCAAACCTGTGCATTTCTGAAAACTAGAGACCTAGGGGAATCCAAGATGGGGTGACTTGCGGGGCTCGGACCAGGTTCTGTTACCCAGAATCCTTTGCAAACCTCAAAATTTGGCTAAAAAAACACATGTTCCTCACATTTCTGTGGCAGAAAGTTCTGGAATCAGAGAGGAGCCACAAATTTCCTTCCACCCAGCGTTCCCCCAAGTCTCCCGATAAAAATGATACCTCACTTGTGTGGGTAGGCCTAGCGCCCGCGACAGGAAACGCCCCAAAGCGCAACGTGGACATATCCAAATTTTTGGAAGAAAACAGAGGTGTTTTTTGCGAAGTGCCAACCTGTAGATTTTGGCCTCTAGCTCAGCCGGCACCAAGGGAACCTACCAAACCTGTGCATTTCTGAAAACTAGAGACCTAGGGGAATCCAAGATGGGGTGACTTGCGGGGCTTGGACCAGGTTCTGTTACCCAGAATCCTTTGCAAACCTCAAAATTTGGCTAGAAAAACACATGTTCCTCACATTTCTGTTGCAGAAAGTTCTGGAATCTGAGAGGAGCCACAAATTTCCTACCACCCAGCGTTCCCCCAAGTCTCCCGATAAAAATGATACCTCACTTGTGTGGGTAGGCCTAGCGCCCGCGACAGGAAACGCCCCAAAGCGTAACGTGGACACATCCAAATTTTTGGAAGAAAACAGAGGTGTGTTTTGCGAAGTGCCTACCTGTAGATTTTGGCCTCTAGCTCAGCCGGCACGTAGGGAAACCTACCAAACCTGTGCATTTCTGAAAACTAGAGACCTAGGGGAATCCAAGGAGGGGTGACTTGCGGGGCTCGGACCAGGTTCTGTTACCCAGAATCCTTTGCAAACCTCAAAATTTGGCTAAAAAAACACATGTTCCTCACATTTCTGTGGCAGAAAGTTCTGGAATCTTAGAGGAGCCACAAATTTCCTTCCACCCAGCGTTCCCCCAAGTCTCCCGATAAAAATGATACCTCACTTGTGTGGGTAGGCCTAGCGCCCGCGACAGGAAACGCCCCAAAGCGCAACGTGGACACATCCAAATTTTTGGAAGAAAACAGAGGTGTTTTTTGCGAAGTGCCTACCTGTAGATTTTGGCATCTAGCTCAGCCGGCACCTAGGGAAACCTACCAAACCTGTGCATTTCTGAAAACTAGAGACCTAGGGGAATCCAAGATGGGGTGACTTGCGGGGCTCTGACCAGGTTCTGTTACCCAGAATCCTTTGCAAACCTCAAAATTTGGCTAAAAAAACACATGTTCCTCACATTTCTGTGGCAGAAAGTTCTGGAATCTGAGAGGAGCCACAAATTTCCTTCCACCCAGCGTTCCCCCAAGTCTCCCGATAAAAATGATACCTCACTTGTGTGGGTAGGCCTAGCGCCCGCGACAGGAAACGCCCCAAAGCGTAACGTGGACACATCCAAATTTTTGGAAGAAAACAGAGGTGTGTTTTGCGAAGTGCCTACCTGTAGATTTTGGCCTCTAGCTCAGCCGGCACGTAGGGAAACCTACCAAACCTGTGCATTTCTGAAAACTAGAGACCTAGGGGAATCCAAGGAGGGGTGACTTGCGGGGCTCGGACCAGGTTCTGTTACCCAGAATCCTTTGCAAACCTCAAAATTTGGCTAACAAAACACATGTTCCTCACATTTCTGTGGCAGAAAGTTCTGGAATCTTAGAGGAGCCACAAATTTCCTTCCACCCAGCGTTCCCCCAAGTCTCCCGATAAAAATGATACCTCACTTGTGTGGGTAGGCCTAGCGCCCGCGACAGGAAACGCCCCAAAGCGCAACGTGGACACATCCAAATTTTTGGAAGAAAACAGAGGTGTTTTTTGCGAAGTGCCTACCTGTAGATTTTGGCCTCTAGCTCAGCCGGCACCAAGGGAACCTACCAAACCTGTGCATTTCTGAAAACTAGAGACCTAGGGGAATCAAAGGAGGGGTGACTTGCGGTGCTCGGACCAGGTTCTGTTACCCAGAATCCTTTGCAAACCTCAAAATTTGGCTAAAAAAAACACATGTTCCTCACATTTCTGTGGCAGAAAGTTCTGGAATCTTAGAGGAGCCACAAATTTCCTTCCACCCAGCGTTCCCCCAAGTCTCCCGATAAAAATGATACCTCACTTGTGTGGGTAGGCCTAGCGCCCGCGACAGGAAACGCCCCAAAGTGCAACGTGGACACATCCAAATTTTTGGAAGAAAACAGAGGTGTTTTTTGCGAAGTGCCTACCTGTAGATTTTGGCCTCTAGCTCAGCCGGCACCTAGGGAAACCTACCAAACCTGTGCATTTCTGAAAACTAGAGACCTAGGGGAATCCAAGATGGGGTGACTTGCGGGGCTCGGACCAGGTTCTGTTACCCAGAATCCTTTGCAAACCTCAAAATTTGGCTAAAAAAAACACATGTTCCTCACATTTCTGTGGCAGAAAGTTCTGGAATCTGAGAGGAGCCACAAATTTCCTTCCACCCAGCGTTCCCCCAAGTCTCCCGATAAAAATGATACCTCACTTGTGTGGGTAGGCCTAGCGCCCGCGACAGGAAACGCCCAAAAGCGTAACGTGGACACATCCAAATTTTTGGAAGAAAACAGAGGTGTTTTTTGCAAAGTGCCTACCTGTAGATTTTGGCCTCTAGCTCAGCCGGCACCTAGGGAAACCTACCAAACCTGTGCATTTCTGAAAACTAGAGACCTAGGGGAATCCAAGATGGGGTGACTTGCGGGGCTCGGACCAGGTTCTGTTACCCAGAATCCTTTGCAAACCTCAAAATTTGGCTTAAAAAAACACATGTTCCTCACATTTCTGTGGCAGAAAGTTCTGGAATCAGAGAGGAGCCACAAATTTCCTTCCACCCAGCGTTCCCCCAAGTCTCCCGATAAAAATGATACCTCACTTGTGTGGGTAGGCCTAGCGCCCGCGACAGGAAACGCCCCAAAGCGCAACGTGGACACATCCAAATTTTTGGAAGAAAACAGAGGTGTTTTTTGCGAAGTGCCTACCTGTAGATTTTGGCCTCTAGCTCAGCCGGCACCAAGGGAACCTACCAAACCTGTGCATTTCTGAAAACTAGAGACCTAGGGGAATCCAAGATGGGGTGACTTGCGGGGCTTGGACCAGGTTCTGTTACCCAGAATCCTTTGCAAACCTCAAAATTTGGCTAGAAAAACACATGTTCCTCACATTTCTGTTGCAGAAAGTTCTGGAATCTGAGAGGAGCCACAAATTACCTACCACCCAGCGTTCCCCCAAGTCTCCCGATAAAAATGATACCTCACTTGTGTGGGTAGGCCTAGCGCCCGCGACAGGAAACGCCCCAAAGCGTAACGTGGACACATCCAAATTTTTGGAAGAAAACAGAGGTGTGTTTTGCGAAGTGCCTACCTGTAGATTTTGGCCTCTAGCTCAGCCGGCACGTAGGGAAACCTACCAAACCTGTGCATTTCTGAAAACTAGAGACCTAGGGGAATCCAAGGAGGGGTGACTTGCGGGGCTCGGACCAGGTTCTGTTACCCAGAATCCTTTGCAAACCTCAAAATTTGGCTAAAAAAACACATGTTCCTCACATTTCTGTGGCAGAAAGTTCTGGAATCTTAGAGGAGCCACAAATGTCCTTCCACCCAGCGTTCCCCCAAGTCTCCCGATAAAAATGATACCTCACTTGTGTGGGTAGGCCTAGCGCCCGCGACAGGAAACGCCCCAAAGCGCAACGTGGACACATCCAAATTTTTGGAAGAAAACAGAGGTGTTTTTTGCGAAGTGCCTACCTGTAGATTTTGGCATCTAGCTCAGCCGGCACCTAGGGAAACCTACCAAACCTGTGCATTTCTGAAAACTAGAGACCTAGGGGAATCCAAGATGGGGTGACTTGCGGGGCTCGGACCAGGTTCTGTTACCCAGAATCCTTTGCAAACCTCAAAATTTGGCTAAAAAAACACATGTTCCTCACATTTCTGTGGCAGAAAGTTCTGGAATCTGAGAGGAGCCACAAATTTCCTTCCACCCAGCGTTCCCCCAAGTCTCCCGATAAAAATGATACCTCACTTGTGTGGGTAGGCCTAGCGCCCGCGACAGGAAACGCCCAAAAGCGTAACGTGGACACATCCAAATTTTTGGAAGAAAACAGAGGTGTTTTTTGCGAAGTGCCTACCTGTAGATTTTGGCCTCTAGCTCAGCCGGCACCTAGGGAAACCTACCAAACCTGTGCATTTCTGAAAACTAGAGACCTAGGGGAATCCAAGATGGGGTGACTTGCGGGGCTCGGACCAGGTTCTGTTACCCAGAATCCTTTGCAAACCTCAAAATTTGGCTAAAAAAACACATGTTCCTCACATTTCTGTGGCAGAAAGTTCTGGAATCAGAGAGGAGCCACAAATTTCCTTCCACCCAGCGTTCCCCCAAGTCTCCCGATAAAAATGATACCTCACTTGTGTGGGTAGGCCTAGCGCCCGCGACAGGAAACGCCCCAAAGCGCAACGTGGACACATCCAAATTTTTGGAAGATAACAGAGGTGTTTTTTGCGAAGTGCCTACCTGTAGATTTTGGCCTCTAGCTCAGCCGGCACCAAGGGAACCTACCAAACCTGTGCATTTCTGAAAACTAGAGACCTAGGGGAATCCAAGATGGGGTGACTTGCGGGGCTTGGACCAGGTTCTGTTACCCAGAATCCTTTGCAAACCTCAAAATTTGGCTAGAAAAACACATGTTCCTCACATTTCTGTTGCAGAAAGTTCTGGAATCTGAGAGGAGCCACAAATTTCCTACCACCCAGCGTTCCCCCAAGTCTCCCGATAAAAATGATACCTCACTTGTGTGGGTAGGCCTAGCGCCCACGACAGGAAACGCCCCAAAGCGTAACGTGGACACATCCAAATTTTTGGAAGAAAACAGAGGTGTGTTTTGCGAAGTGCCTACCTGTAGATTTTGGCCTCTAGCTCAGCCGGCACCTAGGGAAACCTACCAAACCTGTGCATTTCTGAAAACTAGAGACCTAGGGGAATCCAAGATGGAGTGACTTGCGGGGCTCGGACCAGGTTCTGTTACCCAGAATCCTTTGCAAACCTCAAAATTTGGCTAAAAAAACAGATGTTCCTCACATTTCTGTGGCAGAAAGTTCTGGAATCTGAGAGGAGCCACAAATTTCCTTCCACCCAGCGTTCCCCCAAGTCTCCCGATAAAAATGATACTTCACTTGTGTGGGTAGGCCTAGCGCCCGCGAAAGGAAACGCCCCAAAACGCAACGTGGACACATCCAAATTTTTGGAAGAAAACAGAGGTGTTTTTTGCGAAGTGCCTACCTGTAGATTTTGGCCTCTAGCTCAGCCGGCACCTAGGGAAACCTACCAAACCTGTGCATTTCTGAAAACTAGAGACCTAGGGGAATCCAAGGAGGGGTGACTTGCGGGGTTCGGACCAGGTTTTGTTACCCAGAATCCTTTGCAAACCTCAAAATTTGGCTAAAAAAACACATGTTCCTCACATTTCTGTGGCAGAAAGTTCTGGAATCAGAGAGGAGCCACAAATTTCCTTCCACCCAGCGTTCCCCCAAGTCTCCCGATAAAAATGATACCTCACTTGTGTGGGTAGGCCTAGCGCCCGCGACAGGAAACGCCCCAAAGCGCAACGTGGACATATCCAAATTTTTGGAAGAAAACAGAGGTGTTTTTTGCGAAGTGCCAACCTGTAGATTTTGGCCTCTAGCTCAGCCGGCACCAAGGGAACCTACCAAACCTGTGCATTTCTGAAAACTAGAGACCTAGGGGAATCCAAGATGGGGTGACTTGCGGGGCTTGGACCAGGTTCTGTTACCCAGAATCCTTTGCAAACCTCAAAATTTGGATAGAAAAACACATGTTCCTCACATTTCTGTTGCAGAAAGTTCTGGAATCTGAGAGGAGCCACAAATTTCCTACCACCCAGCGTTCCCCCAAGTCTCCCGATAAAAATGATACCTCACTTGTGTGGGTAGGCCTAGCGCCCGCGACAGGAAACGCCCCAAAGCGTAACGTGGACACATCCAAATTTTTGGAAGAAAACAGAGGTGTGTTTTGCGAAGTGCCTACCTGTAGATTTTGGCCTCTAGCTCAGCCGGCACGTAGGGAAACCTACCAAACCTGTGCATTTCTGAAAACTAGAGACCTAGGGGAATCCAAGGAGGGGTGACTTGCGGGGCTCGGACCAGGTTCTGTTACCCAGAATCCTTTGCAAACCTCAAAATTTGGCTAAAAAAACACATGTTCCTCACATTTCTGTGGCAGAAAGTTCTGGAATCTTAGAGGAGCCACAAATTTCCTTCCACCCAGCGTTCCCCCAAGTCTCCCGATAAAAATGATACCTCACTTGTGTGGGTAGGCCTAGCGCCCGCGACAGGAAACGCCCCAAAGCGCAACGTGGACACATCCAAATTTTTGGAAGAAAACAGAGGTGTTTTTTGCGAAGTGCCTACCTGTAGATTTTGGCATCTAGCTCAGCCGGCACCTAGGGAAACCTACCAAACCTGTGCATTTCTGAAAACTAGAGACCTAGGGGAATCCAAGATGGGGTGACTTGCGGGGCTCTGACCAGGTTCTGTTACCCAGAATCCTTTGCAAACCTCAAAATTTGGCTAAAAAAACACATGTTCCTCACATTTCTGTGGCAGAAAGTTCTGGAATCTGAGAGGAGCCACAAATTTCCTTCCACCCAGCGTTCCCCCAAGTCTCCCGATAAAAATGATACCTCACTTGTGTGGGTAGGCCTAGCGCCCGCGACAGGAAACGCCCCAAAGCGTAACGTGGACACATCCAAATTTTTGGAAGAAAACAGAGGTGTGTTTTGCGAAGTGCCTACCTGTAGATTTTGGCCTCTAGCTCAGCCGGCACGTAGGGAAACCTACCAAACCTGTGCATTTCTGAAAACTAGAGACCTAGGGGAATCCAAGGAGGGGTGACTTGCGGGGCTCGGACCAGGTTCTGTTACCCAGAATCCTTTGCAAACCTCAAAATTTGGCTAACAAAACACATGTTCCTCACATTTCTGTGGCAGAAAGTTCTGGAATCTTAGAGGAGCCACAAATTTCCTTCCACCCAGCGTTCCCCCAAGTCTCCCGATAAAAATGATACCTCACTTGTGTGGGTAGGCCTAGCGCCCGCGACAGGAAACGCCCCAAAGCGCAACGTGGACACATCCAAATTTTTGGAAGAAAACAGAGGTGTTTTTTGCGAAGTGCCTACCTGTAGATTTTGGCCTCTAGCTCAGCCGGCACCAAGGGAACCTACCAAACCTGTGCATTTCTGAAAACTAGAGACCTAGGGGAATCAAAGGAGGGGTGACTTGCGGTGCTCGGACCAGGTTCTGTTACCCAGAATCCTTTGCAAACCTCAAAATTTGGCTAAAAAAAACACATGTTCCTCACATTTCTGTGGCAGAAAGTTCTGGAATCTTAGAGGAGCCACAAATTTCCTTCCACCCAGCGTTCCCCCAAGTCTCCCGATAAAAATGATACCTCACTTGTGTGGGTAGGCCTAGCGCCCGCGACAGGAAACGCCCCAAAGTGCAACGTGGACACATCCAAATTTTTGGAAGAAAACAGAGGTGTTTTTTGCGAAGTGCCTACCTGTAGATTTTGGCCTCTAGCTCAGCCGGCACCTAGGGAAACCTACCAAACCTGTGCATTTCTGAAAACTAGAGACCTAGGGGAATCCAAGATGGGGTGACTTGCGGGGCTCGGACCAGGTTCTGTTACCCAGAATCCTTTGCAAACCTCAAAATTTGGCTAAAAAAAACACATGTTCCTCACATTTCTGTGGCAGAAAGTTCTGGAATCTGAGAGGAGCCACAAATTTCCTTCCACCCAGCGTTCCCCCAAGTCTCCCGATAAAAATGATACCTCACTTGTGTGGGTAGGCCTAGCGCCCGCGACAGGAAACGCCCAAAAGCGTAACGTGGACACATCCAAATTTTTGGAAGAAAACAGAGGTGTTTTTTGCGAAGTGCCTACCTGTAGATTTTGGCCTCTAGCTCAGCCGGCACCTAGGGAAACCTACCAAACCTGTGCATTTCTGAAAACTAGAGACCTAGGGGAATCCAAGATGGGGTGACTTGCGGGGCTCGGACCAGGTTCTGTTACCCAGAATCCTTTGCAAACCTCAAAATTTGGCTTAAAAAAACACATGTTCCTCACATTTCTGTGGCAGAAAGTTCTGGAATCAGAGAGGAGCCACAAATTTCCTTCCACCCAGCGTTCCCCCAAGTCTCCCGATAAAAATGATACCTCACTTGTGTGGGTAGGCCTAGCGCCCGCGACAGGAAACGCCCCAAAGCGCAACGTGGACACATCCAAATTTTTGGAAGAAAACAGAGGTGTTTTTTGCGAAGTGCCTACCTGTAGATTTTGGCCTCTAGCTCAGCCGGCACCAAGGGAACCTACCAAACCTGTGCATTTCTGAAAACTAGAGACCTAGGGGAATCCAAGATGGGGTGACTTGCGGGGCTTGGACCAGGTTCTGTTACCCAGAATCCTTTGCAAACCTCAAAATTTGGCTAGAAAAACACATGTTCCTCACATTTCTGTTGCAGAAAGTTCTGGAATCTGAGAGGAGCCACAAATTACCTACCACCCAGCGTTCCCCCAAGTCTCCCGATAAAAATGATACCTCACTTGTGTGGGTAGGCCTAGCGCCCGCGACAGGAAACGCCCCAAAGCGTAACGTGGACACATCCAAATTTTTGGAAGAAAACAGAGGTGTGTTTTGCGAAGTGCCTACCTGTAGATTTTGGCCTCTAGCTCAGCCGGCACGTAGGGAAACCTACCAAACCTGTGCATTTCTGAAAACTAGAGACCTAGGGGAATCCAAGGAGGGGTGACTTGCGGGGCTCGGACCAGGTTCTGTTACCCAGAATCCTTTGCAAACCTCAAAATTTGGCTAAAAAAACACATGTTCCTCACATTTCTGTGGCAGAAAGTTCTGGAATCTTAGAGGAGCCACAAATGTCCTTCCACCCAGCGTTCCCCCAAGTCTCCCGATAAAAATGATACCTCACTTGTGTGGGTAGGCCTAGCGCCCGCGACAGGAAACGCCCCAAAGCGCAACGTGGACACATCCAAATTTTTGGAAGAAAACAGAGGTGTTTTTTGCGAAGTGCCTACCTGTAGATTTTGGCATCTAGCTCAGCCGGCACCTAGGGAAACCTACCAAACCTGTGCATTTCTGAAAACTAGAGACCTAGGGGAATCCAAGATGGGGTGACTTGCGGGGCTCGGACCAGGTTCTGTTACCCAGAATCCTTTGCAAACCTCAAAATTTGGCTAAAAAAACACATGTTCCTCACATTTCTGTGGCAGAAAGTTCTGGAATCTGAGAGGAGCCACAAATTTCCTTCCACCCAGCGTTCCCCCAAGTCTCCCGATAAAAATGATACCTCACTTGTGTGGGTAGGCCTAGCGCCCGCGACAGGAAACGCCCAAAAGCGTAACGTGGACACATCCAAATTTTTGGAAGAAAACAGAGGTGTTTTTTGCGAAGTGCCTACCTGTAGATTTTGGCCTCTAGCTCAGCCGGCACCTAGGGAAACCTACCAAACCTGTGCATTTCTGAAAACTAGAGACCTAGGGGAATCCAAGATGGGGTGACTTGCGGGGCTCGGACCAGGTTCTGTTACCCAGAATCCTTTGCAAACCTCAAAATTTGGCTAAAAAAACACATGTTCCTCACATTTCTGTGGCAGAAAGTTCTGGAATCAGAGAGGAGCCACAAATTTCCTTCCACCCAGCGTTCCCCCAAGTCTCCCGATAAAAATGATACCTCACTTGTGTGGGTAGGCCTAGCGCCCGCGACAGGAAACGCCCCAAAGCGCAACGTGGACACATCCAAATTTTTGGAAGAAAACAGAGGTGTTTTTTGCGAAGTGCCTACCTGTAGATTTTGGCCTCTAGCTCAGCCGGCACCAAGGGAACCTACCAAACCTGTGCATTTCTGAAAACTAGAGACCTAGGGGAATCCAAGATGGGGTGACTTGCGGGGCTTGGACCAGGTTCTGTTACCCAGAATCCTTTGCAAACCTCAAAATTTGGCTAGAAAAACACATGTTCCTCACATTTCTGTTGCAGAAAGTTCTGGAATCTGAGAGGAGCCACAAATTTCCTACCACCCAGCGTTCCCCCAAGTCTCCCGATAAAAATGATACCTCACTTGTGTGGGTAGGCCTAGCGCCCACGACAGGAAACGCCCCAAAGCGTAACGTGGACACATCCAAATTTTTGGAAGAAAACAGAGGTGTGTTTTGCGAAGTGCCTACCTGTAGATTTTGGCCTCTAGCTCAGCCGGCACCTAGGGAAACCTACCAAACCTGTGCATTTCTGAAAACTAGAGACCTAGGGGAATCCAAGATGGAGTGACTTGCGGGGCTCGGACCAGGTTCTGTTACCCAGAATCCTTTGCAAACCTCAAAATTTGGCTAAAAAAACAGATGTTCCTCACATTTCTGTGGCAGAAAGTTCTGGAATCTGAGAGGAGCCACAAATTTCCTTCCACCCAGCGTTCCCCCAAGTCTCCCGATAAAAATGATACTTCACTTGTGTGGGTAGGCCTAGCGCCCGCGAAAGGAAACGCCCCAAAACGCAACGTGGACACATCCAAATTTTTGGAAGAAAACAGAGGTGTTTTTTGCGAAGTGCCTACCTGTAGATTTTGGCCTCTAGCTCAGCCGGCACCTAGGGAAACCTACCAAACCTGTGCATTTCTGAAAACTAGAGACCTAGGGGAATCCAAGGAGGGGTGACTTGCGGGGTTCGGACCAGGTTTTGTTACCCAGAATCCTTTGCAAACCTCAAAATTTGGCTAAAAAAACACATGTTCCTCACATTTCTGTGGCAGAAAGTTCTGGAATCAGAGAGGAGCCACAAATTTCCGTCCACCCAGCGTTCCCCCAAGTCTCCCGATAAAAATGATACCTCACTTGTGTGGGTAGGCCTAGCGCCCGCGACAGGAAACGCCCCAAAGCGCAACGTGGACACATCCAAATTTTTGGAAGAAAACAGAGGTGTTTTTTGCGAAGTGCCTACCTGTAGATTTTGGCATCTAGCTCAGCCGGCACCTAGGGAAACCTACCAAACCTGTGCATTTCTGAAAACTAGAGACCTAGGGGAATCCAAGATGGGGTGACTTGCGGGGCTCGGACCAGGTTCTGTTACCCAGAATCCTTTGCAAACCTCAAAATTTGGCTAAAAAAACACATGTTCCTCACATTTCTGTGGCAGAAAGTTCTGGAATCTGAGAGGAGCCACAAATTTCCTTCCACCCAGCGTTCCCCCAAGTCTCCCGATAAAAATGATACCTCACTTGTGTGGGTAGGCCTAGCGCCCGCGACAGGAAACGCCCAAAAGCGTAACGTGGACACATCCAAATTTTTGGAAGAAAACAGAGGTGTTTTTTGCGAAGTGCCTACCTGTAGATTTTGGCCTCTAGCTCAGCCGGCACCTAGGGAAACCTACCAAACCTGTGCATTTCTGAAAACTAGAGACCTAGGGGAATCCAAGATGGGGTGACTTGCGGGGCTCGGACCAGGTTCTGTTACCCAGAATCCTTTGCAAACCTCAAAATTTGGCTAAAAAAACACATGTTCCTCACATTTCTGTGGCAGAAAGTTCTGGAATCAGAGAGGAGCCACAAATTTCCTTCCACCCAGCGTTCCCCCAAGTCTCCCGATAAAAATGATACCTCACTTGTGTGGGTAGGCCTAGCGCCCGCGACAGGAAACGCCCCAAAGCGCAACGTGGACATATCCAAATTTTTGGAAGAAAACAGAGGTGTTTTTTGCGAAGTGCCTACCTGTAGATTTTGGCCTCTAGCTCAGCCGGCACCAAGGGAACCTACCAAACCTGTGCATTTCTGAAACTAGAGACCTAGGGGAATCCAAGATGGGGTGACTTGCGGGGCTTGGACCAGGTTCTGTTACACAGAATCCTTTGCAAACCTCAAAATTTGGCTAGAAAAACACATGTTCCTCACATTTCTGTTGCAGAAAGTTCTGGAATCTTAGAGGAGCCACAAATTTCCTACCACCCAGCGTTCCCCCAAGTCTCCCGATAAAAATGATACCTCACTTGTGTGGGTAGGCCTAGCGCCCGCGACAGGAAACGCCCCAAAGCGTAACGTGGACACATCCAAATTTTTGGAAGAAAACAGAGGTGTGTTTTGCGAAGTGCCTACCTGTAGATTTTGGCCTCTAGCTCAGCCGGCACGTAGGGAAACCTACCAAACCTGTGCATTTCTGAAAACTAGAGACCTAGGGGAATCCAAGGAGGGGTGACTTGCGGGGCTCGGACCAGGTTCTGTTACCCAGAATCCTTTGCAAACCTCAAAATTTGGCTAAAAAAACACATGTTCCTCACATTTCTGTGGCAGAAAGTTCTGGAATCTTAGAGGAGCCACAAATTTCCTTCCACCCAGCGTTCCCCCAAGTCTCCTGATAAAAATGATACCTCACTTGTGTGGGTAGGCCTAGCGCCCGCGACAGGAAACGCCCCAAAGCGCAACATGGACACATCCAAATTTTTGGAAGAAAACAGAGGTGTTTTTTGCGAAGTGCCTACCTGTAGATTTTGGCCTCTAGCTCAGCCGGCACCTAGGGAAACCTACCAAACCTGTGCATTTCTGAAAACTAGAGACCTAGGGGAATCCAAGATGGAGTGACTTGCGGGGCTCGGACCAGGTTCTGTTACCCAGAATCCTTTGCAAACCTCAAAATTTGGCTAAAAAAACACATGTTCCTCACATTTCTGTGGCAGAAAGTTCTGGAATCTGAGAGGAGCCACAAATTTCCTACCACCCAGCGTTCCCCCAAGTCTCCCGATAAAAATGATACCTCACTTGTGTGGGTAGGCCTAGCGCCCGCGACAGGAAACGCCCCAAAGCGCAACGTGGACACATCCAAATTTTGGGAAGAAAACAGAGGTGTTTTTTGCGAAGTGCCTACCTGTAGATTTTGGCCTCTAGCTCAGCCGGCACCTAGGGAAACCTACCAAACCTGTGCATTTCTGAAAACTAGAGACCTAGGGGAATCCAAGATGGGGTGACTTGCGGGGCTCGGACCAGGTTCTGTTACCCAGAATCCTTTGCAAACCTCAAAATTTGGCTAAAAAAAACACATGTTCCTCACATTTCTGTGGCAGAAAGTTCTGGAATCTGAGAGGAGCCACAAATTTCCTTCCACCCAGCGTTCCCCCAAGTCTCCCGATAAAAATGATACCTCACTTGTGTGGGTAGGCCTAGCGCCCGCGACAGGAAACGCCCCAAAGCGCAACGTGGACACATCCAAATTTTTGGAAGAAAACAGAGGTGTTTTTTGCTAAGTGCCTACCTGTAGATTTTGGCCTCTAGCTCAGCCGGCACCTAGGGAAACCTACCAAACCTGTGCATTTCTGAAAACTAGAGACCTAGGGGAATCCAAGGAGGGGTGACTTGTGGGGCTCGGACCAGGTTCTGTTACCCAGAATCCTTTGCAAACCTCAAAATTTGGCTAAAAAAAACACATGTTCCTCACATTTCTGTGGCAGAAAGTTCTGGAATCTGAGAGGTGCCACAAATTTCCTTCCACCCAGCGTTCCCCCAAGTCTCCCGATAAAAATGATACCTCACTTGTGTGGGTAGGCCTAGCGCCCGCGACAGGAAACGCCCCAAAGCGCAATGTGGACACATCCAAATTTTTGGAAGAAAACAAAGGTGTTTTTTGCGAAGTGCCTACCTGTAGATTTTGGCCTCTAGCTCAGCCGACACCTAGGGAAACCTACCAAACCTGTGCATTTCTGAAAACTAGAGACCTAGGGGAATCCACGATGGAGTGACTTGCGGGGCTCGGACCAGGTTCTGTTACCCAGAATCCTTTGCAAACCTCAAAATTTGGCTAAAAAAACAGATGTTCCTCACATTTCTGTGGCAGAAAGTTCTGGAATCTGAGAGGAGCCACAAATTTCCTTCCACCCAGCGTTCCCCCAAGTCTCCCGATACAAATGATACCTCACTTGTGTGGGTAGGCCTAGCGCCCGCGACAGGAAACGCCCAAAAGCGTAACGTGGACACATCCAAATTTTTGGAAGAAAACAGAGGTGTTTTTTGCGAAGTGCCTACCTGTAGATTTTGGCCTCTAGCTCAGCCGGCACCTAGGGAAACCTACCAAACCTGTGCATTTCTGAAAACTAGAGACCTAGGGGAATCCAAGATGGGGTGACTTGCGGGGCTCGGACCAGGTTCTGTTACCCAGAATCCTTTGCAAACCTCAAAATTTGGCAAAAAAACACATGTTCCTCACATTTCTGTGGCAGAAAGTTCTGGAATCTGAGAGGAGCCACAAATTTTCTACCACGCAGCGTTCCCATAAGTCTCCCGATAAAAATGATACCTCACTTGTGTGGGTAGGCCTAGCGCTCGCGACAGGAAACGCCCCAAAGCGTAACTTGGACACATCCAAATTTTTGGAAGAAAACAGAGGTGTTTTTTGCGAAGTGCCTACCTGTAGATTTTGGCCTCTAGCTCAGCCGGCACGTAGGGAAACCTACCAAACCTGTGCATTTCTGAAAACTAGAGACCTAGGGGAATCCAAGGAGGGGTGACTTGCGGGGCTCGGACCAGGTTCTGTTACCCAGAATCCTTTGCAAACCTCAAAATTTGGCTAAAAAAAACACATGTTCCTCACATTTCTGTGGCAGAAAGTTCTGGAATCTGAGAGGAGCCACAAATTTCCTTCCACCCAGCGTTCCCCCAAGTCTCCCGATAAAAATGATACCTCACTTGTGTGGGTAGGCCTAGCGCCTGCGACAGGAAACGACCCAAAGCGCAACGTGGACACATCCAAATTTTTGGAAGAAAACAGAGGTGTTTTTTGCGAAGTGCCTACCTGTAGATTTTGGCCTCTAGCTCAGCCGGCACCTAGGGAAACCTACCAAACCTGTGCATTTCTAAAAACTAGAGACCTAGGGGAATCCAAGATGGGGTGACTTGCGGGGCTCGGACCAGATTGTTACCCAGAATCCTTTGCAAACCTTAAAATTTGGCTAAAAAAACACATGTTCCTCACATTTCTGTGGCAGAAAGTTCTGGAATCTGAGAGGAGCCACAAATTTCCTTCCACCCAGCGTTCCCCCAAGTCTCCCGATAAAAATGATACCTCACTTGTGTGGGTAGGCCTAGCACCCGCAACAGGAAACGCCCCAAAGCGCAACGTGGACACATCCAAATTTTTGGAAGAAAACAGAGGTGTTTTTTGCGAAGTGCCTACCTGTAGATTTTGGCCTCTAGCTCAGCCGGCACCAAGGGAACCTACCAAACCTGTGCATTTCTGAAAACTAGAGACCTAGGGGAATCCAAGATGGGGTGACTTGCAGGGCTCGGACCAGGTTCTGTTACCCAGAATCCTTTGCAAACCTCAAAATTTGGCTAAAACATGTTCCTCTCATTTCTGTGGCAGAAAGTTCTGGAATCTGAGAGGAGCCACAAATTTCCTACCACCCAGCGTTCCCCTAAGTCTCCCGATAAAAATGATACCTCACTTGTGTGGGTAGGCCTAGCGCCCGCGACAGGAAACGCCCCAAAGCGTAACGTGGACACATCCAAATTTTTGGAAGAAAACAGAGGTGTTTTTTGCGAAGTGCCTACCTGTAGATTTTGGCCTCTAGCTCAGCCGGCACGTAGGGAAACCTACCAAACCTGTGCATTTCTGAAAACTAGAGACCTAGGGGAATCCAAGGAGGGGTGACTTGCGGGGCTCGGACCAGGTTCTGTTACCCAGAATCCTTTGCAAACCTCAAAATTTGGCTAAAAAAAACAGATGTTCCTCACATTTCTGTGGCAGAGAGTTCTGGAATCTGAGAGGAGCCACAAATTTCCTTCCACCAAGCGTTTCCCTAAGTCTCCCGATAAAAATGATACCTCACTTGTGTGGGTAGGCCTAGCGCCCGCGACAGGAAACGCCCAAAAGCGTAACGTGGACACATCCAAATTTTTGGAAGAAAACAGAGGTGTTTTTTGCGAAGTGCCTACCTGTAGATTTTGGCCTCTAGCTCAGCCGGCACCTAGGGAAACCTACCAAACCTGTGCATTTCTGAAAACTAGAGACCTAGGGGAATCCAAGATGGGGTGACTTGCGGGGCTCGGACCAGGTTCTGTTACCCAGAATCCTTTGCAAACCTCAAAATTTGGCTAAAAAAACACATGTTCCTCACATTTCTGTGGCAGAAAGTTCTGGAATCTGAGAGGAGCCACAAATTTCCTTCCACCCAGCGTTCCCCCAAGCCTCCCGATAAAAATGATACCTCACTTGTGTGGGTAGGCCTAGCGCCCGCGACAGGAAACGCCCCAAAGCGCAACGTGAACACATCCAAATTTTTGGAAGAAAACAGAGGTGTTTTTTGCGAAGTGCCTACCTGTAGATTTTGGCCTCTAGCTCAGCCGGCACCTAGGGAAACCTACCAAACCTGTGCATTTCTGAAAACTAGAGACCTAGGGGAATCCAAGATGGGGTGACTTGCGGGGCTCGGACCAGGTTCTGTTACCCAGAATCCTTTGCAAACCTCAAAATGTGGCTAAAAAAACACATGTTCCTCACATTTCTGTGGCAGAAAGTTCTGGAATCTGAGAGGAGCCACGAATTTCCTTCCATCCAGCGTTCCCCCAAGTCTCCCGATAAAAATGATACCTCACTTGTGTGGGTAGGCCTAGCGCCCGCGACAGGAAACGCCCCAAAGCGCAACGTGGACACATCCAAATTTTTGGAAGAAAACAGAGGTGTTTTTTGCGAAGTGCCTACCTGTAGATTTTGGCCTCTAGCTCAGCCGGCACCTAGGGAAGCCTACCAAACCTGTGCATTTCTAAAAACTAGAGACCTAGGGGAATCCAAGATGGGGTGACTTGCGGGGCTCGGACCAGGTTCTGTTACCCAGAATCCTTTGCAAACCTCAAAATTTGGCTAAAAAAACACATGTTCCTCACATTTCTGTGGCAGAAAGTTCTGGAATCTGAGAGGAGCCACAAATGTCCTTCCACCCAGCGTTCCCCCAAGTCTCCCGATAAAAATGATACCTCACTTGTGTGGGTAGGCCTAGCGCCCGCGACAGGAAATGCCCCAAAGCGCAACGTGGACACATCCAAATTTTTGGAAGAAAACAGAGGTGTTTTTTGCGAAGTGCCTACCTGTAGATTTTGGCCTCTAGCTCAGCCGGCACCTAGGGAAACCTACCAAACCTGTGCATTTCTGAAAACTAGAGACCTAGGGGAATCCAAGGAGGGGTGACTTGCGGGGCTCGGACCAGGTTCTGTTACCCAGAATCCTTTGCAAACCTCAAAATTTGGCTAAAAAAACAGATGTTCCTCACATTTCTGTGGCAGAAAGTTCTGGAATCTGAGAGGAGCCACAAATTTCCTTCCACCCAGCGTTCCCCCAAGTCTCCCGATAAAAATGATACCTCACTTGTGTGGGTAGGCCTAGCGCCCGTGACAGGAAACGCCCCAAAGCGCAACGTGGACACATCCACATTTTTGGAAGAAAACAGAGGTGTTTTTTGCGAAGTGCCTACCTGTAGATTTTGGCCTCTAGCTCAGCCGGCACCTAGGGAAACCTACCAAACCTGTGCATTTCTGAAAACTAGAGACCTAGGGGAATCCAAGATGGGGTGACTTGCGGGGCTCGGACCAGGTTCTGTTACCCAGAATCCTTTGCAAACCTCAAAATTTCGCTAAAAAAACACATGTTCCTCACATTTCTGTGGCAGAAAGTTCTGGAATCTGAGAGGAGCCACAAATTTCCTACCACCCAGCGTTCCCCTAAGTCTCCCGATAAAAATGATACCTCACTTGTGTGGGTAGGCCTAGCGCCCGCGACAGGAAACGCCCCAAAGCGTAACGTGGACACATCCAAATTTTTGGAAGAAAACAGAGGTGTTTTTTGCGAAGTGCCTACCTGTAGATTTTGGCCTCTAGCTCAGCCGGCACGTAGGGAAACCTACCAAACCTGTGCATTTCTGAAAACTAGAGACCTAGGGGAATCCAAGGAGGGGTGACTTGCGGGGCTCGGACCAGGTTCTGTTACCCAGAATCCTTTGCAAACCTCAAAATTTGGCTAAAAAAACAGATGTTCCTCACATTTCTGTGGCAGAAAGTTCTGGAATCTGAGAGGAGCCACAAATTTCCTTCCACCAAGCGTTTCCCTAAGTCTCCCGATAAAAATGATACCTCACTTGTGTGGGTAGGCCTAGCGCCCGCGACAGGAAACGCCCAAAAGCGTAACGTGGACACATCCAAATTTTTGGAAGAAAACAGAGGTGTTTTTTGCGAAGTGCCTACCTGTAGATTTTGGCCTCTAGCTCAGCCGGCACCTAGGGAAACCTACCAAACCTGTGCATTTCTGAAAACTAGAGACCTAGGGGAATCCAAGATGGGGTGACTTGCGGGGCTCGGACCAGGTTCTGTTACCCAGAATCCTTTGCAAACCTCAAAATTTGGCTAAAAAAACACATGTTCCTCACATTTCTGTGGCAGAAAGTTCTGGAATCTGAGAGGAGCCACAAATTTCCTTCCACCCAGCGTTCCCCCAAGCCTCCCGATAAAAATGATACCTCACTTGTGTGGGTAGGCCTAGCGCCCGCGACAGGAAACGCCCCAAAGCGCAACGTGAGCACATCCACATTTTTGGAAGAAAACAGAGGTGTTTTTTGCGAAGTGCCTACCTGTAGATTTTGGCCTCTAGCTCAGCCGGCACCTAGGGAAACCTACCAAACCTGTGCATTTCTGAAAACTAGAGACCTAGGGGAATCCAAGATGGGGTGACTTGCGGGGCTCGGACCAGGTTCTGTTACCCAGAATCCTTTGCAAACCTCAAAATGTGGCTAAAAAAACACATGTTCCTCACATTTCTGTGGCAGAAAGTTCTGGAATCTGAGAGGAGCCACAAATTTCCTTCCATCCAGCGTTCCCCCAAGTCTCCCGATAAAAATGATACCTCACTTGTGTGGGTAGGCCTAGCGCCCGCGACAGGAAACGCCCCAAAGCGCAACGTGGACACATCCAAATTTTTGGAAGAAAACAGAGGTGTTTTTTGCGAAGTGCCTACCTGTAGATTTTGGCCTCTAGCTCAGCCGGCACCTAGGGAAGCCTACCAAACCTGTGCATTTCTAAAAACTAGAGACCTAGGGGAATCCAAGATGGGGTGACTTGCGGGGCTCGGACCAGGTTCTGTTACCCAGAATCCTTTGCAAACCTCAAAATTTGGCTAAAAAAACACATGTTCCTCACATTTCTGTGGCAGAAAGTTCTGGAATCTGAGAGGAGCCACAAATGTCCTTCCACCCAGCGTTCCCCCAAGTCTCCCGATAAAAATGATACCTCACTTGTGTGGGTAGGCCTAGCGCCCGCGACAGGAAATGCCCCAAAGCGCAACGTGGACACATCCAAATTTTTGGAAGAAAACAGAGGTGTTTTTTGCGAAGTGCCTACCTGTAGATTTTGGCCTCTAGCTCAGCCGGCACCTAGGGAAACCTACCAAACCTGTGCATTTCTGAAAACTAGAGACCTAGGGGAATCCAAGGAGGGGTGACTTGCGGGGCTCGGACCAGGTTCTGTTACCCAGAATCCTTTGCAAACCTCAAAATTTGGCTAAAAAAACAGATGTTCCTCACATTTCTGTGGCAGAAAGTTCTGGAATCTGAGAGGAGCCACAAATTTCCTTCCACCCAGCGTTCCCCCAAGTCTCCCGATAAAAATGATACCTCACTTGTGTGGGTAGGCCTAGCGCCCGTGACAGGAAACGCCCCAAAGCGCAACGTGGACACATCCACATTTTTGGAAGAAAACAGAGGTGTTTTTTGCGAAGTGCCTACCTGTAGATTTTGGCCTCTAGCTCAGCCGGCACCTAGGGAAACCTACCAAACCTGTGCATTTCTGAAAACTAGAGACCTAGGGGAATCCAAGATGGGGTGACTTGCGGGGCTCGGACCAGGTTCTGTTACCCAGAATCCTTTGCAAACCTCAAAATTTCGCTAAAAAAACACATGTTCCTCACATTTCTGTGGCAGAAAGTTCTGGAATCTGAGAGGAGCCACAAATTTCCTTCCACCCAGCGTTTCCCCAAGTCTCCCGATAAAAATGATACCTCACTTGTGTGGGTAGGCCTAGCGCCCGCGACAGGAAACGCCCAAAAGCGTAACGTGGACACATCCAAATTTTGGGAAGAAAACAGAGGTGTTTTTTGCGAAGTGCCTACCTGTAGATTTTGGCCTCTAGCTCAGCCGGCACCTAGGGAAACCTACCAAACCTGTGCATTTCTGAAAACTAGAGACCTAGGGGAATCCAAGATGGGGTGACTTGCGGGGCTCGGACCAGGTTCTGTTACCCAGAATCCTTTGCAAACCTCAAAATTTGGCTAAAAAAACACATGTTCCTCACATTTCTGTGGCAGAAAGTTCTGGAATCTGAGAGGAGCCACAAATTTCCTTCCACCCAGCGTTCCCCCAAGTCTCCCGATAAAAATGATACCTCACTTGTGTGGGTAGGCCTAGCGCCCGCGACAGGAAACGCCCCAAAGCGCAACGTGGACACATCCAAATTTTTGGAAGAAAACAGAGGTGTTTTTTGCGAAGTGCCTACCTGTAGATTTTGGCCTCTAGCTCAGCCGGCACCTAGGGAAACCTACCAAACCTGTGCATTTCTGAAAACTAGAGACCTAGGGGAATCCAAGATGGGGTGACTTGCGGGGCTCGGACCAGGTTCTGTTACCCAGAATCCTTTGCAAACCTCAAAATTTGGCTAAAAAAACACATGTTCCTCACATTTCTGTGGCAGAAAGTTCTGGAATCTGAGAGGAGCCACAAATTTCCTTCCACCAAGCGTTCCCCCAAGTCTCCCGATAAAAATGATACCTCACTTGTGTGGGTAGGCCTAGCGCCCGCGACAGGAAACGCCCCAAAGCGCAACATGGACACATCCAAATTTTTGGAAGAAAACAGAGGTGTTTTTTGCGAAGTGCCTACCTGTAGATTTTGGCCTCTAGCTCAGCCGGCACCTAGGGAAACCTTCCAAACCTGTGCATTTCTAAAAACTAGAGACCTAGGGGAATCCAAGATGGGGTGACTTGCGGGGCTCGGACCAGGTTCTGTTACCCAGAATCCTTTGCAAACCTCAAAATTTGGCTTAAAAAACACATGTTCCTCACATTTCTATGGCAGAAAGTTCTGGAATCAGAGAGGAGCCACAATTTTCCTTCCACCCAGCGTTCCCCCAAGTCTCCCGATAAAAATGATACCTCACTTGTGTGGGTAGGCCTAGCGCCCGTGACAGGAAACGCCCCAAAGCGCAACGTGGACACATCCAAATTTTTTAAAGAAAACAGTGCCTACCTGTGGATTTTGGCCTCTAGCTCAGCCGTCACCTAGGGAAACCTACCAACCCTGTGCATTTTTGAAAACTAGAGACCTAGGGGAATCCAAGATGGGGTGACTTGTGGGGCTCGGACCAGGGTCTGTTACCCAGAATCCTTTGCAAACCTCAAAATTTGGCTAAAAAAACATATGTTCCTCACATTTCTGTGGCAGAAAGTTCTGGAATCTGAGAGGAGCCACAAATTTCCTTCCACCCAGCGTTCCCCTAAGTCTCTCGATAAAAATGGTACCTCACTTCTGTGGGTAGGCCTAGTGCCCACGAAAGGAAATGGCCCAAAACACAATGTGGACAACATATTTTTTCACAGAAAACAGAGGTGTTTTTTGCAAAGTGCCTACCTGTGGAGTTTGGCCTCTAGCTCAGCCGGCCCCGGGAAGGGGGGGGGGGGGGCAGAAATGCCCTAAAATAAATTTGACCCCCACCACCCCCCCCAAACCCCCCCTGCCCGGGAACGAACCTTGCCTACGGGGTCGCTCCCCCTGCGTGACATTGGCGCCAAAAAACAAATCCCCGGTGCCTAGTGGTTTCTGCCCCCTTGGGGGCAGATTTTTCCTAAAAACGGAAATGGCCTAAATACAATTTGCCCCCTAGGGCAGCGACCCTTGCCTGATGGGTCGCTACCCATCTTTAAAACAAACAAAAAAACTCACAAAAAAAATTTCCCCTGCCGCCTAGGGGTTTCTGCCCCCCCTGGGGGCAGATCGGCCTAAATATAGGCCGATCTCCCCCCAGGGGGGGCAGAAATGGCCTAAAATAAATTTGCCCCCCCCCCAGAGCGACCCTTGCCTACGGCGTCGCTCCCCCTGCGTGACATTGGCGCCAAAAAACAAATCCCCGGTGCCTAGTGGTTTCTGCCCCCTTGGGGGCAGATTGACCTAAAATCGGCCAATCTGCCCCCAAGGGGGACAGAAATGACCTAAATACAATTTGCCCCCCAGGGCAGCGACCCTTGCCTGATGGGTCGCTACCCATCTAAAAAAAAAAAAAAAAAAAAGCATAAATCTTTTTTTTGCCCTGGCGCCTAGAGGTTTCTGCCCCCAGGGGGGGCAGAAATGGCCTAAAATAAATTTGCCCCCCAGGGAGCGACCCTTGCCTAAAGGGTCGCTCCCCTTGCGTGAAATTCACGCAAAGAAAAAACTCCCTGGTGTCTAGTGGTTTCTGCCCCCCTTGGGGGCAGATTGGCCTCATCAAAATAGGCCAATCTGCCCCCCAAGGGGGGCAGAAATGGCCTAAATATAATTTTCCCCCAAGGGGAGCGACCCTTGCCTAAGAGGTCGCTCCCCACCTAAAAAAATAAAATGAAACATAAAAAATAAAAAAATAAAAAAATTGGTCCCTGGTGCCAGAGGTTTCTGCCCCCCCTGGGGGCAGATCGGCCTAATAATAGGCCTAATAATAGGCCGATCTGCCCCCGGGGGGGGCAGAAAGGCCTTCCCAAAAAAATGCCCCCCCATGGGAGCGACCCTTGCCCAAGGGGTCGCTCCCTTATGTAAATTTAAAAAAAAAAAAAAAATACCTGGTGTCTAGTGGGGTTTCAAAAGCCGGATTGCAAGCAATCCGGCTTTTGAAACCCTCGGAGAGACTTCAAAGGGAAGGAAATACTTTTCCTTCCCTTTGAAGCCCCTCCGGGCCTCCCCTAGTGATTGAAAGAGAAATGCTTTTGCATTTCTCTTTCAATCGCGCTGGAAGCAGAGCTTCCAGCGCGATGGGGAGGCCCCTGTGACAAATCAGCGCGCGCTGACGTCACAGGGGGGGGGGTGGCGGGGGTGGAAGGTGTTTCCCTTCCATCCCCGCCTTGGGGGGGGAGGGGGGTGCACGGGGGCGCGCTAGCGCTCCCCCAAGTTCCCCTGTGCCTAGGACGAGATGATCTCGTCCAAGGCACAGGGGAACTGTAGCCTTGGACGAGATCATCTCGTCCAAGGCACCGAACCGGTTAATATAACACACTAGTACCAAAAATGTTGTCACATATATGTTTTGAATAAACTAATAGGCAATTATTAAAACATTACATAAACATGGCAGCCACCCAAGTGGGCACATTTTCCAAGTCACACATTATTTTCTATGTTAACAAAATTTTATGCAGATTCATAACTCATAACATTCATTAGTAATAAGTTCAGCGTTCACAATCCCTCCTCTGACTAAATATGTCATCACACTTTACATTACCCCAAAATATTTTTTTTCACAAAAATTTGCTCTCCCTTAAATTTTATTATTCCTTTTAGTTTTTCTTGAATTTCCCCTAAATACTCTTTCCATTTTAATTTCTTCCCTCGTCTGATCATTTTTAAATTTTCTCATTTTAATCACAATACAATTGATAAATTCCCCATGTTCCTAATAGACAGATCACAATAATCAATATTACTTGTATTATTTTCAAAAGTATCCCTTTTCGTAGGTTGCCAAGCCAATGCCCTGCAGAAGCAAAACCTTTGCCAGCTTTCACCCAAACTCCAGGTTCTTTCAGCTCATTTAAGTCAGTGCTCACATTAGTTAGATTGTTAATTAAGCTTCTAATCTCTTTACTATTATTCGGTATAAAGGTACAACAATGTTGTGAGTTCAGCATTTTACAGACTCAGCCCTCCTTTGCTATAAAGGTGTCTAGCGCAAGTCGGTTATGAAGAGTCATAGATTTTATCGCAGCCATCCGTGTATCAATTAGGATTATGGCTCCTGAAAAATTTTGCAGCATGTTATCCAGAATGAAAGACAACTTTGGAATTTTCACAGAATTTAGAATAACTCCTACTGAAGGAATCATTGCTCCAAAAATATTTACCACTATGCCAGAAGAAGATTCTCTCGTTTTGTCAGACATGATGTAATTCAGTCAGTTTAGGTACTTTACTTAGGTTCTCAAGTTGAAATATCTTTGGGAAAACTATTCCCAAATAACATGTGCCATACCATCCTCTTGGAAGACGGTAATAAGGGTTTTGTCCACAGATGTAATATATTCCTGGAATTGCTGGGTCCTGTACATTTAACATAAATGTCCACTTACTCTGAGACACAAATACATGTCTACATTCACTCGTTCCCACAAACAACATATCAGTTCTTGATTTTGGCCTATATATACAAAGCTTCCCTATGTGTTGTGCGTCTAAAGCTAATTTCCCTTGTGTCTTTATGTCGCTAAATGCATGATCATTTCTAACTGTTCTCTTTTCTAAGCCCTTTTCTAATTTCTCCTTTAATTCTTTTCTCCTATCATCTGTCTCATCTGAAAAGCTCTTTTTTAAAGGTGTAAGCAAGCATGTCAGGTTATTCCTGTGCGCATAAGCCATGCCAAATGTTAATATAGGTTTAAAGAATCCTCTCACTAACTCTATATTATTTTTTCTTCACTACTCTACTCAGGTACTTAATTATAGGAAAAAATAAAAACACCACATCATGGTTGGAGTAGAAATACTGAATGTACTCCTGGTCATAGAATCTTGTTAGTAAAAGACTACAGCTTATTCCATACATAAGAGGCAAACTATGGTAAGTAACTCCTCCTTCTACTGATGAAGGGATTTGCGTGCACACATAACAGTCTCTAACATTCATTGTCTCAACATACACACACAATAGGCAATAGAAAACATTAGAAGGAAGCTCTCCTTGTTTGTTGTCTACATGCAAGTATTTCTCATTTAACCTGAACCTCTCTTCTACTGTAAGTGTGGTAGCTGTTCCTGAAGCAGTGGTATGGTTGGCCACAATCTTGTCAATCAATCCCATACTCACAATCAACACCAAGCATCCTATCTTACACACAATTGCCAAACCAATACCTATGTATTTACAGCACTTTTTGTTCCTACCCTGCTGGCTTTGGTTACTCATGATCTGTAAAGAATCAGAAAGTAGGAGAGAAAAATTGTAGCTATGCAGCAAAAATCAAAAACAAAACAAAATAAAACTTTTAGTCTTCTTTTTGAGGTTATTTACAGCTTTCAGTCTTTCTTCTGGGGCCCATTTTGTCAAAAATAGGTAGTTTGTCAAAATCAGTTTAGCGGCTATGTCAAATCAGGTTAAAACGTCTCCTTCCAGTTAATTACAACATTTCTTTTCTTTTCTCAGTTTGCAGTTTTACACAATTAATTTCATTGATTCTCTTCATGTGCCAAAATATGGACCTGGAATTTCTCGAATCAAAACAAAAAGACAAAAATTAATTCTGCCATTCACTTGTTGTTACATACGCCCATTCAGGACCTGCGAACCTTTGATTTGCATTATTTTTTTTTTCAATCTGAGTTCTCCACTTAACTCTCCATCGCTCAAATCTTCTTCTCTTGTTGTGTCTACTTCCTCCTCCGTTGTTGTCACTGCAATGGCTTTTTTCCTCCTTGGTTGCGATTTTGGCAACGTATCACCTTTTATTGGACCTCTTGTCAATGGTCTTTTCAGTGTTGGACTTGTGACTTCTCTTGGTTCTGCAGGCTTTTCTCTTGATGCACCTGCTTCTGGTTCCGGAGGAGTCAGATCGTTTTGGTTTTGATCCGCCTTAACTCCTTCACCCTCAAGGCCTGATGTTTGCTCTGTTTGTCTCTCAGGACCGTCTTCTCCTACTCTGACTAGACTCTCCTGTCAACTCGGTTGAGGATGGTCCACTGTCACCCTCCTGTATTCCTTCCATTCCGGTCCTCACAGGAGTATTTGCACCATTTTCAGTTTGCCCAGAGTCAGTCTCTGTTTCTCCTTCTCCTGTTTCCAATTCTAGAGTTGGTCTGGAAGTTGTTGGAACTCTCAACAATCCTTCTTCATTGTCCAAAGGACACAGTGCTCTCCGAGTATGACTTGTTGTGTATCCAGTTCGGAACACCAGCTCACTTCGCAGCTGTAGTAGTAACAAGTACTAATTGGAAGGGGCCTTTCCACCAAGGCTCCAAGCATGGCTTTCTCACATGTTTTCTGATCACCACCCAGTCTCCTGCATTCAGGTTCTGGTTTTGATCTTGCAATGGTTGCAGTGTGGTGGCCTCCACCTGATGAGAGAAAGAGCGAACCACATCAGCCGGGCCTTTGCAGTAGTCCAACACCATATAATCTGTTACGTTCACAAGAGCATTTGCAGGAACCGTTGGCAACCTCATTGCTCTGCCAATCCAGTTTTCCTGTTGGTTGTGTTTCTCATACTCATCAAAGCTAACGGCAGTGCGTCTGGCCTTTTCAGATTAGTGGACGCACACATTTTTGCCATTCTTGATTTCAGGGTACCATTCATCTGCTCAACAACTCCTGAGGCTTCAGGGTGGTAACTGCAATGCAGTTTCCGCTAAATATTTAAAGCTGAACATAGCAATTTGATTACTTCATTGCTGAAGTGACTTCCCTTATTTGATTCTAAAAAAAACTGGAAAACCAAAACGTGGTATCAGTTCCCTAAGCAGTAACTTCACTACTGTGAGGCTGTCATTCCTCTGTGTAGGGTAAGCTTCAATCCAGTGACTAAAGATGCAAACAATCACCTACACGTATCTCAATCCTCCACACACAGGCATTTCAATTAAATCCATATGCATTCTACTGAATGGACCTCCCACTCTTCCTATGTGGCTCATGTTGACCACAGTCCCCTTACCCATGTTCATCTGTTTACAGATGATGCAACAATGGCAAATTGTTTCGGCAACCTGTCTAAATTTTGGAATGAACCAATGTTGCTTCAAGGTACGAACCATAGCATCCCTTCCAACGTGTGTTTGACCATGATAATATCTTGCTCTTCCCCTTTGTGAATGCATGCAAAAACGTTTTTTAAGAGCAGGCAGTGGTGCCACGGACCACTGCCTACTCTTCAAAAATGAAACTGAAATGTTTCATTTTCTTTCTTTTTAAATGCAGCCTGTTTTCCTTTAATAGGAGCGGGATCGCCTATTCCGGGTCTGTAACATACACTAGAGCATCATCTGCATATAGTGATACAATGTGGTTCATGTGCCCACCTGTATGCCCCACCTGTGCAGCCCTGCCCTCAGTTGTATAGCCAGGCGCTCCATAGCCAGCGTAAACAGGAGGAGCGACAATGGGAAGCCCTGCCTTGTGCCTTGTTCAATATCAAATGAGTCCGGCACTATCATCCCAGTCCGCACCCGTGCCTGCGGTGCTGTATATAGGAGGCGCATCCATGACAGGAGGTTCAGTCCACTGCCCATTCTACTCATCACCTCCCACAGGTAGTCACAAGACAATGTATCAAACGCCTTTTTTATGTCCAGGGCTACCAGCATGGTGCATTCCATAAGATAACCTCTGCAAATTCATATGTGTTCCCCTTCCTGGTATGAATCTGCATTGATCGTCCTGCCCCAGATGGGTAACAGCTCTCCTTAAGTCTTTTGCAAGTAATTTTACATCAACATTGAGCATGGACAATGGCCTATATGAGCCGGGGTCGACTGGATCTTTCCTTGGTTTTGGTATCATGACTATTAATGCTTCCCTCATGTGTGTTGGCAAGGTGCCTTCTCTATGGGCCTCGCAAAGTGTTTCCACCAATCGGGGAAGAACCGTTGCAGAGTATGTATGGTAGAACTCAACTGGTATGCCGTCAGGGCCAGGTGTTTACCATGCAGCTTGGCTCCTAGGGCTTCCTGTAGCTCCTCCAACATTACATCTCCCTCCAGCTCCTCAGTCTGAGTCTCAACAAGCCGGGGAAACCGGAGCCCGTTCAGGTACCAGGGACCCAGCCCCGCGCTTTGACGAGGTGTATATGTTTTTCAGGTGATCCCCCAAAAGTGAATTGACACGTGCTTGCCCTACAAACGTCTCGATTTGGCCTCCTTCACCTCCCAGGGTGCTTCCTTGCTCAACAAGTCCGCTCTGTAATCCATCAATGTTTAAGCAGCGGGGGGAGGAGGGCAGAGGGTGTCCAAAGCAACCGGCCCACTGACAGGGCCCCAGCTGCCTCTCCGAGCCTCCTGGCTCCCCCTCCCAGCGCAGCTCAGAGCCTCACCAGTCAGCGATATCCAGACAGAACATGCCCCATGTGGGCCGACCTCCAGGCCAGGCGCACTACGCTCGCACACCAGCACCGCTCTCCACACCTCCACCACTCCGCCGGAGCTCCACTGCCCCCTCCGCACCGTTCTCCGTCTCTGTCCGGGCCTCTCCAAGGGGTCTCCCAGCCCCACTGGTCGATTGGTTGCCCAGCTTCCACCACGTGAGGGGAAAGGCGAGAGACAAGCGGGTCACTCCCAGCTCACCAGCACCCTCTGCCGGACTCTGTTGGACCAGACTTCTCAGGCTGGGTCCGACGCGTTAATCGCCGCCGGCCCAGTATGAGACTAAAATCGCGGCCGCCATGTTGGAGTCAGGCACTCACCATGAGTGTGGCTGAGCGGCTCCATTGCCGGCGTTCGTGCCCTTCACCTGCACTCCATCCCGATCCCACAGCCCCCATCCACAGAACTGCCGGGTCCGCGGGGCGGGAGGATGGCAGCGGATTTTGAAGCCAGGGCTGGAGCACTCAACTAGTGCATCCGGTCGGCCATCTTGTTGGCCACGCCCCCCCATGCCTCCTAATATTAAATGTAGACAAGATCTGGCACCACAACAAAAGACTCCACTTTATCATGGATTGGGGACCTCAGAAACAATTCTGTGAACAGATCACCATCTTGGAAATCAGAGTTTTTGGGGCTTGTAATGCCTCTTTTGCATCAGTTTGACTCAGTGGGGAAAAGCCCAATTTTGACACCAGAATCCGTAGTATGCAATGCTGAATTCTATGGCAGGACCTGAAAGCGAGGATTATGCTGCATTGCTGAGCGCCTCCATCCACGGTAGAATCAAGCTGGGTGGCCCCTGTCAACGTGGAGCCCAGAACACCCTGCGGGGTAGGAGTTCAAGGGATAGGTGACTCCTGTATAAGGGCAGACTCTGTCCGGGCTGCACATTAGGAGTCACCACTCCTTAAAACTTCTATCCTACAGGGTGGTTGTAGGCTCCAGGCTGACAGAGCCTACTCAGCGCTATTCTACCACGGACGGAGGCGCTCAACAGTGCAGCATAATCCTTTCCTCTGAGTCCTTAACAGAATTGAAACTTTCTGCTATGACAGCTAGGAAATCTTTCGTTCTGCAGTTCTGCCATCATCCTTTATTCTGACTCTCTGCGCAGCTCAGTGACCCCGAAAACGGTAATGCAGTGTACACATGAGACCAGGAGGCAAAGTTAAAACTCTTTAGTCACAGAATGTTGTATTATCTGAAGCTTTATAAAGCTCATGTTTGGACAAGCAGGCAAGAAGCAAGTTGCAATATTTGTTCTTTGAGCTGATAATGGTTCTTGTGATAGTAGCCCAATGAGTTTCCCAAATAATAAAACACAGAAACCTTCTTAGCAAACTAAGGCGGTGAATAGACTCTGCAGTGACTTGCAGAGACATGCTCATACAAAGGTCAAAAAAGCCCTCACTATTTTTACTCTTTTGCAAGGAAATTCCCATGTTTCTTAGGAGGGATGTCTTCATAGAGGCATTTTAATGCGAGACTCTCACTAGAAGTGCTGCTCACTCTTGGCTTAGATTTAGCCAATTGTGGTTTAGCCAAGAGCGGCATTCAGTAGTAGGTTATCGTAATTAATTCATAAAAACTTTTAAAACTATTCAAAACAAGCGTTTTTTTGTTGCAATGTTCAATTTAAATTCCAGTGATTGAGTAAATACATATCCATATCCATATGATTGTATTTTAAAACACTAATTAAAAACTTCACCACTGTCCCTCAAATCTGACTATACTGACATACAAGCTATAGAAACATGTAGTGTCATGGCCTGGAGCCCGATCATGGCAGCTGCCTAATTTGGAGCTCTTCTGCTGTCAACTTGCTAAAACATCACGGCCTCCCAGACCCACAAATGTCGACTGTAATGGCTTGATTGAGTTTCTTAAGGCAAGGGTAGTCAAAAGAATAGTCTTTTCTCCTAATGATGTCCAAGTGATGGAGAGCTTAGACTCAGCACTGCAGCCTCTGGGAGGTTCAGACTAATACAGCTCCAAGTCAAATGGCGTCACTGGCGGAATGGACCAGAAAAGCCTGAAGATGGTGTAGCCCGCAGGGCACCAGTGTCATGTAAGGTGCTCATGAAGCTGCACTGTATAAGGTGGTGTAAACTAGAGAATGGGTTGTAGACCCGGGTCAATAGAGAGGAAGCCTGAACTCTATGATTAAAATGTGCAGGGAGCCAATTACCTCCCTCCTGGCCCCACATGTAAAATGACCAGTGGCTCCAACTAGATTCCAACTGTGGACCATGTAAGGGAGATGAACTAAGCAGGCACCAGAACATGTTCCTTGGGCCCATCTCAGGAAATTAGAGCATGATAAAAAGGCTGTATGAAGGTGTGGTTAACTTAAACAAGTGCTTGCCTGCGTCTAGCAAGTGTTCTGCTGCTTGTTCCGCACAACCATTGGAACGCTAATGGGTGCTGATGGGTGCTGGCCTGAGAATGTGCATTTAGAAAAGATGGGAACATGTGATCAACTGCCTCCACCCCTCCACTGGGGAGTTAGTGATAAAGGATGCAACCATACGTCAATAACATGATGTAGTTTAAACTTTAGTGGTGCCCTCATGTCACAAAAGTCATAAATATGTGACAGTTTATGCCTATGTTAATCAAAGCACTAATGGTTTGAATGTAGAAATATCATTAACATGTCTTTACTAATGAGCATTAGTATACATTGTAGAGTTTGACATAGATGGTATTTCAACTAAATCAAATGTTAGATGGATTAAACCAGTGCTATGATGTAATTTAGACTGTGGATCAATAGAATGTATCAAAACAATATTGCATTTCTAAGGGTTAATGAATTAAAAATGTGTGCAACAATAAAAGAAGTGTATTTTTGCATTATATTTACTGAAATACATTAACAAAGTATTTTGTCAGTTCAAAGTGAATGTAACACACTTAATAATTAAATATTATTAATGATTGAATTCATAAGTTAACTGTTACATGTGTTCATTGAGACGTATTAGTTGGATGTATCACTGTAATTCTCTTGCATAAGCCTAAGCGAGGCTTGCTATGCTTATATTTTGTGACTGTGCAGCAAAAATGTTGATTCATTCCTTAACATGAGTTTTCTTTCAGATTTTGTATCCATGAGAAGACTTTTGGTAATAGACATTATTGTTTAGACTTTGAGTGAAAGTGTAGCAGTGTCCTTGGATATGTTACATCGAGGAACATGGACTGCCATTGTATACAACAACTTCAAGTTTTCGTGGGTGGTGTCATACAGATGGAAGATGTTCCCATGACAGACTTGGAAAAAGACGTGGATGTTTCAGTTTGTAGTCTTGTGATCAATTATTATTGAATGATGCCCCTTCAACATAGCATGGGCTGACTCCTTTGGCAAATCAGAATGTCGTACGAACCTTATACCGTATACCGAATACCAGTTGGACTTTGGTCAGATGCCTTTCAGATTCGCCTTTGGTCAGAGGCTTTCCTCATGCATTGCTGATGAAGAACCCCATAGGCTATGCCCCTTTGAGAGGTATCTTCCTCTCTAGCTTTGTCCCTCTGCGATGCCCCACTGAGACTTAGATATTATCGCCCTAACACTTGTAGAAGACGGTTCATCAAGCTTCTGACATGCTGATCCTTTCCCTTTTTTTTAACCTATCTTTTGCCCACCCTAGTTAGTAGTCTGTTGCCTGAGATTACTATTTTCCTAATTCTTTTTGCCCTCTTTGTATTTTTTTGGGCTTTTTCTCGCATGTGCCCCCCCCCCCCACAAACACACACACATGTATTTCCAGAATTTGGCCAACTGTAGGGTTTTCTCTGTGCCCAGCTAAATTATGACTGCTTAATTGAATTGACTTGATGTTTGCAAAGCCTAAGCAGTGCTTAATTTCTGTACCACAGGCAATTCTGTTGATGTTTTGTACTCTTCTTATTGAATGCTCGGTTTTACTAATGTTAGCTTGCCTGAACTTGTTTCATCGCATTAGACAACCCTTGGTGATGTTGTATCTTTATAGTTTTGTCTTGAGAGTGTTCTATATGAGTTTGAGCTTAAGCTCGTAACTAACCCCTTAACTTTATCCCTGACTGGAGATTTTCTTGTATGGCCACATTGGTCATACTGTGTAAATTTATTGGTTTACATTGAAATTGTGTTGACGGTTCTACCACACCCTGTTGCATGGTCCAAAGATTCATCAATCTCAAGGGGCATTGATTCCTGCAAAGGATGAAAATGCTCCAGGAAACCCATTGGACCTTTGCTATATTTGAGAGAGCTGAAATCACTGAGAAATTTAAAGAGCATGTGGGCTCTGGATAGCCAGTTTCTGGGGATTGACTGTGGGCTGAATCTGAGGCTGGCAGAAATGCGGTCAGGAGGGAAAAGTTTTCCACATAATTTGGTACTGCCCGTTATCCAGCTGTACTGAGAAGCTGTGGTCCCTTGCATGAATGGTATGTGTGGTAGCAACATGGTGGCCACCGCACAGTTGTATCTCCTAAATGTTTGGGATATGTCTGATCTTTCGAGGATAGGCCAGCTGTGGGTGACTTTGGGGTTAATAATCGTTAAGCATAATATTGTACAAATGTGAAAGGCCGAACTGGGGCCCAGGCTTTGGAACTGGACGAATGAAAAGGACTGGTCCATGCTGGCTGAAAAGGCGGTCTATGAAGGACGTGTCTGCCCCCACAAGTGGACTAAAATCGGGGGGACGTGGAACGAGTATATAGACTTTGCACCCCTCCCTCCACCCTGGGAGCCAGCTGTACTGTTTTACATTTGGACAGCCCGCCTGCACATGTGAAATGTAATGGGGAGGGCGAGATGGGAGGAAGGTTTTTTTTTTTTCCCCCACATTTGATAGGTTTAAGCAACGCCTTGGGCGGTGTCATGGGGCTAATATGTCTGATGCTTTCTGTCGCAGTGTATCTTCTTAGTTGGTTCATCACATTGAGGCTAATGTTGACTTTTGCATCCTGCAGGCCTAAGTGCAGGCTTTGGAGAAGGGACTATGCTGTGGTGCTGGGCGGATGATGCAGTTCGAAGATAACCCTTGTAGTGCCCTTGTACGTATTTGTTTGTTGAGCCAGACAAGAGGATAGCTAGAGCCTGCTGTTGGCTTTCCCATGTTTGAGTGTATCATGCTGTCATGGTAGAGAAATCATTAAATTGATTGTGACACAAAGCGGGTGCATATTTAGCATCTTTCCAGGCTCACAGTGTCTGGAGTTGATGTCCATAGTTGGTCTCTAAGGCAGAAGGATGTTTAGAACTATTTCAGCCCTGCTTGGAGTGTATGAATTTGTTGCCTTCAATAATCACAATTGTGTGGCTCCATGACATCCAGGAAAGATGATGTCGCCTTTTCCAAGCCATATTTCAAGTTTTGTCTACAAAATTCACAGAAGTGGAGAAACAATCAAATTGATGAGTTGAAAGTAATAAGATAGAGTTTTGAAGAGGGCATCACTCTTCCATGAGATGAGGTACTGATCGGATTCTGGCAGTGGAGTCAGCCGAAAGAGTACAAGAGTAGCAGTTGTGAGCAGTGCCACAGAGACATGAGTGACAACAGCAAAATTTCACAGAGTCTCTGCAATTTAAATTTGAGGATTTGGAATACAGATAGTATCAGGATTCATAATGTCAAGGTGGAATCAGAACAAAATGACATCATAGGATCCATAAATCTCACTTTTGCTCACGTCTCGAATTTGAAAATGGATGGGCAATGGGCATTGAAAGAGCTGCGTGTTTAGCGCCAGTAGAAGTGACATCCCCAATCACCCAAGAAATATGCTTGCAAAGATGACCTTTTAAGAGAAGGAGGGAAATACTGAGAGAAGCACGGGTGATGTCTCTTTTGGTATTTCAAGAGGATCACATCATCATATTGCAAAACATAGGGGGTCATTACGACCCTGGCGGTCGGAGACCGCCAGAGCTAATGTGGCGCCCGTACCGCCAACAGGCTGGCGGTACGGAGACCCACCGCAGTCGCACCGCCGGGGCCGGACGTTTCCCACCGTTTTAGCCCCGGCGGTGATAATCCGCCAGGGCAGCGCTGCAAGCAGCGCTGCCCTGGGGATTATGACTTCCCTACCGCCAGCCTGTTTCTGGCGGTTTGCACCACCAGGAAGAGGCTGGCGGTAAGGGGAGTCCTGGGGCCCCTGGGGGCCCCTGCACTGCCCATGCTACTGGCATGGGCAGTGCAGGGGCCCCCAAACAGGGCCCCGTGCAGCTTTTCACTGTCTGCATAGCAGACAGTGAAAAGCGCGACAGGTGCTACTGCACCCGTCGCACGGCCGCAACACCGCCGGCTCCATTAGGAGCCAGCTCCTATGTTGCGGCCACATCCCCGCTGAGCTGGCGGGCGTAAACAAAAGTGGAATTATGACCACAGCGGAAACCGCCCACACAGCAGCCACTTTAACACACCGACTGCCACGGTGGTAGCAACAAGCACTGCTGTGGTAACCGCCAACAGCCAGGCGGAAGACAATGTACCGCTCATATTATTACAACAGGCCTATCCGCCACCTTTTCTGGGGCGGTACCAACGACATCAAAAGCAAGGCGGAAACAGTACACAGAAGGCAAAGGACTCACCTCTGGAGATTCAAGGAAGAACCACGACGCCATGGAGCCCGAGTTGCACATCTTTCCCATGCTGCTATACCTCTTCATGCATTACGAACAGCAACGCCGACGAAGACGACCACGGTGAGTACTGTCACCTAGCACACAAGGGAGGGGTGAAGAAAAAGAGAGTGACACACACACGCAACACGCAACACCCCACCCCAACACCATACACACAAACAGATGCAGTACCATTACATATTCTCCCAGTACCCCTCAAGGACAAAAGGAATTGATTAAAGTGAGTGTGCTAAGATCAAATAGTTGAAATTCGTGCTTCAGAATCAAAACAGTATATACATATATACAAATGGAGGGACACTGCACAGTCCTCAATGTCTGTGGGCCACATTAAATAGGCCAAGGCCCCACTTGACTCCTGCAACAACACGGAGAGAACACGGCAGGGGCATCATGTCAAAAACACACAGGCACCTCAGGGGGACGGGGAACGGGGGGCATCTCAGCCGGAAGATGGTACAACACCACTGGTCCTGAAGGGGGCAACATGCCCATCATTCTGTCCTGGGGAGTGCAAAGCCACAGTCTCTCAAGTGGGTGGTTTGCCCACTGCTTGGTCCTGGGGAGTGCAAAGCCACAGTCTCTCAAGTGTGTGGTTTGCCCACTGCTTGGTCCTGGGGAGTGCAAAGCCACAGTCTCTCAAGTGAGTGGTTTGCCCACTGGTTCTGGAGGGGGCCTTGTGCCCAGTGTGCTTCATCTTGGCAAGGATGGAGTGAGTGGATGGCTTCTTCCACTGGTTCTGGAGGGGGCCTTGTGCCCAGTGTGCTCCATCCTGGCAAGGATGGGGTGAGTGGATGGCTTCTTCCAATGGTTCTGGTGGGGGCCTTGTGCCCTGTGTGCTTCATCCTGGCAAGGAGGGGGTGAATGGATGGCTTCTTCCACTGATTCTGGAGGGGGCCTTCTGCCCAGTGTGCTTCATCCTGGGAAGGAGGGGGTGAATGGATGGCTTCTTCCTCTGGTTCTGGTGTGCCCTGTGATGCAGCACTTGGGGTGTACTATACAACAAAAGAGGGAACCCTATAACCCTAACCTGACCTGGGTACTACAACATGCCAAAACAAAAGTGGTCAGCAGGTAGGGAAAAATTCAAACACTACTTTAAGAGACCAGTGCTAAATACTGTCCTCATGGGTCAATTACTTTCCCTTATTTATTTAAATCATTTTTATACAAGGTCAGCAGTGACTCATCGGTGGAAAATATACAACATAAATATATACATAACATCACAGTTACCTACTTACATATACACAAACATTTATAGCAAAAACAAATCTCAATGTTGGCAATATGCCAGAGGAGGGTTATGCCCAGCAACATTTCTTTCCATTGTGGTTACTGTTACAAGTTTGTAATTGTAATCCACTAAATTGCGATGATTAAAGGTTCAGATGCAACCAACTGACAAATACCTATTTATTTTTTGAGAGGTATTATGTAGTGCATATTAAATTTCTTATCTGAGTCAGTTAACTTAAAGACCTCAATCTCGCAAAAAATGTGTCAACCCGTTTCGGCCTCTTCAGTCAGGGCCTCATCAGGACTATCAGGGGGCAATGACGCCTCTACAAAAGTTAACACAAAGAATAAAATCACTTAATTGACTATACAAGTCCTTACGGCATCAAAGCAACAAGAGAGCATTCGCTCTGTGCATCAGTGTCACCCAAAACCATCTCTGTCCCAACAATGTCACTTCCTGTGAGTCATTTATAAATGTTACACAAGTGCACCACTGTGTAAGAAGGGTGATATCAGGAAATCAAGTTAAAGAGTTTAAAAGCAATTAGCGTGGTCTATGTTGTTAATGAGCATACATTTTCATAGTACAGCAAATAAAGGCAGGGAGTTATAGGCCATACCTTTTTCTGTTGGAATTAGTAATGCTTGAGAGTCACCGCGTATATTACAATGTTGAAACCTAGCCAATCCAAAAGAATCCAGCTCACTCATATAGTAAAGCAGAGAGCATTCATAAAAGAATATCTTTACCATCTATTTACACCGTAAAATTGGAGTAAACGTTGGGCTAAAGCCTTACTTTGTTATTTCAAGAGAGCAAACACACACGTTACTGGAACCTTGGTAGAGGGCGGCTGCACCTAGTCGCTGTGCCAACGAGGCTGTCAGGGTAAAACACAAACGGGCTAGAGTTACTCTCTACCGCAGAGAATAAATGTCTGAAAAGCCGATTCCCAGCTTCTAACAAAAGCATGCCACTTACTCGTAGCGGTCTACAAAGTACGGGCAACTCGGAGAAACAAATTCAGTTTTTTTTAAAACAGCTGACTCTCAGCTCCTCACCAGTGTATGGTTCGTGTAGTGCGCGCGTTTTTCAAGAGACGCGAGACAAGTGAGCGGCTAGACTAGCTCGCTCACACAGTGTCTAGGCCAACCAGAGCAAACGGGCGGCCATCTTGGGGGAACATACTTCCCATTTTGCTAGTATAATATCTGGCCTAACCTCAACAGCTATAGTTCAGTCAAGGGTAGAGGCGCACTGGACAATGGCAATAAATCCCTAATTAGTGTTATACATAAATATATTTGCACAGCATCTCATAATTGATCAAGCCCTAGAGCAAAACAAAATCCTTATTGTCATTACAATACAATCTTCACCTATTTTCGTCAAATTTGCTGAAATGTTCATAAGTAATTTCAAAGCTGCTTTCACAGCCATCTGCAAATTAGATGAGTTCCTAATATATTATCTTTGCATCTGTCATAATGCCTCTTTATAGTGTCTAACAAACAGCTGGACAGATGTTGAAATAACATCATCTGATTAATGTCCATACTTCATCGCAATCATTCAGTCAGTTGTGGCTGTTTGGAATTTTTCAATCATCCTTGCTACTAATTTCAGCAATTTTGTTGCCATTGATGGTCCATCAAATTTAGGCTGCACCACAGCCAGTACTGTCCGTCGTATATCGTCGGCTTTATGTTTGCACTCCAATAAGTGTTCCACTAATGGTGCTCCCTTTATTGCACATTTAATCCTCGATCGATGTTGCAGAATGCGAGTTTTTACTGGTTGCGAGGTTTGCCCAATATAGGCTTTGTCACAGGGACACAAAATACAATAGATAACATTTTTTGTATTGCAGTTTGAGAAATCATTTTGTACATGCATTTTGCCATTTATTTTTATGTCTTTAGAATCTTGCATATATTGACATGCAATTACAACACCTATAGTGGCCCTGGACTGCTCGTAATTGTAACATTGATCTCAATTTTATTTTCTATTTGTGTTTGTGTATGTGCCGCCTGGACCCACTGGTCTTTTAGGCTGCATGTTTTCTTGAATGAAAACAACGGTTTATCTATATTTAGGTCTTTGATGATTTTCCAGTTCTTTTCTATAATAGAGTGTATTTTATTAGCCTTTGGACTATATGTGATAACACATGTTAAAGGGTTCTCTTTTGCTCTTACTTTTGCCGTCATCAGTGTGGGCCTCTTCTGTGGCGGGACTGGATGTTGCTGGCACCTCCTCTCCGGTGACGTTGTGTGGGGGACCTGTGGGGATGTAAATGCAGTGTTATTGTTTCTGTGTGTGACATCTTGTACATGGGTGTGTTGCCCTGTATGGTTGTGATTGCCCTGTCAGCTTTGCCTTGTGTGAGTAGTGATTTTGTGGACTAGGTGATTCTCTCTAATGTGCATGCTTTAGTGATGTGTGTTCATGCAGGGCTGTGAGTAATGTCCATTCATTAGTGGTGCATGCAGGGCTTGGTATTGGGATGGGTGGGGTGTGATAATGGGGTGTATGTGAGGTGGTGGGGTGATGGGGGCGAGGGTAGGTGTGGGGGTATGTGATGGCAGGTAGGGGGTTCATAGTAATAGAGATTTGACTTACTAGAGTCGAGTCCTCCTGCTACTCCTGCCAGCCCCTCAGGACTGGCCAAGACTTGCTCCTCCCATGTTGGTAGTTGTGGGGGAGGAGGTGGGGGTCCACTGCCAGTCCTCTGTACAGCTATCTAGTGTCTTGCAACCACGGAACGTACCTTCCCCCATAGGTCATTCCACCTCTTTCTGACGTCATCCCTTGTTCTGGGGTGCTGTCCAACAGCGTTGACCCTGTCCACGATTCTCTGCCATAGCTCCATCTTCCTTGCAATTAATGTCTGCTGCACCTGTGATCCGAATAGCTGTGGCTCTACCTGGATGATTTCCTCCACCATGACCCTTAGCTCCTCCTCTGAGAACCTGGGGTGTCTTTGTGGTGCCATGGGTGTAGTGTGTGTGGTGTGTGTGAGGGTGTGTGGGTTGATGTGTTGGGGTGTGTGCTGTAAGGTGTGTGGTTGGTGTATGAGTGATGGTGTTATGTGGCTGTGGTTCTGTGGGTGCTCTTGGTGTCTCTCTCTCTCTGTTGTCAATTTATTTGAGTCATAAAGGGTTGTGGGTAGTGTGTGTGTGTGTGTTTTGTAGTGGTGTGGGTATGTGGGTGTGTTGTGTGTATGTGTGTCAGGTGTGTGTAGTTTGAATTGTCCAATGTAGTGTTGTTTTGTATGTGTGTGTGTATTTTGAGCGGGGCGGTATGTACCGCCAATGGTTTACTGCGGTTGAATGTCTGCTGCAGTGATTCGTGGGTCATAATGCTGTGGACGTAGTTCTGCTGGTGTAACGGTGTGGGTTTTGCTACCGCCTCACCTTTGGGCTGGCGGACTTGTGTGTGTGGCTGTATAGTAACGGATTGCTATGTGTGGGTCATAATATGGGTAGCGGTAAACCGTTGCAGCAGCGGTATGTTGGCGGCAGTCAGCATTGCGGTAAGCAGGACTTACCGCCAATGTCATAATGAGGGTCATAGTGTGCACAGAGTCCAAGGGTGCCCAAGGGGCAAGGTAAGTAACCGCGACTCAGAGGGCAGACCAGGGGAGATTAGAAGGGCACTGGATGGGCCACAAGTAGGCACCAAACACCCACCCTCAGCGGCACAGGGGCGGCCGGGTACAGGGTGCAAACAGGACGTCGGGTTTACAAATTCAGGTCTATGGGGAGACCCTTGGGGTCACTCAGAGGCTGCAGGCGGGGCCAGGGGGATGTCTCAGGCACACCGCCGGTTGGACAGGGAGGAGGGCTGCCTGCTGAATGATGAGGCACCGGTGGTCGGTTCCACCAAGGCCTGGGGGCTGCAAGTGCAGTGTGTCCTTTTGGCCTCAGATATCTTTATGCAGAGCTTGCAGTCAGGTGGGTCCTTGGGATTCCCTCTGCAGGCATCATCGTGGAGGGGTGGAGAGGTCAACCCAGGGTGGGCACTTGCTCGCAATCCCCCGGGGACCCTCTCTTGCTGGGTGGACCACCTGGACAAGGGCCGTGGTTGTCGGGTGCACGGGGTCAAGACTCACTCATCCGGAGTGAGGTGGGAGTCCTTGTTTGTAGGTTTCTTCAGACAGAGCCGATGTTCTCAAGAGTTCTTGGTCCTTTTGGGTGCAGGGCATTCCTCTGGAGTTGGCAGAGGTCGCTGGGCCCGCTGGATGCGTCTCTGGTCTTTTTGCAGGTTCTTTGAAGCAGGAGACAGGCCGGTAGAGCTGGAGACAAAGCAACAGTCGTCTTCTTTTTTCTCTGCTGGGGTTTTCAGCTTAGCAGTCCTTCTTCTAGTAGGTCACCAGGAATCTGGTGAGCTGGGTTCATGGAAGCCCTTAAATCCTAGATTTAGGCACGTGTTAGGGTCAGAAGGCAGGTGCTAATGGCTACTGTCCCTGAGAGTGGCTACACCCTCCTTGTGCCCACTCCCTTTGGGGAGGGGGGCACATTCGTATCTCTATTGGTCCCTGTCCTCCAAACCAAGATGGAGGATTTTGCAGGGAGGGGATCACGTCAGGTCTGGACACCTTAGGGGTGGTCCTGGCTGTGGTGGTCACTCCGCCCTGTTTTCCCTAATTTTCCCACCAGTCTTGCTGCCAAAAGTGGGGCTTTGTCCAGGGTGTGGGCACCTCCACTAGTTGGAGTGCCCTGGGGCACTGTAACCCGAGGCTTGAGCCTTTGAGGCTCACCACCAGGTGTTACCGTTCCTGCAGGGGGAGGTGTGAAGCACCTTCACCCAGGACAGGCTTTGTTTCTGACCACAGAGTGCTCAAAGGCACCCACTCCTTGAGGTCAGAAACGTGTCTGAAAGTGGCAGGCAGGCACAGACCGCTCAGTCCTACACTAGCAGTTGGGCTAACATACAGGGGGCATCTATAAGATGCCCTCTGTGTGCATTTTTCAATAAATCCCACACTGGCATCAGTGTGGGTTTATTGTGCTAAGAAGTTTGATACCAAACTTCCCAGTATTCATTGAAGCCATGACGGTGCTGTGGAGTTCGTAATGACAAACTCCCAGACCATATACTCAATATGGCTACACTGCACTTACAAAGTTTAAGAATGGACTTAGACACTGTAGGAGCATATTGCTCATGCAGCTATGCCCTCACCTGTGGTATAGTGAACCCTGCCTTAGGGCTGTAAGGCCTGCTAGAGGGGTGACTTACCTATGCCACAGGCAGTGGTTTGTGGGCTTGGCACCCTGAGATGGTTGCCATGTCGACTTTGTCTTTTTCTCCCCAACAGCACACACAAGCTGCAAGGCAGTGTGCATGTGCTGAGTGAGGGGTCCCCAGGGTGTCATAATACATGCTGCATCCCTTAGAGACCTTCCCTGGTCACAGGGCCCTTGGTACCATGGGTACCTTTTACAAGGGACTTAACTGTGTGCCAGGACTGTGGCAGTTGTGGAAGCAAAGAAACTGTTTTAGGGAAAGAACACTGGTGCTGAGGCCTGGTTAGCAGGTTCCCAGCACACTTTCAATCAAAGTTGGCATCAACACTAGGCAAAAGGTAGCGGAGTAACCATGCCAACAGTGGCATTTCCTACAATCCCTTTTTAGTGGCTCTCAATAAAAGAGATATGTGCTTCCGGTGGCAGTTCTCCTGTAGTCATCAATTCCAGATTGAGCAACTCATTCATCGTGTGATGTCCCAGGGGAAAGGTTTGAAAGTTCAGATGCAGAAATAACATGGATACATCACAGACTGCTGCTGAACTGTGGAGAACTCGCTGTCCCCTAAAAGTAGTCATCAGACACCAGGAAGGAGTAGTCACTTATGAGAGAGGTTCAGGAGGTGATTACTTCACTGATGTCAGGGCAGACTACTTTAATTGCTGAGGGAAAGGCTGGCGGAAGGGGTGCACCGGGGCACCCCTGGGGGCCCTGCACTGTCCATGCACTTGGCATGGGCAGTGCAGGGGCCCCGGTGCAGTGCCCCATCACGCAGGTCACTGCCCGATTTTTGGGCAGTGATCTGCGCAACAGGTGCAGCTGCACCTGCCGCACAGAGGCATTGGTGGCGGCTCCATGTGGAGCCGTCGTCAATGTCCTGGCCATACCTTCCTGTGGGCCGGCGGGCAGAAACAATGTTTCCGCCCGCCAGCCCACAGGAAGGTTCATTATGCGGCCAGCAGGGATCTGGGGACGCTAGCGGTCAGTGTTTCGACCGCCAGCATGAACACGGCGGTTATTACCGCCGTGTTAATAATGAGGGCCATAGTGTGCACAGAGTCCAGGGGTTCCCCAAGAGGCTTGACAGAGGCAATAGTCGATAATACTAATGCTCTATTCGTGGTAGGGTGGTAGAGCAGCTAGGCTTATCAGAGGGTAGTGTTAAGCATTTGTTGTACACACACAAGCAATAGAAAAAACACACACTCAATGACTTAATTCCAGACCAATAGAGTTTTATATAGAAAAATATATTTGTGTTACTTTATTACTAGAACCACAAGACTCAGTTCAGAAGTAAATACTGTTGCAGGAAAATACTTAGCATAGACATCAATGTAACTTTGTTTCACTTTAGTCAAGTAAACAGTTTATAAGAAAACATAATATCTATTTTAAAAGTTGTCACTGCATTTTCAGAACACCTCCTGGGGGAAGAAAATAAAGTACACTTTTAGAGGTAAGTACACAGCTTACAGTTCCAGTCTCCGGGTTATAGGTAGTCCACCGTTGGGGTTTCAAGTCAACCCCAAACACCCACCACCAGCAACACATGGCCGGCCGGGTACAGAGGTCAAAGTTGAGCAATTTTAACTTGGGCTCCTATGGAGATAGGGGGCACTCGGGATTCAGTCTACCAGCAGGTAAGTACCTGGAGCTCGGAGGGCAGACCAGTGGGGATTAGAGGAGCACTGGAGGGACCCCAAGTAGGCACCAGTCCCACACCCTCAGCAGCACTGGGGTGGCCATATGCAGGGTGCAAACAGGGCGTCGGGTTTCCAATGAAACTCTATGACGGGACCCCGGGGGTCACTCAGGCGCTACAGGCGAGGTCCAGGGGGTGTCACGGGCACACCACTGGTCCGATAGGGAAGAGGGCCTCCTGTTGATTGTTGCTGCACCAGATGTCGATTTCTCTAAGGCCTGGGGGCTGGGTCCTTTGGCGTTGGTTATCTTCATCCAGGTCAATTGCGGTCAGGGGGGTCCTTGGGATTCCCTCTGGAGGCATCGCCGTGGAGGGGTGGAGCGGTCAACCCAGGGTGGGCTCTTGGTCGCCATCGCCTGGGGGTCCTCTCTGGCCGGTTGGGCCACCTGGACTCTGGACGTACGCGTCGGGTGCAGAGTGGTGAGGACTCATGCTTCTGGAGTGAGGTGGGAGTCCTTCAGAAGATGTTTCTTCTTCTATTCTTCTTTGGACAGGACCGCTGTCCACAGGAGTTCTTGATCCTCTGTGATGCAGGCAGTCCTCTAGAGGTTTTTCAGAGGTCGCTGGACCTGCAGGACACGTCGCTTTTCTTCTGCGGGTTCTTTGAAGCAAGATAAGGCTGGTAGGGCTAGGGCCAAGTCAGTTGTTGTCTCCTTTCCTTCTCTGCTGGGGTTTCCGATAAGCAGTCCTTCTTCTTCTTGTGAGGTCATCAGGAATCTGACTAGCTTGGTTCAGGGAACCCTTAAATACAAGATTTAGGGGCGTTTTAGGGGTCAGAGGACAGTAGCCAATGGCTACTGTAGCTGAGGGTTGCTACACCCTAATGGTGCTCACTCCCTTTGGGGAGGGGAGCAAATTCCTATCCCTATTGGCCCTGATCCGCCAAAGCAAGATGGAGGGGTTCTCAAGGAGGGGGTCACTTCAGCTCTGGACACCTATGGAGTGGTCCGGACTGAGGGGGTGACGCCTCCTCGTTTTTCTCATTATCCCTCCGGACTTGCCACCAAAAGTGGGGCTTTGTCTGGGGTCTGGGCATCCCCACTAGCTGGAGTGCCCTGGGGCTTTGTTACACGAAGCCTGAGCCTTTGAGGCTCACTTCTAACTGTAACAGTTTCTGCGGGAGGGAGGTGTGAAGCACCTCCACCCAGTGCAGGCTTTGTTTCTTGCCCCAGAAAGCACAAAGGCTCTCTCCCAGGGGGTCAGAAACTCATCTCTCAGTGGTATGCTGGCACAGACCAGTCAGTCCTGCACTGAAGGATTGGGTAAAATACAGGGGGCATCTCTAAGATGCCCTCTGTGTGCATTTTTTATTACACCTAACACTGGCATCAGTGTGGGTTTATTATTCTGAGAAGTTTGATACCAAACTTCCCAATATTCAGTGTAGCCATTATGGAACTGTGGAGTTCGTTTTGACAAACTCCCAGACCATATACTTATTAGGGCCACCCTGTACTTACAATGTCTAAGAATGGACTTAGACATTGTAGGGGCATATTGCTCATGCAATTATGCCCTCACCTGTGGTATAGTGCACTCTGCCTTAGGGCTTTAAGGCCTGCTAGAGGGGTGACTTACCTATGCCGCAGGCAGTGTTTTGTGTGCATGGCACCCTGAGGGGGATGCCATGTCGAGTTTGCCTTTTTCTCCCCACCAACATACACAATCTCCAATGGCAGTGTGCATATGTTAGGTGAGGGGTCCCTTAGGGTGGCACAACACATGCTGCAGCCCTTAGGGACCTTCCCTGGTCACAGGGCCCTTGGTACCACTGGTACCTTTTACAAGGGACTTATCTGTGTGCCATGGGTATGCCAATTGTGGAAACAATGGTACATTTTTTAGTGAAAGAACACTGGTGCTGGGGCAGTCTCTACCGCCATGGACAGGCTGGCGGGAAGGGGACTCGTAATCCCCTGGGCAGCACTGCAAGCAGCGCTGCCATTGAGGATTAAAACCGCCAGGACAACCATGGCGGTAAACTGCTGGGACAACCACGGCGGTAAACCGCCGGTCCCGGCGGTAAACCGCCGGTCCCGGCGGTGCGATTCGCCGCGGTCGTAATGAGGCAGATTGTACCGCCAGCCTGTTGGTGGTACAATCACCAAAACAACAGGGTTATAATGAGGCCCAAAGTAAAATACTTTGAAACATCCCTCAATTCGATCATACCACCTAATACCAAAAAGAGAGAGAAAAGAGAGAAAAAAAGGGGGAACTAAAATAAACTAAAAATAAATAATCAGTATATAACATGAATTGGTCAAAAATAGCCATTCTACAACATAAATATAATATTAAGTCTCCAATATTGCCTAATGATCCCATAATATCATCCTATTATTTCAGTAATTTCTACCCATTCCTATTTTACAACTATTTGAGTTTATAAGCTAGCTGTAGCCTCTCTTCAATTTTCAGAATCCAACTTACATTTTAATTTTGATTTCCTAAATTTACATTCTATATCTCTGGCCAAGTGGCCATAATTAGATAAAACCTCAAATCATAAACATTTTCAATACCGTTGTCAAGAGATAAATAAAAAATGCATATATCGATATCAGCAAATTTTCTCTCTATGGAGCACATGTGTATGACTTTTGAAAGCCAACAAATGAAACATTCATTTTGGGAAAAACACAAGGGCTCAAAATTCAGCCCACATGTGCAAAACGTTCCTCATCCATATTGAATCCCATTGGGGGTCTTACTGTAGAGACGGACAATATATTCTGATTCCATTATTCGTAGTCTTCTTTCCCTGTCACCACCTCTAGCAGAACACAGCACCCTATCAATGCCAAAAAATGAAAGCATATTAGGATTTTGTGAGTGCATTTCTTTCCAATTCCTTGCTACTGGACAATTCTAATAACAGTTCTTAATTGCCCTCAAATGTTCAAGTATTCGCTTCTTTACAGGAAAAATTGTACTGCCCACATATATTAACCCACATGGGAAGGTAAGGACATAAATGCAAAAATCACTATTGCATGTGATAAATTTATCAATGTTCTTGCTCTTTCCATTAAGTAACCAAAAAGTCTTTATGTTCTTACTACCTCTGCATGCTTTACATTTTCCACACTTAAAACCTTTCTGTTCCGATAACCAACCTTCCTGCTTGGTCTTCATACTCAAATTACTCTGCACCATGATGTCTCGCAAGGACCTTGATTTACGATAGGTGATCAGAGGGTATGGTGTAACCTTCTTTCCAATAACAGGATCAATTCTTATCAAATGCCAATATTTAATTATCATTGTCTTAATCTTTGCTGACTCTGAATTATAGGTGGTGATCAGTCTTGGTGGCACTTCATCTTTTTAGTTTTCGGCTTCTGAGTAAAGAGATCTTGTCTTCCCCGGGATCCAACTCTCTTTTTGGCCGTCCTTAATATATGACAGGGATAATCCCTAGGTCTGAATTTATCTATCATAGTTTTCTCTTCCTGCACGTATGCTTCCACAGTACTACAGTAACGGTAATGGTACTCCTCCAATGTAGTAAAGGGAGGTTCCTCCTTCAGATGCAATAATCATGCCTTTCCACCCCTGCAGGCCCCTACCCAATGTCACCAGACAGGAGGCTCCAGACATGTCCACTCCACCCACAGAAGAGACCCACAGTGATGACAGCAGCTCTGTCCAACTGGATCTAGATGACTAGCCCGGACCATCGGGGACCTCTGGACAGTTGGTTCCCCTCACACAGGCACAGGCCTTCCCCCCTCTGGAAACACCAGCACAGCACCCACCCAGCGGGCCCATACCTCCGTCCCCAGGACACGTCAATCAGCTGTGTGTCCACCACTACAGATGACACACAGTGGGACACACATCTGTGAAACCGTAAGGGAAAGTGACAACTCAGTGCCCATACACTGGGTGAAAACGACAGACAGGATAGAGGTAGTATTGTAAAAGTACATGTAGTATGCAGGAATGTATTCTCACCTGTGTTTCAATGGAAATATTGCTGGATCACTGAGTCCCAGTTCTGCATGTCTTCTTCCTCTGCTTCCACCTCATCACTGTCCACAGGCTCCACAGCTGCCACAACACCGCCATCTGGACCATCCTCCTGCAGAAAAGGCACCTATCGTCGCAAAGCCAAGTTGTGAAGCATACAGCAGGCCACGATGATCTGGCACACCTTCTTTGGTGAGTAGAATAGGGATCCACCTGTCATATGGAGGAACCTGAACCTGGCCTTCAGGAGGCCGAAGGTCCGCTCGATCACCCTCCTAGTTTGCCCATGGGCCTCATTGTAGCTTTCCTCTGCCCTGGTCCTGGGATTCCTCACTGGGGTCAGTAGCCATGACAGGTTGGGGTACCCAGAGTCACCTGCTAACCTGGAGGGATAACCCCAGACAACCATTCCCACTGTCTTGCTTCCAGGGGCTCACCTAATAGCCACACACGGTGCCTCTGGAGTTGTCCCGTCACATAAGGGATACTGCTATTCCGCAGGATGTAGGCGTCATGCACTGAGCCAGGGAACATGGCATTCACATGGGAGATGTACTGGTCGGCCAAACATACCATCTGTACATTCATAGAATGATAACTCTTCCGGTTTCCGTACACCTGTTCACTCCTGTGGGGGGGACCAACGCCACAGGGGTCCCATCAATGGCACCTATGATGTTGGGGATATGTCCCAGGGCATAGAAATCACCTTTCACTGTAGGCAAATCCTCCACCTGAGGGAAAATGATGTAGCTCCGCATGTGTTTCAGAAGGGCAGACAACACTCGGGACAATACGTTGGAAAACATAGGCTGGGACATCCCTGATGCTATGGCCACTGTTGTTTGAAAAGACACTTGCAAGGAAATGGAGCACTGACAGCACCTGCACTTGAGGGGGGATTCCTGAGGGATGGTGGATTGCTGACATCAGGTCTGGCTCCAACTGGGTACACAGTTCCTGGATTGTGGCACGGTCAAACCTGTAGGTGATGATCAAATGTCGCTCCTCCATTGTCGACAGGTCCACCAGCGGTCGGTACACCGGAGGATGCCGCCATCTCCTCACATGTCCCAGCGGACGATGCCTATGAAGGACAACAGCGAGCACAGAGTCAAACAACTCAGAGGTACGTACCCACAGTTTACACAGAACACCAATCATACACAAAAGGTGGCCTGTATGTGTGTTGAGACTAGGCCTAGGTATGTGTGACGCAGTTTAAAATGAGACCATGTGGGCCCCTGAAATGGCGGCTGCCTGACCTCTAAAGTGGGACAATGGGATGTGAGGTAACTGCGCTGGCGTTGTACACCGTCGCGGTAGGCGGTCGGAGACCACGGCGCAATGCTGCATTGGTTAACATTGGACCCTATGGATCCCAGGAGCCAATGACGATGTACGCCGGCGGTGATGGTACGCACCGCCGCGGACGTGACCGCCATTTTCTATCTGTTGAATCACTCGATACCTGATCTTCGACAGGAGAGGACCTCTACTGCAAGTGCTGCTGTGACCTCAGTCTGGCAGAGACAATGGCTCGTGCGTCTGGGGAAAGGGCCCCTGCCTTCACATCGGAGGAGTTGGAGAAGCTCGTTGATGGGGTCCTTTCCCAGTACACACTACTCTACGGTCCTCCAGACAAACAGGTAGGTACACAGGGAGCATGTTGTATGGGCTATGCCTGTGTGGAGAGGGCTGGATGTAAGAAGGAAGGGGGCAGATTGCTGCGTGCATGAAAGACGGTGGGTGCATGTGCCACATGGCTAGGGTAGAGATGGGGGCCACTCACTTTGACAGTGCAGTTGGTAATGACTTCTCTTCTTCCCCTGTACATTTCATGTAGGTCAGCGCCCACCAGAAGAAAGATATTTGGCGTGCCATCGCCAAGGACGTCCGGACCCTGGGGGTCTACCACCAGCTGCCCAGGAGGCCACCGCCAGCCCCAGCCCAGCTGCCCAGGAGGGCCCTGCCAGCCCCAGCCCAGCTGCCCAGGAGGGCCCCGCCAGCAGAAGCCCCGCTGGGCCATGAAGGACCGCCAGCACAAGCCCCGCTGGGCCATGATGGACCGCCAGCAGAAGCCCCGCTGGGCCATGAAGGACCGCCAACTCAAGCACCCCTGAACAGGGCACCGCCAACTCAAGCACCCCTGAACAGGGCACCGCCAACTCAAGCACCGCTAGCCCATGAGCGGCAGGGGCACTGACGCAACTGGGTCCGTCACTGGGTGAGTGATGCACTCTGGGCACCAGTCCCCCTCCAGAACCAGTGGAGACATCCATCCACTACCTCTGTCCTTCACAGGATAAAGCACTCTGGGCACCAGTCCCCCTCCAGAACCAGTGGAGACTGTTATCCACTTGAGAGACTGGCTTTGCACTCCCCAGGATTGAACAGTGGGCAACCCACCCACTTGTGAGACTTGAGAGACTGTGGCTTTGCACTCCCCAGAATATGGCAGTGGGCAAGCCACCCACTTGTGAGACTTGAGAGGCTGTGGCTTTGCACTCCCCAGGATTGAACAGTGGGCATTGGGCCCCCCGTGGATCTGGAGTCGTGCACTCATCCGGCTGAGGTGCCCCCTCTTCCCTTCCCCCTGAGGTGCCTGTTGTATTTCTATCTGATGTCCCTGCAGTGTTCTCTCTGTTTTGATCTGGTATCGGGTGTGGGCCTCGCCCATGCATTTTGGGGCCAGTGGTCCACGGACTATAAATGGTGCAATACCTGGACTTGTATTATTGGTGTATATATTTGTTTATTGTGTATAAATGTTTTGGAGTACTGGATTTTAATAGATTACAATGGTTACAATCATTTCCTTTTGTCTTTGCATTCTTCCGGGGGGCTTGGGGGTGTTACTGTAATGTATCAACATGTATTAGTGTGTGTGGTGTAGTGGGTGAGGGTGGGGTTGTTGCTTGTGTGTGTCCCTGTTTTTTGCCTCCCCCTCCCCTGTGTCGTAGGTGCAGTACTCACCGTGGTCTTCGCTGCCGGTGTTCGTGCTCCTGGTACAGGAGCAGGAAGACTATCGCAGGTAGAATTTGGAGTTCCGGGTCCATGGTGTCCTCGTTCCTCGTGGGGTGTGTAGAGGTGAGCGTTTTCCCTTCGAAATTCCTGTTTCCGCCGTGTTTTTATCCACGGTGAATCCGCCCCGGAAAAGGTGGCGGATTGGCCTATCATAATAGTGTGGGCGGTACATTGTTTCCCACCTGTCTGTTGGCGGTGACCGTTGTCCTGTTTGTTTGTACCGCCGTGGCGGTCGGAGTGTTAAAGTGGCTGTCTATGTTGGCGGTTTCCGCCACGGTCGTAATTGCAAATTTTTCACCGCCGGCCTGTTGGCGGTCTTACCGCCGCTTTAACACCGTCCGCCAGGGTTGTAATGACCACCTTAATATTATATTTATGTTGAAGAATGCCTATTTTTGTCCAATTCATATTAAATACTGATCATATATTTTTAGGTTATTTTAGCTCTCCCTTTTCTCTCTCTTTTCTCTCTCTTTTTTTCTGTCTTCTCTTTTTGGTATTAAGTGGTATGATCGAATGGAGGGATGTTTCAAAGTATTTTTACTATGTTTATTAGTGGGTGGACTATCGGCGGTCTTTTGACCAGACCGCCGAGGGACCGCGGTGCTGAAGACCGCCAGTGGTGGCGGTTTTCCGCTCGCGTATTATGACTGCTGGCAGCCCTCTGTCCTTTTTCGGACTGAGAGCCGCCAGCAGCCATACTGGCGGGCGGCGGGGTTGCTCCACCGCCACGTCAACAGAACACCGCCCACCGAATCACATCCTGTGATTCGGCGTGGCGGTGTTCTGTTGACGGTGTGGTGGCGGCGGAGCAGCCTCCATGGATCCCGTCCCCTCCCGGAGGATCAACGGACCAGGTAAGTTGATCGTCCGTTAGGGGAGGGGAGTGGGGGGTCGTTGTGTGCGTGCATGGGGGTGTGCGTGTGTGTATGTAGAGGGGATGTGTGAGTGCGTGTATGCATGCGGGGGTGTTGTGTGTTTGGAAATGAGTGCGTGTATGTCTGTATGTATGTATGTCTGTATGGATGTGTGCATGTATGTCTGAATGTGGGTGTGTGCGTATGACTGTGTGTGTGGCAGTTGGCATGTATGTTGGTGTGTGTGCAGGTATGTGTGTTGGTGGTGCCTGCGTGCATGTCGGGTGTGTATGTGTAATGTAATATTGGGGGTAGGGGTGGGGAGGGGGGTCCTGCCACCTTTGGGGATGGCAGGGGTGGTGGGAGGTGTAGGGGAAGGACTCGGGGTGGGGGGTGGGGGAGACCCCTATCAGTGCCAGGGAAGGAATTCCCTGGCACTGATAGTGCCTACCGCCATGGATTTCATGGCGGTTCCAAACCCCATGGATTTCATGGCGGTCAGCTGGGTCATGATACCGCCTGCGGTATTGTGACGACCGCCGGGCTGGAGACCCAGGTCTCCAGCCCAGCAGTCGTCTACGCCCTGGCGGTCCGAACGGAGAAATGGCGGATGACCATGGCGGTAACCGCCATGGTCATAATTTCAAAATTTTTACCGCCAGCCTGTTGGCAGTAAGACCGCCGCTTTTCCGCCGACCGCCAGGGTCGTAATGACCCCCAATGTCTCTTTAAAGAAAGTGGAGCACTGTCGTGTTTATGGGCTGTGAAGAAGATCATTTGATCAAAACGCTTCGCCATTATTATATCTATTATTGCATCTAAGAACATTGGAGTGCGGTCTCTTTTATGCCTAGGAGGAATGGCATATATTCAGTTTTATATATATATATGCAAAAAAAGAGAATAGAGAACTCTGGGTAGTTCCCAAGTTTAGGTGGAGAGCAGCTCTAGTAAGGAGCACCCTGCAACACCAGCGACACTCTAGATTTGCTCACCTCAAATGTCTGTTTATCTAGCAAAGTTTTTAAGCATTGGATCAGCACAGTGCTATCCACTGCATAATAATCCTGAAAGGGATTTGTTTTGATATATATATATATATATATATATATATAAACAAAAGATCATAATCCTGACAGTGCACTCAGACTGACGGTGCTAGTGGTAGGAGGTAGACCAATCCTCCTCAATGTATACATCCAAAAAAAGGAAACTACTGCACTCCGTTTTCTCCAAAGAAACAACAGAATTTAATCCATGTCAGCCAAAACCAACCAATGCGTTTCAACTCTGAAGAATCTTGTTCACAGCTGGTGATACCTTCTTCAATGTCCATTGAATACTACTGCACACTCAGCCCATAATGACGCATTCTGGGACACATAGCTGAAAACATATATATGAGAATGTATAACAGAATGAGACATTAAATAGAATACTATATTGAACAAGACTAAGGCCCTCTTTCCGAGTTTGGCAGTAACCTGACCGCCACGCCGGAGGCGTGTTTTGACTGCCGCCAGGGTGGCGGTGCAGATTGCCATATAACGAGTAAGGCGGTGAACCCAACGCAACACAGACAACTCCCGCCTGCACCTCCACCGCCGATGAGCAGCATCCGGCGGCGGAAGCGAACTTCTGGCAGGCAGAAGCTAATGTCCGACCATATCCTGAGTCACCACACCACCAGGATATCTGGGGTGGGCTGGCCGCAATGAAAAACCTGGCGGAAACAGAAAGTACAAAAGGAGACACACACCTCCAGGCACAGAGATGTGTCTGCGGCCGCGGCCGCCATGGCAAACTGCTAGTCTTCCCTGTGTTGTATCTCGCCATACACCTTCAGGGCCACCGACAACAACGAAAATGACTACCTTAAGTACGCCTAGCACAGAGTGGAGGAAATGGCAGTGATACACTCCCACACATAACACATATTCCTCACACAGACAGGGAAGGCCACACACAGGCACATACAAAATATGTCAAACAACTAGACCACAAACATCTCAACAGAAGCATAGACCGGGACGTTGCACAACACCACACATCCACACACACCATGAACTATATGCAGCAATGACATACAATCAATAAGAGTGAACACACATCTAAACAATGACACAGGTGACACATCACGTACAACCAACATACAAGGAAATCCACACATGCAGCACCATACACACGGACGCATACTACACCCCATACAATCCCACAAGCAAGCAGTCAGACACATTACAACATGCCCATGGCACATCCCAGCTACCCAGCACATGCAACAACACAAACCATACACAGACCTTGCACACAGATGTCACACCACCATGTAGAAGGAAACCAGGACAAGCATCTCAACTTGCCAACCACAAGGTGGGCAGTTGTATTGTACAACAAAATATAAAACTAAACTATGTACAAAATGTGCCAAATGGCAAGTCCAATGTCCAGAAATGCAGGACACATTGTCCATATGGCCCCAACCTGACTCTTGACAGCAAATAGGCCTCCACGTCATAGGGGCATCATTGGGACAGGCAGGCACCTCAGGGGTTTGGGAGTGGTGGGGCTTGGATTTGGAAGGGGCATGTTTCGGCTTGAGAGGGGTGACTTTGGCACTGGAAGGGGTGGATTTTTTGCTGGGTGGAGGAGCAGGGGAAACACCAGAGGGGGCACCCGAGGAATGGGAGGTGGAAGGGTCTGGGAGGGGGAGGAGGAGGGACACACTACGTTTAGGAGTAACACGGGGTGGGAGAGGAGTAGGGAAGAGCTAAAGGGCGGCAAGGAAACCTTTATTAGGTACACTGGGTGGTCACATGATTGAAGGTTGGAATTGGAGGTAGAGGGAGTCCTCGTCTGATGTGTTGGTGTCCTTTACGTGGATGCTGGTGTGTGCACTGTGTGCATGTGTGTGGTGAGTGACTGTTGGGTGGGTGAGTGGGTTTGTGTGTATTTATTGGGAGGAGGTGGGTAGAGATGCAGGGAAAGGGTATGGGAGATGTGTGAGTGAATATTGCGGTGGTGTGTGCAAGTGAGGTGGATGTGCTGCAGGTGGCAGAGACAGTAGTCATGGTGAGTGCGGATGTGGCGTGTGGCGTGTGTGTCTGTGAGTCTGCTGTTGTGGTGATTGAGAGTATGGCATGAATGCTAGCAGGACCAGTGTGTCATGATGCAGTGCTGACAGGTGTGAGTGGAGATGTGACTGTAAGGGAGGAGGTGGAGGAGAAAGTGTCTATTGTTGTGTACGCAGATGTGGGTTGTGTGTGTGCATGCCTGTGGGAACGTTTGTGATGCTTATGTCTGTCTTTGCGCACCTTGTCTGTTGTAGTTGGTGTATGATGGTCTGTAGGTGTGCTTCAGACGGATGTAGGGAGAGGAGTTGTTGATTGGGAACAGGTAACTGGAGTGGGGACGGAAGATGAAGGGACACTGGCTGCTGTGAACGAAGAGACCAGAGCCTGAAACGATCTCTGTAGTCCAGACAAGGCACAGTGAATGCCTTCCAGGAACGCATTGGACTGCATAAGGGATGCCAGTCCCTGGATGGCATTCACAATGTTTTTCTGCCCCACAGAGATGGACCTCAAGAGGTTAAAAGCTTCCTCACTGAGGGCTGACTGGGGCAGGGGCAGAGGTGCCTGCGGCAAAGGAGATACCCACCCTCCTGGGTGAGCGGGCACAGGCAACTGGGTGGGGTGCTACAGGAAGGGCAGTGCTGGTAAGGGGGGTCAGGGACAAGGATGGTGCTGGGGTGGTCCCAGATGGGTCCGCCGCCATCAGGGAGCCACCATCGGAAGAGGAATCTGTATCAGATGTGGTGGTTGCTCCAGTCATCCCCGTGGTGCTCCCGTCGCCCTCTGTCCCAATGGTCCCCTCGGCTTTGCTGGCGCCAGCCTCCTGGGTCCATGGGCTTCTGCATCCCCACTCGCCGGTTCCCTTCCTCCTCCGTCAGATGATGCTAATGCACACATAGACAGAGGTGGAGAGAGAGGGAGGGTGGGAGGAACAGAAAGGGAGGACATTTTGATATCCCACACGTCCACTTCACATACAAATGATATATAATTCAGCCCCTTCCGGGTAAACAAGATACCATTTAGCAATCATTTACAATTGAGTCATGCAAGTGATACCCAAACTCATCAGCAATCACCTCAACCCTGCAGCCTACACACCTGAATGAAGACCACTGTATGCCTATCAACTGCCTAAATTACTAATCCTACAATCAAGCCCAGGAACATACCCAACCACATGTCATTCATTACGGGATGAGACAAATCTGAGCTCACAGGAACTGAGCACACAAACCAACTGACAGGAATGTGTGGAGTACATGTGGTACAGAGGTCCATTGATGTAGCAATTGAAGCAATTGCAATGTTCACAAAACATGCCTGTCATTACCCAAATATAAAGCCAATATGAACACCTTGTTCTGTAACAGTAAACACAGTGATGGAGGATGCAGCCAGTGACATGACAGAATACTTGAGCGACCCATACGTACAGTTGAACATGGGTCACAGTACCACCACTTCTTTTCCTGCATGGCTCAACATAGCTACTGTGTCACACTTCTACATGATTGGTGTGACAACCAGGACTATGCATTCCCTAAATCTCATCTGACCACGTAAATCCCAAGTCCAGTGAGAGTCACAGTACACAACCACGCAGACGTAACCTAACAGTCAACACTGACACCCTTGTGGCTGCTGTGCTGCCCTCAAGCGCCCATCCAACTCTGGGTAGGCCACTGCCAGTTTGCGGGCCATTAGGGGGGTCAGGGTCCGACAGGCGCCCTTCCCATGTTGGGAGGCCGTCCCCAGCTGGGCCTCTGCGGTCTTCCGGGCCCAGCGTCTCAGGTCTTCCCACTGCTTCCTGCAGTGGGTGTTCCACCGGCTATGGACCCCCAGGTTCCGCAATTCCTTGGCAATGGCTCTCCATAACCCTTTTTTCTGATGGGCACTGACCTGCATGGGAAACATTCCGAAAATGGGGGACATGATGTAATTAATACCAATACAGCTGAAATCTTTGGCAACACACAACATACACAGACCATGCACACTGCCAATATACCCCACACATCATGTGCATGCAAAACACCTGATCAGTCATGACATGTCAATGTGCATGCACACACATCATCAAACTCCAGCCGACATGTGGGACAAAGGACGTTGTACTGACCTGTTGCCCTGGAGCACCGTACAACCAGCCATACAGGGGTAGGACCCCTTCCACCAGTTTCTCCAGTTCCGACGTAGTGAAGGCTAGGGCCCTATCCCCTGTAGTGTGTACCATCGTTGCTCCAAGATACGGAACACAGCAGCAGACGAAGTGGAGGTCTGCGTTGCCTGAATGCCAGGAGTCATGTGAGCTGGCCCATACAAAATAGCGGTTTCGACCGCAGCGGTCATGACCGTCACTGCTGGTGATGATCTTCATTGGTTCCAGTCTCCCATAGACGTCAATGTTAGCCAATGAGGAGTTGCACCGCAGTTTACACCGCCTTCCGCCATGACGACTTCCACCGGCAGAACAAATCAATTCCAGCTGTCCAATGCTTGCCGGACAGGCAGATGCCATATTAGTCTGTAACATGACTGTCCTGGGTTCTCAATGTGTAATTACCTGCAAGTCATCACAAATTGATACATTAGGTCACACATTGTGGATAATGACATATGTAGTGAGTGTTTGGTGACATCACCACACTTGTCACTACAGTTGTCAGTATTTATGATCTGTATAGTGGAACATATGGAAGGTGTATGTTTACATGTCCTGTATACGTCCATTGTCACAGGGATTATGTGCCATTGTCTGGTTAGGAATGGAGTGTGGACTAATGTTTCTTCCCACAACATGACAGCCAGCTTGCATGAACAAACCTTTGTGACTGTCGTATGTCATACTTGGTGCACAACATTGTGAGAGGGTACCAGATTTTTGTTTGGCTCCCCGCCCCGATATCTCCACAATGGAGTGATGAGGAATGCACCAGTTTACCGGCTACTCGTAGATCTTGATACTATGAAAGAGTTCCACATCATCCTGACCTATCAATTGAACCGTTTGTGCATCAGGTAACTGGTAGCCCATTTGAGGCCAGACCTCCTGCCGGATTTGAGAAATCCCCATGCCATTACTCCAGCAGTCCAGGTGTTGTCAGTCCTGCATTTTCTGGCAAGTGGCTCTTTTCAAGTTACAGTGGGACTGGCTGCAGGGATGTCACAGCCCAAGTTCAGTAAGGTGTTGCAGGATGTACTGGATGCCATACTCAAGCATGTGCCCAGCTACATTAGGTTCTCACAATGTGCTGAATATCCCACTGTAAAAGCAGCCTTGTACAATATATCAAATGTCCCAGATGTAATTGGGGCCATTGATGGGACTCACATCGCCTTGGTACCTCTGAGGACCAATGAACAGGTCTACAGAAACGGAAGAGTACATATTCGCTTAATGTACAAGTAGTGTGTCTCGCAGACGAGTACCCAACAAATGTAAACGCAAAATTCCCTGGATCAGTACATGATTCCTACGTCCTGAGGAACAGTAGTGCCCCTGCAATGATTTCACAGCTACAGGGAGAAAGGGCCTGGCTCATAGGTATGTGTACTGCTCTCCATGTCAGACGTTTGTACCCCTCCCAACACAGTCTGCACTCAGCCTAGCATTGTTACCTATAGTCATGTTCCCTTTTCCACACAGGTGACTCCAGATACCCCAACCTGCCCTGGTTCCTGACACCTGTGAGACATCCAACTACAGGAGGGAAGAACAGGTACAATGAGGCACATGGCCGGACGAGGCGAGTGATTGAGCGGACGTTGGGCCTCTTGAAAGCTAGATTTCGTTGCCTCCATGTGTCCGGTGGTGCCCTACAGTACCGACCAGGGAAAGTCTGCAAGATCATTGCATGCTGCGTGCTCCATAATCTGACCCTCAGAAGGCACATCCCACTGTTGGAGGAGGGGGACATTGATGCTGGAGCAGTGTTTCGGGCCTGTGACTCTGATGCTGAGGGGAAGGCAGAAGAGGATGAGGCACATGACAACAGGACTGACCTGATTTGTCACTACTTTCAATGATATACAGGTAAGTGTGATTTGTATGTCATCTGCGCTTAGAAGATCTATTGTTGAAGCCAGTCTGTATCCAGTATTTGCATGCATCAAGGTGTGTGTGGGGACTAAAGCATTCCATCTTGGTTTCTGACCCTGAAAGGTAGCTGACTGATCATGAGGGGTAGTGGAAATGCACTGCTGCTAAGGACATGTGTGGTATGCTGGTGCCATTACGGTACAGCCTTATAGTTCTACCAAAGTTTTAGAGTCCTCAGTCTGCCTGTTTGGGTTATCAGACTTGTCCCGCTGCGTAGGCATGTCATGCTATATTGTCAGCTGCTGTGTGGCAAGTACCTGTTCCTGACTACTCAGGGAGGTGAATAATAGAAGATGTTACCTGTGTGACATCTTTCCTCGCCTACACATGTGTGAGTGCCTATGCAGGCCCCTACATAAGTTGTATCAAAGCTGCTGGGCCAGTCATCCTGTGTATTTGTTCAAATGCTGTGGATGTATGACTGTGGTTCACATGCCCTACAACATTGTGTCTGATTCCATTTCATTTTCCCTCTTCAGGTCACATTTCTGTCTGCATTCTGATTACTGTATTGCCTGTTGGCATCATTGACACTGGATAGCATTGCAATATGGATGTACTTACACACCTGCTGGAGTGTCCCACTACATCTGTCACGTCAACATTATTGTGGTGCCAACATGTGTATATATTTGTTGCTTGAAAACAGGATTGCCACTACATACAATAAAGAGACGTGCACCATGACTTGTGCTGATTTGTGTTTATAAAGTGTATGACATCACAGTCCAGAGGAGTGGGTTAAGGGTCTAGGTGCTGATAGAGTGTGTGGTACAGCTGTGTGTCTCACAGATCCAGTATCCATTTTCCCGGTATGATGTGAACTTGGTTTTGGACAGCCAACAGGTTGTAACAGTGGCACACAAGGGTGACAGTTCAGGAGAGGGATCACTTCCTGGTGGGGGGATTGGTCTTGGCCTCACGTCCTGCAGGATGTCTGGATGGGTGACCTCTTTTACTGGGGGTCCCTCAACTGCAGGGGTAGTCGTGCTGGTGGCCTGTGGGTCCTCCTGCTGGGCCTGCATTGCAGTAGCAGGTGCTGATGTTGATGGCAGTGGTGTTGCCCGACTACTGGATGGGGCCTGATGTTGGGTGGAGGTTGTCCGTAGGATATTTTTCAAATCCTTGAACTCCCCTAATATGGAGACCATGGTGGCATCGAGTGCCTGCCACTGCTGCATGGTCGCCTGGTGGTATTCCCCCCTGCAGCCTTTGGGTGTCCTGCAAGGTGGTGAGTATCTGGCCCATCTTGTCCTGGGTTTGCTGGTAGGCTCCCAGGACTCTGGAGACGGCTTCCTGGCCAGTCATGTCCTGTACCTGCCTCATCCCTTGGCCCACAATTGCTCTCCCACTGGCACTTGCCCCCTGTGCCTGTGCCCCTGGTGCAGTGTGCCCCCTCCCACTGACACCAGGACCGTCATTGTCTTTCGTTTGCTCCCTTGACTCCTGCCCCTGCCCTGTGGGGGCACACTGATGTTTGGGTGACCTTGGGACCCAGGTATGGGAATGTGGGCTCTGCTGTGCATTGGCTGCCACAAGGTATCAGTTGGGGGCAGGGTGAGGCTGGTGGTGGTGGATTGACCACTCATGCCTGATGGGCCAGGTTTGTCATCCATATCCAGACTTCCATGGGAGTCCTCCCCTATTGGACCTGCTTCCAGGCCTGGGCTTTCTGTCACCGGCCCCCCTCTGCTGTGAGGCAGTACTTGGGAGACCTGTGGAATGAGAGGTATTGTGTCAGATGATGGTATTGTAGCAGTGACAAACATGGTTGTATGCCATCATTGACTGAATTTGCCAGGCAGTAATGGCATTGACAGTTACTAGTCCACTGCTTGTGTTACCATCAGTGGAATGTTGCAATGGGCCTAATTTGGAGAATAGTTAATGTTTGTCTTGCTACTCTCATTGCCATGTACTGATGTTCATTCCATATGGGTGGATGGGAAGTGACATGTTTTAATGTGCAGTTACAGAGATGTGAAGTGGATGTAGCAGTCATGCAAGGGTAGGGAGTGTTGCATTATGCTAGTTGTGGTACTTGCTGCAGTGTGGGGTATCCATGCACTGGGTGGGCCTGTGAGGGAATGGTGTCAGTAGGTGGCTGTGGCATGCAGGGGTGGGTATTGGGTCCATGGTTGGCTTGTTCACGTTAGGGTGGTGTGAGGGGGTGAAAGGGTGGTGGGGGTACATGCTGTGCACTGGGACATGTTGGCCGGGGAGTGTAGTTGACTTACCAGTGTCCAGTCCACCAGGTATTCCCGTCAGCCCTTCTGGATGTAGAATGGCAAGGACCTTCTCCTCCCACAATGACAATTCTGGGGGAGGTGGTTGGGGCCCACCACCGGTCCTTTTGATGGCGATTTGGTGCCTGGAAGCCATACCCTGTACCTACCCCCTATGGTCGTTCCACCTCTTCCTAATGTCCTCCCATGTGCGTGGATGGTTCCCCACTGCATTCAACCTGATGACTATCATCTGCCGTAAGTCGTTTTTCTGGGCTATGGATGTCTGCTGGACCTGTGCTCCAAACAGTTGCGACTCCACTCTGACGATTTTGTCAGCCATGACCCTCAGCTCCTCGTCTGTAAATCCTGGGTTTGTTTGTGGTGCCATGGTGGTTGGGTTGTGGGTGGGGGTGTATGTTGTGCATGGGTGCTGGGTGTGCTGTTTGTTGGTGTGAGTATGGGTAGTGGTATGTGCATGAGCTCTGTGGTGTTTGTGTGCAGTGGTGTGTTGTGTGATGCACATGTTCACTGTCACGGTGCCTGTGATATCTAGGTGCAATGCCTCTTTTGAGTGTGCTCTTGCCTCGCTCTGTCAAAGTTTCTGGTTGCAAAGGGTTCTGGGTATGTGTGTGGGGGTGTTTTGTAGTGCTGTGGACATGTGTGTGTATGTGTCTCAGGTGTGGGGTAATGGTATTCTCCAATGTAGTGCAGTATTCTGGTGATGCTGCCTTTTTTTCCCCGTGGTGGATCAGACTGCTAGTGGATTGCTGCCGTGTTGGGACCGCGGTGCTGATTTGTGATTAGTTATTTGGCGGGGGATGTTCTCGGCTTGGCGGTGCTGGTGGTGCAGCCGCCTCCTTCACACCGTTGTTTCAGCCGACAGTGTAATTTTTGGGGTGTATTTTGGGTGGTGTTGTATGGGTGACTCGTAATACGGCGGTCTTCAGACCGCCATCACTGGCGGTCTTTTGGCGCCCCTTGCACAGCAGTCTTCTGTAAAGACCGCCAAACTTGGAATGACCACCTAAGTTAGGTGAAGACGTACATTTTTACTGATAAGGTTTTTACCATTCAAAAAACTAAATATACAAAATTGCAATGATTTATCAAGTCATAAGGATGAAGATTAAAATTGACCTCAAAACATGATTGGGTCACCTAGTTTGTGTCTCTCACTTGGAAACATATTTAGAACATCACTGATTAGTGTGTCTTGTTAATATGTATAACCAACACCATGTAGGCATAATTCTCATTCCAAAGGGTAATCATAACAAATAAACATGCCTGGGTTTTGTAGATGTGAACTCGCTACACTTGAATGAGCGCTAAACTAATTAAACACAAATGCATCAGGTCACATTCCATGACTGGCGGTCATACTGTGTGCTGTTTGATTTTCAGCTCCTTGTTGTGTTAACAATAACAGTCTCCTGACTTGTAGTCATGCTTACCAATTGTATGCTAACGCGTTCATAATACAGCGCTTTGATTGATTTAAATGCTTGCATGCTCTAAGAACTTCAAACACCATAAACAAGATTAACAAGTAAGGTGAACAATAGGGAGTTATGTGCCCAACCCATTGCCATTCTTAGGACTTCAGTTTGAACTGCTGGCATTCCTTGGAATGTTTGCCGCTTGCTGCCAGTTGAATGCCATGTCCTTGTTCTCTGCGTTAATCTTAAATCATACTCTTCAAACAGTGTGCGAGGTGCCAAGCTGATAGTCAAGGTGCCATTTTTAATTGGGCATAGTTACAGCAATTGGACAGAGCAGCGCGACACGCCCGGGAAATTCAAGTGTACACATGGACTTTGGCTCGCTGGCGGAGTGTGAAAATAAGGTAAAAAGGATATCAATTTGAAATACAACTTATTGCGGTATAAATAAATATATTCTGTCACAATCTTGCACACCATAATATCAGTATAAACATTCTAAAGTCTATTGACACCCAGTATGAGGCGCAAAAGGAAGGAGACTGTTACTGCCCAAAGACACAGATCGAACGTTTCATGTTAAGTGGTCACGGCTTGCTGTGACAATCCACAAAAGTCAAATTCAACTGAATTTACCCTTTGCTTTTTCAAGGCGAAGATGTTATCTGTATAGAAGCAATAAAGACAGAGCGATAAGGTGCGCCATGGGAATCTAATTAAATGCATCAAGGTTGGTCCGGTGACGGTAGGCGTTAATTATCGTCAATTCCAAATGTATTTAGTTTGGCAACTTGCAAGTACATTAGATTACATTTCTGTACAGTTAACAACGTGATAGTGGTTTTATTGGATCTTATATTATACACAAGGTGTGGGAAGGAGTAGAACTCTATTTGTCCAGGCAAACAAATAAAATAGATCACGCATAGTGGTTATACCTGGCGATTATAAACGCTCAAGCAAAAATTGTGACTGTATCCAACTTTTATTTTGAAAATTAAAGTAGTATATCTTTAGGAGCAATTGAATACATTGTGATGCTTACCCAGGAGCCTGTGCAGCATAACACTCCAATGGGAAATGAGTGAATGGAAATGCCAGCTATATGTCCAACTACCTATACTGTGTTTGAGCCTCTCTGCTCTTGGAAGTGGTGTGTAGCACATATTGTTTTTATTGGGACCCCCCTCACACTCGTAATATTGCAGTTCAAAGCTGTTTTGTGTTAAGGATTGGATATACCTCAATCCCATAATCAGTAAATTAAAGTCACACAAAGGATTTTGAAAAATTGTCAGTTGGTCGATGAAGCCCAATAATTAATTTAGTAGCGGGCCGTTTTCTCCCATATACAGTTGAGACTCCATTATATTGTCAGCAAATTGTGGGTGTTCCTAATCTCATATATTCTTTTTTCCGTTAAAATGGGGGAAAGAATGGCTAAGACAGCTTTAAAAGCAAAAACACGTTTCTCATCTGATAATGGTAAAGGTGACAGTCATAATAATGTACAGTCATCTAAAAGTACCTCTAATTTACAACAACTATTTTTGTAAGTTGAGAAGTTGTACTGCAAAGAAATCACTAAAAGCTGGGAAATAATCACTTTGGAGAAATACAACGAGGTAGGAAGGGTACCTTGTGGTCTACGTATCCTCACTATGCCAAATCATCCTAATGCACTTTCACAAATGCTCAAAGATTGGAGTGAGAACAACATGACGTGCTCCAAGAATATGATGTTAATTTTGATTAATTATGCAAAACAAAATGTGGAAGAACTTATAAAAAATATCCAACTGATTGAAGGAAAAATAGCAACATATGCCCAAAAGGATAAGTGTGAAGAATTTGAGGAAGAAAATGGAATTAAAGATAGAGAAATATGAGTATGACATTGAAATGAGGAAACAGTGGAAATGTATTACAGATGAAAAGAATTGCCAAAATGGTACAGTATATACCTTTGCTATACGCTTTGATGCTTAAAAAAAACCTCTACTCAACAGAATCCAAGATCAAGTTCCCTATGATGTCAGAAAGAATCATTGAATCTGACACTGAGGTGAGTGAAGGGGAAAACAGTAAAGAGGAATGAACTAAAACTACAAACTTGGAAGAGATGCAAGTCATGTTTTTGGACCAGCAAACATCAAAAATCAGGGGCTGAGGACGCGATATAGGTGGAGGCCATACAACATCAAAAAATTCCGGCGGAACAGAAAAAGGTGCAGGAGAGGGTGTGGGATAAAGAGCATACCCTCTGCGCAGCAGACAGAGGAAGTAGAATCGTCAAATTTGTAGAATAACTTGGTGGTCAACTTATTGGATCAATCATGGACCAACATGGAATTAATGGTATTAATCAAAATGTTGTCTTTCTGTCCTCAACATCATCATAATATGGTAGAAACAAAAATTGATGTCTTTAAGTTTATTAGAAAACTGAAAGTTTCCAAGCATTTTGCCAATGTGACAGAAAAAAGTTCCAGCAAAACAACAACTAGTGCGGACATTGACTGCCAACTAAATATAGAACAAAAGAGTGATATTAAAACAATGTTTGACCACCTGCATAATTTAGATGGTGATGAATTATCAGAGTCACAAATAATGGAAAATGTAGGCTTCAATACAAATGATCATGAATATAGTACATTTAAACCTGAGTTCAAATTTTGTCCAGCATTACCACCTGCCAACAAAGTGGATCTCTTCTATGACACAGTCATAAGGGATTTGGACATTGGATGCCTAACAAACAGAGTGGGAATATAAATGAGAATCTAACGAAGCAAGAACATGATGCTCTTAATAATCTCATGTCCAAAAACTCACTTCTATTCGAACCAGCTGATAGAGGTGGCAATATTGTGATTCAAAATAAATCAGACTACCTGGATGAAGCTTACAGACAGCTGAAAGATGTCAACAGTTACAAAAGGTTATCCTGTAATCCTATGAAGATAATTACAGATAATCTGAACAAAAAATTAAAGGAATGGCACGATTTACAACTATTGAATGAAAACAAATTACAGTTCCTTTCAGTGACACATCCAGTCATGCCAACCATTTCCTTTTACCCAAGAGCCACAAAACATTACAAAAACCTCCTGGTCGACCTATTGTATCAGGGTGTGGGTCAGTCTTTGAAAATTTGTCTCTATATGTTGATCATTACATCTCTCCAATAGTTTGAACGTTATCATTCTCTTCAAAGACTCTGATGATTTCTTGAGAATCGGATCTGACATTAAATGGCAAGAAGACTTCATGTTGGGTACGATTGATGTGGTCTAATAGACATGACATTGGTTTTAATGCTGTCAAATATTTCCTGAGCAAAGGAAACTAAAGGAGTTCAACCATTCCGACATGTTGTTGGAGATGATTCAAATAAGTCTGTACAATAATATCTTTCTGTTCAGTCGTGAAGTATATCAACAGATATGCGGGACAGCAATGGGGATTTCCTTTTCTCCCAGCTACGCTAATCTGACAATGGGCTGGTGGGAGAGTGAAGTTGCATGGCATGAGAAATACGAAGAACATTTATCCAATGTTATCATTTGGTTGAGATATATTGATGATTTATTTCTAATTTGGAAGGGCACACAAGATCTATTTTCGATATATGTTGAAGAACTTAACTAAAATGATTGTGGTCTAAAATTTAAATACAATATCAACAAGCAACAAATTGATTTTTGGGATATTTGTGTGTTTGTACAAAATAACAAACTGGAAACAACACTATATAGGAAACTAACAGCGATAACTAGTGTCCTACATGGCTCAATATTTCACTCTAGAGCTCTAATTAAAAATATTCCTCATGGTGAATTTTTCCATACCAAAAGGAACTGTTCTTTGGTTACAGATATGGATCTTCAGTTTAAAGAAATGAAAAAAAGATTCTACAAGCGTGGTTAGCCAGCCAAATCTATTGAGAAGGAGCAATGAGGGCTACAAATTTACCATGTACTGAGATCCTGTTAGAGAAACCATGTGTCAAATCAGCTAATCCAGATATTGTAAGAATGATAACCAATTACAGTAAAGAGAGCCATGACTTCAAAAATATTTTTCAAAGAAACTGGCATATGCTGCTAAGTGATGAAGACATCTCAACAATCATAGGACCCATACCACAATTTACCTTCAGGAAAGCACCATATCTCAAAGAGAAACTGGTAGGAAGCCATTTTATAGATAAATAATCCACCACATGGTTGGGGACACAAAACAAAGGATTTGTTAAATGCTTGACCTGCAAAGCCTGTAAACCTGGAAGAAATGTAAAAAATATCAATGAGCCCAAAAGGAAAATGCATCACGATAGAACAGAGGATTACATGTAATACCACTCATATGGTCTATGTCATCGAAAGCAAGTGTGGTCTAAAATATATTGTGAGTACAACATGTCCAGTCAAAAAATGGATATTGGAACACACCCGTGCTGTGGAACACAGAGATGGAAGCTATGCTGTTGCTAAACACTTAACTGCTTCGCAGTGTGGAGATTGCTAATCCCTTCAGTACTATGGCTTAGCACATGTACCTTGAACAAACGAGGTGGTGATTGGACTCTGTCACTGCAGACTAGAAAGCAGGTATATCATTAGGTTACATACCATAATCCCAAATGGATTGAACACCAATGAGGAACAACATTTTCATCTATAGAAATAATCAATCTTTTGCCACGAACAATTGGTAGGTGATTACATTAGCACACAAATATGCAAAGTGAGTTAAAAAACGTACAATGGAAGCAATGGAATGAAAAAGGTATTATGGCACTTTGCCATGATTATTTGTTATGATTACCCTTGGGAATGTGAATTATGCCTACATGATGTTGGTCATACATATTAACAAGACAAACTGATCAGGTTTCCATGTGAGAGACAGAAAGTAGGCGACCCAGTCATGTTTTGGGGTAAATGTTAGTCTGCATCCTTGTGACTTGATCAATCATTGCAATTTTGTCTGTTTAGTTTTTTGAATGATAAAGACTAATCAGTGAAAATGTACGTCTTCACCTAAGTTAGATGGTCATTATAACCCTGGCGGACGGTGTTAAAGTAGCGGTAAGACCGCCAACAGGCCGGCGGTAACAAATTTGCAATTATGACCGTGGCGGAAACCAGCAACAAAGACAGCCACTTTAGCACTCCGACCGCCACGGCGGTATAAACACACAGCGCGGCGGTCACCGCCAACAGACAGGCGGAAGACAATGTACCGCCCACAGTATCACAACCTACCAATCCGCCACCTTTTCCGGGGTGGATTCACCGCGGATAAAAACACGGTGGAAACAGCCATTTCAAAATGAAAATGCTCACCTCTGCACACTCCACGAGGAAGGAGGGCACCATGGAGCCAGAACTTCATATTCTGCCAGCGCTAGTCTTCCTGCTCCTCTACAAGGATCATCAATGGCGGCGGCGAAGACCACGGTGAGTACTGCACCTACGAAATAGGGGAGGCAAAAACACAGGGACACACACACACTCAACACCCCAACCCCCACCCCGACCCTCACCCACTACAGCACACACACCAATGCTTATCTATACATTACAGTAACACCCCCAACCCCCCCCGGAAGAATGCAAAGACAAAAGGAAATTAGTGGAACCATTGTAATATATCAAAATACAGTAAGCAAATATATACTTATATATATACACAATAAACAAAATATACACCACGATTAGTAGTGCAGGTATTGCACCATTCATAGTCCATGGACCACTGGGCCCAAAATGCGTGGGCGAGGCCCACACAAGATACCTGATCCAAACGGAGAGAACACTGCAGGGGCATCATATAGAAATACAACAGGCACCTCAGGGGGAAGGGAAAGGGGGGCACCTCAGCCGGATGAGTGCACCACACCAGATCCACAAGGGGGCTCCATGCCCATTGATGTATCCTGGGGAGTGCAAAGCCACAGTCTCTCAAGTCTCTACAGTGGGTGGGTTGCCCACTGTTACATCATGGGGAGTGCAAAGCCACAGTCTCTCAAGTCTCTACAGTGGGTGGATTGCCCACTTTTCAATCTTGGGGAGTGCAAAGCCACAGTCTCTCAAGTCTCTACAGTGGGTGGGTTGCTCACTGTTCCATCCTGTGGAGTGCAAAGCCACAGTCTCTCAAGTCTCTACAGTGGGTGGGTTGCCCACTTTCCAATCCTGGGAAGTGCAAAGCCACAGTCTCTCAAGTCTCACAAGTGGGTGGGTTGCCCACTGTTACATCCTGGGGAGTGCAAAGCCACAGTCTCTCAAGTCTCTACAGTGGGTGGGTTGCCCACTTTTCAATCCTGGGGAGTGCAAAGCCACAGTCTCTCAAGTCTCTACAGTGGGTGGGTTCCCCACTTTTCAATCCTGGGGAGTGCAAAGCCACAGTCTCTCAAGTCTCACAAGTGGGTGGGTTGCCCACTTTTCAATCCTGGGGAGTGCACAGCCACAGTCTCTCAAGTCTCTACAGTGGGTGGGTTGCCCACTTTTCAATCCTGGGGAGTGCAAAGCCACAGTCTCTCGAGTCTCACAAGTGGGTGGGTTGCCCACTTTTCAATCCTGGGGAGTGCACAGCCACAGTCTCTCAAGTCTCACAAGTGGGTGGGTTGCCCACTGTACCATCCTGGGGAGTGCAAAGCCACAGTCTCTCAAGTGGATGCAGGTCTCCACTGGTTCTGGAGGGGAACTGGTGCCCAGAGTGCTTCATCCTGTGCAGGACAGACGGAGTGGATGCATGTCTCCACTGGTTCTGGAGGGAGACTGGTGCCCAGAGTGCATCACTCACCCCGTGACGGTCACAGTTGCATCCCTGCCGCAAATGGGCTAGCGGTGCTTTCCTTGGCGGTCTTTGCCCTGTTCAGTGGTCCTTGGCCTGTTCAGCGGTGCTTGAGTTGCCAGTGTCAGACCTGTTCAGCGGTTCTTTCCATGGCGGTCTTTGCCATGTTCAGCGGTCCTTGGCCTGTTCAGCGGTGCTTGAGTTGCCAGTGTCAGACCTGTTCAGCAGTGCTTTCTATGGCGGTCTTTGCCCTGTTCAGCGGTCCTTGGCCTGTTCAGCGGTGCTTGAGTTGCCTGTGTCAGACCTGTTCAGCGGTGCTTTCCATGGCGGTCTTTGCCCTGTTCAGCGGTGCTTGAGTTGCCAGTGTCAGACCTGTTCAGCGGTTCTTTCCATGGCGGTATTTGCCCTGTTCAGCGGTCCTTCCCAAGGCGGTCCTTCATTGCCCAGCAGGGCTGTGTCTGGCGGTCCTTCATGGGTCAGCTGGGCTATGGCTTGCGGGGCCCTCCTGGCCAGCTGGGCTGTGGCTGGCGGTGGCCTCCTGGGCAGTGACGATGGGGCTGGCGGTGGCCTCCTGGGCAGTGACTCTGGCGGTGGCCTCCTGGGCAGTGACAATGGGGCTGGCGGTGGCCTCCTGGGCAGTGACTCTGCCGGTGGCCTCCTGGGCAGTGACAATAGGGCTGGCGGTGGCCTCCTGGGCAGTGACTCTGGCGGTGGCCTCCTGGGCAGTGACTCTGGCGGTGGCCTCCCGGGCAGTGACTCTGGCGGTGGCCTCCCGGGCAGTGACTCTGGCGGTGGCCTCCCGGGCAGTGACTCTGGCGGTGGCCTCCCGGGCAGTGACTCTGGCGGTGGCCTCCCGGGCAGTGACTCTGGCGGTGGCCTCCCGGGCAGTGACTCTGGCGGTGGCCTCCTGGGCAGTGACGATGGGGCTGGCGGTGGCCTCCTGGGCAGTGACGATGCGGGCGGCGGTGGCCTCCTGGGCAGTGACGATGGGGCTGGCGGAGGCCTCCTGGGCAGCGGGGATGATGGCGGTCTTCTCCGCAGTGCTGCTTCTCCCAGACTTTGGAGATTTTTCTTCTGCCCCTTCCCCACCTTGGGATGAGTCACAGCTGAGTCGACACTCCCCCCGGGACCCATGTGAGCGGCTTGGCTGGCTGGAGTCTTCCCCCTCTCCCGTCGGGCACTCTACAACTTCTGGTGCTTCACGGGGGGGACTGGCTGTGCTGTGGCTCCATGACACACTGGCTGGCCTGGTGGCCGGTGCACTCCACATACCTGTAACAACAGGCACCACTGGTCCCGGAGATTTTTTGGCTGAGGTGCTAGTACGGGACCTATGAGTTGGGGGGGGGGGGAATAGGTTAAGGGTGGACAGGAAAAGTTTTGTTGTGACACTGGGACGGGTAGCTGGAGGGGGTTTGGGAGTGGAGGAAGAGGTGGTGGTTGTAGGAGGTGTAACTTTTGTGGATTTGGGTGCAGGTGCATGGGCTGGAGGCTGTCGTGAGGTGGATGGCTGTTGGGTGGGTGTGTGCCTGCGTTTGTATATCTTCGGAGGGGGCATCACAGACACACTGGGAGAGGACACAGGGGACGTGGAAATGGTAGTGGGGGTGGTGAGTGCACATGAGCGGGGTGTGGTGGTGGGTGTGCTGGTGCGGGACGTAGTGGCTGTAGTGGTAGTGCATGCAGGTGTGAGTGTAGACGAGACTGGGAGGGAGGAGGGAGACGAGGAGGAGGGGGACACAGTGGAGGCAGTGGATGTTGGTGTGTCTGTATTTGTGTGATGCTTGCGTGAGTGCCTGTGGGATGTGTGGTGCTTATGTTTGCCTGAGATTCCCTTGGGTGTTGAGGTGTGTGCAGGCTGGTCTGATGGTGTGCTTGGGATAGGCAGAGGTACAGGGGATTGGGTCTGGGTGGAGGAAGTTGGAGTGGGGAGGCTAGACACAGGGACAATGGCTGCCATCAGTGCTGAGGCCAGAGTCTGAACGGTTCGATGAAGGGCAGCCTGACCTGAATGAATGCCCTCCAGAAATGCATTTGTATGTTGCAACTGCCTTTCTACACACTGGATGGCATTCAAAATGGTAGACTGCCCAACAGTGAGGGACCTGAGGAGGTCAATGGCCTCCTCACTGAGGGCAGCAGAGGTGACGGGGGCAGGGGCTGAGGTGCCTGGGGCGAAGGTGATGCCCACCCTCCTGGGTGAGCGGGCACGGGGTGAAGGCTGAGGGGCTGCTGGGAGGGCAGTGCTGGTAGGGGGGGTGGCAGCTGTACCTGTTGAAGTGGGGGGCACAGAAGTTGCCGCCACCACAAGGGAGCTCCCATCGGAGGATGAGTCCGTATCGCCGGTTGCAGATCCTGTGACTGCTGTGGTGCTCCCCTCGCCCTCCATCCCACTGGTGTATTCTGAGTCCGTAGTGTGGCCCTCCATGGCCATATGGGATGCAGCTCCCTCGTGCTCCGTTGCCACTGTACCTCCGCCTGATGATGCTAATGCACACAAGAACAGGGAGACCACAAAAAGGGAGGGACGACAGAAGAAAGACAGGTTGAGTGCATGGCTTACCGCTACCATTGGCGGACAATACAGAAACAGCAGCCCCCTGCCCTACCTCGCGCTGTTGGGCTCTACAGACGCAATTCCAGGGAAATGGCCTACAAGGCTATGGACGACATCTGCACACATAGATGACACAGGGGCATGAATACCTGTACTTGGCCCTCTACAGAGGTGGGGTGGGGTGCCATATGGCCTGCCTTACGGGGGGCCTTGCCTACGGAACTCGCCCTTGCCTCGGGAAACCCACAGCCCTCCTCCCCCACCCAGACACCTTCACTGCACGCAAAGTCTGCTGAATGATAGTGTACTCACCCCCTTGTGTCTGCTGTGATGCCCTCAAGCACCCATCCAACTCAGGGTAGGCCACCGCCAGGAGCCTGAACATCAGGGGGGTCATGGTTCGACGGGCACCCCTCCCACGTTGGGAGGCCATCCCCAGCTGAGCCTCCGCCGTCTTCTTGCTCCAGCGACGAATGTCCTCCCATCTTTTACGGCAGTGGGTGCTCCGTCTGTGGTGGACCCCAGGGTCCGGATGTCCTTGGCGATGGCACGCCAAATATCCTTCTTCTGGTGGGCGCTGACCTACATGACATGTACAGGGGAAGAAGAGAAGTCATTACCAACTGCACCGTCAAAGTGAGTGGCCCACATCCCTACCCTTGCCATGTGGCACATGCATTCACAGTCCTTAATGCACGCAGAACTCTGCCCCCGTCCTTCTTACAACCAGCCCTCTCCACACAGGCATAGGCCATACAACATGCTCCCTGTGTACTTACCTGTTTGTCTGGAGGACCGTAGAGTAGCGTGTACTGGGGGAGGACCCCGTCGACGAGCTTCTCCAACTCTTCTGCAGTGAAGGCAGGGGCCCTTTCCCCAGACGCACGAGCCATTGTCTCTTCCAGACCGAGGTCACAGCAGCACTTGCAGTGTAGGTCCTCTCCTGTCGAAGATCAGGTATTGAGTGATTCAACAGATAGAAAATGGCGGTCACGTCCGGAGCGGTCATGTCCGCGGTGGTGCGTACCATCACCGCCGGCGTACATCGTCATTGGCTCCTGGGACCCATAGGGTCCAATGTTAACCAATGCAGCATTGCGCCGCGGTCTTCGACCGCCTACCGCGACGGTGTACAACGCCAGCGCAGTTACCTCACATCCCATTGTCCCACTTTACAGGTCAGGCAGCCGCCATTTCAGGGGCCCACATGGCCTAATTACCAACTGCGTCACACATACCTAGGCCTTGTCTCACAACACAAATACAGGCCACATTTTGTGTATGAATGGTGTTCTGTGTAGACTGTGGGTACATACCTCTGAGTTGTTTGACTCTGTGGTCGCTGTTGTCCTTCATAGGCACTGTCCGCTGGGACATGTGAGGAGATGGCGGAATCCTCCGGTGTACCGACCGCTGGTGGACCTGTCGACAATGGAGGAAAGAAGTTTGATCATCACCTACAGGTTTGACCGTGCCACAATCCAGGAACTGTGTACCCAGTTGGAGCCTGACCTGATGTCAGCAATCCGCCATCCCACAAGAATCCCCCCTCAAGTGCAGGTGCTATCAGTGCTCCATTTCCTTGCAAGTGGGTCATTTCAAACAACAATGGCCAAGGCATCAGGGATGTCCCAGCCTATGTTTTCCAACGTGAGGTCCAGAGTGTTGTCTGCCCTTCTGAAACACATGCGGAGCTATATCATTTTCCGTCAGGTGGAGGACTTGCCTACAGTGAAAGGTGACTGCTATGTCATGGGACATATCCCCAACATCATAGGTGCCATTGATGGGACCCATGTAGCTTTGGTCCCCCCCGACAGGAGTGAACAGGTGTACAGGAACCGGAAGAGTTATCATTCCATGAATGTACAGATGGTATGTTTGGCAGACCAGTACATCTCCCAGGTAAATGGTATGTTCCCTGGCTCTGTGCATGACGCCTACATCCTGCAGAATAGTAGCATCCCTTATGTGATCGGTCAACTCCAGAGGCACCGTGTGTGGCTATTAGGGGACTCTGGTTGCCCCAACCTGTCATGGCTACTGACCCCAGTGAGGAATCCCGGGACCAGGGCAGAGGAACGCTACAATGAGGCCCATGGGCGGACTAGGAGGGTGATCGAACGCACCTTCGGCCTCCTGAAGGCCAGGTACAGGTGCCTCCATATGACAGGTGGTTCCCTATTCTACTCACCAAAGAAGGTGTGCCTGATCATCGTGGCCTGCTGTATGCTTCACAATTTGGCTTGGCGATGACAGGTGCCTTTTCTGCAGGAGGATGGTCCAGATGGCGGTGTTGTTGCAGCTGTGGAGCCTGTGGACAGTGATGAGGAGGAAGCAGAGGAAGAAGATATTGACAACAGGGACTCAGTCATCCAGCAATATTTCCAGTGACACACAGGTGAGAGAACTTTCCTGCCTACTACAAGTACTTTAACACTTCTACCTCTATCCTGTCTGTCGATTTCAACCAGTGTATGGTCACTGAGTTGTCATTTTCCCTTACGGTTTCACAGGTGTGGTTTCCAACGTGTGTCATCTGCTTAGATTCCTCATGGACTTGAGATGTGTGACATAGGTATGTTGACATTACATTTGAAAAAGGATTTTGTCACTGCCATTGCTAATACACAATTTCGAAATCACAGACTGACTCCAGATTGTTTTGTGCTTCAAGGGTGTTTATTGAAGTCCTCAATATTGGAGGGGGTTGTAAAATGGTGAGGGGGGATGGTGGAGGAATGTCCATGGCAGAGTCCAGTCTATTAGTCTCACAGGTGCATTGCCCATATGGGCATAGGAAGTGGAGCTGGGGCAGTTCCAATATAGACAGGGTTACAAAGTGGGACAGTGGTTTGACAATCAGGGTGGTCTCATTTCTTGGCAGGGGCTTGGCATCGTGGTCTGTCTTGTTCCTGGATTTTAGGGACCGCTTGCGGGTGGTTCTCCGTCTGCAGGGGGTGGGGTGCTGGTGTGTTGGTCCTGGGGCGGTGCCTCCTGTCCACTAGTGCCGGCGGAGGTGGTGGGGAGTTCATCGTCCATGCTAGTGTCGGGGGCCCCTTGTAGTGCCACAGTGTCCCTCCTGGTGGTAAGTATTTCCTTCAGCACCCCTACGATGGTGCCCAGGGCGGAGCTGATGGTTCTGAGTTCCTCCCTGAAGCACAAATACTGTTCCTCCTGAATGCGCTGGGTCTCCTGAAACTTGGCCAGGACCGTTGCCATTGTCTCCTGGGAGTGGTAGTACGCTCCCATGATGGAGGAGAGGGCCTCGTGGAGAGTGGGTTCCCTTGGCCTGTCCGCCCCCTGTCGCACGGCAGTCCTCCCAGTTCCCCTGTGTTCCTGTGCCTCCGTCCCCTGGACCGTGTGCCCACTGCCACTGCCCCCAGGTCCCTGTTGTTGTTGGGGTGGTGGGTTATCCTGGGTTCCCTGTAGTGGTGGACACACAGCTGATTGACGTGTCCTGGGGATGGAGGCATGGGCCCGCTGGGTGGGTGCTGTGCTGGTGCTACCAGAGGGTGGAAGGTCTGTGGTGGCCTGTGCCTGTGCGAGGGGAACCAACTGTCCCGAGGCCCACTATGGTCCGGGCTGGTCATCTGGATCCAGTAGTACAGAGCTGCTGTCATCACTGTGGGCCTCTTCTGTGGGTGGGGTGGAGATGTCTGGACCCTCCTGTCTGGTGACGTTGGGTCGTGGTCCTGCAGGGGTGTAAAAGCATGATTATTGCATCTGTATGTGTCATGGTGTGCAATGGGTGGGTGACCGTGTACCCCAGTGCTAGCATTCCTGTGTGGGGGCTTGTGTGATGATGGTTGAGGGGGGTGTTATGGGTATTTGCAGTGGGCATGCTTTAGTGATGGGTGTCCATGCTTTGTTGTGTCATGCAGGGCTTGGTGTTGGGATGTGTGGTTTGTGTTATTAGTACATTTGTGAGGAGTTGGAGTGATAGGGGAGGGGCCGAGGGTGGGGGTCTGTGATAGCATGCAGGTAGGGTGGGGGATATGATAGTTAAAGGTTTGACTTACCAGAGTCCATTCCTCCACCGACTTCTGCGAGGCCCTCAGGATGCAGAATCGCCAAGACCTGCTCCTCCCATGTTGTTAGTTGTGGGGGAGGAGGTGGGGGTCCGCCGCCAGTCCGCTGTACCGCAATGTGGTGTCTTGAGACCACGGAACGCACCTTCCCCCGTAGGTCGTTCCACCTCTTCCTGATGTCGTCCTGATTTCTTGGGTGCTGTCCCACTGCGTTGACCCTGTCGACTATCCTTCGCCATAGCTCCATCTTCCTAGCTATGGAGGTGTGCTGCACCTGTGATCCGAATAGCTGTGGCTCTACCCGGAAGATTTCCTCCACCATGACCCTGAGCTCCTCCTCCGAGAACCTGGGGTGTCTTTGCCGTGCCATGGGGTGGTGTAAGTGATGTGTGGGGTGGTGTGTGTGGTGATAAGTGTGGTGATATGTAGTGGTGTGTGGTGTTTTGTGCGTGGAAGTTGTGTGGGTGATGGTGTTGAGTGCCTGTGGCTGCTAGTTTGTGGATGGTGGTGTCTCTCTCTGGCCTTCTTTTGGAATTTTTGGTAGTAGGGGTTTGTGGGTGATGTGGGTGGGTGTTTTATATTGTATTGGGTGTGTGGATGTGGTGTGTGTATGTGTATCAGGTGTGTGTATTTGGAATTGTCCAATGTGGGGATGTTTTGTAGGAGTGTGTTTATTTTGAGCGCGGCGGTGTGTACCGCCAATGGAATACCGCGGTTGAAAGACCGCCACATGGATTCGTGGGTCGTGATAGCGTGGGCGTATTTCTGTTGGCGTGACGGTGGAGGTTTTGTTTTTGCCAGTTTATCACTGACCTTTGGTGTGGCGGACTTGTGTGGGTGTCTGAATTTTGTCGGATTTCGAGATGTGGGTCATAATAGCTGTGGCGGAATTCCACGGCAGTGTGTTGGCGGTCATCTACACGGCTGTAAGCGGCTTTTACCGCCAATGTTGTAATGACCCACTTAGTCTTGTTCAATATAGTATGTTCTTTACTGTCTCCATTCTGTTATACCTTGTCATATATATGTTTTTAACTACATGTCCCAGAATGCCTCATTATGGGCTGACTGTGTAGTAGTATTTAATGGGCACTGAAGAAGGACTAACCAGCCGTGAACAAGACTGTTTGGAGCTGAAACGCGTTGGCTGGTTTTTGCTGACATAGATTAAATTTTGTTATTACTTTGGAGAAAAAAAGAGTGCAGTAGTTTCCTTTACTGTTGAACATCTGTTGGCATAAGTGGTTCCACGCGCCCACAGAGTCTGCACCGTAGTTGCTTTTATTTACCTAAATGCGATTTTGACACTAAAAATAATTTCACACCTGTAAGTGAATTCCACTTAAATTGGTTTTTCTTCTACAGGTGTTTTCACACTCAAGTGTTTTTTACACTGAAATGTGATCATGCACCAACATATGATACCACTAGCATCCTTAATTTGCACCAAGGATTAACCTGCACCTAAAATTCATTTTGTACCTGAAGTGTATATTGCTCTTATATATGATTTGTACTGCGTAATATTCTCCACACTGATGTTAATTTGCACCAATGCAACTGTTGCACCTCAGTGTGGTGTCATCTAAATGTAAGATTGTAGCTGAGGCAGAGGCTTTACACCTAATGCAACCCCTACTACCACATACCTCTCTGTACTGAGTACACCCCAAAGTGAATATTGCTGAGAGACCATTTTGAATCTCCTGCAAGATCATTAGGTTACTTCTTTTGGATCTTATTATAAACACTAAACTTAAAGTAAAGTCTGTCGTATTAATTCAGGCTGCATGATGCATATAACAAAACCTTATAAATTGTATATGATTACCATTCAAAAAAGCTTCAAATACCACACACACCAATTCCTTATTTCAAGCATGTATATCTTAATTAGTGACAAACACATAAGTCTCAGACATAGCTGCTGTTAAACTGAACTACTCTTTTTTTTACTAAGAACGCACTGTGGTGGAACTAGACACTATGGCCCTCATTCCAACCCTGGATGTCCACGGAAGCACCGCCAACAGGCTGGCGGTGCTTCATTAGGCATTCCGACCGCGGCGGTACAGCTGCGGTCGCCCAGCCGGGTCCGGCGGTTTCCCGCCGGAATACCCCCGGCTGGGAGAATCCTCCATGGCGGCGCTGCAAGCAGCGCCGCCATGGGGATTCCGACCCCCTTCCTGCCAGCCTGTTTCTGGCGGTTTTTACCGCCAGGAACAGGATGGCGGGAACGGGTGTCGTGGGGCCCCTGGGGGCCCTTGCACTGCCCATGCCACTGGCATGGGCAGTGCAGGGGCCCCCTAACAGGGCCCCAGCATGATTTTCACTGTCTGCATAGCAGACAGTGAAAATCGCGACGGGTGCAACTGCACCCGTCGCACCCCTGCAACACCGCCGGCTCCATTCGGAGCCGGCTTCTGTGTTGCAGGGCCTTTCCCGCTGGGCCGGTGGGCGCTCCCTTGGCGGGCGCCCGCCCTCCAAGCGGGAAAGTCAGAATGGCCTCCGCGGTCTTTTGACCGCGTGGCGGCCATTTGGCGGTTCCCGCCAGGCGGGCGGCGACCGCTGCCCGCCCGGGTCAGAATGACCCCCTATGCTTTTTCTACATAGAACTCAATTTAGAGTTTGGTGGACGGTTACTTCGTCACAAAATATTACTGATCATCGATCCACCTTTAGAAGTGCATTATTGCCTATGCCACTTTTTAGACGTGCATTATATCTTATGGCACTTTTAAAACGTCCATGACGTTTGTGATGCCATATTCTAAATCAGATGCTTCATCTCAAGTTACAATAACTGTTACAGGGAAAAAAATTTACTGTCTCTGGTTACCATAACCAGAAATGTGATCCCTCTGCAAACCAACTTACAAGTTCAGTCTAGATACATTAAAACAACTGCACACAACTACACCCTCTACAACTGCCTGTAAGCATGATTAATGAGACTTGCAAATAATTGCTGCATACTTCCTCACGGCCACTTATACTGACCAGAGCACAAATATTTAATTCACTTCCAATATGAACTGCCTGAAGGGAGATGATTGCAGCTTGGTAGGGGCACTAAGTGAAAGAAAGAACATTATTTTGTGGAATAAACAGCATTTTTGAGTATTCCCAAACAGAGTGAGGGAGAAAGTGTGTGTGCGTTTTTGTTTGTGTGTGTACAATTCCTGTAGAAATCCTACAGACACCTCACCATACCCAACTAAAAGCCCTTGTACTCAACTATTTATCAAAAGATACATTTAATAGGGGGGGTGTACTGCAATTCAGATACACTCTCCCTGAAGCTTCGCCCCTGTGCCTCATGCAAATCACTCCTGAACCTGATTCTGAACGTTAGGTGAGGCGGTGGTGGTGGGCGGGGACTCTAGTATCTTTGATGGCGGGACGTGTATCTGAATTGCAGCACTATTGGATAGGTAGGGGGGCAATCCTTAGAGCTGCCATGGATAATAAAAAGTTTAAAATTCTATCCTGGAATCTAGCGGGCTTAAAGTCTAAACTTAACAGAGAAGAATGGGGGAAGTTCATAGACGATCTTGATGTTTGTCTTTTCCAAGAAACATGGATGACAGAGACAGTACATCGGACTGGGTTCCTAAACTATAGCATAGAGGCTACCCGACTCCAATAGGCTGTGTAATAGGAGGCCTTCTATCTGGGTTAGAACCCATTTGATCTGTTCTATTAAAAGTCTAGCTATCGGGTCCAAAGATTAACTGGCACTGAAACTGAAACGTGACGGGGGAATTCTCATAGCTAATTTTGATAACAGATTTACTTCTCAACACCACACCTTCCCTACCATAGTAGCCTTGGATGATTTTTTGGAAAATCTTGAGTTCTCTAGACCCCTATTATTAGTGGGGGAATTCAACACCTCAAATTAACCATTTGATATGATGGCAAATCTGGTGGAGGAGGATGAGGCAAGTGGTATCCCTAGCCTGGGTTACATTAGAAAAACTAAAGTAGCATTTCATATTTGCTCTTTTGCCTCAAACATGGAATTCAGGCCTTCAATGGCCGCTCAGATTCAGATAATCCCCTAGATTTACTTTAAAGAAGATCAACTGTAGAACAGGAATTGGATACTTTCTCCTGGATACACATTGTTGGCAGTACCTGGCAGACTTGAAAGTAACTTTAAGAAAGTCTTGGTAGTTACCACAATGCACTGGAATTAGAATTATATTCTAGGTATATTAAGCCCCATGCACATTTGAGAGAAAAATATTCCATCCCAAAAGCGGTTAATAATAATAGGAGAAGGGTTAAGTGGCCTACAATTAAGAGTAACATAACCACTCTAGCACAAATATATACAGGAATTCTTCAGGCGATCTTCGACATAAATGATCCTCATGAGGGAAATATAATCCCCACCTTTGAGTTGTTTTGTAGATTGTAGCTCAAAATCTTCTTTCTCAGGGAGGGAAGGACTACGATGGTTAGCAACAATCAAGCAGAATGTTTCGATGAATGCTGCAAAGCGGCTAGGGAAGAATTGATCTGAGCCATCAAATCAAGGAACAGGTTTAATGTAGCCTAACTACGGAAACAAAATACAAGCGCACAGAGAACGGCCAAAAGGACCTGGGAAGTCAAAAAATGGAGGGACCTAATTGAAGCAGCTTAATGTAAAGATAGCAAGGAATTTTGGCATTTGATAGCAAAAGGTTCTAAAAATCAAGTTAAGGAAGAAGACTTTCATATCCCACCCCAGACCTGGATAACCCATTTTAGTGCCCTTTACACAAAGAAGGTAGACAATGGATCACGTAAAAAGGACAACGGAGAGTCAGATAGTATTTGTGCCCCAGCTGACGACTAACAAATTGTATTGTATTTGAAATCTAGGCTGAGCTTCACTCCCCTGAATAGATGTAAAGCACCAAGGCTGGAGAAAATACCAGGAGATATTTTTCTCCCTGAACCTGTGGTGTGGGCTTATCTTCTCAACCAGAGTTTCAACATAATATCCGAGGGTGCAGAGATCCCGGAGTCCTGGTTGGAGGCTGAAGTAGTTCCAGTATTTATTAAGGGTGATAAAAATGTTCCATTAAACTATGGATCCATCAGTCTGATTGATGTCTCGCAGAATCTATTTTGCAGGCACTTCTCAGGAAACACTAGGACCACTGATCACATTTTTCACTTCCTCTATCTAGTTATGTAACTATAAGAAGAGAACATGTATATGAAGTTTTTGTAGGCCTACGAGCTGCATTTGATCTCCTCTGAAGCAGATGGATCTTCCAAGAAACATCTTGCAATTATTAGACTCCATAATACCAACTTTGCCCAAGTTAGGTGGGGTAGCAAAGGTGATTTGACTGAAGGCATTAAAGTTAACAGAGGTGTAGGACAGGAGTGTTTATTAGCCCCGATGTTGTTCACTTTATCTATCAACAGGTTGATAGAATCTCTAGCTGATTGCAGCAGTGACCTTCCAGTGTTAGCAGGCCAAAAGATCTCATCTTTGCTTATGATACCCTGCTAATATCTGAGACTCCCCTGTGGTTACAAAACTGACTTGATCGGTTTTTAGTAACCTGTGGGGAACTTGGGCTGGAAGTTAATTTAGGTAAAACCAAATTTATGAGCTTCAACCCTCACAAATTGTTTAGGTGTAGAGTTAAACTGGGAGGTTCCCTGTTGGAGGAAGTCAAGCAATTTGATTATTTGGGGGTCCGACTTACTAACACCTTATCGTGGTCCACACAAATTGAGAAGAGCCAACTGACATTGCAGTAGGTAACATCAGCCATTTATAAGAAACTGCAATCCTCAGCCTATAGGCCAGCCATTCCAGCAATTGAAATCTATCGAGCAAAGAGTCTAGGAGCAGCACTCTTTGACCTTCACCGACCAATTAAAATATGAGAGTATGTTAGATCAAATCGAACTAGCAGGCAAAAAGACTATAACTAGAATTTAGATAGGACATCCTTTCACTGAACGGGGTTTGCAGTGGGTGGGCCGGTAATGCCACAATGCCATATTGTCTCTTGTGTTCAGCCAACATGTAATCTGTGGAGCATTGTCTGTTCTTTTGCCCCAGATATATTGACATTAGGAGAGTTTGGTTAAAGCTGATATGTCATATTTGCGCATGAAGTCATATAAAGGACTTCACTAGGGGCCAGATGCAGGAAACGATTAGCGAGTCGCAAACGGCAAAAATTGCCGTTTGCGACTCGCTAACAGCATTTCCCTATGCAGAAATGCATATTGCGAGTCGGGACCGACTCGCAATATGCATATCAGAATCGCAAATAGGAAGGGGTGTTCCCTTCCTATTTGCGATTCGGAGTGGCATGCAATACCATTTGCGACCGCATATGCGGTTGCAAATGGTATCGCAGTTACCATCCACTTCAAGTGGATGGTAACCCACTCGCAAATTGGAAGGGGTCCCCATGGGACCCCTTCCCCTTTGCGAATGGACTCAAAACAATTTTTTCAGGGCAGGTAGTGGTCCAAGGGACCACTACCTGCCCTGAAAAAATACCGAAACTAAAGGTTTCGTTTTTTTTTTTTAAGTGCAGCTCGTTTTCCTTTAAGGAAAACGGGCTACACTTAAAAAAACAAAACGGCTTTATTGATAAAGCAGTCACGAACATGGAGGTCTGCTGACGACAGCAGGCCTCCATGTTTGCGAGTGCCTAGACTCGCTATGGGGCCGCAATTTGCGACCCACCTCATTAATATTAATGAGGTGGGTCATTGCGACCCCATAGCGACTCGCAGACGGTGTCTGAGACACCGTTCTGCATACCAATTTGCGAGTCGCAGGGACTCGCAATTTGCAAGTCGCAAATTGGCATTTTCCTACATCTGGCCCTTAGATTCTTAAATCTGATAGCACTGAATGGCTAGTATACTCACTATCCAGGTATCTTCTTCATGCTTGGAGACTGAAATAGAAGATTGCACAAGCAGGTGCCCTGGGAACATATGCATTTGCACTTTGGACTGGAAGGGCTTCAGCTGGAGTAGAAATCCTAGTGGGATTGGGTTGTTTTGATAGTGAGATGGTTACTGGTAAGCAACAGTACCAAAAGAGGATGTGGGGCGCAAAAAGGTTCCACTTGTATTTATTCCAGTCATCATATGTTCACTTGGTCATCAGGTTTTAATCAGTAGTTTTATACTTTTATGTTGATAAAGGCTCACTCCAAACTGCAGTTGATATATTCTGAAGGTGAAGGCCTATTTTTAAGGTACAATAGTGTTTTAAATACTTAAATCTATTTTATGATTATGGGTATATTATGGTGGCAAGCTTCTCTGGGTCTTCTCTTTTCTTTTAGACAAGGACCATTGGCTGTGAAATACAAAAGAAAGCAGTAAATAATACATGTATTTGTATGTTATGATTGCTTTTATGGTTTTCTGTATGAAACCGAATAAAGTATTTTTTTTACTGAACCTGATCCTCAAGGGAACAGTCCATCCGAATCTGCCAGGTGAGATCCCCTCCAGGCAGCAAACTGAAGCTAGATCACCTGCCGGATGTGACAGAAAGTCTGCAAACTAGACTCTTCATCTTTGAGTCACAAGCACTCGCCTAATTCTTCCTGGACACCTCAATCAACACACTTATTCCAGAAGAACACATTATGCACCTCAGCCCCAGTAGTTCGAGCACCCATCTAATTACATTACGCCCAATTTTCCCATACACCTGAACACTCCATCATCACAGGTCTCACCACACATCCTCTTTCCACAATCTCCACATCTTCATACCCTAAACACAAAGAACATTCTGCCAAAGCAGCTAGAGAAGGTTCACCTCCTCTCAACCAAGAAAACACACCTCGTACACCAACACATCAAGATGGCACTCCTGTGTGAAACTTGCAAAAATGCCTTTATCTTAGACTGTGACCGTGACACTATTGCACTCAAAGAAACCTGGTGGTTTTCCTTTTCCTCCTGCTTGCCACTACTTGATCCTATTAGATTAAATTCCAGTCAGATTTTTCCAGGAGATTTCAACATCCAGAGTGAGGTAGGAGAACACATCGACAAATGTCCTATGAAATTCTTCCGACCAAAAACAACCTACTACAACTCTACACCTTCCCTGCCACAATCAGAGCTTCGCCTCAGACCTAATGTTTTCATAGGGATAACAGATTCAAATCTCTTAAATTAGATAAGCCACACCTCCCCCAATGCTGAATTAAAAACTAAAAAATTGTAAAATGTAGAGATCGCAATCAAAATGACAAGCACTTGCAAAGCCAGTGGGTCTCTTTATAATGTGCTAGCCCATGCGAGAGCAGTCATGCACAATTGTGATCAGATAAAGGGAAGTATGGGTGCTCTTTTGGCATTGTCAGTTGTGTGCTGCACCTACAGATTAATCCAACATTTAACTTCACTTTAAAATTAGCGCTTTATTTGTGGTACCGTTTGTCCACACAGTTTGTCTTTTTCTGTGCTTTCTGGGCCTGGGTCTTGTTTTCTATTCCCTCAGCTGTGTCTGCTTTTTTATCTCCCCAAGTTTCTCATACTCATGTCCTGCAGTACTGCACGTTTGCAGACTAAAAAAGCATTTGCAATGCAGTGGGTCTCGTGTTTGCTCGAGTAAGAGCTATTAGCGTTGTAAATTCCTAACTGGACTTTTCTTACCACATAAATTGAAAATGAAAAGTAAAACTGTTGACGTAAGTGAGCCGATTCAAAGCGCCATGGCTGCCATGAGCCTGAGTGCTAAGAAGAGGCACAAAAGGAATAAGAAGTTTGCTCTCAGTCAAATGTATTGGCAAAAATGCAATTATCCATGTAACAGGTTTGATGGCCAAGAAGGTAACAAAACTGTGCCAAGAAGGGACAAACGTAAAGCATTTACCAATGATAACAAAGGATTTTTGAAAGGCAAGCCCATGAACAAGTGATGATGATGGGTGTGCAGTGGGCATTGTTAAAAGACCACAGATGGATTACAACATGACAGAGCGCTTGCGTTCGACATAAAAATAGGGCGCGAACATAGAAGACACCATAGTCAGTGGTTTTAGTTATCTGTGATAATAGGTGCAATCAACCAAATCCACATTTGAGTTCTGAAGTGAGACAACGGCATGGATTTACATTGCCTGTTCAATGCTCAGGTGAGAGCTGAATAAAAATATTTTCTTACATACTGCAGTCTAGTTTTCAAGGCTGGACAAAGCTAATATAGTGTGACCGGGGTAGGTCAATGACGACACAAAGAGAAAGGCTTTTGTGAGTGCAGATGTGATTTATTTAAGGTTTAGGAATATCTGTAATGACATATGAATGTCTTTCTTGTGCTGTTTCCTCTTCGGGTTTCTTATACTGGGCTTTCACCTCTTCTTTGGTTTTCTCTCTTGCAGGGCTTTCAGGAAGCGCATGTGGGAAAAGAACAAGATAGGATATATGTAAGTCCTTTTATCTTTGTGGTTCCTTCTTTCTCTACTCTGCTCTTTTTCCTTCTCTCTCCTTCTGAAGGAATATTTCTCTCTCCTTCTAAAGAAATTTTCTTTCTCCTTCTTTTCTATTGCCTTTTTTTCCATTGCTTCTCCTCCACTGACCCTTTTCCTGTCATGGGTTACAGACTTCTGTTTTCTGTCTTGGTTCCTATATATATATATCCTGTTGTAATGTCCTTTTCTTGTCTTCTCCTCTCTTACTCTTCTTACTGTATTGTGGGTCTCTCTGTCTCTTTCTCTCTTTCCTTCTTTTTACCCTTCTGCGCTTTCTGTCTCCTTCTTGTCCTTGTGGGGCGTATTTCTGCATCCTGTCTACTGCCCTAGGGTTTCTCGCTTTTGGTTTTTATGTGGACATTCCCTCTTCCCCCTCTTTCACGTTATTGCCTTCACGCTCCTCCCTCACTCGACCTCCCCACTCCCCCTTGGTTCCTACTCCCCTTGTTCCCCTTTCCCAACCACCCTGGTCCCCCTTAAACCGTCCCAGGATGCACCTGAGTCTGCCATGCTTCTCTTGATACATGGCTTGTAGTCTTGCGTTGTGCCTCCTGGGCTGCCGCTGTTTCTGCCACGTCTCTCAGCCTCTCTCCTCCTGGAATCCGTCTTCTTTCACCGTCCTGACCTCCCGCGCTGCTCCTTGGTATACCGTCGCCGCTGCGCTCCTCTTCTCTGCCGTCTGCCGTTTTTATGATGATTTCGTCCCCGCGCACCATCATCCCGGCTCCTCCTTTGAACCCGGAAGTCCTTAGGGATTCGCTGGCCCCGTTGGTAGAACCAGGTTATTCCCGACAGCGTCAGCACCAGTCGGAGTAATGGACGGGCCGCATCGCGCCGGCCCATCACATATAGGAACCGGTAAAGACAAATATTAGTTTTCTTCTGTGCTTTTCTTGCCAGAAGTCAGTAAGCTGTGTCCTTGCCTTTAAGAGTACCACCTTTGGATCTGCATTGCCATGTTTCTGCCTCACTTACTGCTGTCCAGCCAACTGAGTGCCTGGCATTTCTGGGAATGGTTTTACCCATGATTCATCACTTAGCCTGTGCTGGGTTCTGCTCAAGCCTTTGAGACTGCCTCTTGGCTGCGTTCTGCTTCCTTCTGCTTTCGATGTGTAAGTGAGACGAAGACGGCCTGAAACTACTCAGCACCAAGGGGCATATTTATACTCCATTTGCACCAAATTTGTGTCATTTTTTAATGCAAATTCGGTGCAAAATGAACTCCATAATTAGTGTTTTGACGTTAGACCCGTCTAACCTCAAAATATTGGAGTTTACACAATTGTTTAGATGCGTGAAACTACCTTTCGTCAATGAGATGCAAGGTAGGCGTTCCCATCTAAAAAATTGTGCTAACCCTATAGCCCCATATTTATAACCAGTGCTAAAATGATGCACTGGTGGGAGGTGGTACCAAATAATGGTGCACAGCTTGCTTTGCACCATTATTTAATGCCTGGCTCAGACCAGGCATTAGGGGACTTGTGGACCCATTGCCATGTTTAAACACCATAGAATGGGGCCGCAGGTGCTCTCCCCAAGCCCCAGGAACACCCCCACCCACAACAGAGGGACTCTGGAGGATGGGGGACCCGATCCCAGGTAATTGGTGCACGTTTTGTTAAGTATTTTTTATTTTAAAATTAAAGTGCTATTGGGGCCCAACTTGGGGCCCCCTGCATAGCACAGGGTGATGTGGCCATGCCCAGGGGACCCTGGTCCCCTGTGCTGGCCATTGGGGTGGAGGGCATGACTCCTGTCTTTTATAAGACAGGAGTCACGTAGTATGGATGGTTTTGCGCCAGGAAATGATGCTAGACTGTTTAGAGGCTTTTCTTTTTCTTACTGTAACCAGCCTAACGTCATTTTTTGGTGCAAAACCCCCTTCCCCCATACCACCACCCCAACCCGGCTAACATAATTTTTCCAGGTGCTAGCCCACCCTTTGCGCCGGCTTGTGGGATTCCATAAATTTGGTGACCGGCTGGCGCTCTGTATTCACGCAAGCGTTTGCGCAGTAAGGGTCAAAATGTATAAATATGTGCCTAAGTGTGATGTGTCACAGCCAGTCACATTCCATGTGCTTAAAGGGCCCATTAGAGCCACCTTTCTCTAGGACCTGTGCTGACCTAGAACATCTATCTCATGTAGTAGTGTCCGACAGGGCTGGCCTTAGCGCTGGTGACACCTGGTGCAGAAATCTTTTTCGACGCCCACCGAAGACCTCCGTCTCCATAAATTCTTTCACTTCTACTCTCCAACGGTGCAGTTCATCTCTCCATAGCCTCTCTCCGACATACATTTCATTTTTACAGTGCAACTCCAAAGTTCACTAACGCTCAGTTCTGTGGTCTGCCTTCTACATGTTCTTTGCAGCAGGCGCATTAACCCTCCGCACTACTTTATGATGAGACACAACTTCCACTCGACAAAATTCTGATCTCTCTCCAGTAGGAACATTAACCACTGGAGTTATCTTGACATTTTTATTATTTCCTGAAGATTGCTGGTCCACAAGGAAATTCACTTACTTTCAAACCAAAAGTTATTTTTAAACACAGCGCCCCCTCACTAAAGTCAGCGCCAAGTGCAGCTGCACTGATCACACCACCCGAAACACGTCCTTGGTAACTGAGTTGGTGAGGCAGCTCCTGTTTCTCTGTTTAGCCCTTTCTGTCTCATCTCAGCAGGTTCTGTTTAGCCTGTCCCCCTCTCTATGTTGCCTTTACCACTGCATAAGCAGAAATTCTATGTCAGGACCGGAGGCTCAGATTATGCTTCTCTTTCGATGCTTTATTTTCAACTGCAGCCAATAGGAGAAGATTTATTAAACAAAAACATATCCCAGCATTCAAGGGAATACCATAGAGAGTACAGTGTAAATAAACCTCCGAGGCAAATGAACTTTCTTTGCTGCTTCCGCAGCCAGTTGAGTGCCTCTGCATGTTTACTCATTTACTGACTTATTGTGGTTTTGAACGTATATCCTGGCAGCGCTAGCGATCGCCGCGTTTTCCCCCTATTAATTGGTGGAGTGGGGAGCGGGAGCTATTTTACGAGGCTTCTCCCGTATTTTTGCCATTGCCGAGGGTTGAAGCCCTCATTGTAAACGTGTGCACGAGCGCGCGCGCGCACGCACGAACGCGCTCGCTCGTTCGTCTGCTGCCCGTTTTTTCCGCTTTTTGGATCAGAGCGGTGCCGGTTGACTGAGCGAGTCAGCGCAAGTGTTTCCAGCTGTATTCTACGTATTTCCCCTCAAACTGACCACATCTTTGCTCCCTTATGCCCTGTGACCTCTGAATTGACTCAGGGTTGTAACAATAAGCATAGGCTCTGCCTAGAGTGCTGCAGGCTGCTCCCTCCACACTCAATATATATATATATTTAAAATCTACCTAGCCTGCTGGGGATTTTTCACTCCCCCTGATTGTAGTCTTGGACTACCACTGAATTTACGTTCTTTGGACGTAAATAAATCGATTATGGCCCACTCTTACTCATATGAGGAGGAGGAATATTTTGGGGGCGACCCCCCTCTTTTGAAGAAAATCTTGTGGGCGCGCAGGACAACAGCGTTCAACTTTCCGTTAACAAAGCATTAGCAAAGGCACGTGGCCCTCTCACACACCATTTTGAGAGCTTTGCTCGCCAGAAGGGATGGCTTCCCCCCATTATGCCTTCCGAAGAAGCACAAGCGAACCAACCCTCTACGTCTAAAGGTAAATCAAAGGCCAAAAAGTGGTCTCACTCTGAAATATTTGACAAGCTGTCTGCTTCCATTCAAAAAGAACATGGTTGTAGCTCCTCGCAGCTGCAGGACGCTTATGGGACAGACCAATCTTCTGACCACTCTTCCTCCGCTCATTCATCGGATGCTGATTCGGAGGTAGAGCTCGAGGACTACCCAGGCCCGAGCAAACGAAAAAAAACAGAGAAAGCAAAGAGTCCAGTCTCCAAGACCCCTCGAGTGTTGACCTTTAATCCAGAGGATATTATTCACCCTTGCTCCTCTAGCTGGACGCCGCCACCAGAGGTGGCTTTATACCTCCAAGAACACATCAGAGCAGGTTTTGACAAGGACGTGAGAGCCAGGTTACGGGCAGAATGCCCTACACCAGACATTGAGGGTAAAGTCACTGACACACCGGACATTGACCCTACAATGGTCACATTTATGAAAAAATGGGCTAAGGATCCCAAAAAGGGACTGGATCACGCATGGAGGTCTTGTCAAGACAAGCTCCTGGATCTTTCCGACCCCCTGGCAAAAATATTTGAGATGGCTTTCTTAGCGAAAAAATCTAATACCCTAATCGACCCAGATGTCCTGGTGGGTTGGGCTCAGTGAACCATCTGCCATCTTGGAAATGCTAACGTTGCAACCTCCACAGAGAGAAGGCGTTCAATCCTAATGTGCATCGACCCCCAGCTTAACGAACTTGCTACCTCTGAGTCAGGTCAAGTAGCTCAGTTTCTCCTCTTCAGAGCCCCCTTCATTAAGGATCTATCGAAGTTTGCAACTACTTTTAATTAGATGGACAACGCCCAACTATCCCTTAAGAAGACGTGGGTAGAAAAGAGAACAACAACAAACAGACTCCACGTTCTACCCTTCAAGGCCCCAAGGAGGCAGGGGCCATTACCGTAAAAACTACTGCAAGGGACAACAGGGAGCTTCCCAGGACTCTACCAACTCAGGTGAGACTCATCCCTCCCTCGGAGGTGATTCTTGGTGGCAGGGTACAGACTTGTTTTGTAGAATGGCAAAAATTGACCAGGGATCCCTGGGTCTTAGAAACTGTTCAAGGCTTCAGGTTGGAGTTCTGTCAGTCCCCCCTTCAACAGTTCCCCCCTCCTCCTCCCCATTTTTCCCGTTATGATCAAGAGATCATAAGTTTGGAAGTGCAAGCGCTACTAAAAAAAAGGGGCGATCTCTCATACTGTTCCCCATCACAGGGCCTTTTTAAGCCCTATTTGCCTGGTAGACAAGAAAGGCGGAGGTTCAAGACTAGTTCTCAACCTCAAAGAATTCAATGCCTGGATAGTCTACAGACACTTCAAGATGGAGGGAATTCATCTCCTAAGAGATATTCTTCAGGAAGGAGACTGGTTGGTACGCCTGGACCTAAAGGATGCATATCTGAGTATCCCTGTCTTTCCTCCTCATCGTCGCTTTCTTCAATTCATTTGGCTAGATCAATGTTCTGAGTTCCAGGTCCTTCCCTTTGGGCTTTCTTCCGCTCCTTGGTGCTTTAGCAAGGTGATGAGACCAGTAGTAGAGTCTCTGCGCGCTCGGGGTGTGCGCCTGATCGTTTATCTCGACCATCTGATCCTTATGGCTCAGGATCCATCTCTCCTTCAAGTTCACTTGACTGGGACAATTCAACTTTTACAGAGTCTGGGTTTCTTGATCAATCAACCCAAATCTTAACTTCTACCTGCTCAGCAGATCGACTTCCTGGGGTTCTGGATAGATTCTGTGAAGGCCCAGTTGCTCCTCCCCCTCAGAAGGTTTGCATTATAAAAAAGGAATTGCGCCTTCTCTTGGCCAAACAGAGTGTCCTTGAGGAACGTAGCCAGGATGGTGGGACTTTTATCCTCTTCGATTCAGGCAATTTTCCCAGGTCCCCTTCACTACAGAGCCCTCCAACACCTAAAGATTTCCCACCTGTAGAAGGGTCTATCTTATACGGACATGGTACCTCTGTCTCTGGAGGCCCGTTTGGAGATAGCCTGGTGGCAAGAGCACATGGAGGCCTGGAACGGGTGTGCGATTTTCGGCACTTTCCCGGATGTGATTCTGGAATCGGATGCCAGCAGATGGGGCTGGGGAGCCCGTTGCGGGTCTCTGACCACAGGAGGTCGTTGGTCGGAAAAGGAACTTCACCTCCACATCAACTGCCTGGAGCTTCTAGCCGGCTCTTTTGCTATTCGGAGTATATTCCCCCTGAAATATGATTGTTCCATCCTTCTGTGGATGGACAACATATCAGCGGTCAGGTATGTGAACAAACTTGGGGGCACGAAATCCCAGACTCTGGCGCAAATAGCCATGGAGTTCTGGCAATTCTGTCTCCAACACCACATTTCCATGATTGTAGAGTATTTGCTAGGGGTAAACAATGCAGTAGCGGACTGGAACTCCAGATTCCTTCGGGACGGCAGTGATTGGATGTACCTCCCAGATGTGTTTTCCTTTCTGAACCAGAAATGGGGTCCTCTCACGATAGACCTTTTTGCCTCGAGACTGAATCGCCAGCTCCCCCTTTTCTTCAGCTGGAGACCGGATCCGGAAGCACTCGCCACGGATGCTTTCCTTCAGGATTGGTCTCCTCATCTGGGATATGCCTTTTCCCCGTTCAGCATGATCCCTTGAGTCTTGACTCAGGTTAGCCGTCTGGAAACCGAGATTGTTCTAGTAACCACCCTTTGGAGAGCTCAAGCCTGGTTCCCTCTAGCTCTGGAGTTGTTATGCGATTGCCCCCTTCTGATCCCTCCACGAGACAACCTCTTGCTGGATCCTCTAGGGATCCCCCATCCCTTAATTGTGTCACGCAAGTTACGACTGATGGCTTGGAGACTTTCCGGCAGCAATGGCTCTTGCCAGGCATTTCTGAACAAGCTTCCAACTTTATTCACCAGGCCTGGTCTTCCAACACACATAAATGCTATGCTTCTGCCTGGAAGCGGTGGGTTCATTGGTGTGCGGAACGGGATGTGGATCCCTTTATTGCTGATGTCAATCTAGTTGTGAATTTTCTAACATCCCTTGCTGCATCGGGTCTAGCTTACAGATCTGTTAATAATTATAGATCTTCTATATCTGCCGGCCATCTCCCAGTTTTAGGTAAACCGGTCGGTGAACACTTTGTGGTTTGTAAATTGATGAGAGGCATTCACCTGTCCAATCCTCCTCTCCCTCGATATTCGTCTCTTTGGGACGTTAATGTGGTTCTTTCATTTATTTCCTCCTGGCCGGATAACAAGTTCCTGTCACGCAAACAACTTTCAGCTAAACTTACCCTGTTACTGCGTCTCATCTCATCCAAAAGAGTATCAGATGTTAGGTCTCTGGACCTGGCAGGAAGGATTTTTTCCCCTACGAGGGTTTCCTTTGTAATTTCCAAACACACCAAGACAGGGACTAAGTCAGTGTCTTACCGGGGTTTTCCACACAATTCCAAACTGTGTGTTGTTCAATGTTTAAAATCTTACGAAGCTGCTATGGCTAAATTCAGGAGAGATCCTAGGGGTCAATTACTTATTGCCTTTCAGAAGCCTTTTAATCCAGTCTCAGTGGCTACCTTAGCCAGATGGATCAGATGGATTCCTGCTGAAGCAGGTATTGATATTTCCATTTTTGGTGCACATTCAGTGCGTGGGGCGATAGCCTCAAAATCCTTTAACATAGGAATACGATTAAAAGACATTATGAAAGCAGCGAACTGGTCCTCAGAATCTACATTTAAGACCTTCTATTATAAGCCTATTTTAGACATTGCATCAGTGGTAATAAATCAGCTTTGAACTAGCATAATCTGAGCCTCCGGTCGTGACATAGAATGAAAACTTTTCGAGCTTCCGCCGCAAGAATTTTCAATTCTATTAACGACACAGAGGCAAGGATTATCCCTCCCTAGTTTTCAATGACATCTTCTTATGAGTTAAGTATCCTGTTTTAATGTTTTACGTCTCATTGAATTACCCACCCATATGCATATAGCACTTTAAGATTGTGTACTGATAACAGGAATATCTGGTCATATATTATGATTGGCTTCTTGTTTCTCCTTTCCTAGGGTTCGAACAAAAATAATGTTCTTCTATTCGATGGATCTTTGGATGTTCCTTTCTTCTTCTGGTTCGCTTTTTGATAGACTTTTATTGACTTTTACTGACTGAGATATTCGCAAAGAAAGAGGAAGTTAATTTGCCTCGGAGGTTTATATACACTGTACTCTCTATGGTTATGATGTTATTCCCTTGAATGCTGGGATAAGTTTTTGCTTAATAACATCTTCTCCTATTGGTTTCTGTTGAAAATAAAGCATAGAAAGAGAATCATAATGCTCGCCTCTGTGTCCTTAATAGAATTGAAAATTCTTGACGCGGAAGCTTGAAAATGTTTAATTCTCCAACCTCTGTGTGATCCAGGTACCCCTTTAATTTGCGTTCTTGTTGAATCGCCCTCTGGTCTCCTTGAATACCAAGTTGGTAGTTTTTTTTCATGAATCCGTGATACTGGAGCACACTGTCTCTGTTGATGCTGCGGTGCCGACTCCCTTTCAGTCTCCTGGCAACCAACTACAGACTTTCTATCTTTGAAAATGTTGTCATCATGTCAGTAGGAATGCAAGGCCTGTGAGTCCTGGTGGTTCTGGAGTGGGGGCAGGGCTTTGGGACAGTCAGAGCCATGGAGGGGCAAGGAGAAGAGTGAACCTGGTGAGGGGCAGAGCTTGATGTCCAACATTGCCTTTTCAGACATCCCTACCTTCTCCAAAGGTCAAATGCTTCTAAAGCTAGCCTCAGTGTCACTGTAGTACAACACACATGTGCATGGCTTTCCAGTTTACTGTGTGATATAGGCTCTTCATCAGGGGACCGGATATCGTGTAACACCCAATGGCACCATGTGAGTTAGCAGGTTGACATGTATCCTTGTACACGGATTTGGAGGCACGTATATGCTACAGTCTCACAGCACCTCATGTATGTTGTCCTGGCTACTAGGCAGACACCCTTTCAATCTCTGATTTTCCCATGCAATAGTGGCCTTTTCGACTCCTTACCCTCTGTGTTCTTGTCCGCCAATTTATCTCAGCTTCACCCTAGGTGTATATCATGATTTTCTTATTGATTTTGAAATTGTATTGCTTTTCATGTATTTGATTTTTAATTGCATTTTTCTCTTTATCTTGAATATATTTTGTTTCCAAGTGTTAATTTGATTCTTATTTAAAAATTACCTGTACCTACTTTGATTTTTTTGGGCCTTCTTTGTTGGCCGAGATTTGTGTAGACTGCTTATGTACTTTATAGTTCCTAGGTCTCAGTCTTGCCTGAGACAGCATATGCACTGTTGCTTGTGAAACATTTTGTTAACTTAAAAAGGACTTGGAACCCTCCTTTGCTTACCATTAGGTGCCTTCATTTTAGTCTTAGTTGCTGGCTTGTCTTGGTCAGCGCATTTTGGTTTCATTTTATGTTCCTGTGTTCTCTTGTCCTTGCGCAGTGACCAAGTACAGCTTCCTTTTATGGGACGGTTCTTCTGCTGCTTCAGCTTTCTGTCTCGAACTATGTTTTAATTCTGCTTTCAGCATTTCGTAAGAGTGTATGTGCTTTAGGTTGTCTTGCTGTTGATATTATTCGTAGTTTCAACTGCTGGTTTCCCTTGTTCCTTCTTTTTAATTTTCATTCTCTCCCTTTCTACTCTTTGGTGCAGAATAACAACACTAGCAGGCCACAGGTTGTCAGTGTCGCCATAAACAATGATTTCAAAATACATTAATGGCTCTTTGTGCTATCACTATTATGTAATCACGCTTTTAGTTGGTACCGGTACATGTTTCAGGATGTCTTGGGCATGATTACAATGTTTTATGCAAAAAACAGGATGTGTTTTAAGTTCCTTTGTATGTCCTGTTACTCGTTGGATAGAACAGTCTAGTGCGAAAATAAATTTTTATTGTAAAACATGTTATATGGTTTCACCTGTACAGCGCTTGCGCCATGCTTGCGAAATCTCTTGTGAAGATAACAAATCTTTAAATGGGTTTAGAGCCCACCCATTACTCACCTTTACTTTCCATTGGTTGGCTCCCACGTCACTGTTGTTTCCTTGCTTCCAATTAGTGAGCGCCTCCCCCTTGTTTCCAGGCTTCCCCCTGGGTTTCAGTCTTCATCCTTGTCAAGGAGCATGGACCAAGTACATTTTCTTGTGGCCAGTATCCTTCCACTAGCCTCAGACTCCTGCAAGTACTCTTGTTTTTCAACGTGCACTCTTTTTGAGTGAATGTCTCTGCGGTCCCTCTTCTTCAACCCTCCCTTGTTTGTGTTTCCCTCACCACCCCTGCCATCAGCCCTCCTCCCACTGGCTGTTGTTTCATACCCACCCACCCGCCTCCTGCTTGCTGTTGTTTGTCACCCACCACCGCGCCCTTCTTCTGCTCGCCCTTGTTGTTTGTCAGTGCTGGCTGCTTAATAGTGCTTTTGTTTTTTTCTTTTTTAATTAACTTTAACCCAGGTTACACTGGAGCACAAAAAAAAACATTGACAAAGGCAATAGATTTTTCATAGGAGAAACCTATTTGCTTTGCTAATGCTTGTTGCTTGTTCGACTGCTCCCATTGCGCTTCCTTCCTTAGTTAAAAGTATACATTGTAATAAAGATTACCATACTGTACTATACAATGACAGGCCATACCATCCCTTACCGTACTATGCAAATGCCAGACAGTACCCTACAATACCATACTATGCGATGACAAACCATGCCATACCATACTATACTAGACAAGGACAGGCCACACCATACCATACAAATTCAGAAAAGACATACCATACAACGCAGGCCTGCCATACCATACCACCCTGTACTATAAAGTGACAGGCCAAATCATACCATACCATGTCATACCCTATACAACGACAAGCTATACCATACTGTACCATACTATACAACGACCATCCACATAGTGCCATACCATCATATACAATGACATACCATAACATACCGTAGTATACAATGGAAAGACACACAAAACCATACTATACAATGGAAGGACACACCATACCTTACCATCCCATACTATACATTGACATATCATCCCTTACTATACAATGACAGGACATACCACACTATACAATTCCAGGACATACAATACCATTTCACACCATACTATACGACAGGCCATACTTTACAGCCATAGCATACCTGCTCATACTGTACAATGAAAGGCCATTCCATACCATACAATGAAAGGCCATACTATTTCATACAATAAAATGACAGCCCAGAGTATACCATACAATACAACAACAACCCACACCATATTATCCAGTGACAGACTAACCTATACTGTATAATTGTTTCTTTTTTCTTTCACCCATACTGCACAGCAGCCGTGTTGTTGTATAACTTGGGTAAAAAAAAAGGTTGATGAAACCAATAGATCTTGCATAGGCGAGACCTATTGGCTTTGCTAATGCATGTTCTCTCTTGTTTTTGGATTGTTTCCCCTCTGGTTATTCTTTGCCAGATGAAGATCCCTCGGAAACCCCATTTTAACTGTACTTTCGTTCCTGTCTGAGCCCTTATCTGTGGAGTCTGACGAACCCTAAAGTCACTGGCAGTGGCGCTTCTTTGCTGCATTTCTTTTTCTTGTAAGTGGTGTGTTTTTTTTCTAGCAAAAGCTTACTTCTATCAAATAATAAAACATATACATGTTTTTGAGCAAATGCTACATTCAAAGTCCTATATTTCGGAGTGAAAAACATGTTCTGTTAAGCCAGTGATACTCAAAGTACGGCCCGGGGGCCGCATGCGGCCCTTCTGACATTTACATGCGGCCCCCATGTCAACAGCTGTACTGTGCTGCTGTTTATTCGACTCAGCACTAGCACTAAAAATGTTAAAGAAATAGGAAAGTATGTATTTGGAGGGTATTTGAAGTTCAAGAAAGGGAGTAACTAGGGTGTCTAGGACCGCTTAACTTCAGAAACAACTTTATTATTAAAGACATTTTGCAGCAAATGTATAAAAGTATGATCTGACTGACATTTAAAAAGTGGATTTCATTAACCTGCAGAACCGTTTCACCTAAGTACACAAGATGCTATCACTACATCGAGAAGTATTTTTTTTCAAGTGATAGTTTTCAATCAAGAATTTAGAAACTATCATTCCCCCCTCCGCTCAAGACCCTGACAACAATGTGAATTGTGAACTAAGAGGCAAGTGAGTTCAATCAATCAGTCAGTCACACAAGCTTTATTCGGTCTAAGTAACCATCAAAGAAATAACTTACAACAATGAAATCATGATCTATGCATAATGAATATATAGCAACAAGACTCAAAGGTAGATAATAAAAATAAGATACAAATGCTATAAAATGAGGAATATGCAAGTGTACAGAAGAAGAAATAAAAAAAAATAAAAAAAATTACAATAAAACCTCACATATGCATCCCGTCCTATAAGTGAGGGGCAAGTGTCAAAGTTCCATTTGTTGACTGCTTTAAACTTCCTCATCAATGATTTGTAAAAAATTAAATGAATAAAACAATTTGAGTTAAATAAGGTAAAATCAAGGATTGGTTAATATCAAATCACTATAAACCTTTTTCTTTTAAAAAAAATGTACGTGTGTACCAAGCGGACGCAAGGAACTTGCTGATCGCACAAGTTAGGGGAATGGAACAATCTCTCAACATCAACCTAAGGGCGTCTCTACACGTTCTTAACCCCATGTTCCTACAGGCGGGACGAAGCCATTTCCGCCGAGCAATACCATAGGCAGGACAAATAAACATAAAGTGCACTACAGTTTCCACAGAACCATTACAGTAAGGGCATTTATCAGATGGCAGGGTGGAGCTCCATGACCTAGAAAAGGACTTCAAAGGGAGGCTTCCATACCTAAAACGAACATACAAACTTTTGCTTAATTGATCGGTAATTGAGTCCAGGAAGGGTTCGAAGTGGGGAAACCACTTATAATCGAGAAAAAGAGACGTCAACCTGCCATGTGAGGTACAAAACAGATGTTTTTCCCTAACATGGGACCATTAAACAGATTTCAGATGGTCCTTGTGAGCCCTCCTTAAACTATTGGGCTGGCTCCAAAAATGACTAAGTCCCAAGATATGGAACCATTCTGAAGTGTGCTTAAACCAAGGGATAGAAAGTACGTTTGGTCTGTCCAGTAAATCTTGCAAGGATTCCTTGTAGGTGACTAATTCAGGGGTATTCCAGATTCGAACCCAAAAAATTAAAGGCCTTAAAGCTATTACATCAGAAATGCGAGGGAACCCTAGGTACAAAAACACTGGGACCAGGGGCGTACTGCGTGGACATGCTACGAGTGATCTTGCAAAGCTGTTTTCCCCCACAGATAACTTGCTAGATTTAGAGCAACCCCAGACCTCAGCACCGTAAACCGCGGCACTCTGAGCCTTGGCTAGATACATTTTAATAGCTGGGGAAACAACTTTCTCAATATTAGACATTTGAAAGCGCAGAACTGCCCCTGACCTATGTGCTAGGAGGGCTGAACTCTTCCCTACCTGGGCCTGCCAGTTCATATCATTGCTGATTCTCACCCCTAGATAATCAATAGAGCATACCTTTCTCAAGGAAATACCATTATGCAAAATGTTACATCGTTTAGAGCTGCCAGGACCAAAGATCATGAGTTTTGTTTTACTAGAGTTAAGTTCCAATCCATGATCTGCACAAAACACACTAAACCTATCCAGGAGAACCTGAAAACCCATAGGTGTTTTAGAGATCAAGAGGGAGTCATCAGCAAATAAGAGAATTGGAACTTTTGAGTTATTCAAGGAAGGGGCATCGTTTTGGCAGTCAGTTACAACTTGCACTACTTCATTGATAAACAACGAAAAGAGAGTAGGTGCCAGGACACAGCCCTGGCATACTCCCCGCCTGATATTAATACGATCAGTAAGTTCCCCCTGGCTGCCCCATCTTACTCGAGCATAGGTATTCTTGTGTAATCTTTGAATTAGATGCACCAAGTTCATCGGGACGCCAATTTTCTTTAGGACTTCCCACAATTTCTGCCTTGGAACAAGATCGAACGCAGACTTAAGGTCAACAAAAACAACATACAAATTTTGTTTGGCCAGGGTAGCGTATTTCCAGAGTAACAAAAAGAATCTAAAAACTTGGTCCATAGTGCTGATTTTTGATCGAAACACAGCCTGGAGGGGAGATAGGACTTGGTTAGCTTGGACCCAGTCCGTTAGCCTATCTAGGACTTGCTTAGAAAAAATCTTTTGAAGATTATCAATGAGGCTAATTGGGCGGTAATTGGCAGGCAGTCCCACATCTCCTTTTTTATGGATAGGGATAATTTCAGCTCCGAGCCACGAGTCCGGAATAGGGCTACCTGCTGCGATAGCATTTGATAAGGTATTAATGTACCACGCCCAAATAACGGGTTCAGACTTCAACAGGTCCCCCGATATCTTATCGGGACCAGGAGCCTTAGCTGGTTTCAAAGAATTAATAGCTACTGTGGTTTCAGCAGTTGTAAAAACAATGCCCTCCATGAGACCCTCAATAAGAGGTCTGCATTTGTCACCCGTATAGGCCTCAAGATGCTGTTGCGCAGATGACGCATAAATCTCGGAAAAATGAGCCACCCATCTTTCAGGTTGGATATGAAAATTAAGAGTAGCACAACCCTCTCTTTGCCTGTGAGTCAACAGCCTCCAAAAAGAGCCCTCGTCTCGATTTTCGACTGCCTTCAGCAACTTCTGCCAGATCTCAAATTCCCAGTTTTTCTTCACTAGGTTCAGAGCCTCAGTATAGCTAACTCTAGCGGTCCTAATCTCCTCCTGTGAGTGCTTGCGGAGGGCCAATTTAAGATTGAGCCTAGCAAAGTCGCAATCATCGTTGAACCATTCCCTGGATCGGATAGCATCTGGAGCATGTCTCACAGTGTTTTCTTTGTAAAAAACTTTCTTTAGAAAATTTATCAATTCAACATGAATTTTCATGATTGGAAGACTATCGACCTCTTGATTTTCAAGACCAGAGAACGACTGAAAGAAAAAGGAATACATTTGTTTGACCAAAAATGGGTTAGATATAACTTTTGGCTAACTAACACGGGTTTGCCTGGAATTTAGGGAAGGGATCGGGACGTCAGTGATCTCTAGGTGTTGAGTTCTCCCAAAGGCTTTATTGAATAGAGTAAGGCATAGAGGGTAATGATCGCTGTTGTAACGGAATTCAACCTTCATATCCAGAATGTTTGACCAAAGCCTAATGTCAACAAAAAAATAATCGATAGTGCTGGAAGAACACCCCCGCTTAAAGGTGGGGGCACGATTTAGATCAGATCTGGTCCGACCATTACATTCCCTGAGTCCATGGCGTAGGCAGAGGGAAGCCATCTGCATAGCGGCACAAGAACCAGTGCTAAGAGAATCATCCTTCGCTTGGGGGATACCCCATGAGTCGTCTCCTTCAGTTGTTAAATCTCCTACGAGGTTCTGGGATACAAAAGGGCAGTTAATATCGCCCCCTATCACCAGATGGTTAGAAGGATGCAAAGATTCCATATACTCTACTAGCTGGGCAAGTACCCTTGATTCCATGTTGGGGGGGACGAACCTCGCGTACACGTTGACCAAGATCACTGTGAAACCAGGGTGGAATATAAGTCTGACACCCATGAGATCTAATGAGTTGAGGGGAAATACGGAATGGTCGCATTGCAGTTTCTTGTTCACTAAAATCATGAGCCCACCCATAGGCCTACCAAAGCCTCCAGAGGCAGGCTGGGCTGTGACAAAATAAGTTGTAAACCCCTCAACATATATTAACTCTTCCGCCTAGGTTTCCTGAAAAAGGCATAAGTCTTGCTTGGAGATGAAGTTAACCCATCCAGGATCTCCCAACTGTTTCCTTATTCCAGCCACATTCCAAGATAAGATATTAAGTACAAAGGGCACGGGTGTGGGTCTAGCTCTCGGGATATGGTTGAGTTCAGAGCCCTAGATCGTGTGCCTCTATGAGGCATAACAACCAGAGTGGGGGATGCTAAGGGAGAGACGTTGTTTAGTCAATCTAAGTCAGATAACCGGGGGGGAGCGGATCTTGGTCACAACTGATCGATTGCTATTAAGTGGACCCAAAGCCTTTCCCTCATGAGTATTGGATGATCTATTAGTCCTTCGTAACTCCCCCCCTGGAGAATGCATGCAGAGGCCAATTCCGATATTTCTACCAGATATCAGACAACGAGTCCGTAGGTTGAAGGCCAAAAGGTTATCAACCATGGAGGTATCAAAAAAGAGGATTGAAATGTAATCAAAATCTGAGTCTGGGCATATCTACGTGCTTCCCAAATATCAGAACGGATAACAGACAGACATTTCCTCTGGGTGCGAAACCAGTAGACAACTTTATTAATGAGAGAATCATGAGACTCTCTCTGCCCAGCAGATAGCCTGGGGACCCCTGTCATACAGATGTATGCATCCTTCCTACTCTGATCGTGTCTCCCTTTTGGAACTGTCGCCTGAGTGACTTTGAATTGACCTGGGCATGAAACTCTGGGTGGACTTGCGAGCACCCGTGCACCCTTCCCAACCATGACTCCCATAGACAGGGGATTTATACAGGAAGGACGTAGATCAATTATTTGTTGGAGCGGGAATAAACATGCAACCGGGGTCGAAGGGGTTGCCATCGGATAGAGAGAGGCAACTCCCCTTTTTATTTATAGCCATACTCATAGACTTAGCCCCCTGGTTTGGACGTTTGGGGTGAGAAACTAAATTGTCCCCAGTATCTAAAGTAGCTAGCACGTTAGACCCTCCAATCAGCTCAGGAAGGTGGTCATTCGTGCTAAGCAATTTACAATTACATAATGCATTCCTCTCAGATAGTCCAGAAATGTTGTCCAGGATAACTGTTACCAAGGATTTTAGATTGTCCAGCTTCTGGGAAACAATTTCCAGTTCAAGTGACATCTTGCATTTAGCCTGCCAGACCAATTCCTCTGTATCAGGTTCCACGGAAATTAAGGGCGGAGAACAACCTGGGCTCTCACTAGAAGTGGATAGGAGTTGAAATCTATTAGAACAGAGAATATCACAAGAAACTACAGACTTGGAGCCCAAATACAGAGTCTCTAAGTTGGTTACATTCTGCAACATCAACACTTAAAGTAGGCCTCATTGACGGTGAGGAGATTGCAGCCTCAAGTAGAGGAGGGGGATGGAGGTCTGCTTCCACAGACAAAGGAGGGGACCGTAGTTTCTTGATAAATAGATCCGGGATCTTCCTAATAGTCGAATTACCCGGGATAGAGGGAGCAGTAATGGATGGACTCCTCAATATTGCCTCTACTTCTTCAAACAAGGAGTCAATAGCTTGAAACTGATTCCTAATGGGCTTAGGAGGGACGTCAATTTTCCGACCAGCTCGTTTCTTGTGTTTTTTGGCGCCAGAGGGTGGCCCAGGGACATCGTCTGCCTTGCGCTTCCCCATAATTTCACTACAGCGTATCCGGGCCAAGGCCTGGGGTCCCCAAGAACGAGAACAAAAAAGAAGTTGGGTAATAATGACCCCGCCCGCGAGGTTCTCCCAGGTGTAGGAAGAGAACAAGGGAACCTGGGACTGGGAATCCCACCAAGCACTAACCAGACACTGGCAAACCTACTGCTACCGAAGTACAGATGAAAGGGGGGGCCCAGCCCAGCCTCCTCCGGTCTCCGACGGGCACAGGACACGCCTGCCCTTGGCCCGGGCTTTGCCCGGGCGCGCCCGCGCACGTCCCGCGAGGCGGGAGCGCTAGTCAGAATTTAAAGGGCTCCTGCCCTTGGTATCACGTCACTGCCTCCTCCTCTCCTCCTCTGCAGCCCCCGGGTAAACAAAGGCGCATCCCGCGAGGCGGGAGCGGTAGTCAGAATTTAAAGGGCTCCTGCCCTTGGTATCACGTCACTGCCTCCTCCTCTCCTCCTCTGCAGCCCCCGGGTAAACAAAGGCACGTCCCGCGAGGTGGTAGCGCTAGTCAGAATTTGAAGGGCTCCTGCCCTTGGTATCACGTCACTGCCTCCTCCTCTCCTCCTCTGCAGCCCCCGGGTAAACAAAGGCGCGTCCCGCAAGGCGGGAGCGCTAGTCAGAATTTGAAGGGCTCCTGCCCTTGGTATCACGTCACTGCCTCCTCCTCTCCTCCTCTGCAGCCCCCGGGTAAACAAAGGCACGTCCCGCGAGGCGGTAGCGCTAGTCAGAATTTGAAGGGCTCCTGCCCTTGGTATCACGTCACTGCCTCCTCCTCTCCTCCTCTGCAGCCCCCGGGTAAACAAAGGCGCGTGAGTTGTTATGTGAATTCTTTGGGAGGCCTGGGTTTCTATTATACATGAACAACATTATAGTTTCTTAAATAAGACACAAAGGGGGTGATTCTAACCCTGGCGGTCGGTGATAAAGCGGCGGCCAACCCGTCAACAGGCCGGCGGTCCAAAAAATGGAATTCTGACCCTGGCGGGAACCGCCAACACAGCCCGCCACATTAACACTCCGACCGCCACTGCGGTACAGACAAACAGCGCGGTGGTCACCGCCAACAGGCAGGCGGCAGACAATGTACCGCCCACAGTATCACAACTCACCAATCCGCCACCTTTTCCGGGGCGGGAGCCCCGCCGATAAAAACACGGCGGAAACAGACTACGGACGGGAAAACGCTCACCAAAACACACTCCACGAGTACGGAGGACAGCATGGAACCCCAATTAAACATCCTACCTGCACTCGTCTACCTGCTCATCTACCACGAGTACGAACTCCGGCGCAGACGACAACGGTGAGTACTGCACCTACAACACACGGGAGGGGGGAGGATGAAAGGTTACGGGCACACACATATGCGACCCCCACCCCCCCAAACTATGTACACACCAATGCAGAGCAACAATGCACAGTGACACCACCCAAACCCCCCTGAAAAATGCAAAGACATAATTAAATTGTGAACCAAATTTTTATATAAAAAATAGACTCTGAGACGTATCGGCAACTATGCAAAATATCCATAACAAAATAATACTATACACACTGCCATGGCGAACCGAGGCAATTAGTCCGCTACATCCAAGTCAAATGGAACAGTCCGTGGGCTACAGTGTAGCGACACAAGGGCAAAGCCCACACAGGAGACCTGAGTCCTTTGGAGAGAACACTGCAGGGGCATCTGATGAAAATACTACAGGCACCTCAGGGGGAAGGGAAGGGGGGGCACCACAGCCACATGAGTCCACGACGCAAGATCCACGAAGGGGCCACCATGCCCACTGTGCCATCCTGGGGAGTGCAAAGCCACAGTCTCTCAAGTCTCTACAGTGGGTGGCTTGCCCACTGTACCATCCTGGGGAGTGCAAAGCCACAGTCTCTCAAGTCTCTACAGTGGGTGGCTTGCCCACTGTACCATCCTGGGGAGTGCAAAGCCACAGTCTCTCAAGGCTATACAGTGGGTGGCTTGCCCACTGTACCATCCTGGGGAGTGCAAAGCCACAGTCTCTCAAGTCTCTACAGTGGGTGGCTTGCCCACTGTACCATCCTGGGGAGTGCAAAGCCACAGTCTCTCAAGTCTCTACAGTGGGTGGCTTGCCCACTGTACCATCCTGGGGAGTGCAAAGCCACAGTCTCTCAAGTCTCTACAGTGGGTGGCTTGCCCACTCTGCCATCCTGGGGAGTGCAAAGCCACAGTCTCTCAAGTGGATAACAGTCTCCACTGGTCAAGGAGGAGGCATGGTGGGCACAGTGAACCATAAACAGTGCTTGAGATGAAGGGGCCCAGCGGAGCGGTGCTTGAGACGGCGGGGCCCAGCGGAGCGGTGCTTGAGAAGAAGGGGCCCAGCGGAGCGGTGCTTGAGACGGCGGGGCCCAGCGGAGCGGTGCTTGAGACGGCGGGGCCCAGCGGAGCGGTGCTTGAGATGAAGGGGCCCAGCGGAGCAGTGCTTGAGACGGCGGGGCCCAGCGGAGCGGTGCTTGAGATGAAGGGGCCCAGCGGAGCGGTGCTTGAGACGGCGGGGCCCAGCGGAGCGGTGCTTGAGACGGCGGGGCCCAGCGGAGCGGTGCTTGAGATGAAGGGGCCCAGCGGAGCAGTGCTTGAGATGAAGGGGCCCAGCGGAGTGGTGCTTGAGATGAAGGGGCCCAGCGGAGCGGTGCTTGAGACGGCGGGGCCCAGCGGAGCGGTGCTTGAGACGGCGGGGCCCAGCGGAGCGGTGCTTGAGATGAAGGGGCCCAGCGGAGCGGTGGCTTGAGATGAAGGGGCCCAGCGGAGCGGTGCTTGAGACGGCGGGGCCCAGCGGAGCGGTGCTTGAGACGGCGGGGCCCAGCGGAGCGGTGCTTGAGATGAAGGGGCCCAGCGGAGCGGTGCTTGAGACGGCGGGGCCCAGCGGAGCGGTGCTTGAGATGAAGGGGCCCAGCGGAGCGGTGCTTGAGACGGCGGGGCCCAGCGGAGCGGTGCTTGAGACGGCGGGGCCCAGCGGAGCGGTGCTCTTCTGCACGGCGGGCCCTGTTCAGCGGTGCTCTTCTGCACGGCGGGCCCCTGTTCAGCGGTGCTCTCCTCCACGGCGGGCCCTGTTCAGCGGTGCTCTTCTGCACGGCGGGCCCCTGTTCAGCGGTGCCTATCTTCACGGTAGGCCCTGTTCAGCGGTGCTCTTCTGCACGGCGGGCCCCTGTTCAGCGGTGCCTATCTTCACGGCGGGCCCTGTTCAGCGGTGCTCTTCTCCACGGCGGGCCCTGTTCAGCGGTGCTCTTCTGCACGGCGGGCCCTGTTCAGCGGTGCTCTTCTCCACGGCGGGCCCTGTTCAGCAGTGCTCTCCTCCACGGCGGGCCCTGTTCAGCGGTGCTCTTCTGCACGGCGGGCCCTGTTCAGCGGTGCTCTTCTCCACGGCGGGCCCTGTTCAGCGGTGCTCTCCTCCACGGCGGGCCCTGTTCAGCGGTGCTCTTCTGCACGGCGGGCCCTGTTCAGCGGTGCTCTTCTCCACGGCGGGCCCTGTTCAGCGGTGCTCTTCTGCACGGCGGGCCCTGTTCAGCGGTGCTCTTCTCCACGGCGGGCCCTGTTCAGCGGTGCTCTTCTGCACGGCGGGCCCTGTTCAGCGGTGCTCTTCTCCACGGCGGGCCCTGTTCAGCGGTGCACATCCAGTAGGTTCAAGGGAGCCAGACCTGGCCTGGACTCCGTGCTCAGACGCCCTCCGGCCGTGATGTTCCTGGGCCCTTCGGTGACGGGGTCCTGGGCCCTTTGGTGTCCTCCTTTCCAGCTGGGATGTGGCATGTGGGGCCCACCTGCTCCGCGCTCCTGCTGGCTGACGTCTCCGCCCTGCTGCCCTTACGCTCCTTAGATGGGGCTCTCGGGCCCTTGCCTCCCCTAGACGTTGTGGCTGGTGAAGTGGGCGAACTCTGCTCCTTGGGGGCAGCCGTGTCAGTCTTCGCACGGCGGCCCTTGTGTTTCCTGGTCCTCTTGCCGGGGGGGGGCTGGATGTGTCCTTGCTGCTGATGGAGGTGTCACTGCTGGCAAAGGGTGGGCTCCAGAACCCATGCACAACAGTGACACCCGAAGTTGGGCTGTTGGTGGCTGTGGTGCTCTTGGGACTCTTTGCAGATGGAGGGGGTAGGTCATCGGAGGGGAAGAGGTCAAGATTAGCCAAGAAAAGTTTTTTAGGGCCAAGGTAAAAGGTAGGAGAAGTGGAGATGGAAGTGGAGGAAGAGGATGTGGTTGTAGGAGAGTCAGGTGTGCTGTCATTGGGTGAAGGTGCAGGTGCTGTAGGCTGTTGTGAGGTGGATGTCTGTTGGGTGGGTGTCTGCCTGCGTTTGTGTGTCTTGGAAGGGGTGGTGACAGACACAGTGGGAGAGGACACAGGGGACGTGTAAATGGCAGTGGGGGTGGTGACTGCACGCGTGCGGACTGTACAGGAGGGTGTGGTGGTGATGGAAGCACTGGCTGATGTTGGTGTGCATGCAGGTGTGAGTGGAGACGTCACAGGGAGGGAGGAGGGAGACGAGGAGGAGGGGGACACAGGGGTGGTAGTGACTGTTGGGATGTCTGCATCTGGGTGTTGCTTGGGTGAGTGTTTGTGGGATCTGTGGTGCTTGTGTCTGGATGAGCTGCCCTTGGGTGTTGAGGTGTGTGCAGGCTGGTCAGATGGTGTGGATGGGATAGGCTGAGGAACAGGAGACAGAGACAGGGTGGAGGCAGTCAGAAGAGGGAGGCTGGAAACAGGGACAATGGCTGCCGTCAGTGCTGAGGCCAGAGCATTGAACGATCGTTGATGGGCAGCCTGACCCGAATGAATGCCCTCCAGGTAGGCATTGCTCCGATGCACCTCCCTTTCTACCCCCTGGATGGCATTCAAAAGGGTAGTCTGCCCAACAATGAGTGTCCTGAGGAGATCAATGACCTCCTCACTGAGGGCAGCAGGGGTAACAGGGGCAGGGGCTGAGGTGCCTGGGGCGAAGGAGACGCCCGCCTTCCTGGGTGAGCGGGCACGGAGCGTAGGCTGAGGGGCTGCTGGGAGGGCGGGGCTGGTGCGCTGGGTGGCGGCTGTACCTGTAGAGGCGGGGGGCCCGGATGTTGCCGCCACCGCTAGGGAGCTCCCATCCGAGGACGTGTCGCTGTCGCTGCTCTCACCAGCGGTCCCCGTCGTGGTGCTCCCCTCGCCCTCCGGCTCACTTGGGCCCTCGGTGTCTGTTCCTGTGCCCACCGGGGCCTTGTGGCTTGCAGCTCCCTCGTGCTCCGATGCCAAATCTCCTCCGCCTGATGATGCTAATGCACACATGCACAAGAAGATGAAGAAGAAGGGTGGGGGGAGAAAGAGAAGACCTGGTTGAGTGCATGCAATGTCAACACCGTTGGCGGAGAGGACAGACACAGGAGCCGCATGCACTAAGCCGCGCATTCGGGGCACACTACTCAGTACTTCTGACTCGGACAACAGGTCAGGAGACGACAAGCGCGCACATGTGTGAGGCTGGACCATCAATAGCTGGACTTGTCACCCTACGGAGGTGGGGGCCGGGAGCACAGGGCCATGCCTAAGGGAGAGGACTACACTACAGAAAGCGCCCTGGCCTAATGTCACCCCCAACCCTCCTCCCCCACCCAGACGCCTCCACTGCGCATAAAGATAGCTGAATGTGCTGATACTCACCCCCTTGTGTCTGCTGTGATGCTCTCAAGCGCCCATCCAACTCCGGGTAGGCCACCGCCAGGATCCGGGACATCAGGGGGGTCAGGGTACGACTGGCACCCCTCCTAGGTTGGGAGGCCATCCCCAGCAGTGACTCGGCTGTCTTCCTGGTTCCGCGGCGGATGTCCTCCCACCTCTTGCGGCAGTGGGTGCCCCGTCTGACGTGGACCCCCAGGGCCTGGACTTCCTTGGCGATGGCATGCCAAATCCCGACTTTCTGATGGGCGCTGACCTATGTGACATGTACAGGGTGGGAAGGAAACAATCATCAACTTACTGCATGTTAGATGTGATTGTTCCCCCCTCCCCAACCTTGCAATATAGCACATGCTCTCATCTGTCGTGCGTTGCACTCCTCATTCGCCCCTCACCAACTTACATCCACCCCACTCCACACAGGCATCGCCCATTCCATGTGCACCCGGTGCACTCACCTGTTGGTCTGGAGGACCGTAGAGTAACGCATACTGGGGGAGGACCCCATCCACGAGCTTCTCCAACTCTTCAGACGTGAAGGCAGGAGCCCTTTCCCCAGTCGCAGCAGCCATTGTCACTTCCAGACCGAGTTCACAGCAGCACTTGCAGTATAGGTCCTCTCCTGTGGATGATCAGGTCTCGAGTGATTAAGCAGATAGAAAATGGCGGTCACGCCCGAGGCGGTGCGTACCGCGGCGGTGCGTACCGCGACCGCCGGCGCACATCGTCATTGGCTCCTGAAACCCATAGGCTTCAAAGTTATCCAATGCGGCTCCGTATAGCGGTCTTCGACCGCCTACCGCCACGGTGTGCTCCGCCAGCGCAGTGACCTCACATCCCATTGTCCCACTTCACAGGTCAGGCAGCCGCCATTTCAAGGGCCCACATGGCATAATTTCTACTTCGACACACAGGCCTAGGCCTGGCATTGCCACACATACACGCCTTTCAATACCTAGATAACCGTGTGCCATGCAAGCAGTGGTGAACGTACCAGTGATTATCTTGACTCTGTGCTCCATGTTGTCCTTCCTAGGCACCGTCCGCTGGGATTTGCGAGGAGAAGGATGAATCCTCGCGTGTACCGACCGCTGGTGGACCTGTCGACAATGGAAGAACGCCACATCATACTACGATACCGACTTGACCGTGCCACCATCCATGAACTGTGTGCCCAGCTGGAGCCAGCCCTGATGTCCCCCATCCGCCAACCCACAGGAATTCCCCCTCTGGTGCAGGTGCTGTCAGTCCTCCATTTTCTTGCAAGTGGCTCATTCCAGACAACAGTGGCCATGTCATCTGGAATGTCTCAGCCAATGTTTTCTAAGGTGTTGTCTAGAGTGTTGTCTGCCCTGACGAAACACATGCGGAGTTACATTATATTCCCAGAGGAGCTTGATTTGCCCCCTGTAAAGGGTGATTTTTATGCCCTCGGACATATTCCCAACATAATTGGTGCCATTGATGGGACCCATGTAGCCTTAGTCCCCCCAAAAGATGATGAGCAGGTGTACAGAAACAGGAAGAGTTACCATTCGATGAACGTCCAGGTGGTCTGTTTGGCTGACCAGTACATCTCCCATGTGAATGCCATGTTGCCTGGGTCAGTGCATGACGCGTATGTGATGCGTAATAGCAGCATCCCTTTTGTGATGGAACAGCTACAGAGACAACGTGTGTGGCTAATAGGTGACTCTGGTTACCCCAACCTGCCTTGGCTATTGACCCCAGTGAGGAATCCCCGGACCAGGGCTGAGGAACGGTACAATGAGGCCCATGGGCGAACTAGGAGGGTCATTGAAAGAACCTTTGGCCTCCTGAAGGCCAGGTTTAGGTGTCTGCATATGACAGGGGGATCCCTGATGTACTCACCAAAGAAGGTGTGCCAGATCATCGTGGCCTGCTGTATGCTTCACAATCTGGCATTGCGACGTCAGGTGCCTTTCCTGCAGGAGGATGGTCCAGATGGTGGTGTTGAAGCAGCTGTAGAGCCTGTGGAGAGTGAAGAGGAGGAAGACTCAGAGGACGACCCAGACAACAGGGACAGAGTTATCCAACAGTATTTTCAGTAGCACACAGGTAAGAATCACACACGCCATTTTAATTTTCCTGACTGCCTCGTTTTTCTCAACTTTGTCTATGACCCCCCAGTTATTTGAAACTGATGTTTGATTCTCCCTTCCCTTTTCAGTGCTGTATGACCCACTGCGTGACTTCTGCTTGGTTAGCCCATGGACTAATGCTTATTGATCTCGGTATGTGTTCAGCACAAAGTTTACAGAACATAATTGATCGGTAATGTGTTTTACATTTGTAAATAATACAGCCTGACTCCAGCATGATTTCAGTGCATTGAGTGATTTATTTTTGGTGCTAGATTATGGTACATGATATAAACACGGTGATGGGTGGGGGTGGAGTAATGGCCATGGCAGAGTCCAGTTCTCAGTCTCACAGGTGCATTGTCCATATGCCTGTGGAAGGATGGAGCAGGGGCAGTTCAAGGTTGGACAGGGTGGCAATGTGGGACAGTGGGATGACTTCAGGGGGTATCTCATGCTGGCGGGGGTCTTGACATCCTACTCTGTCGATTTTTTTGATCTCAGGCTCCTCTTGCGGGGTGGTTGTTCTTCAGCAGGAGGTGGGGTTCTGGTGGCCTGTCGTTGTGGTGGGGCCTCCTGTCCACTAGCGCCGGCGGAGGTGGTAGGCTGTTCCTGGTCCGGGCTAGTGACAGGGGCCCTGTGTGGTGCCACATGGTCCCGCAACGTGTCTTCTATCTGGTGGAGGGCCTGGACTAGGCTCCCCATGGCGGTAGAGATGGTGGTGAGATGATTGTTGAACCCCATGTAGCGTTCCTCCTGCTGTGCCTGGATCTCCTGGAACCTGGCCAGTACCGTCGCCATCGTCTCTTGTGAGCGGTGGTAGGCTGCCATGATGGTGGTGAGGGCCTCTTGGAGAGTCGGTTCCCTGGGCCTCTCCTCCCCCCCCTGTCGCACAGCAGCCCTCCGAGTTGCCCTGTTTCCCCCGGACTCTGTCCCCTGGACGGTGTGCCCACTACCACTGCCCCCAGGTCCCTGTTGTTGTTGGGGTGGTGGGTTAGCCTGGGGGCCCTGTAGTGGCAGACACACCGCTGATTGACCTGTCCTAGAGACAGAGCCATGGGCCCGCTGGGTGGGAGCTGTGCTGTTGTTCCCAGAGGGGGTTGGGTCTGCTGTGGCCTGTGTGTGGGGAACCGACTGTCCAGAGGTCCCTGATGGTCCGGGCTGGTCGTCAGGTTCCAGGTCGACAGAGCTGCTGTCATCACTGGGTGCCTCTTCCGGGGGGGGGGGGGGTGGACATTTCTGGACCCTCCTGGCCGGTGTGTTGGCGTTCGGGTCCTGCATGGGTAAGAGAGTATGGTTATTGTTTCTGTGTGTGCTATTGTGTGCGATTTATGGGTGCCCTTGTCCCCCAGTGCTGTCATTCCCTTGGGGGAGGTGTTGGGGGGGGGGGGTATGTGCAGTGGTCATGCTTAGGTGATGGGTGTCCATAGTTTGTGGTGGCATGCAGGGGTTGGTGTTGGGTGGGTTGTGCTGGGGAGACATTCTCAGGGAGGATGTGTGATGGGGGGTTGGGGGTGAGGGTGGTGGTGGGGGTTGGCATGCTGGGGGGGGGTGAAGTAGTTGAGATTGTACTTACCAGAGTCCATTCCTCCGTGTACTCCAGCAAGGCCATCAGGATGCAGGATGTTTAGTACCTCTTGCTCCCATGCTGTGAATTCGGGTGGTGTGGGTGGGGGTCCCCCGCCAGTCTTCTGCACTGCGATGTTGTGTCGCGAGACCATCGAGCGCACCTTTCCCCGTAAGTCGTTCCAACGTTTGCGGATGTCCTCTCGATTTCTGGGATGCTGTCCCACCGCGTTGACCCTGTCCACGATCCGCTGCCATAGCTCCGCCTTCCTGGCTATAGTGGTGTGCTGCACCTGTGAGCCGAAGAGCTGGGGTTCGACTCTTATGATCTCCTCCACCATGACCCGGAGTTCTTGGTCCGAAAAGCGTGGGTGCCTTTGGGGTGCCATGGGGTGGTGTGGATGAGGTGTGGGGTGGTGTATATGGTGAAGAGTGTGTTGGTGTGTGGTGCTTTGTGCTTCTATGTGGTGTGTGTGATGGTGTAGTGTGCCTCTGTGTGATGTAGCTCTCTATTCTGTGATGTGTCTCTCTCTCCTTCGTCTATGATCTTCGGTCGTAGGGGTTTGTGGGTGATGTGGGTGTGTGTTTTATAGTTGGTTGGATGTGTGGGAGTGTTGTTTGTATGTGTGTCAGGTGTGTGTATTTCAAATTGTCCAATGTGGCAGTGTTTTGGAGCTGTGTGTGTATTTTGACCGCGGTGGTGTGTCCCGCCAATGGAATACCGCGGTTGAAAGACCGCCGCGTGGATTCGTGGGTCAGAATGGCATGGGCGTGTTTGTGTTGGCGTGGCGGTGGAGGTTTGGTCATCTCCAGTTTTCTGCGGCCCGCTGATGTGGCGGCCTTCCTTGGATGTCGGGATTTTGGCGGTTCCGCCGTTGTGGGTCAGAATGACCGTGGCGGTTTACCGCGGCCGCGGCGGTAGAATGGCAGACTTCTGACCGGCGGTAAGGGCCTTTTACTGCCGAGGTCAGAATGACCCCCAAAGTTTTATACAGCATACATTCTGATAAGGTATTTCAAGGTCTTTATATGTGATGATGAAGAAAAAGGAATAAAGGAGGTAAAGTGAAATAAAACATTTGTCTTGGATCAAACAATTTGGTTAAGTGGAGATGCTGGAATTTATACCTGTTTCTGGTTTCATGTTGTGCAATTCGGACACTAGATGTATACGCTTCTCTACAACCCCTTTACCACTACCTCTGCCCACCCCCAGCCCTCCGACCGCTATCCTGCTGGCATCAATGCGGCCCTCGGTCACATCACAGACCAAACAGTGCGGCCCCTGAGAAAATGTTTGTGGGTACCCATGTGTTAAGCTATTGCTGCTGTGTCTCAAGCTCATGTCATCCTAAAACGATTTAGGCCCAGATTACAAGGTTGCCTATTCTTGGTGCAGGGATATTAGGGTGCTGGAATACCCAATCATGGGCATTATTCCTACACCAAAAACCAGAGATTGAGTTTTCTCCTTGGGATGGAGGATAACCACATGATCCTGGAGATACTGGGCCTTATCCGTGTGAAACTCCCAAATTTCATAAATAAACCCACTAACATTTTTTCCTTGCTTTAAGCGTGTTTGCAGGTGGGAGTTAGGGCAGGCTTGACTTTGTCTGGGGGAAGGCAGTGAGTGGTCATTGTAAGCTCCCCACGTGCTCCTGCAGGGGTCATGGGTCCGGGCTGCGGTCCCGCAGCTTACAAAAGGGTCCAGTTTCTCCGTGCCTGGAATTATTCGGTACGAAGTTTTCTGAACCGACAAATTCAGGCCCGGGCATACTCTGAATTGTGGGTGGCAGAATCCCAACTAAAGTTATCTTTTCAACAGTGCTTAATTTGAGCCGGTGGTTGTTGGTGGAGGGCACTGGCACTTTTTTGGGGGGGCGCCACTTATTTTCCTGGATCAGGCATTTACTGCGAGCAAAAGACATATGGGAAAGACATAGGAAGAGAAAGACGGTAAAGCGACACCAAGGGCGTAAGCTAAAAGAATGAGCTGACGGGGCAGAGGGCGGCTATGAATGGATGAAAGAGATGTCTTTAGGATTACACTGCCTCAGTATTCCATGCTCGCATATCTATTTGTAGCACAGGCATGTTTCAGAGGAAACCTTTGGGCACCGGCACGTTTTTATTTACAAATTAAGCACCGCTTTTCAGATTAAATTCAGCCGTCGTAATCAGTGCCTTGGTATCTTCTCGTTTCAGTAGTAATTTCACCTGTGGCCATGTCTCTCTTAAGACTGCAGATTGTCAAGCAGTGATACAGGAGGAAACTCTGGGTATTGCTATGATGTGGCAAGCAGCCATTTTATTTTTTCTCCACCTAGATTATATGGCACTTATATGGTATCGTTGTGACTGTGACAAAAAAGCAGGGGCATTGAGGCAGGACATTTTTTGTGTAATTCTTTGTGTCTGGGTCCCTTTTGGAAAAGAAAACAACTGATCTATTTTAACAAAGAGCTTTATTGAAAGTTAATATACTCAGAGGAAGCACATTCACCATATTATTTTTATGGCTGTCCTTAGAGAGAAACATACATTATTATAAGAGAATCTGGAGATATCTTTACAGACAAGTACTTCTGAAGGGTCGGGGGCTGCAGCATGTGACTGACTCTGTTCCAGCCCTACAGCTCTCTGACAAATGTGGGATTGCTGTATAGGAGGGTCCACTTTGTCACTCTTCCTCTTCATCCTTCATCCATTTACACTGCATCAGCTTCTCTTGCACACTTCTGATCGCCTTCCTCCTTCTCTTTTCCAGCCTCCCTCCATCAGTGTTTCTTCTTTTCTTGCCTTTTGATGTGTTTGGCTATTTTCCCAACTACGATCCAGTATTCTGAGAACTTCACTTTATTATCGCTGTTAGTATCAATGCTTTTCACCAGCTGTGCAGGATCGGCACATTCCTCCTATTAAAAGAAAGAGAAGGTTTAACAAGACAGAGGAACATTAGGTGTTCAATGTAAAGTGGACGTTTTTGAAGGCATTGGCATAGTTTATGATTTAGCAGTCAACAGAACATCGCAGAAGGAAGGGTGTTGGCAAGAGGAAGCCAGTGGTGGACAGAGGACCCTCGATTTAGAAAATGTCAGCATTTCAGTATCTCTAAATCTCCTCGCAGGTTGAACTAAAAATATATATTTTTATAATCATTTATTGTCATTTTTATAAAATAATTTGTCACTTTTCAATGACAGACTTTCACACCAAAACCTTCTGCTTTGTGAATATATCTGACACTTGTCATTGTGCATACATAAAAAGCACCTGTTTAGTATCTAGCTATTGGACGAGTCTTTGGGCCTCATTTAGAGTTTGGTGCTGCATGAGAACAGCCATATATTGGCAGCACACCCGCCTGCTCGAACTTATGGTGCCCCCTTAGTTGTAGCTGGGCGAACTGCAGGCCTTCATGCTAGGTGGAAACTCCCCAGTATACTCATGGTTTCCCCCAACTGATTCATTGTGGATGGAGCTCCAGGGTTTTTGCTGTCTGCTACTGCAGACCCTTGGCGTGACGGTCCATCTACATCTGGACTGCCCAGTATGTGTGGCACTCTCAACACCATATTTGGAGCAGGCAACTGTCACTGATTTTCCCAGCCCAGATCTTCCATTCAGCCCTGTTTGAACCCTCTGGTCTGTCTTTCACTTCAGGTTGTAACTCAGCCTAACTGTGAAGAAGAAGCAGGGATTCTTTTACAGGCTGATAGAGTGTGACTGAGGACTCCTGGGGAGTTTCTGTGGCCTCTCTGCTCCCTCCAAAGCTGCACTCATGGAAGGGGGTGCACCAGCTGCGCACCACTGCATATGTGGGGTGTAATCAGTATGCCCCCGGACATCTTCTTTGCCCCTCTGCCTCTGTAATATGACATGGCACAAAGGATTGCGTCATTAGCATGGAGCTACACTCACATACAAATGAGGGAACTGACCCTTGTGATCAAACCAGTGCAAGAAGTGCACGGATGCCATCCATATTACTGAAAGGACAGCACAATTTGGGGGGGTTGGGCTGCAAAAAGTCAACAAAAATGCCTGTTGCACCCTGGAACACTATCTATAATGTAGCCATAAAATGGACTGGTTCAAATGGTATGTAGGTGGAAACTAAAAGCAACATAGAAAGGTTTGGAGAACTAACAAAGGACATCCAAGCATTGACCTGGCTATCTTTACAACAGATGCATCCCATGCTCTAAACAAAACCCTGTATACCCTCTCCTCTCTTCCTCATCCCATCCCACTACCTAGGAGTTATTTGGTCAACCGTGCAGGTAGTGCAATATCAATATTGCTTAGGTTTCAAGAGATGTATCTTTCTGTGGACACAACTGTGCTGCCCATTGAGGAGGAAGACAAGATAACTTCTTACCTTCAAGAGGTTAGGGAAATCGTTTTTCAGCATTTTCGTGAATTCATCTAGAGTGAGGGTCTCCTTGTCGCCATCTCCCGTTGAATTTTCATAGAAACACTGGACAAGCTTTGTGACGCAATTCTCTTCCTCTGTATATTGCATGGCCATCGCTTTTGAAGGGTTAACCTGGACATGAAGAGCAGGTAGAGGTTATGTGGGATCATCTCAGCCATCGACCACAGTTCTCGATCAGCACAGGCAGTCATGGGGAGAAACAAAAACATCTCATCGAGGAATAAAATCAGCATATTTGAAGAATATTCATATAGTTCTAATAAAGAGCTTGAATTTTTATGACCAATTCACACAGTTATACAGAGGTGGCCCCTCCACGTGAGCGGAGGAGCATCACCCTGCTAAAAAAAATGCCCATTAAAATGCCCCTAGAACTGAAAAATAAAATGGCAATAAACTTTGTTTATTGCCTTTTTATTTTTCAGCGTCCCCATCCTGAACCGAGTGTTAAAACGGGGCAGGGCAATTGCTGTCGAGCAGCAGCATCGAGCTGTGCACTTGTTTGCATGTCAGTTTGCCCAGCCGTCTTGCAATGTCCAGCCTGACATGCGCACTTTAAACTTCTCTTACCCAGCTTTCTTAAGATAAAGCACAGGCCTCCAGCGCTCTTGTGAGCAACAAGAGAGCCCACTCCTACCAATCCTGACACTGCTTTCATGCTGGCTCCCAGCATGAAAGTAGCGTCAGGAATGGTTAGTAGTGTTTTCTGGTCCCAGACGTTGAAGCTTCCAGGAGCAGGAGGACGCCTTGAGGAAGACACCTGCAGGTAAGTGACATTTTGTTTATTTTTATTTTTATTATTATTGTGTCCGGCTCCTACCCCCTTTCCATAAACATAAGCCAGCCGCCACTGCAATTATATCAGAATATTAAAAGAGTACTCCTGTAGTACCACATCCAATGGATGTTTTTGTGAATCGGCCCCTTCGTGTTAATCACAAGCAGCCTTGATTATTCTTGACCCCATGAACCAAGCCATCTTACATTACCTGCCGCAGGCTAAAAAGGGCGTTTGTACAGGAGTGTACACATGTATTGCAAAGGTGACAAACATCACTGAGGTTTATTATCTTTGTGAAATTTCAAATGTGCACAAAATAAACATAAAAAAATGTCTGTAGGAAATTTGTTTTTCAGGATATTATTATTTGACACCTCATTGTTGGCCCCGCAAATGATTTTTACAAAACTATTTGCATAAAGATTCCAAATTAACAGCATTAATAAGGCAAATATGTTTTCTTTTTCACATAGTTGGAAATGGAGGGGTTTTCCACATCTGAATAGGATTTGCTACTATGTAAATGCTGTCATTTTGTCCAATCACTCAATCAATCAGTAATTTGTTAAGCATGCTACTCACCTGGAAGGGTCTCAAGGCTCTGGGGGTGGGGGGTGGTGGAGGAGGGGGGTGTGGGGGTGGGGTGCTACTGATCGAAGAGCCAGGTCTTGAGGCGCTTGTTAGTAAATCTGTTTACAGACAGGTTATTAGAACCACTTGTAAACATGAATTAATTCGCTTCCTACCCTGAAAACATTTCAAGGTTTACTCCTGGCAAAAACCTCTTTTCTGAGAAGCGATAGAGAGAGAGAGAGAGACAAAGAAAGCTTTCTTGTGTGTTTCTACATGTGAATATTGAAAGAAATCAGTGATGGGTGCAAATTCGCAGCATTTTCCTGAAATACTTTGGTAATTGCAACAAGTAAGAAATGCCTTCAAAATATAGGAGTAAGCTCAGCCTTTCTGAGTATATTTCTGCCTTTCAGGGCAGCATTCGGATACTGGTAAAACAGACTCCTCCTCTTAGTTACCCTGCTCGTCTTCCGACACTGTGCAGCGGTGGTACTAGCCAGCACGGAGGTAGGCCTCTCAAGAGTACTTACTATGTAAAATAACTGCAAGTGGCCGAAAATCAATCAGCAAGGCTAACCCATGGCCTAGCGCTGGTGGCCTGGGAGACACCCGCACTCGTCTTTCCGCAGGCCTCTATTGGGACTGGAGGCAACATTTAAAACCCCGTGGTCGTCACAAGTCAATAAGCAAAGCAGCAAATCACTTTAGCCTCACCCGAGTGCATGAAGCAGATAGTAACGACAGTACCCACGTTAACACAGCTGCTGGCATCTGCTTTATAGTGGTACCGTAGAGGGCCACAAGGGGCATCAGACAGCAAGAAAAAGCCTCAGACTTGGTCTTGTTCCTAGTAGCGGGTCCAAAGATGTCTTCGTAAGTGTGACTGTCACTTCAGCACATTGTCTCCACAGTCCATACCCATTTCTTCCGTCTAATGTGCGTGAACATGACGCTTAAGAATTTTCACATGATTAAATGTAAACACATACCCCCCCCCCCCTCCGACCCCCCTTCACCCCCTCTTCTCAGGCAAGTGTTGTACAGAGCTGTTCAACGGAGATCATACATAAAGGGTGTAAAATAAGAAGGGTTTCTCACTCAGCCTCCCTTAGAAAATGATGCTCTTCATTAAATAACAGATTTGGTGAAAGGAGTTGCACCAAACATGATCTGAAAGTAGATCTTTACTCAGAAAGCATGCTTTTGTTGTTTATGTGTTCATGTTCTTGGGGTGTGATATGGGATCTTCCTCAATCACGTCTGCCCTTGTGGCTCCGATGGTGATTTCTACTCTTCCACAAATGTTGGGATATGCTCTGGTGCTCAAAATAAGCCTACACCCTTTCCGAGTGAATCACAGTACTCAACAGTGAAACCTCCCTCCCACAGAAATCCAGGACTCAGTAAAATGGAATTTGTATTCACTGTGGGACTCAAGACAATCACATGGAGTCAATTCTTGGACTTACACCAGTCTCCACAGTGCTGGTCACCTCATCCAATGAGCACTGAGACAACATTTGACCCTCAACCAGAGAATCATCAATCCATTAAAATCGACAAACCTAAAACTAAGGAAGCAGAGGCCTCGTCGCCAAAATGTGGAAGAATCACATTACCACCAGGTAAGTAAAAGTGCCAGTTTATTGTAGCGCACATGCACAGTAGCCAGTGCCAGTCAACAAATACTTCAACTGACTGAAACAAGGACCATCAATAGTAGGCTAACCGAGCCCACCAATATAAACAAGAGAACCCAAAGATAAAATTCTGGAATGACCCACATAACCTACACAAACAAAACCTGCCTACCTCACAATTCCGTTTTTTAGTCTTTCTTTACAACTTGCATTGAAAGGAACTTAGAAGGCAGGTTTTCCTCCAAAGTTGCTCTAGGTCATTGTAAAGTTTTACACTGTTTTGTACTTTATTTGTTGCCCACAAATCTAGGAATTAAACAGGCTGACTTCTCACCCCTTCCACTAGCTCAACCTTTTTCTTCAGTCTACCACTATGTATCCATACTGGTGCTTGCCCCTGAACAGCACTCCGTTGTTAGCCAGCTAGGTTCGCTGTTTAGAAATGCCAAAATATACACAGTACCATGAGTAGGTTTTGCTCCAAGCATAGCTTGGGGAATATTATAGAAGAGTGAGATAAGGGGGGAAAATGGAGCAGACTAATTATTTTTCGAGGCAACCTAGTAAGTAACATAGCATAATAATTTTGCACCATTGTGAAAATGTAAAGGATGTGAGAAGGGGTCAAATGTACAACATTTCTGGTCTCAAAAAGAAGTCACAACTTGCGACCACTGCTAAATCCATCAGAACCTTTTTCCACAATTCACAAAGGGAAAGGGTCCAAATGAGAGCCATTCCCCTTGCAAATAAAATGCATCCCAGTTTGAGAGTTAGTACTTTTCCATTGTTTTTAACCGGAATTTCAGACAGAAACCATTGATGCATCTGATACCAATTCTATATTTGGAAGAGATGCCCAAAACCCAACCGATTTTAGGAGTGGTTAAAACTTTACAGACTTCTCAAATGGGTTTTGTGCATTGTCAGAAACGTTTTTGAAGTTACACACTCTGAATTGGAGTATTTGTGAATGCAAAAACACGTAGTACATCTAATACACTACACATGGTTTGTTCCAAACCCCATGTGCTCCATTCCCCATGACAAAAGGAGCAATTGTGAAATCATATCGCTCTGTTTCCCCTGTGGCAAAATACTAAATGTAAACAACCACATCACATGTTGGGTTTTCATTCCTTATTACTAAATAAGCAAAAAAACGCAAGACAGATTTGCCCCATTCTTGAACTAGTTCAACAGTTTACCCATATGCTCCCTCCTGTCTGTCCCCACAATGAAAGCAGAGTGGGTTACAAACGCTGGTGAGTATTTCATGCCTCTCCTCTGGAGAAGACCAACAGCTAAACCCGCATCCACACCTAACACCTCATCCCCTGCCTTCCTTTCCGGTAAAAGGGCCAGATTATACATTCATCGGGGGCGGCTCCTTCATAAGGGCAGAGGATCATTGGCTACCCCTCCCCGCAAATCTTTTCCACAAAAACAATAATAAACTTTGCTTATTATTGTTTTTGGGGGAAAGGGGCAGGGCCACTGGGGTGAAGAGCAATAAGGGGGAAGTGCTCAGCACTCCCCCTCAGAGTGCATGTATGTTTGGCCGACAGTCTCGGGCTAGCCAAACACACATGTGGACAGGGCTCTCTCCAGCTCAGCAACATGGCTGCTGGGCTGAAGACAGCCTGCACAGGCTCCCAGTCTGCCTGGGAGCGCACTCGCTGGGCGCTCCCAGCCAATCCCAACGCTGCTCTAAGCAGCATCAGGATTGGCCACAGGGCAGACTGGGAGCCTGTGCCTGCAGGCAGAGGTGAGGAGCAGCGCAGTTCTGAAGGAGGCTGCCGCACAGGTACGTTTTTTAATTTAAAATTTTAATTTAAATTCCCCTCCCTCCGCGATCCGCCCCTTCACCAGATTTTACCAAAAAAGTTTGTTTCTAGCTCAAACAAATCAAAAGTTACCTAAATGTGGCACCATTTGTGTGCACACACTGGAAGGCACTTCGCGGAGAAATAGTAATCTTCCAGCTGCTTATTTCTGTTTTTGGTTGTTAAACTGGTACTAATGAGGTGAAATCTTTGCTCAGATAGTATTACCATGTTTAAAAATTGGAAAATAATAAAGCAAAACTGTCATAAAATTTGCTACTTTACGCGTCACAATTTGCCTTTTCTTTCCACCTAATTTAGTCATCCCTGCCGCATAATTTCATGCTCCCCTTCTGCATAACGCCACTGGCCCTGGTAATGGGCAGTGTTTGTGACATGCGTACATAGGAGCGAAGTAAACAAGTTTACTGCATTAATGGACACCGCCCTTAGATGTTGACCTTCTGCCTTTTTCCTTGGGATCTTGTCTGAAAAATGGCGTCCCCCTTCGAGTTTTTGCTTATTCGCAGTTTGTCTGTGCCTGGGCCCCACGCTCGTAAGATACTTCTGAGGGGATATTTTCTTCGAATTTCTTTCATTCAAATTGTTGGGATGATGGGAAATCTCAGGACTACTGATTTTTGTTAATGCATAAAAAATGCATTAGGAAAGCGCTGCGTCGCGATAGCAAGGGAATAATTCTGTCACGGGAGTAAGATGCTTGGCATGTCCTGTTCACATCAGATAAATTAAATATACACACAGAAAAGCTTACCCGCACAGTCGCACTGCATTTGTTTAATATTTTGGAGTTATATTGTCTTTTTGCTTTAAATACGTTTCTATCTTTTCGGGGCGCTTAAAGTCGCGAGAGCAGGGTATCTCAGCGCTATCAAAGTGAATCTGCAGGCGTATTATGCAGAGTCCTCCAAGGGGCAGTCAAGTAGGGAGCGTGGGGAGGGGGAGCGATACTCACCCTGGTGTGTTGCTCTCAGGTGTCTGTGAGGGGAGCTGGTAGTGTCGGGGGCCGCCCGTGTGTTTGCTTTTATATACCCAGGGTGCCACCTACAAAATAGAGCATCATCACATAACAGGCTAGACTGGTCTGGCTTGTGCAATTTGGAAAAACCCAGCCCCACCCCGCCCCACACCCTGCAGCAAAAATATGCATGAGTCATAGCCTCAGCAGTTTTGGGGGGCGCCATGGAGGTTGTTGCCGTAGCGCTTATATTGGAAAGGGGCAACTTCTGGGCTCCCAAAGTTCATTGTTATCAAAGACGATGCAACGTGAAGCATCTTATTATGTAAAGGACTGTGCCAGCGTGGCAAAGACAGAGTCACCTCCACCCCTCTAGAGGTATGTGCCAGAGTGACACCTCCAGGGGATGTGGTATGGCTGGTGAGGTGTGGGCGGTGGGACTGTGGGCACGGATTACCTAGGAGACCAACAAAGGAGACCTTGTTTTGCAGGTGGGTGTGTGACGGCAGAAGCCGAGGGCAGGGTCGGGCTGGGTTGATGCTTCCAGTTACTGCCAGGAGTTGTGTGCACTCTTAGGAGCGGACCAGGCAGAGGGAGCTGTGGCTAGACATACTTTTCAGATTGTCTGTCACACGTGCCGACTTGGATGATACAGGGGTTGTAGCTCTATAGGCAGAAAGTTCTCGAACAAAGCACTTATAGCGGGACAAATCCCAGGGCGTCCCCTTTCACGTACCCCCCTGCTGACACCCCCTTCTCCGGTACTGGGGAGGCTCATGGGCTTACCGCCCCTATATCTCTCTCTATCACACCCCTCCTCATCAGTAATCAGTGAGCAGACTTGCCATCCACACTTTAACATCCTCATTCATGGGCGGATTCTCAGTGCACACTCCTCAGCCTTGCCCCCCTCCCTCTGCAGTCTGTAAAGATTCTGTGTGCACGCTCCTCAGCCTTGCCCCCTCTTCTGCAGTCTGTACAGATTCTGTGTGCACGCTTCTCAGCCTCGCCACGTCCTCTGCAGTGTGCACAGATTCTGTGTGCACACTCCTCAGCCTCGCCCACCTCCTCTGCAGTGTGGACAGATTCTGTGTGCTCACTCCTCAGCCTTGCCACCTCCTCTGCAGTCTGTACAGATTCTGTGTGCACACCTCTTAGCCTCGCCACCTCCTGTGCAGTGTAGACAGATTCTGTGTGCACAATCCTCAGCCTTGCCCACCTTCACTGCAGAGTGTACAGATTCTTTATGCAGACTTCTCAGCCTCGCCCACCTCCTCTGCCGTACAGATTCTGTGTGCACACTCCTCAGCCTCGCCCACCTCCTCTCAAGTACAGATTCTGTGTGCACACTCCTCAGCCTTGCCTCCCTCCTCTGCAGTTTGTACAGATTCTGAGCGCACACTCCTTACCCTCGCCACGTCCTCTGCAGTCTGTACAGATTCTGTGTGCACGCTTCTCAGCCTCGCCACGTCCTCTGCAGTGTGTACAGATTCTGTGTGCACACTCCTCAGCCTCACCCACCTCCTCTGCAGTACAGATTCTGTGTGCACACTCCTCAGCCTCGCCCACCTCCTCTGCAGTACAGATTCTGTGTGCACACTCCTCAGCCTCGCCCACCTCCTCTCCAGTACAGATTCTGTGTGCACACTCCTCAGCCTTGCCTCCCTCCTCTGCAGTTTGTACAGATTCTGAGCGCACACTCCTTACCCTCGCCACATCCTCTGCAGTCTGTACAGATTCTGTGTGCACGCTTCTCAGCCTCGCCACGTCCTCTGCAGTGTGTACAGATTCTGTGTGCACACTCCTCAGCCTCACCCACCTCCTCTGCAGTACAGATTCTGTGTGCACACTCCTCAGCCTCGCCCACCTCCTCTGCAGTACAGATTCTGGGTGCACACTCCTTACCCTCGCGACGTCCTCTGCAGTGTGTACAGATTCTGTGTGCACACTCCTCAGCCTCACCCACCTCCTCTGCAGTACAGATTCTGTGTGCACACTCCTCAGCCTCGCCCACCTCCTCTGCAGTACAGATTCTGTGTGCACACTCCTCAGCCTCGCCCACCTCCTCTCCAGTACAGATTCTGTGTGCACACTCCTCAGCCTTGCCTCCCTCCTCTGCAGTTTGTACAGATTCTGAGCGCACACTCCTTACCCTCGCCACGTCCTCTGCAGTCTGTACAGATTCTGCGTGCACGCTTCTCAGCCTCGCCACGTCCTCTGCAGTGTGTACAGATTCTGTGTGCACACTCCTCAGCCTCACCCACCTCCTCTGCAGTACAGATTCTGTGTGCACACTCCTCAGCCTCGCCCACCTCCTCTGCAGTACAGATTCTGGGTGCACACTCCTTACCCTCGCGATGTCCTCTGCAGTGTGTACAGATTCTGTGTGCACACTCCTCAGCCTCGCCCACCTCCTCTGCAGTGTGGATAGATTCTGAATACACACTCCTTAGCTTCGCCACCTCATGTGCAGTGTAGACAGATTCTGTGTGCACAATCCTCAGCCTTGCCCACCTTCACTGCAGAGTGTACAGATTCTTTATGCAGACTTCTCAGCCTCGCCCACCTCCTCTGCAGTACAGATTCTGTGTGCACACTCCTCAGCCTTGCCCACCTCCTCTCCAGTACAGATTCTGTGTGTACACTCCTCAGCCTTGCCTCCCTCCTCTGCAGTTTGTACAGATTCTGAGCGCACACTCCTTACCCTCGCCACGTCCTCTGCAGTCTGTACAGATTCTGTGTGCACACTACTCAGCCTTGCCGCCCTTCTTTGCAGTGTGCACAGATTCTGTCTGCTCACTCCTCAGCCTCGCCACCTCCTCTGCAGTCTGTACAGATTCTGTGTGCACGCCTCTTAGCCTCGCCACCTCCTGTGCAGTGTAGACAGATTCTGTGTGCACAATCCTCAGCCTTGCCCACCTTCACTGAAGTGTGTACAGATTCTGTGTGCACACTCCTCAGCCTCTCCCACCTCCTCTGCAGTACAGATTCTGTGTGCACACTCCTCAGCCTTGCCACCTCCTCTGCAGTACAGATTATGTGTGCACACTCCTCAGCCTTGCCTTCCTCCTCTGCAGTTTGTACAGATTCTGAGTGCACACTCCTTACCCTCCCCACATCCTCTGCAGTCTGTACAGATTCTGTGTGCACGCTTCTCAGCCTCGCCACGTCCTCTGCAGTGTGTACAGATTCTGTGTGCACACTCCTCAGCCTCGCCCACCTCCCTTGCAGTGTGGACAGATTCTGTATGCTCACTCCTCAGCCTTGCCCCCTTCTTTGCAGTGTGCACAGATTCTGTGTGCTCACTCCTCAGCCTCGCCACCTCCTCTGCAGTCTGTACAGATTCTGTGTGCACACCTCTTAGCCTCGCCACCTCCTGTGCAGTGTAGACAGATTCTGTGTGCACAATCCTCAGCCTTGCCCACCTTCACTGAAGTGTGTACAGATTCTGTGTGCACACTCCTCAGCCTTGCCCACCTCGTCTGCAGTACAGATTCTGTGTGCACCCCCCTAGCCTCGCCCACCTCCTCTGCAGTACAGATTCTTTGTGCACACTCCTCAGCCTTGCCCCCCTCTTCTGCAGTGCGTACAGATTCTGTGTGCACACTCCTCAGCCTCGCCACCTCCTCTGCAGTACAGATTCTATGTGCACACTCCTCAGCCTTGCCTCCCTCCTCTGCAGTTTGTACAGATTCTGAGTGCACACTCCTTACCTTCACCACATCCTCTGCAGTCTGTACAGATTCTGTGTGCACGCTTCTCAGCCTCGCCACGTCCTCTGCAGTGTGTACAGATTCTGTGTGCACACTCCTCAGCCTCGCCCACCTCCTCTGCAGTGTGGACAGATTCTGTATGCTCACTCCTCAGCCTTGCCCCCCTTCTTTGCAGTGTGCACAGATTCTGTGTGCTCACTCATCAGCCTCGCCACCTCCTCTGCAGTCTGTACAGATTCTGTGTGCACACCTCTTAGCCTCGCCACCTCCTGTGCAGTGTAGACAGATTCTGTGTGCACAATCCTCAACCTTGCCCACCTTCACTGCAGTGTGTACAGATTCTTTATGCAGACTCCTCAGCCTCGCCCACCTCCTCTGCAGTACAGATCCTGTGTGCACACTCCTCAGCCTCGCCCACCCCCTCTCCAGTACAGATTCTGTGTGCACACTCCTGAGCCTTGCCTCCCTCCTCTGCAGTTTGTACAGATTCTGAGTGCACATTCCCTACCCTCGCCACGTCCTTTGCAGTCTGTACAGATTCTGTGTGCACGCTTCTCAGCCTCGCCACATCCTCTGCAGTGTGTACAGATTCTGTGTGCACACTCCTCAGCCTCGCCCACCTCCTCTGCAGTGTGGACAGATTCTGTATGCTCACTCCTTAGCCTTGCCCTCCTTCTTTGCAGTGTGCACAGATTCTGTGTGCTCACTCCTCAGCCTCGCTACCTCCTCTGCAGTCTGTACAGATTCTGTGTGCACACTTCTTAGCCTCGCCACTTCCTGTGCAGTGTAGACAGATTCTGTGTGCACAATCCTTAGCCTTGCCCACGTTCACTGCCGTGTTTACAGATTCTTTATGCACACTCCTCAGCCTCGCCCACCTCCTCTCCGGTACAGATTCTGTGTGCACACTCCTCAGCCTTGTCCCCTTCCTGTGCAGTTTGTACAGATTCTGAGTGCACACTCCTTACCCTCGCCACGTACTCTGCAGTGTGTACAGATTCTGTGTGCACACTACTCAGCCTCGCCCACCTCCTCTGCAGTGTGGACAGATTCTGAATGCACACTCCTTAGCTTCGTCACCTTCTCTGCAGTGTGGACAGATTCTTTGTGCACACTACTCAGCCTTGCCGCCCTTCTTTGCAGTGTGCACAGATTCTGTATGCTCACTCCTCAGCCTAGCCCCCCTTCTTTGCAGTGTGCACAGATTCTGTGTGCTCACCTCTTAGCCTCACCACCTCCTGTGCAGTATAGACAGATTCTGTGTGCTCACTCATCAGCCTCGCCACCTCCTCTGTAGTCTGTACAGATTCTGCGTGCACACCTCTTATTCTCGCCACCTCCTGTGCAGTGTAGACAGATTCTGTGTGCACAATCCTCAGCCTTGCCCACCTTCACTGCAGTGCTTACAGATGCTTTATGCAGACTCCTCAGCCCCGCCCACCTCCTCTGCAGTACAGATTCTGTGTGCACACTCCTCAGCCTCGCCCACCTCCTCTCCAGTACAGATTCTGTGTGCACACTCCTCAGCCTTGTCTCCCTCCTCTGCAGTTTGTACAGATTCTGAGTACACACTCCTTACCCTTGCCACGTCCTCCGCAGTGTGTACAGATTCTGTGTGCACACTCCTCAGCCTCGCCCACCTCCTTTGCAGTGTGGACAGATTCTGAATGCACACTCCTTAGCTTCGCCACCTCCTCTGCAGTGTGGACAGATTCTGTGTGCACACTACTCAGCCTGGCCCCCCTTCTTTGCAGTGTGCACAGATTCTATGTGCTCACTCCTCAGCTTTGCCACCTCCTCTGCAATCTGTACAGATTCTGTGTGCACACCTCTTAGCCTCGCCACCTCCTGTGCAGTGTAGACAGATTCTGTGTGCACAATCCTCAGCCTTGCCCACCTTCACTGAAGTACAGATTCTTTGTGCACACTCCTCAGCCTTGCCCCCCCTCATCTGCACAGTGCATACAGATTCTGTATGCACACTCCTCAGTCTCGCCCACCTCCTCTGCAGTACAGATTATTTATGCACACTCCTCAGCCTTGCCCCCCTACTCTGCAGTGTGTACAAATTCTGTTTGCACACTCCTTAGCCTCACTCACCTCCTCTGCAGTCTAGACAGATTCTTACTGTACACTCCTCCACCCTTCCCACCTCCTCTGCAGTTTAGACAGATTCTCACTGTACACTCCTCTGCCTCGCCTCCTCCTCTGCAGTGTGTACAGATTGGGTGCACACTCCCCAGTCTCACTACCTCCTCTGCAGTGTGTACAGATTCTGTGTGCACACTCCTCAGCCTCGCCCACCTCCTCTGCAGTGTGGACAGATTCTGTATGCTCACTCCTCAGCCTTGACCCCCTCCTCTGCAGTGTGCACAGATTCTGTGTTCTCACTCCTCAGCCTCGCCACCTCCTCTGCAGTCTGTACAGATTCTGTGTGACACCTCTTAGCCCCGCCACCTCCTGGGCAGTGTAGACAGATTCTGTGTGCACAATCCTCAGCCTTGCCCACCTTCACTGAAGTACAGATTCTTTGTGCACACTCCTCAGCCTTGCCCCCCCTCATCTGCAGTGCATACAGATTCTGTATGCACACTCCTCAGTCTCGCCCACCTCCTCTGCAGTACAGATTATTTATGCACACTCCTCAGCCTTGCCCCCCTACTCTGCAGTGTGTACAAATTCTGTTTGCACACTCCTTAGCCTCACTCACCTCCTCTGCAGTCTAGACAGATTCTTACTGTACACTCCTCCACCCTTCCCACCTCCTCTGCAGTTTAGACAGATTCTCACTGTACACTCCTCTGCCTCGCCTCCTCCTCTGCAGTGTGTACAGATTGGGTGCACACTCCCCAGTCTCACTACCTCCTCTGCAGTGTGTACAGATTCTGTGTGCACACTCCTCAGCCTCGCCCACCTCCTCTGCAGTGTGGACAGATTCTGTATGCTCACTCCTCAGCCTTGACCCCCTCCTCTGCAGTGTGCACAGATTCTGTGTTCTCACTCCTCAGCCTCGTCACCTCCTCTGCAGTCTGTACAGATTCTGTGTGACACCTCTTAGCCCCGCCACCTCCTGTGCAGTGTAGACAGATTCTGTGTGCACAATCCTCAGCCTTGCCTACCTTCAGTGCAGTGTGTACAGATTCTTTATGCAGACTCCTCAGCCTCGCCCACCTCCTCTGCAGTACAGATTCTGTGTGCAGACTCCTCAGCCTTGCCCACCTCCTCTCCAGTACAGATTCTGTGTGCACACTCCTCAGCCTTGCCTCCCTCCTCTGCAGTTTGTACAGATTCTGAGTACACACTCCTTACCCTTGCCACGTCCTCTGAAGTGTGTACAGATTCTGTGTGCACACTACTCAGCCTTGCCCCCTTCTTTGCAGTGTGCACAGATTCTATGTGCTCACTCCTCAGCTTTACCACCTCCTCTGCAATCTGTACAGATTCTGTGTGCACACCTCTTAGCCTCGCCACCTCCTGTGCAGTGTAGACAGATTCTGTATGCACACTCCTCAGCCTCGCCCACCTCCTCTGCAGTACAGATTCTTTATGCACACTCCTCAGCCTTGCCCCCCTCCTCTGCAGTGTGTACAGATTCTGTTTGCACTCTCCTTAGCCTCACTCACCTCCTCTGCAGTCTAGACAGATTCTTACTGTACACTCCTCCACCCTTCCCACCTGCTCTGCAGTTTAGACAGATTCTCACTGTACACTCCTCTGCCTCGCCTCCTCCTCTGCAGTGTGTACAGATTGTGTGCACACTCCCCAGTCTCACCACCTCCTCTGCAGTGTGTACAGATTCTGTATGGTCACTCCTCAGCCTCGTCCACCTCCTCTGCAGTGTGCACAGATTCTGTGTTCTCACTCCTCAGCCTCGCCACCTCCTCTGCAGTCTGCACAGATTCTGTGTGACACCTCTTAGCCCGCCACCTCCTGTGCAGTGTAGAGAGATTCTGTGTGCACAATCCTCAGCCTTGCCCACCTTCAGTGCAGTGTGTACAGATTCTTTATGCAGACTCCTCAGCCTCGCCCACCTCCTCTGCAGTACAGATTCTGTGTGCAGGCTCCTCAGTCTTGCCCACCTCCTCTCCAGTACAGATTCTGTGTGCACACTCCTCAGCCTTGCCTCCCTCCTCTGCAGTTTATACAGATTCTGAGTACACACTCCTTACCCTTGCCACGTCCTCTGCAGTGTGTACAGATTCTGTGTGCACACTCCTCAGCCTCGCCCACCTCCTTTGCAGTGTGGACATATTCTGAATGCACACTCCTCAGCCTCGCCCACCTCCTTTGCACTGTGGACAGATTCTGTATGCTCACTCCTCAGCCTTGCCCCCTTCTTTGCAGTGTGCACAGATTCTGTGTGCTCGCTCCTCAGCCTCGCCACCTCCTCTGCAGTCTGTACAGATTCTGTGTGCACACCTCTTAGCCTCGCCACCTCCTGTGCAGTGTAGACAGATTCTGTGTGCACAATCCTCAGCCTTGCCCACCTTCACTGCAGTGTGTACAGATGCTTTATGAAGACTCCTCAGCCTCACCCCCCTCCTCTGCAGTACAGATTCTGTGTGCACACTCCTCAGCCTCGCCCACCCCCTCTCCAGTACAGATTCTGTGTGCACACTCCTCAGCCTTGCCTCCCTCTTCTGCAGTTTGTACAGATTCTGAGTGCACATTCCTTACCCTCGCCACGTCCTTTGCAGTCTGTACAGATTCTGTGTGCACGCTTCTCAGCCTCGCCACATCCTCTGCAGTGTGTACAGATTCTGTGTGCACACTCCTCAGCCTCGCCCACCTCCTCTGCAGTGAAGACAGATTCTGTATGCTCACTCCTTAGCCTTGCCCCCCTTCTTTGCAGTGTGCACAGATTCTGTGTGCTCACTCCTCAGCCTCGCTACCTCCTCTGCAGTCTGTACAGATTCTGTGTGCACAGCTCTTAGCCTCGCCACTTCCTGTGCAGTGTAGACAGATTCTGTGTGCACAATCCTCAGCCTTGCCCACGTTCACTGCCGTGTTTACAGATTCTTTATGCACACTCCTCAGCCTCGCCCACCTCCTCTCCGGTACAGATTCTGTGTGCACACTCCTCAGCCTTGCCTCCCTCCTGTGCAGTTTGTACAGCTTCTGAGTGCACACTCCTTACCTTCGCCACGTACTCTGCAGTGTGTACAGATTCTGTGTGCACACTCCTCAGCCTCGCCCACCTCCTCTGCAGTGTGGACAGATTCTGAATGCACACTCCTTAGCTTCGCCATCTCCTCTGCAGTGTGGACAGATTCTTTGTGCACACTACTCAGCCTTGCCGCCCTTCTTTGCAGTGTGCACAGATTCTGTGTGCTCACTCCTCAGCCTCGCCACCCCCTCTGCAGTCTGTACAGATTCTGTGTGCACACCTCTTAGCCTCACCACCTCCTGTGCAGTATAGACAGATTCTGTGTGCACACTCCTCAGCCTTGCCCACCTTGTCTGCAGTACAGATTCTGTGTGCACACTCCTCAGCCTTGCCCACCTTGTCTGCAGTACAGATTCTGTGTGCACACTCCTCAGCCTCGCCCACCTCCTCTGCAGTACAGATTCTTTGTGCACACTCCTCAGCCTTGCCCCCCTCTTCTGCAGTGCGTACAGATTCTGTGTGCACACTCCTCAGCCTCGCCACCTCCTCTGCAGTTCAGATTCTATGTGCACACTCCTCAGCCTTGCCTCCCTCCTCTGCAGTTTGTACAGATTCTGAGTGCACACTCCTTACCTTCACCACATCCTCTGCAGTCTGTACAGATTCTGTGTGCACGCTTCTCAGCCTCGCCACGTCCTCTGCAGTGTGTACAGATTCTGTGTGCACACTCCTCAGCCTCGCCCACCTCCTCTGCAGTGTGGACAGATTCTGTATGCTCACTCCTCAGCCTTGCCCCCCTTCTTTGCAGTGTGCACAGATTCTGTGTGCTCACTCATCAGCCTCGCCACCTCCTCTGCAGTCTGTACACATTCTGTGTGCACACCTCTTAGCCTCACCACCTCCTGTGCAGTGTAGACAGATTCTGTGTGCACAATCCTCAACCTTGCCCACCTTCACTGCAGTGTGTACAGATTCTTTATGCAGACTCCTCAGCCTCGCCCACCTCCTCTGCAGTACAGATCCTGTGTGCACACTCCTCAGCCTCGCCCACCCCCTCTCCAGTACAGATTCTGTGTGCACACTCCTGAGCCTTGCCTCCCTCCTCTGCAGTTTGTACAGATTCTGAGTGCACATTCCCTACCCTCGCCACGTCCTTTGCAGTCTGTACAGATTCTGTGTGCACGCTTCTCAGCCTCGCCACATCCTCTGCAGTGTGTACAGATTCTGTGTGCACACTCCTCAGCCTCGCCCACCTCCTCTGCAGTGTGGACAGATTCTGTATGCTCACTCCTTAGCCTTGCCCTCCTTCTTTGCAGTGTGCACAGATTCTGTGTGCTCACTCCTCAGCCTCGCTACCTCCTCTGCAGTCTGTACAGATTCTGTGTGCACACCTCTTAGCCTCGCCACTTCCTGTGCAGTGTAGACAGATTCTGTGTGCACAATCCTTAGCCTTGCCCACATTCACTGCCGTGTTTACAGATTCTTTATGCACACTCCTCAGCCTCGCCCACCTCCTCTCCGGTACAGATTCTTTGTGCACACTCCTCAGTCTTGCCCCCCTCTTCTGCAGTGCGTACAGATTCTGTGTGCACACTCCTCAGCCTTGCCTCCCTCCTCTGCAGTTTGTACAGATTCTGAGTGCACACTCCTTACCTTCGCCACATCCTCTGCAGTCTGTACAGATTCTGTGTGCACGCTTCTCAGCCTCGCCACGTCCTCTGCAGTGTGTACAGATTCTGTGTGCACACTCCTCAGCCTCGCCCACCTTCACTGAAGTGTGTACAGATTCTGTGTGCACACTCCTCAGCCTCGCCCACCTCCTCTGCAGTACAGATTCTTTGTGCAGACTCCTCAGCCTTGCCCACCTCCTCTCCAGTACAGATTCTGTGTGCACACTCCTCAGCCTTGCCTCCCTCCTCTGCAGTTTGTACAGATTCTGAGTACACACTCCTTACCCTTGCCACGTCCTCTGAAGTGTGTACAGATTCTGTGTGCACACTACTCAGCCTTGCCCCCTTCTTTGCAGTGTGCACAGATTCTATGTGCTCACTCCTCAGCTTTACCACCTCCTCTGCAATCTGTACAGATTCTGTGTGCACACCTCTTAGCCTCGCCACCTCCTGTGCAGTGTAGACAGATTCTGTATGCACACTCCTCAGCCTCGCCCACCTCCTCTGCAGTACAGATTCTTTATGCACACTCCTCAGCCTTGCCCCCCTCCTTTGCAGTGTGTACAGATTCTGTTTGCACACTCCTTAGCCTCACTCACCTCCTCTGCAGTCTAGACAGATTCTTACTGTACACTCCTCCACCCTTCCCACCTGCTCTGCAGTTTAGACAGATTCTCACTGTACACTCCTCTGCCTCGCCTCCTCCTCTGCAGTGTGTACAGATTGTGTGCACACTCCCCAGTCTCACCACCTCCTCTGCAGTGTGTACAGATTCTGTATGGTCACTCCTCAGCCTCGTCCACCTCCTCTGCAGTGTGCACAGATTCTGTGTTCTCACTCCTCAGCCTCGCCACCTCCTCTGCAGTCTGCACAGATTCTGTGTGACACCTCTTAGCCCGCCACCTCCTGTGCAGTGTAGACAGATTCTGTGTGCACAATCCTCAGCCTTGCCCACCTTCAGTGCAGTGTGTACAGATTCTTTATGCAGACTCCTCAGCCTCGCCCACCTCCTCTGCAGTACAGATTCTGTGTGCAGGCTCCTCAGTCTTGCCCACCTCCTCTCCAGTACAGATTCTGTGTGCACACTCCTCAGCCTTGCCTCCCTCCTCTGCAGTTTATACAGATTCTGAGTACACACTCCTTACCCTTGCCACGTCCTCTGCAGTGTGTACAGATTCTGTGTGCACACTCCTCAGCCTCGCCCACCTCCTTTGCAGTGTGGACATATTCTGAATGCACACTCCTCAGCCTCGCCCACCTCCTTTGCACTGTGGACAGATTCTGTATGCTCACTCCTCAGCCTTGCCCCCTTCTTTGCAGTGTGCACAGATTCTGTGTGCTCGCTCCTCAGCCTCGCCACCTCCTCTGCAGTCTGTACAGATTCTGTGTGCACACCTCTTAGCCTCGCCACCTCCTGTGCAGTGTAGACAGATTCTGTGTGCACAATCCTCAGCCTTGCCCACCTTCACTGCAGTGTGTACAGATGCTTTATGAAGACTCCTCAGCCTCACCCCCCTCCTCTGCAGTACAGATTCTGTGTGCACACTCCTCAGCCTCGCCCACCCCCTCTCCAGTACAGATTCTGTGTGCACACTCCTCAGCCTTGCCTCCCTCTTCTGCAGTTTGTACAGATTCTGAGTGCACATTCCTTACCCTCGCCACGTCCTTTGCAGTCTGTACAGATTCTGTGTGCACGCTTCTCAGCCTCGCCACATCCTCTGCAGTGTGTACAGATTCTGTGTGCACACTCCTCAGCCTCGCCCACCTCCTCTGCAGTGAAGACAGATTCTGTATGCTCACTCCTTAGCCTTGCCCCCCTTCTTTGCAGTGTGCACAGATTCTGTGTGCTCACTCCTCAGCCTCGCTACCTCCTCTGCAGTCTGTACAGATTCTGTGTGCACAGCTCTTAGCCTCGCCACTTCCTGTGCAGTGTAGACAGATTCTGTGTGCACAATCCTCAGCCTTGCCCACGTTCACTGCCGTGTTTACAGATTCTTTATGCACACTCCTCAGCCTCGCCCACCTCCTCTCCGGTACAGATTCTGTGTGCACACTCCTCAGCCTTGCCTCCCTCCTGTGCAGTTTGTACAGCTTCTGAGTGCACACTCCTTACCTTCGCCACGTACTCTGCAGTGTGTACAGATTCTGTGTGCACACTCCTCAGCCTCGCCCACCTCCTCTGCAGTGTGGACAGATTCTGAATGCACACTCCTTAGCTTCGCCATCTCCTCTGCAGTGTGGACAGATTCTTTGTGCACACTACTCAGCCTTGCCGCCCTTCTTTGCAGTGTGCACAGATTCTGTGTGCTCACTCCTCAGCCTCGCCACCCCCTCTGCAGTCTGTACAGATTCTGTGTGCACACCTCTTAGCCTCACCACCTCCTGTGCAGTATAGACAGATTCTGTGTGCACACTCCTCAGCCTTGCCCACCTTGTCTGCAGTACAGATTCTGTGTGCACACTCCTCAGCCTTGCCCACCTTGTCTGCAGTACAGATTCTGTGTGCACACTCCTCAGCCTCGCCCACCTCCTCTGCAGTACAGATTCTTTGTGCACACTCCTCAGCCTTGCCCCCCTCTTCTGCAGTGCGTACAGATTCTGTGTGCACACTCCTCAGCCTCGCCACCTCCTCTGCAGTTCAGATTCTATGTGCACACTCCTCAGCCTTGCCTCCCTCCTCTGCAGTTTGTACAGATTCTGAGTGCACACTCCTTACCTTCACCACATCCTCTGCAGTCTGTACAGATTCTGTGTGCACGGTTCTCAGCCTCGCCACGTCCTCTGCAGTGTGTACAGATTCTGTGTGCACACTCCTCAGCCTCGCCCACCTCCTCTGCAGTGTGGACAGATTCTGTATGCTCACTCCTCAGCCTTGCCCCCCTTCTTTGCAGTGTGCACAGATTCTGTGTGCTCACTCATCAGCCTCGCCACCTCCTCTGCAGTCTGTACACATTCTGTGTGCACACCTCTTAGCCTCACCACCTCCTGTGCAGTGTAGACAGATTCTGTGTGCACAATCCTCAACCTTGCCCACCTTCACTGCAGTGTGTACAGATTCTTTATGCAGACTCCTCAGCCTCGCCCACCTCCTCTGCAGTACAGATCCTGTGTGCACACTCCTCAGCCTCGCCCACCCCCTCTCCAGTACAGATTCTGTGTGCACACTCCTGAGCCTTGCCTCCCTCCTCTGCAGTTTGTACAGATTCTGAGTGCACATTCCCTACCCTCGCCACGTCCTTTGCAGTCTGTACAGATTCTGTGTGCACGCTTCTCAGCCTCGCCACATCCTCTGCAGTGTGTACAGATTCTGTGTGCACACTCCTCAGCCTCGCCCACCTCCTCTGCAGTGTGGACAGATTCTGTATGCTCACTCCTTAGCCTTGCCCTCCTTCTTTGCAGTGTGCACAGATTCTGTGTGCTCACTCCTCAGCCTCGCTACCTCCTCTGCAGTCTGTACAGATTCTGTGTGCACACCTCTTAGCCTCGCCACTTCCTGTGCAGTGTAGACAGATTCTGTGTGCACAATCCTTAGCCTTGCCCACATTCACTGCCGTGTTTACAGATTCTTTATGCACACTCCTCAGCCTCGCCCACCTCCTCTCCGGTACAGATTCTTTGTGCACACTCCTCAGTCTTGCCCCCCTCTTCTGCAGTGCGTACAGATTCTGTGTGCACACTCCTCAGCCTTGCCTCCCTCCTCTGCAGTTTGTACAGATTCTGAGTGCACACTCCTTACCTTCGCCACATCCTCTGCAGTCTGTACAGATTCTGTGTGCACGCTTCTCAGCCTCGCCACGTCCTCTGCAGTGTGTACAGATTCTGTGTGCACACTCCTCAGCCTCGCCCACCTTCACTGAAGTGTGTACAGATTCTGTGTGCACACTCCTCAGCCTCGCCCACCTCCTCTGCAGTACAGATTCTTTGTGCAGACTCCTCAGCCTTGCCCACCTCCTCTCCAGTACAGATTCTGTGTGCACACTCCTCAGCCTTGCCTCCCTCCTCTGCAGTTTGTACAGATTCTGAGTACACACTCCTTACCCTTGCCACGTCCTCTGAAGTGTGTACAGATTCTGTGTGCACACTACTCAGCCTTGCCCCCTTCTTTGCAGTGTGCACAGATTCTATGTGCTCACTCCTCAGCTTTACCACCTCCTCTGCAATCTGTACAGATTCTGTGTGCACACCTCTTAGCCTCGCCACCTCCTGTGCAGTGTAGACAGATTCTGTATGCACACTCCTCAGCCTTGCCCACCTTCACTGAAGTGTGTACAGATTCTGTGTGCACACTCCTCAGCCTCGCCCACCTCCTCTGCAGTACAGATTCTTTGTGCACACTCCTCAGTCTTGCCCCCCTCTTCTGCAGTGCGTACAGATTCTGTGTGCACACTCCTCAGCCTTGTCTCCCTCCTCTGCAGTTTGTACAGATTCTGAGTGCACACTCCTTACCTTCGCCACATCCTCTGCAGTCTGTACAGATTCTGTGTGCACGCTTCTCAGCCTCGCCACGTCCTCTGCAGTGTGTACAGATTCTGTGTCCACACTCCTCAGCCTCGCCCACCTCCTCTGCAGTGTGGACAGATTCTGTATGCTCACTCCTCAGCCTTGCCCCCCTTCTTTGCAGTGTGCACAGATTCTGTGTGCTCACTCATCAGCCTCGCCACCTCCTCTGTAGTCTGTACAGATTCTGCGTGCACAACTCTTATTCTCGCCACCTCCTGTGCAGTGTAGACAGATTCTGTGTGCACAATCCTCAGCCTTGCCCACCTTCACTGCAGTGTGTACAGATGCTTTATGCAGACTCCTCAGCCTCGCCCACCTCCTCTGCAGTACAGATTCTGTGTGCACACTCCTCAGCCTCGCCCACCTCCTCTCCAGTACAGATTCTGTGTGCACACTCCTCAGCCTTGTCTCCCTCCTCTGCAGTTTGTACAGATTCTGAGTACACACTCCTTACCCTTGCCATGTCCTCCGCAGTGTGTACAGATTCTGTGTGCACACTCCTCAGCCTCGCCCACCTCCTTTGCAGTGTGGACAGATTCTGAATGCACACTCCTTAGCTTCGCCACCTCCTCTGCAGAGTGGACAGATTCTGTGTGCACACTACTCAGCCTTGCCCCCCTTCTTTACAGTGGGCACAGATTCTATGTGCTCACTCCTCAGCTTTGCCACCTCCTCTGCAATCTGTACAGATTCTGTGTGCACACCTCTTAGCCTCGCCACCTCCTGTGCAGTGTAGACAGATTCTGTGTGCACAATCCTCAGCCTTGCCCACCTTCACTGAAGTACAGATTCTTTGTGCACACTCCTCAGCCTTGCCCCCCCTCATCTGCAGTGCATACAGATTCTGTATGCACACTCCTCAGTCTCGCCCACTTCCTCTGCAGTACAGATTATTTATGCACACTCCTCAGCCTTGCCCCCTACTCTGCAGTGTGTACAGATTCTGTTTGCACACTCCTTAGCCTCACTCACCTCCTCTGCAGTCTAGACAGATTCTTACTGTACACTCCTCCACCCTTCCCACCTCCTCTGCAGTTTAGACAGATTCTCACTGTACACTCCTCTGCCTCGCCACCTCCTCTGCAGTGTGTACAGATTGGGTGCACACTCCCCAGTCTCACTACCTCCTCTGCAGTGTGTACAGATTCTGTGTGCACACTCCTCAGCCTCGCCCACCTCCTCTGCAGTGTGGACAGATTCTGTATGCTCACTCCTCAGCCTTGACCCCCTTCTTTGCAGTGTGCACAGATTCTGTGTTCTCACTCCTCAGCCTCGCCACCTCCTCTGCAGTCTGTACAGATTCTGTGTGACACCTCTTAGCCCCGCCACCTCCTGTGCAGTGTAGACAGATTCTGTGTGCACAATCCTCAGCCTTGCCCACCTTCAGTGCAGTGTGTACAGATTCTTTATGCAGACTCCTCAGCCTCGCCCACCTCCTCTGCAGTACAGATTCTGTGTGCAGACTCCTCAGCCTTGCCCACCTCCTCTCCAGTACAGATTCTGTGTGCACACTCCTCAGCCTTGCCTCCCTCCTCTGCAGTTTGTACAGATTCTGAGTACACACTCCTTACCCTTGCCACGTCCTCTGAAGTGTGTACAGATTCTGTGTGCACACTACTCAGCCTTGCCCCCTTCTTTGCAGTGTTCACAGATTCTATGTGCTCACTCCTCAGCTTTACCACCTCCTCTGCAATCTGTACAGATTCTGTGTGCACACCTCTTAGCCTCGCCACCTCCTGTGCAGTGTAGACAGATTCTGTATGCACACTCCTCAGCCTCGCCCACCTCCTCTGCAGTACAGATTCTTTATGCACACTCCTCAGCCTTGCCCCCCTCCTCTGCAGTGTGTACAGATTCTGTTTGCACACTCCTTAGCCTCACTCACCTCCTCTGCAGTCTAGACAGATTCTTACTGTACACTCCTCCACCCTTCCCACCTCCTCTGCAGTTTAGACAGATTCTCACTGTACACTCCTCTGCCTCGCCTCCTCCTCTGCAGTGTGTACAGATTGTGTGCACACTCCCCAGTCTCACCACCTCCTCTGCAGTGTGTACAGATTCTGTATGGTCACTCCTCAGCCTCGTCCACCTCCTCTGCAGTGTGCACAGATTCTGTGTTCTCACTCCTCAGCCTCGCCACGTCCTCTGCAGTCTGTACAGATTCTGTGTTACACCTCTTAGCCCCGCCACCTCCTGTGCAGTGTAGACAGATTCTGTGTGCACAATCCTCAGCCTTGCCCACCTTCAGTGCAGTGTGTACAGATTCTTTATGCAGACTCCTCAGCCTCGCCCACCTCCTCTGCAGTACAGATTCTGTGTGCAGACTCCTCAGCCTTGCCCACCTCCTCTCCAGTACAGATTCTGTGTGCACACTCCTCAGCCTTGCCTCCCTCCTCTGCAGTTTGTACAGATTCTGAGTACACACTCCTTACCCTTGCCACGTCCTCTGAAGTGTGTACAGATTCTGTGTGCACACTACTCAGCCTTGCCCCCTTCTTTGCAGTGTGCACAGATTCTATGTGCTCACTCCTCAGCTTTACCACCTCCTCTGCAATCTGTACAGATTCTGTGTGCACACCTCTTAGCCTCGCCACCTCCTGTGCAGTGTAGACAGATTCTGTATGCACACTCCTCAGCCTTGCCCACCTTCACTGAAGTGTGTACAGATTCTGTGTGCACACTCCTCAGCCTCGCCCACCTCCTCTGCAGTACAGATTCTTTGTGCACACTCCTCAGTCTTGCCCCCCTCTTCTGCAGTGCGTACAGATTCTGTATGCTCACTCCTCAGCCTTGACCCCCTTCTTTGCAGTGTGCACAGATTCTGTGTTCTCACTCCTCAGCCTCGCCACCTCCTCTGCAGTCTGTACAGATTCTGTGTGACACCTCTTAGCCCCGCCACCTCCTGTGCAGTGTAGACAGATTCTGTGTGCACAATCCTCAGCCTTGCCCACCTTCAGTGCAGTGTGTACAGATTCTTTATGCAGACTCCTCAGCCTCGCCCACCTCCTCTGCAGTACAGATTCTGTGTGCAGACTCCTCAGCCTTGCCCACCTCCTCTCCAGTACAGATTCTGTGTGCACACTCCTCAGCCTTGCCTCCCTCCTCTGCAGTTTGTACAGATTCTGAGTACACACTCCTTACCCTTGCCACGTCCTCTGAAGTGTGTACAGATTCTGTGTGCACACTACTCAGCCTTGCCCCCTTCTTTGCAGTGTTCACAGATTCTATGTGCTCACTCCTCAGCTTTACCACCTCCTCTGCAATCTGTACAGATTCTGTGTGCACACCTCTTAGCCTCGCCACCTCCTGTGCAGTGTAGACAGATTCTGTATGCACACTCCTCAGCCTCGCCCACCTCCTCTGCAGTACAGATTCTTTATGCACACTCCTCAGCCTTGCCCCCCTCCTCTGCAGTGTGTACAGATTCTGTTTGCACACTCCTTAGCCTCACTCACCTCCTCTGCAGTCTAGACAGATTCTTACTGTACACTCCTCCACCCTTCCCACCTCCTCTGCAGTTTAGACAGATTCTCACTGTACACTCCTCTGCCTCGCCTCCTCCTCTGCAGTGTGTACAGATTGTGTGCACACTCCCCAGTCTCACCACCTCCTCTGCAGTGTGTACAGATTCTGTATGGTCACTCCTCAGCCTCGTCCACCTCCTCTGCAGTGTGCACAGATTCTGTGTTCTCACTCCTCAGCCTCGCCACGTCCTCTGCAGTCTGTACAGATTCTGTGTTACACCTCTTAGCCCCGCCACCTCCTGTGCAGTGTAGACAGATTCTGTGTGCACAATCCTCAGCCTTGCCCACCTTCAGTGCAGTGTGTACAGATTCTTTATGCAGACTCCTCAGCCTCGCCCACCTCCTCTGCAGTACAGATTCTGTGTGCAGACTCCTCAGCCTTGCCCACCTCCTCTCCAGTACAGATTCTGTGTGCACACTCCTCAGCCTTGCCTCCCTCCTCTGCAGTTTGTACAGATTCTGAGTACACACTCCTTACCCTTGCCACGTCCTCTGAAGTGTGTACAGATTCTGTGTGCACACTACTCAGCCTTGCCCCCTTCTTTGCAGTGTGCACAGATTCTATGTGCTCACTCCTCAGCTTTACCACCTCCTCTGCAATCTGTACAGATTCTGTGTGCACACCTCTTAGCCTCGCCACCTCCTGTGCAGTGTAGACAGATTCTGTATGCACACTCCTCAGCCTCGCCCACCTCCTCTGCAGTACAGATTCTTTATGCACACTCCTCAGCCTTGCCCCCCTCCTCTGCAGTGTGTACAGATTCTGTTTGCACACTCCTTAGCCTCAATCACCTCCTCTGCAGTCTAGACAGATTCTTACTGTACACTCCTCCACCCTTCCCACCTCCTCTGCAGTTTAGACAGATTCTCACTGTACACTCCTCTGCCTCGCCTCCTCCTCTGCAGTGTGTACAGATTGTGTGCACACTCCCCAGTCTCACCACCTCCTCTGCAGTGTGTACAGATTCTGTATGGTCACTCCTCAGCCTCGTCCACCTCCTCTGCAGTGTGCACAGATTCTGTGTTCTCACTCCTCAGCCTCGCCACCTCCTCTGCAGTCTGTACAGATTCTGTGTGACACCTCTTAGCCCCGCCACCTCCTGTGCAGTGTAGACAGATTCTGTGTGCACAATCCTCAGCCTTGCCCACCTTCAGTGCAGTGTGTACAGATTCTTTATGCAGACTCCTCAGCCTCTCCCACCTCCTCTGCAGTACAGATTCTGTGTGCAGACTCCTCAGCCTTGCCCACCTCCTCTCCAGTACAGATTCTGTGTGCCCACTCCTCAGCCTTGCCTCCCTCCTCTGCAGTTTGTACAGATTCTGAGTACACAGTCCTTACCCTTGCCACGTCCTCTGCAGTGTGTACAGATTCTGTGTGCACACTCCTCAGCCTCGCCCACCTCCTTTGCGGTGTGGACAGATTCTGAATGCACACTCCTTAGCTTCGCCACCTCCTCTGCAGTGTGGACAGATTCTGTGTGCACACTACTCAGCCTTGCCCCCCTTCTTTGCAGTGTGCACAGATTCTATGTGCTCACTCCTCAGCTTTGCCACCTCCTCTGCAATCTGTACAGATTCTGTGTGCACACCTCTTAGCCTCGCCACCTCCTGTGCAGTGTAGACAGATTCTGTGTGCACAATCCTCAGCCTTGCCCACCTTCACTGAAGTACAGATTCTTTGTGCACACTCCTCAGCCTTGCCCCCCTCATCTGCAGTGCATACAGATTCTGTATGCACACTCCTCAGCCTCGCCCACCTCCTCTGCAGTACAGATTCTTTATGCACACTCCTCAGCCTTGCCCCCCTCCTCTGCAGTGTGTACAGATTCTGTTTGCACACTCCTTAGCCTCACTCATCTCCTCTGCAGTCTAGACAGATTCTTACTGTACACTCCTCCACCCTTCCCACCTCCTCTGCAGTTTAGACAGATTCTCACTGTACACTCCTCTGCCTCGCCTCCTCCTCTGCAGTGTGTACAGATTGTGTGCACACTCCCCAGTCTCACCACCTCCTCTGCAGTGTGTACAGGGTCTGTGTGCACACTCCTCAGCCTCGCCCACCTCCTCTGCAGTGTGGACTGATTCTGTATGCTCACTCCTCAGCCTTGACCCCCTTCTTTGCAGTGTGCAAAGATTCTGTGTTCTCACTCCTCAGCCTCGCCACCTCCTCTGCAGTCTGTACAGATTCTTTGTGACACCTCTTAGCCTCGCCACCTCCTGTGCAGTGTAGACAGATTCTGTGTGCACAATCCTCAGCCTTGCCCACCTTCAGTGCAGTGTGTACAGATTCTTTATGCAGACTCCTCAGCCTCGCCCACCTCCTCTGCAGTACAGATTCTGTGTGCAGACTCCTCAGCCTTGCCCACCTCCTCTCCAGTACAGATTATGTGTGCACACTCCTCAGCCTTGCCTCCCTCCTCTGCAGTTTGTACAGATTCTGAGTGCACACTCCTTACCCTCGCCACGTTCTCTGCAGTCTTTACAGATTCTGTGTGCACGCTTCTCAGCCTTGCCACGTCCTCTGCAGTCTGTACATATTCTGTGTGCACACTCCTCAGCCTCGCTCACCTCCTCTGCAGTGTGGACAGATTCTGTATGCTCACTCCTCAGCCTTGTCCCCCACTCTTTGCAGTGTGCACAGATTCTGTGTGCTCACTCCTCAGCCTCGCCACCTCCTCTGCAGTCTGTACAGATTCTGTGTGACACCTCTTAGCCTCGCCACCTCCTGTGCAGTGTAGACAGATTCTGTGTGTACAATCCTCAGCCTTGCCCACCTTCACTGCAGTGTGTACAGATTCTTTATGCAGACTCCACAGCCTCGCCCACCTCCTCTGTAGTACAGATTCTGTGTGCACACTCCTCAGCCTCGCCCACCTCCTCCCCAGTACAGATTCTGTGTGCAGACTCCTCAGCCTTGCCTCCCTCCTCTGCAGTTTGTATAGATTCTGAGTGCACACTCCTTTCCCTCGCCACGTCCTCTGCAGTCTGTACAGATTCTGTGTGCACACTCCTCAGCCTCGCCCACCTCCTCCCCAGTACAGATTCTGTTTGCAGACTCCTCAGCCTTGCCTCCCTCCTCTGCAGTGTGTACAGATTCTGTTTGCACACTCCTTAGCCTCACTCACCTCCTCTGCAGTCTAGACAGATTCTTACTGTACACTCCTCCACCCTTCCCACCTCCTCTGCAGTTTAGACAGATTCTCACTGTACACTCCTCTGCCTCGCCTCCTCCTCTGCAGTGTGTACAGATTGTGTGCACACTCCCCAGTCTCCCCACCTCCTCTGCAGTGTGTACAGATTCTGTATGGTCACTCCTCAGCCTCGTCCACCTCCTCTGCAGTGTGCACAGATTCTGTGTTCTCACTTCTCAGCCTCGCCACCTCCTCTGCAGTCTGTACAGATTCTGTGTGACACCTCTTAGCCCCGCCACCTCCTGTGCAGTGTAGACAGATTCTGTGTGCACAATCCTCAGCCTTGCCCACCTTCAGTGCCGTGTGTACAGATTCTTTACGCAGACTCCTCAGCCTCGCCCACCTCCTCTGCAGTACAGATTCTGTGTGCAGACTCCTCAGCCTTGCCCACCTCCTCTCCAGTACAGATTCTGTGTGCACACTCCTCAGCCTTGCCTCCCTCCTCTGCAGTTTGTACAGATTCTGAGTACACACTCCTTACCCTTGCCACGTCCTCTGAAGTGTGTACAGATTCTGTGTGCACACTACTCAGCCTTGCCCCCTTCTTTGCAGTGTGCACAGATTCTATGTGCTCACTCCTCAGCTTTACCACCTCCTCTGCAATCTGTACAGATTCTGTGTGCACACCTCTTAGCCTCGCCACCTCCTGTGCAGTGTAGACAGATTCTGTATGCACACTCCTCAGCCTCGCCCACCTCCTCTGCAGTACAGATTCTTTATGCACACTCCTCAGCCTTGCCCCCCTCCTCTGCAGTGTGTACAGATTCTGTTTGCACACTCCTTAGCCTCACTCACCTCCTCTGCAGTCTAGACAGATTCTTACTGTACACTCCTCCACCCTTCCCACCTCCTCTGCAGTTTAGACAGATTCTCACTGTACACTCCTCTGCCTCGCCTCCTCCTCTGCAGTGTGTACAGATTGTGTGCACACTCCCCAGTCTCACCACCTCCTCTGCAGTGTGTACAGATTCTGTATGGTCACTCCTCAGCCTCGTCCACCTCCTCTGCAGTGTGCACAGATTCTGTGTTCTCACTCCTCAGCCTCGCCACCTCCTCTGCAGTCTGTACAGATTCTGTGTGACACCTCTTAGCCCCGCCACCTCCTGTGCAGTGTAGACAGATTCTGTGTGCACAATCCTCAGCCTTGCCCACCTTCAGTGCAGTGTGTACAGATTCTTTATGCAGACTCCTCAGCCTCGCCCACCTCCTCTGCAGTACAGATTCTGTGTGCAGACTCCTCAGCCTTGCCCACCTCCTCTCCAGTACAGATTCTGTGTGCCCACTCCTCAGCCTTGCCTCCCTCCTCTGCAGTTTGTACAGATTCTGAGTACACACTCCTTACCCTTGCCACGTCCTCTGCAGTGTGTACAGATTCTGTGTGCACACTCCTCAGCCTCGCCCACCTCCTTTGCAGTGTGGACAGATTCTGAATGCACACTCCTTAGCTTCGCCACCTCCTCTGCAGTGTGGACAGATTCTGTGTGCACACTACTCAGCCTTGCCCCCCTTCTTTGCAGTGTGCACAGATTCTATGTGCTCACTCCTCAGCTTTGCCACCTCCTCTGCAATCTGTACAGATTCTGTGTGCACACCTCTTAGCCTCGCCACCTCCTGTGCAGTGTAGACAGATTCTGTGTGCACAATCCTCAGCCTTGCCCACCTTCACTGAAGTACAGATTCTTTGTGCACACTCCTCAGCCTTGCCCCCCTCATCTGCAGTGCATACAGATTCTGTATGCACACTCCTCAGCCTCGCCCACCTCCTCTGCAGTACAGATTCTTTATGCACACTCCTCAGCCTTGCCCCCCTCCTCTGCAGTGTGTACAGATTCTGTTTGCACACTCCTTAGCCTCACTCATCTCCTCTGCAGTCTAGACAGATTCTTACTGTACACTCCTCCACCCTTCCCACCTCCTCTGCAGTTTAGACAGATTCTCACTGTACACTCCTCTGCCTCGCCTCCTCCTCTGCAGTGTGTACAGATTGTGTGCACACTCCCCAGTCTCACCACCTCCTCTGCAGTGTGTACAGGGTCTGTGTGCACACTCCTCAGCCTCGCCCACCTCCTCTGCAGTGTGGACTGATTCTGTATGCTCACTCCTCAGCCTTGACCCCCTTCTTTGCAGTGTGCACAGATTCTGTGTTCTCACTCCTCAGCCTCGCCACCTCCTCTGCAGTCTGTACAGATTCTTTGTGACACCTCTTAGCCTCGCCACCTCCTGTGCAGTGTAGACAGATTCTGTGTGCACAATCCTCAGCCTTGCCCACCTTCAGTGCAGTGTGTACAGATTCTTTATGCAGACTCCTCAGCCTCGCCCACCTCCTCTGCAGTACAGATTCTGTGTGCAGACTCCTCAGCCTTGCCCACCTCCTCTCCAGTACAGATTATGTGTGCACACTCCTCAGCCTTGCCTCCCTCCTCTGCAGTTTGTACAGATTCTGAGTGCACACTCCTTACCCTCGCCACGTTCTCTGCAGTCTTTACAGATTCTGTGTGCACGCTTCTCAGCCTTGCCACGTCCTCTGCAGTCTGTACATATTCTGTGTGCACACTCCTCAGCCTCGCTCACCTCCTCTGCAGTGTGGACAGATTCTGTATGCTCACTCCTCAGCCTTGCCCCCCACTCTTTGCAGTGGGCACAGATTCTGTGTGCTCACTCCTCAGCCTCGCCACCTCCTCTGCAGTCTGTACAGATTCTGTGTGACACCTCTTGGCCTCGCCACCTCCTGTGCAGTGTAGACAGATTCTGTGTGTACAATCCTCAGCCTTGCCCACCTTCACTGCAGTGTGTACAGATTCTTTATGCAGACTCCACAGCCTCGCCCACCTCCTCTGTAGTACAGATTCTGTGTGCACACTCCTCAGCCTCGCCCACCTCCTCCCCAGTACAGATTCTGTGTGCAGACTCCTCAGCCTTGCCTCCCTCCTCTGCAGTTTGTATAGATTCTGAGTGCACACTCCTTTCCCTCGCCACGTCCTCTGCAGTCTGTACAGATTCTGTGTGCACACTCCTCAGCCTCGCCCACCTCCTCCCCAGTACAGATTCTGTGTGCAGACTCCTCAGCCTTGCCTCCCTCCTCTGCAGTTTGTATAGATTCTGAGTGCACACTCCTTTCCCTTGCCACGTCCTCTACAGTGTGTACAGATTGTGTGTGCACACTCCTCAGACTCACCCACCTCCTCTGCAGTGTGGACAGATTCTGGATGCTCACTCCTCAGCCTTGCCCCCCTTCTTTGCAGTGTGCACAGATTCTGTGTTCTCACTCCTCAGCCTCGCCACCTCCTCTGCAGTCTGTACAGATTCTGTGTGACACCTCTTAGCCTCGCCACCTCCTGTGCAGTGTAGACAGATTCTGTGTGCACAGTCCTCAGCCTTGCCCACCTTCACTGCAGTGTGTACAGATTCTTTATGCACACTCCTCAGCCTCGCCCACCTCCTCTGCAGTACAGATTCTGTGTGCACACTCCTCAGCCTTGCCTCCCTCCTCTGCAGTTTGTACAGATTCTGAGTGCACACTCCTTACCCTTGCCACGTCCTCTGCAGTCTGTACAGATTCTGTGTGCACGCTTCTCAGCCTCGCCACGTCCTCTGCAGTGTGTACAGATTCTGTGTACACACTCCTCAGCCCCGCCCACCTCCTCTGCAGTGTGGACAGATTCTGTATGCTTACTCCTCAGCCTTGCCCCCCTTCTTTGCAGTGTGCACAGATTCTGCGTGCTCACTCCTCAGCCTCGCCACCTCCTCTGCAGTCTGTATAGATTCTGTGTGCACACCTCTTAGCCTCGCCACCTCCTATGCAGTGTAGACAGATTCTGTGTGCACAATCCTCAACCTTGCCCACCTTCACTGCAGTGTGTACAGATGCTTTATGCAGACTCCTCAGCCTCGCCACCTGCTATGCAGTGCAGACAGATTCTCTATGCACACTCATCAGCCTTTCCCCCCTCCTCTGCAGTGTGTACAGATTCTGTGTGCACACCCCTCAGCTTGCCCTCCTCCTCTGCAGTGTGTACAGATTCTGTGTGCACACTCCTTAGCCTCGTCCACCTCCTCTGCAGTCTAGCTAGATTCTCACTGTACACTCCTCCACCTCACGCACCTCCTTTCCAGTCTAGGCAGATTCTCAATGTACAGTCCTCCACTCTGCCCACCTCCTCTGCAGTTTAGACAGATTCTCACTGTACACTCCTCCGCCCCGCCCACCTCCTCTGCAGTTTAGACAGATTTGCATTGTACACTCCTGTACCCCACCCTCCTCCTTTGCCATCAAGGCAGATTTTCACTGTACGCTTCTGTGACTCGCCAACCTACTCTGCAGTCTAGAGAGATTTTCAACTGTACACTCCTTCACCCCGACCACCTACTCTCCAGTCTAGGCTGATTCTCACTGTACACTCTTCTACCCTGCCCACCTCCTTGGCAGTCTAGACAGATTCTCGCTGTACTCTGCTCCACCCCACCCACCTCCTCCGCAGAATAGGCAGATTCTCACTGTACACTCCTCTTGCCCTCCCACCTCCTCTGCAGTCAAAGCAGATTTTCATTGTACACTCCTCCGCCTCCCCCACCTCCTCTGCAGTCTAGGTAGATTCTGATTGTACACTCCTCCACCTCGGTTGTATGATAGAACCATGCATGACAGAATCACACATGGCTTAACAACGTGGTCGGAACCACAGCCGTTTCTTTACCACGGATGCCTTTTCCATGCAAGCCTTTACAACAAATTTCCTTGAAAAAGCATGCTTTGCAAAGGTATATGTGGTGACAACATGCGTGGTTGCTTGATACATCCCCACAACCCCCTTACCACCACCCCAAACTCTAAAACCTACTCTGTCCTAAAAACTACCCCATCCTGTCCTAAAAACTACCCTGACCTCCCGCCCTAAACCCTAAAACGTACCCTGTCCTAAAAACTACTGCACCCTGTCCTAAAAACTACCCGACCCCGCCCTAAACCCTAAAAACTACCCCACCCTGTCCTAAAAACTACCCCAAACCTCCACCCACACCCTAACCATACCCTGTCCTGTCAACTACCCTGCCTTAAACCCTAAAACCTACCCCACCCAGTCCCCAAAACTACCATGCCCCCATGCCCTGAACCCTAAAACCTACCCCGCCATCTTCTAAAAACTGTCCCACCCCCGCCCCTGTCCTGAACCCTAAAACCTACCCTGTCCTAAAAACTACCCTACCCTGTCCTAAAAACCTCCCCTCCCCAGCCCTGAACCCTAAAACCTACCCCACCCTGTCCTACAAACGACCCGACCCCCTACTCTAAAACCTACCCTGTCCCAAAAAGTGCCTCACCCTATCCAAAAATCTACCCGACCCCCGCCCCTACACCTGCCCTCAACCCTAAAACCTACCCTGCCCTGCCCTGTCCTAACAACTACCCTGACCCCTGCCCTAAATCCTACCCCACCGTCTGCTAAAACCTACCCCACCCTGTCCTAAAAACTACCCTGAGCCCCCCCCCCGGAACCCTAAAACCTACCCCACCCTGTCCTAAAAACTACCCTGAGCCCCCCCCCCCCGGAACCCTAAAACTTACCTCACCCTGTCCTAAAAACTACCCCGCCCTGTCCTTAAAAATCCCCCCACCGGTCCAGCCCCACTTACCCAGCCTCCGCGTTCCTTTCCCAGCTGTTCTTGCTGTGTTCCTGAACCACTCATATGCATGGTGCCCTAACAGGCACATTCAGACAAGCGTCGTAACGCTTGCATGGCTACCATACTCGTTGCTCGGGCTGCATAGAAAAGGCCGTTTTCCCTCCGCCTCGCCCACCTCCTCTGCAGGCTACGCAGATTCACACCGTGCACTCCCACGTGTCCCTTACCTCCTCTGCAGTATAGGCAGATTCTCTATGCACAACCTGCTGCCTCACCAACATCCTATGCAGTTCTGGGTGATCTCCCTGCACACTCAGCCGGGCAGACTCTTCATGCTCACTTCTCCCTCTCACCCACCTTCAGTGCAGTTCTGGGCACATTCTTAACTCACAGTTCTCTGCCTAACCAGCCTCCTCTTTGGTGTTGGGCCTATTCTCTGTGCACACTCCTCTGCCTCATCCACCTCCACTGCACTGCTGGGCAGATTCCCTCTTTCCAACTTTCCACCCCACCCACATCCTCTACAGTGCTGACACTTCATTCACACCACTCCACCTGCTCCTCTTGAACTGCCGTACTGGGCACACCCCAGAATGTAGCGCCATCCAGTAATAGGGGCATTCGCTACATACATACATCCACTTATCTAGTGATGGAAAACGTGCGTCGCACATTCCCTACCGCACCAACTCTGTAGGCTCGACAGAATCCTTAAACACTCCTTCTCTCCTGCCTTCTATACAGTGCTGGGAGGACTCCATTTACACCCCCATGCACTCTCCTTGCAATGCTGGACAGCCTTTCTATTTACATCTCTCCCTGCCGTGGTGGACATCCTTTCTACTTACACCCCCCACTCATTCTCCTTGCAATGCAAGAGAGACTCTGTTTACATCCCTCCCTTTCCCTCTCCCTGCAATACTGGACAGCCTTTCTATTTACAGCCGTCTCTCTCACCCTCCCTGCAGTGCTGTGCAGCCTCTCTATTTACATTCCTCCCTCTCACTCTCCGTGCAGTGCTGGGCACCCTCACTTTTTACATCACTCCCTCTCACTCTCCGTGCAGTGCTGGGCACCCTCACTTTTTACATCACTCCCTCTCACTCTCCGTGCAGTGCTGGGCAGCCTCTGTATTGATCCCTCTCGGTCTTCCTGCAGTGTTGGGCAGCCTATTTACATCCCTCCCTCTCATCCACCCTGCAGTGCTGGGCAGCCTCTCTATTTACATCACTCCCTCTCGCTCTCCGTGCAGTGCGGGGCAGCCTCTCTATATATTACTCTCACTCTCCCTGCAGTGCTGGGAAGCCGCTCCATTGACACCCCGCCCTTTACTCACTCTCTCTGCAGTGCTGGAAAGACTCTCCCAAGGCGTACTCTTTACCTCAGCTGCTCTGTCCAGAGGTGGAAGGCTTGTCCATGTACCCCCACCCTCTTCCACCACTCTCTCTGGTGTCGGGCAGACTGTACATTCACACCCACCACCTCATCCCATCCCAGTGTTGGGCAGACCCTACAGCTCACCGACGCCCCCTACTGTGCTGGGTAGACTCTACATGCACATCCCTTCATTTCAACCCTTCTTTCCATTGGTGGGAGGATCTCCACGCCCACTCCGTTTCTACCAATCTCTTTGCAGTGTTGGACAGACTCTCCATGCACAACCTTCTGCATCTATCACCAGCTGATTGGTGGCAGATTCCCTCACCCCTCAACCTCAACAACTCCCTGCTGAGCAGGGGATTGCCTGTCCGGTGCCTCCCGCCCTCTATTGTGACAAGCGTATTTATTAATTATTTATTTTGTGTTTTTAGGTCTCGCTTCACAGGGGAGCCAGCTGCAAGGACTATTGTTACCTACTCTTTAAAATCTACACATAGTGATCCACCCATAGGAGCATTATGATCTATATCTCATCCATGCTATTCTTTTTTGGATATCATTCCGCCTCCCAAGAAGTGCTCCCATTGCAATCCAAGCAGAACAATTTTACATCTGAAAAGTACACTCATTTATCACATTGTTTATTTTTTAAAATTATTTCCTGTATGCATTTTAGAGATAATCAATCCCCTTTTACTATTTTTTTCTCTGCATTGTCAAAGCCAGTATGGTAGGCTTTACTGTGATAAACAACATTTATGCATGCAACATGCGTAAACAGCATTTGTGAATACTGTTTGCTAACACTAGCATGTCATAGCAAGACCTATTGGGTTTGCCAATGCTTGTTATGTAATGTATCTCTAACAAAAAAAATGTGTAGTGTTTTTTTACAGAGGGCACCACAATGGATGATCTCTTTACATTGAGCAGTGAGAAAACTGGAAGAAAAAAGACCAGGCAACATATTTCAAATTTATAGAACAGGCGCTAGGGCATTTTACTGAGAGTAACAATGGAGCATGTGGGGCTAATTACAGTTAATAAAGAGAAACTCTGCAAGCGCGAGGAACTAGGGATCAAATACTAAGGTATGCAGCAAGTGAATCTTAGAAGCGACTTTACTGCAGGGTAGAGGGAAAGATAGCAATGAGAGAAGTAGAGAATAGTGTTAGGTGGGAATAGATTCGAAAGGTAATAAAGTGTGAGGCAAGGGCCTACTCAGGAAGAAGGGTGTTGGGAAAGAGAGGATACGCGTACAGAGAAGTAGGAAAGATGAAGTGAGTTAAAGTTGGAATGTGGAGTGAGTTGTTGGTGAGAATGGTGAATAATATGTCAAGGTAAAGTATAAATCAAAAGCTTTTTCATTCTCTGTAGAATTGAAGGATGTTTTTTTGTCGCCTGAAGTCTTCCCTGGACAAAATTCCAGAAGGAGAGGACCATGCCAGAGTAGGACTGAGTAGCAGGCATGGTTTACATTTCTCAAAATCTGAAAACCTCTCACCACTTGAGACTTTTATTAATGATAGGATTATAGGATGGTCATTGCAGGCATATGGCTTAGAGCGTGATGCAGACAACCTTGAATTGGATTCTGGCTTATCATGCTGCTGTCTTCTAAACAAAATACAGGTAATATGGTCAAATTTTCACACGTAAAACGAGCTTTGCTGTACAATGCCTCAAGACAGACTGGTGCCGAGGTGCATTTAGAAATACCTGTAAGAATTATATTTCCATAATCCAAGTGTGATGTGACAAGTGCTTGAACTACCATACGGAAGTCGTAGCTGTCTAGGAATATCATGGACTGTCCACAGTGAAATAACCTTCACATAAATTGGGCAGTCTGCTATTCTACCCAAATTCATTGATAAGCAGTACATCAAAATATCTATACCCTTAACCGGCTCACCAATAACCATAGGTTGCTCTCACTCCAGCAATATTTGACTTCTTCCTTAAATGCCCATGTGTTCACCTGCTTAAACAATGGTTTAACATATCCCTATTAAAATTGTGCAGCTGTGTTTTAATACTTGTGCCACTCTCCCATGTGCCTTCCAGTTATATGTAAACTCGCCAACAGGTATCAACAAAAATCGCAAGGGGATGCGAATAGTCCAATCTTCCTCAGTGTTTTAAATCCGGTGAAAAATGCGAGGAGTGTGAAAGGATTGAGGCGTAATATACGCAGGAGTCCTCTACTATAGTCGTGGCCTTGTAACTAGTGGTGCAGCCTCAAAGATGTGATAGAATCCTGTATTTGGAAAAGGTCATGAGTAAAGTCTTATTCTACAAGGAATATCCAAATGCAGTAGTTAACAAGATATTTATTTAACGGATTATAGGACTATATTATTCTCAGGACCACTGAAATTACGTGATTATGTGGTTGCGGTGTCTTCGGCTTAAATCTGGATTTGCCACACTTGCCACATAATCCATCATCTTCTGAATAATTTGCAGTTTTAACAAAATGTTATTTGTATCTCAGACAGCTCAAACGTTACTAAAAATACCACCACACATTTGCCGCACTGTGGGTGGCCTTTTGACATGCAAAGGAAAGTCACCTTTCAGTTGCTGATTACTGTACTTAGGTCTTAAACTGATATTAATAAGGCGAAACCTTTGCCTAAACAGTGTTAACATCTGGTTGGGAGGTTTGCCAGGATGGACTATGTTACTTTCATCCTATACCTGCCTATTTATGTTAGGATTTGGAAAGGAACAAAAAGAAGACAAGCACTGGCAAAGCCAATAGGTTCTCGCCTATGCAAGAGCCATTGGCTTTGCCAATATGTTTTAGACATATTATACACCAGCGTGGCTGCTGTTCAGGATGGCTAAAAGTCAGTGGCATAGAGGACAGTGGTGCCGTGCATAGAGTGAAGTGGCGTAGAGTGTAGTGGAGTGGCATAGAGTGAAGTGGACGGTTGTGGGGTGGCATAGAGGCATACAATGGAGTGTATTTTTCATACAGTGGAGTGTTGTAGAATCAACTGTCTTAGAATGGAGTGGAGTAGAGTCGTGGAGTGTCATAGAGTGGAGTGTCTTGTAGTGAAGTGTCAGAGTAGAGCGTTGTGGTGTGGAGTGTCTTAGAGTGGAGTGTCGTAGAGCAAAGTAGAGTTGTGTAGAGTGGAGTTATGTAGAGTAGAGTGGTGTTGAGTGGCAATAGAGTGGAAGGGTGCAGAGTGGAGGGGCATAGGGTGAAGTGTCTTGGAGTAGAGTGGAGTATTGTGGAGTGGCACAAAGGTAGTTATTATGACATTGGCGGTGACTGTTAAAGTGGCGGTAATATCGTCAACAGGCTGGCAGTAATTACCACCAAATTATGACCATAGTGGTGATACCTCCCATAGACAGCCAATGTACCACACCGACCACCAGGGCATTAACACCACTGACCACAGCGGTAGCCATCAACAGCCAGGCGAAAGACAAGGTACTGCTTACCATATTATGACACAGCAAACCGCCACGATTTCCCGGGTGGTACCAACGCCATCAAAAGCCTGGCGGAAACACTGCACAGACAATGAAAGACTCACCATCAGAGACACAGAGAAGACCTCTGCCGCCATGGAACTGGAACTTCAAGTCTTCCCAATGATTTTCTACACCATGGTCCACCAGGAACACCAACGCCGACGATGACGGTGATTACAGCCACCTAGCACACAAGGAAGGGAGGGAGGAAAAGGAGAGTGACACACACACGCACAACACACATGATTCACACACACACCATACACACAACCAACTGCAGAGTAAAACCAATGTCACAGGACACACGTCTAATTAAAACAAGGACCACATTGAGCTGTAACTGATACTGTAATATGATGCCAACAGCCGCCATATTGTCCATGCGATAAAAAAAACAGGCGTCAATGTCTAGAAATGGCCAATGGCCAGTCCAAAGTACAAAAGGTCCACATGGCCACAGGGTACAGTCCAAGCCCCAACTTGATTCATGACAGTATCCGGACGGACTTCACTGTGCAGGGGCATCATGTTGGAAACTGGCAGGCACCTCAGGGGGAGGAGGTGGGGGCACTTCAGCTGAAGTGGGGAACATGCCCACTGGTTCTGGAGGGGGCTCCTTGCCCAGTAGTCTCTGGAAGGGAGTGTTAGGTCACAGTCTCTGAAGTGGGGAACATGCCCACTGGTTCTGGAGGGGGCTCTTTGCCCAGTAGTCTCTGGAGTGGAGTGTTAGGCCACAGTCTCTGAAGCGGGGAACATGCCAACTGGTTGTGGAGGGGGCTCCTTGCCCAATAGTCTCTGGAGGGGAGTGTGAGGCCACAGTCTCTGAAGCGGGGAACATGCCCACTGGTTCTGGAGGGGGCTCCTTGCCCAATAGTCTCTGGGGATGAGTGTTAGGCCACAGTCTTCGAAGTGGGGAACATGCCCACTGGTTCTGGAGGGGGCTCCTTGCCCAATTCTCCCTAGTGGGTGGCCTGCATGCCCTGTGCTGGAAGTGAGGGCTCCTTGTCCACTGCTGGTGGAGGTGTGCCCCTGGCTGCCTCTGCTGCAGGTGAGGGCTCCTTGCCCACTGCTGGTGGAGGTGTGACCCTGGCTGCCTCTGCTGGAGGTGAGGGCTCCTTGCCTACTGCTGGTGGAGGGGACTCTTGCCTCTCTGTGCTGGTGGAGTGGGATCCTTCCCTTTCTTGTCTATGGAGTGGGATCCTTCCCTTTCTTGGGTGTTGGAGTGGGATCCTTCCCTTTCTTGCCTCCATGACTAGGAAGTACCTCCACTGTCCCCCTTCTCATGTCTCTTGGTTTTCATCACCCTAGTCCTCCCTTTTTGAGGCGGAGGTGTGCTCACAGTAGGAGTGGCAGCCGTCACACTCTGGGCCCCTTTGTGCCAGTAGCTGAATATTTGATGGGAGCAGTCGCAGACTGTTTGGCTGAGGTGCTGCGCTGGGTCGTTGGGACCCTGCTCTTATGGGCAGGACTGGGGTAGGAGGGGGAGGGAAGAGGTCAAGATGGGGAAGGAAAAGCTTCTTAGGGACGTTGGGGCGGGATGTAGGAGGAGGGATGGGAGTGGAGGTTGAGGGAGTGCTTGTCGGAGGTGTACGTCTGCTGGACTTGGGAGCAGATGCATGGGCAGTGTGCTAGTGTGAGGTGGATGGCTGTTGGGAGTCTGAGTGCGTGCATTTGTGTCTCTTCGGAGGGGGGTGCAGACAGGGTGAGAGAGGACAAAGGGGACCCGTGGATGGATGTTGTGGAGGTGTCTGCAAGTGAGGTGTGTGTGCTGCTTGATGTGGTGATGGTGGTGGTGGCTATTGATGCAGTGCATGCAGTTGTGAGTGCGGATGTGACTGTGAGGGAGGAGGAGGGGGAGACAGTGGAGGCAGTGGATGTTGTTGTGTGTGCAACTGTCTGTTGTTTGTGTGAGTGCTTGTGGCCTGAAGTGTGCTGCCTGTGTTTGACTGTGCTACTCTTGTCTGATGTTTTGTGTGCATGCTTGTCTCTATGTGTGCCTGGGATGGGTTGGGGTTGAGGAGACTGGGACTAGGAAGTGGTAGTTGGAGGGGGGACAGTAGGAACAGAGACACTGGCTGCCAGTAGAGAGGAGGCCAGACCCTGAAATGATCTCTGTAGGGTCGCCAACCCACAGTGGATGCCCTTCAGGTATGCATTGCATTGTTGCATCTGGGATGCCAGCCCCTGGATGGCAATCACTATGGTTGACTGCCCTACAGAGATGTATCTCAGGAGGTCAATAGCCTCCTCACTGAGGGCAGCAGGGCTCACTGGGGCAGGGCCTGAGGTGCCTGGGGCGAAGGAGATGCCCACCCTCCTGGGTGAGCGGGCACAGCCAATACGTTGGAGGGCTACAGGGAGGGTGGTGCTGGTACGAGGGATGTCGGCTGTACCTGTAGCTGGGGTGGTCCCAGAGGTGTCCGCCACCACCAGGGAGCTACCATCGGAGGAGGAATCAGAGTCAGTGTTGTCACCTCCTGTCCCCACCGTGGTGCTCCCCTCGCCCTCCGTCCTATTGGTCCCCTCGGCGTCGGTGGACTCAGCCTCCTGGGTCCTGTGGGATGCAGCACCCTCAGTCGCTGGTGCCCCTGCTCCTCTGCCAGATGATGCTAATGCACATATGGACAGGATGACAGAAGAAAATGGGGGGGAGGAGAGAGAAAGGGAGCACTGGGTCAATACAGCACCAGCACCACAGATGGCATACACGTTACCATCACACACAGGGATCAGGCTTGAGCACTAAGCATCGCACTGGCATTCCATTGGCTAGGTACCACAGCAAGATGAGAGCCAACCACTGCCAACTGCACCCCTCCTGGGACCCACTAAGCGCTGTCTGACCTGGAATGCCACCTAGCTAGATTACAAGTTTTTGCTGTACACCCATTTGCCTTGAGCTGGACCACGCAGCAAATGTCTGAGCTGACATTAAGGGGCTCAAGCACCCGTACAGCTCTGGGTAGGCCACCTCCAGTATGCAGGCCATCAAGGGGGTAAGGTTCTGATGGGCACCCCTCCCCCCCAGGGGTAAGGTTCTGATGGGCACCCCTCCCCCCCAACTCCGCAGTCTTTCGGGCCCAGCGTCTCAGGTCCTCCCACCTTTTTCTACAGTGGGTGCTCCGCTTGCTGTAGAACCCCAGGGTCCCCTGTCCTTGGCGATGGCCCGCCACAATCCCTTCTTCTATGGGCGCTGACCTGCAGAGGTAATACAGACAGGAGGACACCATTAAACATACAATCCAGCCTGTCACACATATGGCCCACAAATACCATTTCCATCACCCGGCACCCACCATGTACACTACCACCAAACACCCCCCCCCCAACCCCACCAGTTGACACGCTGCTAGCATACACATCTCCATGCAACCTTGTCACATGCATCGTGCCCATGGTGTACTCACCTGTTGGTCTGGAGACACATACAGCTGTCCATACAGGGGTAGGACCCCATCCACCAGGCGCTCCAACTCCTCCAAAGTGAAGGCAGGGGCCCTTTCCCCGGTCACACGGGCCATGGCAGGATCCAGACACAGGTCACAGCAGCACACGCAGTGTAAGTGTAGTCCTGTGGAAAGTCAGAAATCAAGTGAGGTTGTAGACAGAAAATGGCGGTCACGTCCGCGGCAGTGTACACCATCACCGCCGCCGGTGATCCCCATTGGCCACTGTACTCCATAGAGCCCCATTTTAGCCAAAGAGGAGTAGCACAGCAAGACTGCCTTCCGCCATGACGTCCAACTCTGGCGGAGTTACCTCACTTCCACCTGTCCCTACATACAGGACAGGCAGTCGCCATTTTTAGGTGGTGTGCAACATTTTGAAAATTGAGAACTGCGTCATTGCTGTAAATCGCACATACATTGCCATTCACATTGTCCCATCACATAAATGCTCTATGTACACTGAGGTGGTGGTTCCATTGTTCAATTTGTGACACCCTACTCACTCTTGTGTCCCTTAGATACCTACCACTGCAGAAGGATAGGAGGAGGAGACAAGATCCTGGGTACAGACCCCTTGTGGACTTGGCTACACTGGCGGACAGGAATATAATACTGACCTATAGACTGTGCAGGGCCACAATCACAGAGCTGTGTGCACAATTGGACCCTGATCTGATATCAGCTATCTGTCATCCCACTGGGATCCCCCCTCTTGTGCAAGTGCTATCAGTGCTCCATTTCCTGGCAACTGGTTCTTTCCAAGTGACAGTGGGCTTGGCAGCAGGAATGTCACAGCCAATGTTCTCAATCGTGCTGGCTAGGCTTTTGTCTGCCTTGGTCAAACACATGTGCAGCTACATCGCTTTCCCCCAGGTGGAAGATTTGGACACTGTGAAGGCAGGATTCTATGCAATGGGACATATACCAAATATTATTGGTGCGATTGACGGAACACATATTGCGTTTGTCACCACCCTCTCCTCATCCCTCCCTCGTGCCAATGAACAGGTGTTCAGAAATCGGAAGAGTTTCCACTCACTCATTATGCAAATGGTATGCCTGGCTGACCAGTACATCTCCCACGTCACTTCCAAGTATCCTGGGTCGGTGCATGACGCCTTCGTCCTGAGGAATAGCAGCATCCCAAATGTGATGCCACAATTACAGAGGGACAGGGTGTGGCTAATAGGTGAGCCAGAGTCCCCACCCACTGTATGTCAGTGTATGCCTTCAGGAGTCACCCCCCATACCATTGTGTAAGGCTAATGTTTGTACCTCAATACTTGCAGGTGACTCTGGCTACCCAAACCTATTGTGGCTCCTGACCCCTGTGAGGAATGCCAGGACAGGGGCTGAGATTCGGTATAATGATGCACATGGACGAACCAGGCGAATCATAGAACGTACCTTCGGCCTCCTGAAGGCCAGGTTCAGATGCCTCTATCTGACAGGTGGATACCTGTGCTGCTCCCCTGAGAAGGTATGCCAGATAGTAGTAGCATGCTGCATGTTGCACAACCTGGCCCTCAGACGACATGTGCCTTATGTGCAGGAGGAGGAGATTGGAAATGCCCGTGGCAGCAGTGGACCCCGAGGACAGTGAGGATGAGGAGGCAGATGTGGATGTGGACAACAGAACATCAGTTATAAGTCAATACTTCCAATGACACACAGGTGAGACAGTGGAACTACCATTCCTCTGATCATTTATGTTTTCAGTGTGGCTGTAGCAGGATGGCATTCACTTCCTTTGCATCTCAACTGACTGTCACCTATGGCTTCTCATTTTGCAGATGCTGGTGTTGTAACAACTGTATACTGATGTGATGACTACAGACAGCTACAGGTCATTATGTGTATGCTATCACAGTGTTCAGGTCATCTGCACAAGATGTGACTGTTTCCATATTTGCACATTTTCATCCCATAAACACTGTCACTCAAGTTGTGTTCAAGGGTGTTTATTGTAGTGAAATTTAAAGACGGATAAGTGCAATGAAATGGGGTGATGGTAGAGGTAAGTCCAGGGTATTGATCCAGTCTGTTTGTAGCACAGGTCCAGTGTCCAAGGGGCCATAGGAAGGGGAGCAAAGGCAGTTCAAAGTGGACAAGGTGACAGGGTGGGACATAAGGGTGACATTCAGGAGGGTCTCATTTCCTGGCGGTGGTCTTGGTCTTGGCTAGTGTCTCTGGCTTCTGTCTGGGTTTCAGGGAACGTTTGCGGGGTGGTTCCCTTCTGCTGGGGGAGGGGTGCTGGTGGCCTGTGGGTCCTGTGGCAGGGCCTCCTGTCCACTAGCTGCAGCAGGTGTGGTGGGCTGTTCAGTTGACTGGCTAGTGGAAGGGGCCCGTTGGTGTACTGTCCATTCCCTCATGATGTTGGCCATATCAGCCAGCACCCCTGCTATGGAGACCTTGGTGGTGTTGAGGGCCTTCAAATCTTCCCTGATCTCCTGATGGTGTACCTCCTGCAGCCGCCTATTCTCCTGCATGTTGTTAAGGATCTGGCCCATCTTGTCCTGGGATTGTTGGTAAGCCCCCAGGACATTAGTGAGTGCCCCCTCGAGAGTCGGTTCCCTGGGCCTGTCCTCCCCCTGGCGCACAGCTGTCCTCTGTGTGTCCTTGTCCCCTGTGCCTGTGTCACCTGAACAGTGTGCCCACTGCCACTGACCCCAGGACCCTGATTGTGTTGGTTGTGAGGTGTGGATTGGGGTCTCTGTACAGGTGGGTGCACTGCTGATTGACATGTCCTGGGGACAGAGGTGTGGGGATGTTTGGTGGGTGCTGTGGTGTTGGATACTGAGGGGGGAGGCTCTGTGGTGGACTGGGAGTAGGCTGGGGTGGCCGACTGACCAGTGATCCCTGATGGGCCAGGTAGTTCATCCAGATCCAGAAGTCCAGAGTTACTGTCATCACTGGGGGTATCTTCTGGTGGGGGACTGGATAGTCATGGCACCTCCTCGCTGCTGGGATTGGCTGGGGCACCTGCAGGGTTGTAAGTGATGTATTATGCTTCATGTCTGTGACATTTTGTACATCCCTAGCTTCCCCATTATCGTTGCTGTTGCCCTGCCACCTTTGTTTGTGTATGGTGATGTATTGTGGGATTGTTAGTTCTCCATGCCATGCATGCTTTGGTGTTGGGTGTACATGCCGGGCTGGGAGGGATGTACATTCACTGGTATGGCATGCAGGGGTTGGCATTGGGGTTAGTCACATGTGTAGGTGCACTGTGTGGGGTGGAGTGGAGTGATGGGAGTCAGGGTGAGGGGGTGAGATGGCATGCAGGTTTGGGGGATGATGAGTAGCAAATGTTAACTCACCAGTGTCCAGTCCTCCGGCTACTCCAGTGAGTCCCTCAGGATGCAGGATTGCCAAGACTTGCTCCTCCCATGCTGACAGGTGTGGTGGAGGAGGTGGGGGTCCACCGCCAGTTCTCTGGATGGCGAGCTGGTGCCTTGCTGCCACGGAACATACCTTCCCCCGTAGATCGTTCCACCTCTTCCTGATGTTGTTCCTTGTTCTTGGATGCTGTCCTACGGCGTTCACCCTGTCCACAATTCTCCGCCATAGTTCCATCTACCTGGCAGTGGATATTTGCTGTACCTGTGCTCCAAACAGCTGTGGCCCTACCTTGACTATTTCCTCCACCATAACCCACAACTCCTCATCTGTGAAACGGAGGTGCCTTTGTAGGGACATGGGTGTACTGTGTTGTGCAGAGGGTATTGAGTAATGTGGTGGGTTGTGGGATGTGGGGTGCAAGACGGATGGCTGGGTGTTAGTGGTGTGTGTAGTTGTGTCTGTGATTTGTGTGTCTGTCTCTTGGCTGTTTTTCGTGTTCATGAAGGGTTGTGGGTAATGTGAACGTGTGTTTTATAGCGCTGTTGGTGGGTGGGTGTAGTGTGTGTATTAGTGTTAGGTGTGTGTTTTTGGTATCGGCCAATGTTGTGTTCCACCAATGGTTTACGGACGTTGAATGTCCACCGAGGTGATTCGTGGGTCATTATGTGGTGGGCGTTGTTTTGTTGGCGTGACGGTATGGGTGTTCGTTCCGACACTTTACCACTTGCCTTTTGGCTGGCAGATTTGTGTTTGTGGCAGTATTCTGTCAGTTTAGTGTGTGTGTGTCATAATATGGCGAACAGACGTTCGCCTGCGCAACTGCATCTTGGTGGTCGTCACCGTGGCGGTAAGCGGGATTTACCGCCAATGTCATAATGAGGACCAAGGTGTCTTAGAGTGGAGTGGCATAGTGTGTTGTAGAGTGGGATGGCATAGAGTGATGTAGAGTGCGGTGGGGTAGAGTGGAGTAGTGTGTCCTAGAGTGGAGTAAAGTGGAGTGGCATAGAGTGCAGTAAAGTGGCATGGAGTAGAGTTTCATGGAGTGGAGTAGAAATGTGGGTTATAGAATGGAGTGTCGTAGAGTGGAGTAGAGGGGCATAGAGTGGAGTAGATTGTTGTTGAGTGAAGTGGCATAGAGTGGAGTGAAGTTGCGTGGTATAGAGTGGAGTAGAGCGGTGTGGAGTGGATGAGAGCAGAGTAGAGTGGAGTGGAATGTCAGAGTGGAGTTCATTAGAGTGGAGTATGCATGGTGGCGTAGTGCACTACCATTACAGGCAACACATTTTCAATTGAAATTACTATTACATTTGCATAGACATACAGTTTTAGTGATAAAACTATACAGTGCACAAACGATGTGTAGAAATGGCATCACATTGTGTATTGATTTGTTTTGATTGTATTACAATATTTGTTTCTATCACACTTCAGAATTTTTGTAAATATACTTTGTTTGTGCTTTCCTAATTCTGATATAGTCTGAAATACTTGCACAGTTAATTTACAAACATTTACATTTTGTTTGTGTGCCAGAAAGAAGCCTTTCCTTTCACACCCAGGTTGTCACATAAATCCTCCTACTTTAAAGTAGGAGAAAGAAAAGTAAACACCAAGCTCCTTCGTTAGACATAGCCTGACATTTGACTTCTGTATTTGAACACACAGCAAACGTGACAAGATGAGAATAAAACTTAAGTGCCTGTGTACAGAAAGTGATCACTCATGGAAGAATACGGTAAACAGGCTCTGCTCCATGAGAGCGACAAAGACATGCTGGACAGCCTAGAACAAAAAAAATCAGCAAATTGAAAGCTAGCAAATGTGAGTTACAAACCACAAAGCCAATGGTAAGTAGTGTGCGGAATGTAGTCCCAGGAAAGCTTTCAGAATGTCCACAAGAAGTCTTTGCAAACTAGACAGCTGTGCTGTCTGGTAGGTGTAGGAAGCTGACCTGGTGTGTGGTGGACACCTATGGTGTTGGCACCTTATACCGGGTCCAGGCACCCCTATTAGTGAATGAAGACAGTGTCTAGGAAGCTGGGGCTCACTAGAGGTAGCTGTGGACAAGCCATCAAGACTTACTTAGGAGGAGTGTAAAGCACTTGCAATACCACATACCACAACAGTCACACAGTAACTTATTATACCTGAAAGGAACCACACCGTGTTACACAAATAAAGGTACTTTATTACAGTAGCAGTGAATTAGATTGCTTATAGGCAGTCCCCCAACTGGAGGTAAGTACACACTATATATACTATTGAGTTTAAACGCATTCTCGAAACATGAATCAAAAGGAAGAACGGCAGTGCATTTTGAAATGGTTACAAAAAGCTATTGCATTTGAAGTACGTGGCAATGGAACGAAGAAATATATACTTGCAGAGTACTATGAAATAAAACAATGTGTCGCTACACTGGCAAAGTTAAGTGATTGCATGCAAGGATCAAATGCGTTTTCATAGAGATTGGAAATAGACCTTGTGACTTTAAGGCCACAGGATAAAAGGGTGGTCTGTTTTACCACGTGGTTATTTTCAAATTCAATTTGGAGGAACTATACACCTATGATTAAGGCTTATTTTTAGCCAAAACGCGTCAGGAAAAGAAAGAAGTTTATTTTTGCAGTCTGAATCTGAAAATAAAGTGCCTTCCATTGCTGTAAACCAAAGGCGTACGGCGTACTCCTTTTGTTGGAGAAGTTGGTTTTGATGATTAGCGAGGGTGCTCTGTCCCCGCAGCGCCGAGGCCGCACACACACACACACACATAGTAATAACTAGGAATTAGCAAAAAAAAAAACAAGCAAGCATTGGCAATAAATTATAGAGAATAGCCAGGGCACTAGGAGAGGAAATATACTAAAATAGTGGAATGTGAAGTGGAGCCCCCCCAGTGAGCAGGAAAGGAGAGGTAATTACCTTGTATTCCCAATAACAAACAAGAGAACTTAGAAAAGGAACTTTGCAAGAACAGGACCTGACCAGAGGAACCCAAAGGTGGATTCTGGGAGAAGAGGACCTGTAAAAGATGGGGACAGAGTCCAGTCCACGGTGGATTGTGCAGAGGGGACAGAAGCCACTACCCACCCTTCTGTGGATGAGAATCCGGGTCGACAGGGGAGGAAGAAGATCAGCTGTGGGGCCCAGGAGCTGCAGAGAAGTCCTTGGAGCCATGCAGATGATGTTCATGTTGGTCGCCAGGTTGCAGTCAGCCAGTGGTCAGGAGGACTACCAGCAAGCCTTGGCAAATGCAATTTGGAGTACAAGAAGAGTTATAAGGCTAAAGAGGACCAGCAAGGTCCAGGAGACTCAATCTTTGGAGAGGAGTTCGGGCTGACCCTCAGCAGTTAGGAGAGTCAGCAGAAGCAGTCACAGTCCCCACAGGCAACCCACTGGCAGCAGACACAGTAAGTTGCAGTGAGGTAAAATCAGAACACCTGAAGAGGAGCCCCATGTCGCTGGAGCGGCAGAAAGGAGACTGTCCTTGGAAGGATGAAGTGCTGGAGGCCAGGGCTACTTTGAGCCTGAAAATCCCTTGGAACAGGAGTCAGCAGCCGGACGTTGTTGCTGTAGGTGCCTGCAGATGCAGGGGAGTGACTCCTTAACTCCAAGGGAGATTCCTTCTTGCTTCCCGGTGCAGCTGAAGTATTGCTGACCCCTAAGGATGCACAGCCGTGGAAATGTTGCAGTTGCTGGAAGGAGCCGGGGATACAATGTTGCAAGGTGAGGTTGTCTCAGGAGTTGCAGTCTTGTTGGTTCCTGAAGTGTGCAGTTGCTGTTCCTGTGGCCAGGAGCAGAAGAGGTCCATGCAAAGTAGTCCTGGTGGAGTCTTGCATGCCGAATCTGGGGACCCACTCGGAAGGGAATCCCTAAATAGCCCTAAGAGTGGGTTTGGTCACTTTGCACGGTGACCACCTATCAGAGGGGGTCACTAACATCACCTGCCTAACCTGGCCGCTCAGATGCTTCCAGGGGCCTCTGCACATCTTGTTTTTAAGATGGCAGAATTAAGTGGCCACCTGGCGGAGCTCTAGGTACCACCCCTGGGGTGGTGATGCACAGGGGGGGGGTCGCTCCACGTTCCTTTGTCCAGTTTTGCACCAGAGCAGGGACCAGGGGTCCCTGGACTAGTGGAAACCGGTTTATGCAAGGAGGGCACCAGATGTGCCCTTCAAAGCAAACCGGTGATTTGGGGAGGCTACCCCTCCCCAGCCTTGTAACACCTATTTCCAAGGGACAGGGTGTTGCCTTCCTCTACCACATGAAATCCTTTGTTCTGCCTTCCCCTGCCTGAGCTGGTCAAGCAGCAGCATGGCAGAAACCTGGAAAACTGTCAGGAGCAATACTGGGGGGTCCTCTGAGGAGCCCCCAGAGTGCATGGAATCATGTCACCAATACTGACATTAGTATTGGGGTATGATTCCGACATCTATAACACCAAACATGCTCAATTATGGAGTTACCATTATGTAGCTGGACACAGGTAGTGAGTGACCTATGTCCAGTAGACAGGTAAAATTGCTTCCCCGCACTTACATAATCCAGTGCATTGGAACTGGGGTTCGTTGGGGCACCTCTGCTCATGCTGGGGTGCCCTCACACACAGGAAACTGCACCCTGCCCCTTGGTCTGGAAGGGCCTACCATAGGGGTGACGTACATTGATCTGGTCTAGTGGCCTGTGGTAAAAGGGTGATTGCACCTTTTCACGCAGGCTGCAATGGAAGGCCTGCAGACACATTTTTCATGGGCTCCCATGGGTGGCATAATACATGCTGCAGCCCATGGGGGACCCATGGTGTCCCAATGCCCTGGGTACCTAAGTACCATATGCTAGGGACTTATAAGGGGACACCAGTATGCCAATTATGGCGTGCACAAAGATCCAAGGTAACCAAATTTGGAGAGAGAGCGCACAATCACTGGGGTCCTGGTTAGCAGCTGAAATACTTTGGCCGTATTGCTCAGGGCTGAAACATGTTGAATTCGATATGTGGTGTAGGGCCATAATTTCCACTAGCACCCCTTACTTACTTTTTAATCATAACAGGTACACCACGAATAAAGGGACATCTGCGTGGTCAATGTATTTTTATTGTAGAGTCCCCAGCAGAAAATTATCCAAAGTGCTCCCTGGAATATGGTGGAGCCCAATCTGTTTTTTAGGCACCGGGATGAAATGCAATGATTAAGCGTGACACTTATAGGGTGTGTAATGATCTAACAAACAAAATAAAAAAGATTGTGGGCTTGTAATAACTAATCTTCTTCCACTTAAGATACCTTGTTGTGATATTTGATTAAAACAGGAGGACCTATCCTAGGTTTCCCTCTCTTCCACTTTTTGTAGCACTCCGGTGACCCTTTGGTGTCTCCTTTGCTATGTATTTGTGTGTGGTAGTAACCTCCCGCAGCCCTTACTAAGTCAGGCCATCAGAGGTTTATGTGGCGCTCCATAAAGTTTCTAAGTCCAACCTTTCATAATTTCTGAAGCAGCTCTGTTGAGTCACATCTAAGGCTCAGGGACAGCACCTAGATGCCAGGGCTCACGTCATCAGAGGCCACCAGCAAGATCCAGTCCAGGTTCAGTTGAAACTGGTCAGCTGGTCACTTCAGGAAAAAGGCCTTCAGGAGTTTAGCCAACTGACTTGGAGTCAACTTCTTTATACTGGATACAAGTAGGAGCAGGTCCAGTGCTTCTGGGCTCCACTCATGTCACAGATAGCAGGTCCAGTCCTCCTCTAATCTTCTGCACTTTCAGAAAGCTTACTAAGAAGGGTGCCTTGGAACGCCCCATTTATGTTTGGCACTGCCTAATGGGTGAGTGTGACTCCTGGCTTTTCTCTAACCAATGAGGAAAACCCTACCCACCTTTTCAGCAGTTCCTGCTTGTCCTCAAAACAATACAGTACTTCTCACTTCTAAAATGTAATATGGGGAAGCCCTTTCTCTTTGTGGAGACATCCTGTGTCCACCCAGAGTTGTGCCTAGGAAAATGAGCAGTCCCCTGCTTTGTGTTCACTCCAAACCAGTTCTGCAGGTGACTTCCCTACGACTGTATTTGGAGTGAGCCAGGCTAATTTTGTCTTTCAGGGATAAAACATTTCCCTTCTTCAGGTCTCTCCTTACAGTAAACAATGAATGTGCAGGCCTCAACTCTGTCCTTTTCAAGTTAGTGAAGTTTCCTGGGTCCACCGCAACTGTGCTCTCTGGGCAGATAAGATCTCCTGCCCTACACCCAGTCCATCTTTCCACCAGGCCTGAGTTATTGTTCTGCTCTGGGAGCAATTTCAAACCTCATTATGGCCAAGCATTTGCTGGGCAGCAGCTTGCAGGCTAATACAACTTAGCCTCCAGGAGCTTCAGAGAAAAGAGTAAATTTCTTAAAATGATTGTCCTAAATATTATTTAAAAATGTAACTTTGTCAATAAACTTGATTCTTAATAAATATGAAAATTAGTCTTTTAGTGTTTTAGTTGTTGTCTGTCAAATGTTAGTGAATAAAGTTTATAATCTGAAGTTGGGCATGTTCTAGAATCCCGCAACATAGCTTCTGGGGTCTGGTCACTGGAGGAACATGTCAACTTTAATTTTGAACACGCTCATCTTTTAAATTTCAGACACCATATCTTGAGGGTGACAAGCTGCACTCAGGGCTGACATATTTATAAGCAGGGTTTCTTGCCTGTCAAAGATGGTCATATTGACAGGTTTGGCAGGGTGCTGCAGTCAGGATAAATATGGTAGGATTGAAGACATGTTTTACAGGTTGACCCTGTGGGTGGTGTCGCAATCCCACTCTCTTGAAGACCAAGCAGCACGGAAATGGAGGTAGTCTGTCCTCTCACGCTGGTTGGAGAACAGACGTGGGTGGTAAGTTCTAAGGGGAAAGGGAGAAAAGGGGGGGGGAGGATTTCTCCTGAAGTGGTGTGGTTCTATCACCTATTGTTGTTCGATATGTTTTCTCCCAAGATGTGTGCTGGTCACAGGGTATGTTGCCTTAAACAACAAAAAACAAAACAATCTGGTGCAAGTATATCTGTCTCTTTTCACGTGTCACACAAGTAGGTGTCTCAGTCATACAATTAAGGAATGTGCTCTCCCAAATAATACAAATGCAGTCGTTCCAGGAATAGTAGTCCACAAAAATTCTCAGGATAAGCCGTTTGTTAAAACTCTTATTAATCCATAGGGGTACCATTCCTGATTCCTATTAACATCATAGGATGCAGGTCAGGAAGAAATAAGAAAGGAATCCAAAAGGACTATTCAGAGGGAAAAATAACTGAAAATCATGGTCTCAAACAATGCCAGAGGGAGCAGGATTTCATGCGTACATAGTTCTGCTCGGTAATAAGGCAGAACTGGAAGGGAAAAAGAGAGCAGCAACCTAACTATAAGGTACAGTGCACTGACCTGGGTGAGGAACTCAAGGGAAAATCAGCAAAAAGAATAAGGGGGTCATTATGACCTCAGCGGGCGGCGTTAATGTGGCGGTAGTACCGCCAACAGGCTGGCGGTACTTACTGCCACATTATGTCCTTGGCGGAGCCGCAACGGTAATACCGCCAATACCGCCAGGCTGCCACCAGCCTGCAGCCTGGCGGTCCCGGTGGTTGTAATCCACCAGGGCAGCGCTTGCCCTTGGGATTACGAGTCCCCATCCGCCAGCCTGTCCATGGCGGCATGGGAGACTTGGGGGGCCCCTGCAGTGCCCATGCACTTGGCATGGGCACTGCAGGGGCCACCATACACAGCCCCATTGTGCATTCCACTGCCCGAATTACGGGCAGTGGAATGCGCGACGGGTGCTGCTGCGCCCGACGCACCTCAACATTGCTGCCGGCTCAATTACGAGCCAGCTTCAATGTTGGGGTGAGTTTTCTGCTGGGCCAGCTGGCAGAAACGCAGTTTCCGTCTGCTGGCCTAGCGGAAATGTCATAATAGGGTGCCAAACATACCACCAGCACTGGTGGTATGTTGTCACCCGCGGCTTCGGCTGTCATTGAAAAAGACCGCCAAAGTCGTAATGAGGGCCTTAAATGTCTTACGCTTCCTTGCATATCGCAGCAGTAGAGCAGGAGACAGGCAACAGGGACCAGAGCTATTCCATCACGCCACCACCGCATCCCAACCAGGGACGAAGCAAAACATAGGAACAAGTGCTGCCAGGCTGCCACCAAGAACAACTCAACAGTAAAGACTGGAAACATCAGGGAAAAAAGCTGGCATTGAGGAATCCTTCAGGGGGAAAGAAGAACAGAAGCCAAGCATCGATGATACGGAGGACGCAATTGAAATAGATTGCACCGCCATCACCTGACTGACGTGCCGCCATCACATGATAGGGGCGCCTCCATTCACGGGACCCACTCGCCGCCTATCACAGTGCGGCAATGGCGCTCTCACAGTACCAGAGGGCAATCAACAAAAGGAAAGAGAAAAACAAGAAAACAGGAAAGAGGAACCCCTCAAGGAGTGTCTAGAGTTTAGGCCCACCACCCTTAAGCCACTCAGCCAGAAATATACATATCTCGACTATGGTTTCTGTAGTGACTAGGGGCTCCCGCTGGGAACACGGTGCACAGTTCTCACAGGATATAACAGGTGGCACTGCAATCCAGAGATGGCGTTTGAGTTCCAGGGGCTGGGTGTATTTCCTACACCATATACTCCGACCTGTAGGCAAGTTATAATATCAGTCAGGGATAAGCCTATTTAGCCATCCTTAACGGAAGAGCATAGGCACTTTACTCCTGTTTAGCAGGGGTAAAGTGCACAGCATTCAAAACAAGCAAAAATAGGGTCTATAAAAATGTGAGAAATGTGGGTGACCGTGCAGAAAAAGCAGATTTGCTACATTAACGTACACAAAATTGATCCTAATTAGATGCAGCATATCAATAGGAGGAAATATTTTATGCATTTGCAAGAGCACTTTATTTTAGGTTTCCTGTTTTAGATGTTCTGACAATGTCTTATAACAGTGGATATCAATGTTTACACATTGCAACCTATACCTTAGCCTAGCAGACAAGGTCCCTTTTGGGATGGGTGAGAAGAAAAAGAACAACCTGACCCACTCTCCTAGCGCAACATGTAGGCCTACTGGGACAACCAAATCTGTCAGGCATGGTCCCAATGCAGGAAGGGAGTAGAGCTCCAGCATGTCTGCACTCCCATCAAACCCCAAAAGCCTGTCTAGACTCCAAGCCCAGCATGCTGGTGGTGTGCTTTGAGAGGATCAACAACATGAACCCACCCCCATCACAACATGTGGGTTTGACAGGACATCCAAGCATGAAAGGCATAGTCTCTTTGGGAGACCGGAGCAGAGCACTATCATGCTGCCACCTGGGCACAACATTTAGGTCTCCTAGGTTGCCAAGCCCTCCAGGGATTGCTGAGAAGCTTGGCCTAGGCTGCTGCAAGTGGGTGATTGGAACAAGAGTGGCGTATTGATATGGAAGATGGCGGGTGCTGACAGCGGGTGACAAGAAAATCTACTGGGTGGTTACATTAACTGGGAGGTCCCATCATCCTTTGTAGGTCCCTGTAGGTGCAGTGGGTCGTACTGGCCATTGTGACGGACAGGTAACAGGCTTTGGGACACACAAACTACTTCTGGGACATGGGAGTCTGGCCCTGTCATGACTCTACCCCTTACCTCTCACAGCAGCAAGAATGCAAGGGTCCATTGTTGAGCCAGGGGATGGGTCGGACTTTTATTTAAAAAAAATTTAGTTTCCAATCTAAACCATCCAAACCGGTACTATGAGACCATTTGGCAGTATAGGTCATAGTAACATTTGTTAAGGCAAATTACTTATGGAGTCATAGAACTTTATTAAAACCCCAATAGTAGATCCTGACAGGCCTTCCAACAGTCCATTGAGGCCAACATAAGAGCTTCTTGTTTATGACCAAACAAATATATTTATACAAACAACCTACAACGTTGTACTCCTAAATCACCAGAGAAAGGTCTTACTGGTTTCACCAAATTTCATTATCTTTCACTTGAGATGATTCATCTGCAAACATTTGAATTCATCAAGCTTGTTCAAAAGGTGTGGTAAGCCTATAGAAGTTTGACAACATATAGTCACATCATCTGCAAAGTATAATACAGGTTATCTTGGTGGTACCAATCTTTGAAGGGATGTTATTTAGTTGAAGAAAACATCTTGAAGTTCTGAAAGAATAGGTGAAGCAGTAAAGGACCTCAAGACATCCCTGATGAGCCTCTTCATGGTGTGCTTTGATTGGGGACATTTTATTCATGACCGCTTCAGCCAGAGAATCATGTACTACTGTAGAAGAGGTATACCCCAAGATTTAAGGAGTGATTCCTAATTTCTCCAATGTCCTCCAAAGTAACAGACTATTGATCACATCAAATGCAATTTAAGATCTATGCAACAATATAGGAATATGCTGGTCTTCTTTAATTCCCAGTTATTTAACTTGGTTACAATAAAGCAATTACTGATTGCTGTTTAGTTCATGTAAAACCCTCTTAAAGTTATGTAGAGGATTGTTTTTGTTGTAAACGAACATTTGTGAGGAAATAGGGTGTTTTATATGGTGCGGTTGTGCAACCTCATCATGTAATACACTTATCAATCCCTTTAGGACCAGTAGGTTTTGTTTGCCAAACCTTCAGCTCAACCCTGAGTAGCTGAGGTTCTGAGCAACAAGGCTTACACAAAGGAAAAAGTGTAAAGCATTTAAACAGCGCCAAAACAATTGAATAAACTATTGACAAGACACTCGAGAAATCGGACACCAGTTTTAAAAAACGATTGACTTTTATGTATTTTTAGACACCATAATGAAAGGATCCACCAGAGGGTTCCAGAGATATAGAATTTACAAAGTGTAGAAAATCAAAGCATTTCACTCAACCGTAGACAAACATTGGCAAATTCAACAAATTTGACACTTAGAAACTTTTCACCAAAAGGTTGGGTTAGTTGTATTGCGGTCACTTAGAAACACTTTAGGTGACCAACTCTAGTAGGGATCCAGTTAGTGGGACCAGCAGGGTCCTCAGAATCAATTACCTCCACAAATGAAGCTGTTTCCAAGTAGTTCCAGGCACTATATCCCTTTGCAGTGGATTCCTATGAAAGTGGTTGTGATGCAAGGGATGAAGGGTGCTGAAGATGGTCAAGGATGCTGTGGATGTGAGTGGGTCAATTGAGGTCTTCCTGCAGCTACTCCTTGGTCCACGAAGGAGCTCAGGAGGTCCTGGTCACCAGATCGACATCCCTCGAAGTCCTCTCAGTGCAGGTAGAAGTGCACTCATCAAAGAAGTATCAGTCACCAGGTATCGCGGTCACAGCCAAGTCCTTCTCTAGGCCATAAAACACGGTTTGTGAGTGACCAAGCTGCAGGTGACTCTCCCACGCTCCGTGAACTCAGGTGCAACTTTGAGCACCTGGTGTTGGTCTTTGGAGCTGCACAGTGGCTGAAGAATCTGGGCTACCAACTTGCTCCAGCAGGCTTCTCAGCTGTTTTTGCCCTGTGCTGTGAACAGGGGTTCAGCCAACTGACCCTTGAAGTCTCTTGGCTTGGCTCCGGAGACAACTTCTCCACGAGCAGGTTACAGTAGGCACACTCCATCTTCTTTGCTAGCCTCAAGGTTTGGCAGGTGCAGTCGGTGCCGGTGCAGCCTCTCTTTGACAGTTCCATGGTGCAGCATGTCTGTCTTTCTTCAATCCTTCTTCCACTCCAGTCAAGATCTGAGTTCTGGGTGCCATTTTTATGCTCATAAAGCACCCTCAGTGTAGACACATGGTAAGTAGCCAATGGGCTTCTAGTTCCTTCCCTTCTGATGACCACTACCTGGGAGGTGTGTCATCTGGTAGCCCACTCCAAACATGGCTTAACACCTCTTTCTGCCTCCAGAGCGCCCTAGCCCAACCCAGAGGTGTGGCTAACAAGGAGGAAATACGCCCCTGAAAAACTGGTTTGACAACAGGTTTCCCCTTCCCTGCCCCTATTGCTAGCCTTTCTACCTAAACAGTAGAGCAGCCCCTCCCCCAAGTGGTGGCCATTTGCCCTTCAAAGGCAGCTTCTCATTTGAGACTCCCCGTTTGGGCTAACACCTGCATGGCTTCCTGTGAGAGAGAGAGAACAGTTCTCGCCCATGCAGCCTTCCATTGTTACCGGTCCTGGGAGTTCTTAGCATGCCTCCCAGGGTGGCAGAAAGCTGTCTACGGGACAGACCCTGTATATAACAGTAAACGGGTACTGGAATCTTTGGGCAACTAAGATGGCAAGGTATACAGTTGCTCTTTGCCCACCACTGACATATTCGACTTAACCCTTAAATCAGATTTAATGCACTGATTTGTTTGTTACCTTACAGTAATATCTTTAGTAGTTCCATTCAGAAGTTAGAAGGCTGTGACATCAGCGTGCAACTTTTTACTTGCTAATTGAGCTACTAGCCTTTCCACAGTAAAAACGACAATATAGGGTTTTTATGGCTGGAACCTGTAAACGTACAGGTTCCACTTTTTAACATACAGCCCCGTGTCTTAGGGCTCCATAGGACTACCATAGGGTTGACTTACATATATGAAAAGGGCTGAGAATGGCTTTGCCATTACTTTAAATAGCAAAACAGTTTAAAACTGCCTTCCAGTCTGCAGTGGCAAGCTGGGAGCCATGTTTTACCTTGTTGGACTTGTGGTGGCACGATTGGGGCTGCAGTCCACGAGAGACTTACAGGTCCTAGGTACCTCTGATACCATATACTAGGAACGTACAAGTAAGTTGGGCTATGCCAATTGGGAACAAGCCAATTAAACATACACCATTTTAAGGGTCAGAACAATGCATTGAGTCCTGTTTACCTGCCCTGAGGGTGTTTCAGAGCCATTGCACCAGTACCTAGTAATCAAAATGGGGGCAAAAAAGGAGCAGGGAGTAAACCTTCAAAAAGCCTGTTTCCTTACAACACTTGAGTGCAAATAATAAAGAATATTGCCTTGGAAGGCTTAACATTGATCAATTGCCCTTAGATAACAATGCTTCACTTTTCTTTTCTGTTCTTAAGTATCCAATAAAAGTTCCAAACTATAAACTTGTGCAAAATTTGTGCCCCCAATTTTGAAATGTTTTGCAATGCGATCTCTGCCCAACGTGGGTAACATACAATAATATAACATATGTGGCTGCTGCCACTCTTCCAGAATCCTAGTCCAGTCATTCATGCTGCAGCTAGCTAGTCTCTTTGGAATATCTGACATGTGGTGACAAGTGCATGGGCATGCGGGAGAGTTTCCACACCATTTAACTGTGTGTGACTCAACATGCAGACTTTTACATATTGTTCCTAACAGGTGAGGTGTCTGATTGCATTACACTACTGGCAAGTCTTCCCCAAGCCCTGACACATCCCTGGGTAGGGTGTAGACTACATACCTCTGCAAATGACGTAGATCCCAACCCCTTTAACATGTTCGCTCTGCACAATGTTCCCACATAGTAGACAACTACACAGTAGGGATGTGCGAAATTTGTGATTGTTCTTTGCGAAATATACATGATTTAATGAAATTACACATTAGTTTTGCTGATTTCTCGAGTAACTTGCACAAGAAAATATCTTGTGAGGCACCAAAAGAAGAGTGACTCGAAGAGAAAATGTCTTGTTTGAGAAGAAATCATATTTCAGCAAGTCATTTTCTACTTTAACCATTCTCCCCAGGCAAAAAATCCTGCAAAATACAGCATCATGCAAAACTGTCGAGATCTCACACATTTCTCAATATACAAAATTGAAAAACAGCATAATGCACGCTGGGCTGCTTTAAGCAAATATTTCTCCGCTGTGACAGTGAGCTATGATAATGGTGTAACTCAAAAATTGTGTCATCCTTATCCAGTAGTCTTTGGTCTTCTGTAGTTGTGCAGACACAATCCATATATTAACTGGCCATTAAAAACTTGTACGTGTCTTCAGAGTTTTGTGCATCTCACTGCATGTGACCTGTTCAGTATTTTGGATTCAGGTCATCTGTAGATTACAAACTTTCCACCACACCTAAGCTTGATGCTTCCTTGGCACACATTCTTTTGATGTCTTTGAAAAACCATCTCGGATAGATTGTCAAATTGACATTATTTATGAAAATAAAGTATCTTTTGGTAGAATGTATTCATTGTCTGAACTGAAAAGAAGGTTCTGAAAGAGTATCTTGAGGAAAATGTGTAAAACAGCTTCATTACTAGGTACTGCTGCCAGCTAAGGTACAACTCTTTTTTTCTAGCCAAGAAAGAGAAGTCTGAACTAAGAACTTATGTTGATTACAGCTATTGAATAACATCAAACTCAAGGACCATTATCCTTTTTCCCTCTAATTAGGGATATTTTACAGTTAGTACTAGGACTTCTTTACAAAACTGGATCATTGTGGGGCTTATCACTTATTAAGAATAAGAAAAGGGAACAAATAGAAGACTGCTTTCCACAAATCCTTTGGACATTACAAGAACAGGGTAATGCCATTTGGGCTATGCAATGCACCATCTATTTTTCAAAGGTTTATGTACTTTTTTTTTCTTTTTAAATCAGTCATTTGTTGTTTATTTTGAATAACATCTTAATTTTCTTATCCACCTTAGATCAACGCAATAACCAATACACATGCTTGCATGTATACCAGAGACATATGTATTTGAGGTAACTACAGTTGAATATCTTGGTTACAATATTTCTGAGGACGGTCTTTCCATGGATCCATGTTTGATGTCAGCGTTTACATGTTGACCGGTTCCCACTAGATGAAGGAAGTCCAATGTTTCCTTGGCTTTGCAAGTTTATATAGGCAAGTCATTAAAATTTTTAATTTTTCACAGTGGACTGCGCTTGTTACTATATTGTTAAGGAAGAGTATTATAGTTTCTTGGGAGTCAAGTTCTAATCAAGCTTTTTGTAGCCCAAATTAAGCTTTTGCTACTGCCCCAGTTCTGCGTCATTCTGATACCTTTCTTCCTTTTATACTGGAAACACACACTTCTAATAGAGCTATTAGCGCAGTTGTTTTACAGAAAAAGAATCATGGCCAATGAGAAAATCATCTTTTTTTCTACACTCATTCTTTTACTACTTGTCATTCTTTTACTAATTGTGTGGTCAATTATTCTGTGTTAGTGAACGGGTTACCCACCATGAAGGAGAAAGCTTTTACAGAGTGGTGCCATTTGTTAAGTGGGGCCAGACATAGACGTATAGCATATTGTGTATTCTGGCATGCATGCCATCTGTGGGCGCCAAGCAATGGACCACGCTCTCCTAAAAGGTTTTGAGCTCTATATTGACCGAAGGGAATAACATTTAAACATACTTCTTGACCATTTGATAAGCAAAGCCCAATATGTTCCACCTTTTCATTTTTGGCAAACAGAGATTGGAAAACGGATGGGGAATTACGTCTCTATTTTTAACTAGATGGAGATCTAGTGGTTGGAGATCCGGTCGACAAGGACTATCGTGTTACAGGAAGTAACATTTATTCCTACGGGGCATGCTAATACTAGGTGGCTGTAATGGTCATGCTAGGGCATGTTAGCAGTAGTTACTGTACAAAGTGCAACATCTAGAGGATTCAGACTTTGCCGTGCCCCGTGCCCCAGGTACTCCAGTCACTAGTTTCTTCTTTCCGGGTGACATTGAGCTTGTTTTTGGGCGTGCTTTTTTCATTGTTTTGAATTACTTATTTTGCTTTTGTATAAGTTTGCTTTGTTAAAAGTCTTGTGTTTTTTTCTGTTTTAAGAACCATCTTTATATATCTTGGTTCCTTTCCTTCTGAGCATAATTTCGATGCCAAGTATTTTGGATACTAATTCTTAGCAAATCCTTTTTGTCCTTAAGTCACTCTGGAGTACAGTATTGAGGTTTAGGAGAAAGGTTGCTCCTGCTGCAGATGCCAGAATAATGAAAGAGAGGTACAGCCCGCCATTAACAGCTTGTCATTTTTTATCAAATACTCTCAGGTACTACTTGCTGCACATGGACAGAGTTTGCCTTTCCTACCCACTTATCATATCAGCTTCTATGGCTATCCTTTCTGTAGCACAAACAGGCACTATTATATCAGGAGCCTGTTTATACCAGGAAAAGATACAAATATGTAAGAAGCGACCTTAAGGATTTCAAGGACAATACTGTTGCAATTTCCGCCCCCTACACAGATCTTTGTCTGCGTAGCAAGGAAAAACGAAGTCTTGACAAAGTAAAATAAGGTGAGTTTATTCGCAACACCAGTTCCAGTCAGCTGTGCACTCATAACGTTCCACGGTGACAGTTTGAGAGAAGGGAACATTCTATGCACATATCGAAGGAAGGGGAGAAGGGTGGTAGGGATATAAATGGTAGAATGTCAAAATTATGTTAAGGAGGGAACCATTATTCCAGGATCACCATTATAGGCCAGGAAGAGGGGACCACACACTGACTTCCCTTCGCTTAATCTCAGACAGACAAACAAGTGTGCACACACAGACACACAAACACATGCATCCATCCACAGACACAGGCTTCTTACTACCCCTTACCTATACCCCGGCTTTCCTTCCAACACCGAAACACAGCAATGCTGCCAAACTAGCATCCCATTAGCTGGGCTGCCACTGACACCTATATAGTAAGAGTAAAACTACCTACAATGTATTTGGTAGTTGACTAATAAGACAGTACTGACTCTGGGTGCCCCACATAACTTGGATCCTGTTGGAATCTGTGTCTAAATACATACTCTCATGCACATGGAATGCTTATGATGATAAAATCCTATTTACACTTTTTGTACTGATTTGGAACATGTTTGCATCCATTTCTATAACTGCTTATGGGCTTCATTGAAACACTTTGACATTCAGCAGTCAGATAATTTATTTTGTCTATTTGCGGTCTACAAGCAATCATAGGTTTGCTCATAGATTACCACAGTATACAATCTAGTTCTTCTTAAATACGTCATTCATCTCCAGGTCTTTCCGAGTGTAGCTGATTATCTACTCCTAAGCCTTTCTCTGTGTTCGTCCATCTCTTGTCAAACTCCTCTGGCTCCCTATGGCCAAATGTTGGCTGTCAAAGGGTTTTTGTGCCTATGACCGGTTCATAAACCACTGAAGATCATTCTTCTGCTTGCAGCTGGTAGTACAACCAGTTCGCCAGTATTGGATCTTTCTTAGATTCACATGCTTTAATCATTCCTCATCGTCAAAGTGGGAGTCCCACGGTACAATCAAATAGCAGTATTAAAAATCTACATATAAGTCAGCGTTTAAGTACATTAACTTTCACAGCTTTTTCACATCATTAGAATAGACCCAAAGTCCAGCCAATCAGGTGACAGTAGATTTTAGAACCCTCATCACAGAGGCTCTACTCTCTCAGATTTTCTACTGCACATTGTGTGAAGGGAGTCTCCCTTAGCTCTGCTCAGTTTCTTCAATCCAGATTCTGGGAATTAATAATTCTGCTTCTACAATGTATGAAACATCAAAAAATCGTCTTCAGACCCTGCAAAACATGTGGAAAGAAAAGGCTTCTTGTGGATGATCCACATAAGAACTGTCTCTATTGCCTCTACCATCAGGACAAGGTAAAGGACTGTAAAGGCTGTCAAATGTTTAATCTAAAACCTCGAAGTATAGGGAGGGGAGGCTTATTTTGTGGCTTCAGAAAGCCAAGACACAGATCACCATCTTTTGAGGAGGACAGTGATACCTCTTCAAGGTCTCATAAAAGAGAAAGGTCCCATGACCAAGGGACCTCTGAGGAAGACAGAAAGGCCCTTAAAACATCCTGCCATGGGTTGGCCAAGGAAGGCTTCAAAAGGAGAAAAAGAGACAAATCTCCTCAGAGACTGCCACAACTGAGCTCAGTACACCATCTACTAAGGCTGGAGATCGCCCACACACATCCTCCTCAGAACCATTGACGATGTGGCACAAAACACCTCTTAGAACCCCGTCGGCGGTACCATCACCGTCAAGAGCATTATCGTCGACAATAGCGACAATTATTACTGTCTCATTGACAGGACCATCAGCGACGAAGACAACAATGACACCATCCACTTCTGAGGCACTGATTCCATCGACAAAGATTTCATCGCTGATGAAATCTCCATTGATGACCACGTCAAAGCGACTGTCTACGACACAGTCGTCGACTGCCCCACTGACGAGGACTTCAATGACAACACCAAAAAACTCTAGGCTGTTACAGATGTTGCTGCCCACTACCATCACCTTGACCACGACACCATTGATGACATTTAAAGTAACAAAAACTTTCTTGCAACCTAAGCATCCTTCTCCCAGCAAAGTCTCTCCTCTTCCCCCAAGCCATCTTCTGGACCTGGAGGACTCTGAGGATAAAGGGCATTTTGGAACAACCCACAGCCCATCAGAGCTTCATGTTAAATGTTAGGAGGAGGTGGATGACGAAGAGAACAGTACTATGATTATTACTATAATCCTCAGACAAAGCCTAGGCATTTTAGACAACATTATCAGTATTATACTGGACCGCCTTCCAGACAGGGTGACTTTCAAGTGCCCATGTCAGCTTTTCCAAGATCTCCAGGCGATGCTGCAAGACTACCGCAAATGGTTTCCTGAACCTCCACAAGAGAAGCCTGCAGCTTCACCTCCGCCTACATCTCCTAGAACTTTAGGGCCTATCCCTCCACCTATAACACCCAGATAATGCCTGCTTCCAACATAGCAGCTTCCCCGGTAGAAGACCCACTGTCAGCATATGACAACAGAGAGGAAGGTGAAATCCCGGAGACTCTGCCCCCTCCCATGAGGAATAGGATGATTACCTGATCCCCACTCCATCACCTCCAACACCACAGCCTGTAGCCTTTCCTCCAGTGGACCTCGGAGCATCTCACAATTTAATGGAATGGTCAGCAACAAGATTTCAGCTACCAAATTCTGTCAAGCAGTCCACCTGCTTCCTCTATGACTTTAAAGAACAGACAAGGAAATCAGAGCAAACCATCCCTATTATAGAGTACATCTGGGAAGAGGGAATCAAAATTATGGTGGCAGTGATTTTGCTGCACGTTGATAAAAAATACAAGGCCCCGGAGGGCTCTCCTGCTTGCCTCACAGGATATACCAAACAAGATTCTGTTATTTCACAAGCAGCACAGCATCGCTCTAAGATCCCCTCCACTCCCATCTCTGCTCCACCTGACAAGAAGGGCAGGTGCTTGGACAACACAGGGAAGAGATTCTCCACCATGTCTGCCGTCATGGTTCGTGCAGCCAATTCCCTGGCTATCCTAAGTTGCTACGATAGGCAGATGTGGTTGAACATCAGCGCCCTCATAAGACAGAAAATCGGAGGCAAGAAAGTATCAAGAACTGTCGTGTGCTGGCTAGACTGGTGGCAGGGAAGACAAAGGAGGCATAATACTCCCCAAATCACACAGAGAGTCAGAGGAGAGAGGGGACCTAAAAGGGAAGCTCTATTCAAGGGAATAAGAGAGATATGGCTCAGAAAGAACAGGCATTCAAGAGACAATGTGGCATCCAGACTAACACTAGGAACTAGAACAAAGAAATAGAAAGAAAGGCAAGGGCTGGGAAAAAGAAAAAAACAGAAGGAGAAGCTTGAAGGGAGCACAAGTAGTACTGGAGCAGAAATCAAGGAAACCACTGGAGGCAAAAAGAGTACGAGGAATAGCTGAGGCTCAGGAATCAAGTAGGATTGCAGGGAGTGCTAGTTCAGGGACAAGGATTTGCTAAGGCTCAGAAGTCAAGGTAGCACAGGGGGAGTGCTAGTTCAGGAAAAAGGATTTTCTACAGCTCAGGAACAAGAATAGCTACAGCTCAGGAACAAGGAATAGCTATGGCTCAGGAACTCAGGAAAAAAGAACAACAAATAAGGGAGGAATAACTAAGGCTCTGGAACAGGAACAAGGGAGAACTATGGCTTGAAATGTCAGGAAACAAGAGTCGGTCTCACTGGAACACAGATAATACAATGACCAACACTGGGCTGAAGGGAGTGAGGCTTAAAAGAGCTCACAGTAATCACATGCAACAGGTGTGAGCAGGCTAGCAGCAGCCAGCCACAGGTGTGCTGAATTCCTTCACCCATCCTTGGCCTGCAGGGCTAGAGACAAAGCAGTGGGGACCAGATTTATAGGTATTGGAGTTCCAAGCATGAGCAGACTGGCTTCCACAAAACCGGGCATGGATTGGGAAAGGATGGTAATTTGCAAATAGCATCCAAATGGCTGGAAGTCAGGATATGCATGCAGGGGAAGGTCTGGAAACTTAATTAGAGCATTGGAAAGTCCCACAATTTGTCCCCTGGTGATGGGCACAAGAGCGCAGGGAGTAAATCATGTCAGAAAGATCTTGCAGGCAGGTAAGCGCACGCCATCAGAAATCATAGACCGCGCTATGAACATAGCCTCCACTGGCTTATGGCAGTTAGCAGGCGCAGGATTATTAGGAAGGCAAGGTTGACTCAAGGCAACAATCTTCCGGCTAGAAGTGCAATCCAAAATCTTGGAAATGGATTATGATGGAAACCCTACTTGGCAAGCATGTAGATGATGCTCTGCAAGCCATCAAGACAGACACAGATATGCTAAATCTCTCGGCATTCTGCAGTTCCGAAAGGTGCCCTTTGAGGGGCATGTCAAAGAGGTTTTTCTATTTACAGAGGTGGATAACAGCGCTTCTAACAATATCAGTCCTTCCAATCACAGTATCAAACCGCTTACCAGCAAAAGCCCTATCGTCAGCCACCCACGGTGGCATACACAAAGCAAGGGCCTCGACGGAAGCAACCCACCTAGAGTCTAGACACCAGCTGCAAACAGTGACCTCAATCAGGTGCCGGCTACCTCTACTTCCTTTCAACACGTGGGTGCAAAGATTACCAACTACCTCCATCAATGGCGGCTAATAATTTCAGACAGATGGGTATTAGATCTTGTCACCTATGGTCATACCCATGAGTTTAATGAGAGGCCGCCAAACACTCCACCAAAGGGAGTGCACCCACCTCATCTTCACTTAGTCAGAAAGAAGCCCTCATCATGCTTGGCAAAGAAGCAACAGAAAACGTACATTTTTCTCAGCATTGCATGGGTTTCTACTCCTGTTTTTTCCTTGTCAAAAAGAAAACGGGAATGGAGAGTCATCCTAGACTTCAGGAAGTTAAACAAGTATCTGCGGAAGCAGTCCTTTTAAATGTTCAATCCCCCAACATCCTGCACCTTCTAAACCACAGAGACTATGGGGGTCATGGACCGCCAGGGCCAACGACCGCGGGAGCACCGCCAACAGGCTGGCGGTGCTCCCATGGGCATTCACCGCCGCGGTCAGATACGGGAAACCGGCGGTGTCCCGCCGGTTTCCCGCTGCCCAAGGGAATCCTCCATGGCGGCGCTGCAAGCAGCGCCGCCATGGGGATTCCGACCCCCTTACCGCCAGCCTGGCTCTGGCGGTTTCGACCGCCAGAACCTGGCTGGCGGTAACGGGTGTCGCGGGGCCCCTGGGGGCCCCTGCAGTGCCCATGCCACTGGCATGGGCACTGCAGGGGCCCCCTAACAGGGCCCCACCAAGATTTTCAGTGTCTGCCAAGCAGACACTGAAAATCGCGACGGGTGCAACTGCACCCGTCGCACCCCTTCCACTCCGCCGGCTCCATTCGGAGCCAGCATCCTCATGGAAGGGGGTTTCCCACTGGGCTGGCGGGCGGCCTTCTGGCGGCTGCCCGCCAGCCCAGCGGGAAACTCAGAATAACCGCGGCGGTCTTTTGACCGCGCAGCGGTATTCTGGCGGTTCCCGCTTGGCGGGCGGCTCCCGCCGCCCGCCAAGCTCAGAATAACCCCCTATATGACAACTCTGGACATACAGGATGTATATTCCCACTTACATCACATACATTGCAAATATTTTCGCTTCACCGTAGCCAGTACCCATTGCCAGTTCAGAGTCCTCCCATTTACCTTCAAATCAGCTCCCTGCATTTTCACCACATGTCTGGCCCCCATAGCAGCTACTCTCAGAAAGAAAGGTCATTAGGTATTCCTCTACCTGGGCGACTGACTGCTAAAAGCCCCAACATCATTGCAAACGTCCAAGGCTACAGAGGCTTGCCTCACATTATTTCGCAAGCTAGTTCTCCCACAGAGGATAATGTTTTTGGGCTCTACCCTGGATACAATATAAGACAAAGCCTTTCTCTGTCAAGACGGGAAACAAAGGCTAGAAGAACTCGCTATGAAACTCTCCAGAAAAAGGTCTGTTTCAGTGTGTCGGTACAAGTCACTTTTGGACATGATGTCCTCGGTGATCAATCCAGTCCCTCTTGCATGCCTGAAAGTGATACCATTACAAGAAGAGCTACAAAACAATGGATTCAGACAGTAGGATCATTCGAGGACCATGTAAGCATCACCCCAAGGATGGTGGAAGCACTAGCTTGGTGATCTTAGAGCTCTCATCTCGTGAAGGGCCTCATGTTTTTGCCTCAAATACCTGATTTCGTCATAACTGCGGATGCCTCCTTAGAGGGCTGGAGCGGCCATCTGCAGGACCTGCAAGTTCAAGGAAAGTGGTCTACACTCCAAAAGAGCATGCATATCAGCCGCCTGGAACTCAAGGCCATCTTCTTTACCCTCCAGGCTTTACTACCAAGGATTGCAGTATCTTCAGTGCTGGTGCACACAGACAATACAGCCAGCACGCACTATGACAACAGGCAAGGGGATACAAGTTCACTGACACTGTCTAACGAAGTTCAAGAATTTTGAAGCTGGCTGACAACTCACAAGATCACTCTGTATCCATAATAAACAACATCTTGGCAGACACACTCAGCTGAACCAAGGACAGTTGCCACGAGTGGGAGCTGAATCGGTCGGAGCTGGACAGAATATTTCTGCTTTGGGGCAAACCAGCATTGGATCTCTGCGCGACAAGCAAGAACAGTAAATGCCGGTTCTACGCCAGGATCGTGAGGTAATGTCTTTTTGATCAGATGGTCTGGGATCTATGCTTACGATTTTCCCCTTACCCCTCTCATACCGAAGGTTCTCATCAAGATGAAAGGGGACCGCTGTTTCATCCTGATTGCTTCCAGGTGTTCCAGGCAACATTGGTTCACAGAGCTTATCCTACTGTCGCAGTCCAATCCCAATCATCTGCTGACATCACGAACACTATTAATGATGAACCAGGCCAGGTCCTCCATCCGAACACAAATTCTCTCCACTCATGCGCATAGCTCCTGGATTCCATGAGTTCCGAGATCTGAATATTCCTTAGGACTGCAAGGATATCCTCTCAAAGGCAAGAGCGGAAGCCACTATCAAAACATACAAGCTATAATGGAAACGTTTCTGTTTATGGTGTCAGCAATGGAACCTGCATGCTTTAGAGGCATCACCTGAGCCGGCTCTACCTTATCTTCTCTTACTCTTCAGGATTGGTGCATGCATCTATTAAGGTACATCTTGCTGCAATATCAAGATATAGACACTCTTCACACTCTCTCTCTCTCTCTCTCTCTGTTCCACAAGAATCATCAAACAATTCACGAAGGGATTGTTCAGAGTTTTCCCTCCGGTAGAAGCTCCTCCATGGGAATAGCACCTGAATGTAGTTCTCTCTCAACTTATCAAAGCTCCATCGAGCCCATTCACAAAGCAGACCTCAAGTTTCTCACATGGAAGGTAGCTTTGCTGTTGGTGCTCACTTCGAATAGGAGAGTAAGTGAGATACAAGCTTTCACAACAGATTCACAGATGATTATGTGATTCTTAGAAGTAATCCAAGATTCATTCCCAAGGCTCCATCGCATTTTCATCTCAAAGAACCAATCATACTACAAACTTTTTTTTCCAAATCCGATATCACCAGCAGAAAGGTCTCTGCATACACTCGATGTTAAAAGATATCTAAAATTCTACCTACGTCGCACTAAACAGCTTAAAAAAACTAAGCAACTGTTCGTCTCTTATGGAAAAACTTGACAGGGTACTCCAGTCACAAAAGCAACTGTCACAAGGTAGATTTCAGCCACCATCCAGTTTTGCCACTCGAAAGCTGGGAACGGACTCTCAGCGAAAGCAAGGGTGCATTTAACTAGGGAAGTTTCCATTTCAGCTGCCTTGTTTGTGGGTGTTCCACTGGAGAAAATATGTTGTGCTGCGACTTGAAAAAGCGCCCACACATTCATGCAGCATTATTGCCTGGAATTGGCACAGCGCAGTGATGCAGCCATTGGACAGGCAGTGTTACGCCATTTATTTCAGTAACGTGAGCCTCTGTTACTGTATGTACTTATGAGCACCGCCGACATTCAGAAGCACATTGGCACAGCAGAAGAGGATTGCTATATATATAACTTATTTTTCTCCAGAAGGATGAAAGCACATGCTCTCAGAGTAAAAGTCTATAATTAATTTGTTGAAAAGAGATCCTGCCCCTGTGATGCGTTTCGGCACTAAGCCTTGTTCACACACAGAGTGGCTGTGTTTACACTCCCCGAAATACCATTATGTGAATAAAAGTAAGCATTGAAAAATGACAAGTGTAGCCTTCATTTTCATGTGTTAAAATAACAGCCATCTTAGAATGTTATGAATCTAAATAAATCCCAATTTCGTTAAAGGACTCTGCACTCTCATCAGGAATGTTGTTCCAGTACTACTGTTCTTTAGTAGGCGCTTGGCTACACACAGAAGCTGAAAAGTACTACTAAAATAGTAGGCAGGCACTAGCCATGCAGGTTGGCGTCCTCCAGCTCCCTGAAAAATTCAATAATAGAATTGGTGAAGTGATAAATCCTTAGCTGATGGGAAAGCGATGTTTGGCCTTGATTGATGGATTGTGCAACCCATTGTTTTTTTAATTTGGACACAATACAGACTCACTAAAGAAATTGGTGGAGGAACCTCCAGTGATAATCAAGCACTTTCAATGGAAGTAGTTAAAGGAGGCCACAATAACAGATTGAAATTTGCCTTAAATAAAATTGCTCGTTGGTGCTACCTATACAAATATCCTGTCCTGATGATGACCCACTGTTGATTGGATTCTTTAGGTTGAGTTGAAACGTCAACATATTTTGATGTAGACTGCTTTTAGAAGTGATAAGTGGCTTCCAGACACCTGGATTGAAGGGATCATTTTGAAGACCACTAGTATTTTTAGCCACACCTTTGTAAGTATTGTATATAACACTGGTGGACTTTATTTTTTCTCTTTAACCACTTTCACTGCGTTGTCACCTTAGGAGCACCTGGATGTAATGAATGTAATGAATTTTGATTCAGACCCAGTATAGAACTATAAATTGAATAAAATGTATAAACAATCTTATTGAGTCGAAAGAATTTTAGAGTCACTGACGTGGATGTTAAGGGCTACACTTCCCCCTTGAGGACCAATTTATTGCTACATATTGACATGTTTGATGTGATAGAAACTCAGACCACTGGGGTCCCCCAATGAAAAGTGTTTGGCCATTGGGTAGTTTCTGTCCTGGTGTTTAATGGCTCTGCAATGTTGCAGTACTCGTACTTTCACTTTATGGATGGTGCTCCCTGCATATTTCATATGACACTTGCACTCAAACATACTCAGTATTGCAGGTGATTCTCTCAGTGATGGAGCATGAACTTCCTTCAAAGGTCTCCTAAGTTTTTCTATTCACCCCAAGTCTGCAAGCGTTACAATGTTCACATTTCCAAAAACCCAGAGTTCTCTTGGATAGCCAAGTTTTGTTTTCTCTGTTGATTAACATACTCCAAGTTATCATGTCCTTCAGTGATTTGGCTTTACAATACTTAATCTGAGGATTTGGGCCTTTCTCCTGATAAGCTCATCGTGGTGCCAATTTCATGATAAAATAGATCTTATTGAGAGAAGCTGTTGATTAAACTCCAAAAAAAATCGAATCTGGGATTGACCTTCATCTGTGCTCAATATTGCCGCTGGTTCATGGGCCATTTTTCTAATGTTTCCAAATAACAGTTCCTCCCTGTTCCCAGCTCTCACCCTTTGGTACGCTTCAGTCAAAAAATTTCTAAGATATACTGTCTCCAGGAATCTTACTATCATGACCTTTGCTTCGTCTCAGAATAACACATCATTGGAGCAGATCCTCCAAGCTCTCAGTTGTTAGCTGTATGGAATACTGCATTTGAGTGCTTTAGGGTGCCCACTGTTAACATGCAGGATGGAGTTACAGGCAGTTTCCTCTCAGAAGATGATGGTGTTCACTGCCTCACCACAAACATCAAGACGAAGATCTAAAAACTCAACACTGCTTCTACTCCATTTAGCAGTTAACTTGATTATGAACTTGTTTTCATTCAATTTATCAATGTATTCCTGTAGAGAGGCCTTATCTCCATCCCAAACAGGTCGTCTATGAAAAGCACCCAAAGCACCACCTTTTCCATGTACTAAGTGTGGGTACCAGACCAAGCCACCTCCTTCCCTCACCAACCCATGCACAGGTTGGCATATGTGGGAGCAAAGGAAACCCCCATAGTGGTTCCTTGTCTTTGCAGATAGATCTTTTTATCAAATAGAAAAACATTGTGAGTGGGACAAAATGTCACCATGATGACCATCGTATCTGTATGATGTGCATAATTAAGGGGGCGAGCTCTTAAGAAATATTGACAAACTTCAAGGCCATAGTCATGCTTTATAGATGTGTACAGTGAGGTGACATCCATAGTGGCCATGATGTAGGTATTATGCCATGGGATGTTATTCATTTTTCCAAGGGAATCATTTGTATCCTGTATATATGAGGAGAGGCCAGTAACATATTCACTAAGGAATAGATCATTTAACCTAGATGTATCTTCCAGGAGTGATTCAACCATACTCACAATCGTCTACCTAGAGGATGTTCCCTGTCCTTGTGACTTTCGGCAAGAAGCATATAACAGGGCTCTCTTTGGATGGTCGACTTTAAGATATGCATATTCCTCAAATTGTAGAAGCCCACAATCTAGCCATTGTTTGAGCAACCCATGATATTCAGATTGATGTTCTTTTATCGGATAGGCTTTCAAATGTTATTAGTGCTCTTGATTATTCAGTTGCTTATATGCTTCTTTGGTACATTGATCTGTGTGTGTGTATATATATATATATGTATATATATATATATATATATATATATATATATATATATAAAACTGTGTTACCCACCATCCACAATGGGTACTTAAGTTACAAACTGTAAGTGCAATAACTGCTTGCTATTCTGATTTAATCATGTGAATCTATGAAAGATCCAATACTGGGAAAGAAAATGGGTACTTACATGTAACTGCAGTTCTCCAGTATTGGTATCTTTCATAGATTCACATGTGACCCACTTTAATCCTCATAGAGGCTCTCCTTCTTTCTTCTCTGTATTATATCTCACATGTGCTAGAAAATCTGAGAGACTGGAGCCTCTGTGATGATGGTTCCATAGGGTGCTGTCGCCTGATTGTCTTAACTTTGGGCCTTTTCTAATGATTTAAATAAGCTGTGAAAGTACTTTAACATTGACTTATATGTCGATTTTGCATCCTGCTATTTGATTGTACCATGGGACTCCCAGTTCGATGATGGGGAATGATTCAAGCATATGAAACCATGAAAGATACCAATACTGGAGAACTGCAGTTACAGGTAAATAACTCATTTTTCTCTCTCTCGAATTCTCAGATCTTATTTCTCTAAGCTTTTGGAGTTTATGTCCTATCAAGGTTCATTTTCTTATCTGGGGGGCCAGTGGCGTACAAGGGTGCCAGGGGCTCTGATGCAAGAAAGGACCAAGGGCCCCCATCACTTGACTTGGCAAACAACAATTGGGGTTCAGTGGGCCCCTGAGACCTCTGGACTCTGGTGTTACTACGCCTGCTGCAATATTTATAGTTACACCCCTGGGAAAAAACTGGCAGTTGAGGTTGTTTCCCACTAGTGTCCTGGGACCACAGTTCATCACTAAATGTGGAGTACTCCTTTAGCTGTGTTGAAGCTGAAGACAGCAGAGTTGAGCAATCCCAGGCTTGAGCAAGTAAGTGACATAGGATTTTATGTACAGAGTATATTGTTAAGAGCCATATCAATCACTAGCTTTACAACTCTAGTCAGTGATTTACTTTATAAAAGAAGCTCAGTTTGTACTTTCAATTTTCCTTCCTTGAGCTACCGAAAAAAGTGAAAAGTTGCTGCCTGTACAGTGAACATGTGGAGCTGGAGGTGTCTTCATCCCGTAGCAAGCAGGCACTGGGGAGGGATAGTAGCAGACTGTAGCACAACTGCAAGTCCATGCAGTGGTGTAGCAAGGGTGCCAAAGGGCCTAATCCAGACAAGAAAATTGGAGCCTCAACCCCTGGCTTATTCCTAAAAAAGTCACTAATGGAGTGACTTGGGTGCCTCACATCTGTGGACCTCAGTGCCACTGAACCTGCCGCCCTGTTGCTACCTACGCTGCTGCGGGGAACAATCTTTGCATTTTGCCAAATGCTCAAAACATGGCCTTTCCCAATGTATGGTCTGCTCAATGCGGTGTCTGGCTGCTCAGTGGCATAGCACTGGGGCAGTGGACCTTAGGGGGACAAGAAAAGTCCACACATTCAATGGTTTGGAGGGAAGAACCGCTACATTTAGGCTGCAGTATGCCCCTAACACATCCGGCCTGTACCACTGCACCTGCAGCAACATAGATAGCTTTGGCCACGTTGCTTCTGTTCTCCAGCGCCAAGACACCCTAACGAATAAGTGCACGCTTCTTAAAAACTAAAAACAAATTAAATCTAGACAAATGTATACAGATTTTGTGCAAAGGTGCGTTACATTTTTTGTCCTTCGGGGAAAGGGAAGCCTGCAGTAGATGACAATATCCGAAATGAAACCGTATTTCCTCTGGAAATTATAACGTTTTCAATATTTTAAAAAAGCCATCCAGTAAATGTCATAGTACATCTCAAAACTCAAGCTGACGTCACTAAACAAAGAAAGACTACAAAGCATAGAGTTGATGGTTAGCGGAGATGCAGGTTTGTTGAAGAGAACAGCGGGTCAACACACCCACCACAGATAAAAGACACTATAGCACTGATGACTGCACCGTAGCTGTTTTGTCTCCCTTAACAGCTTGCAGCATTACACAAAGAGGAAGACGGTTCTTTGGTGGTTAACATAATGAGTGCTGACCTGCCTCCGGTGCTGCCTTAACAACCAGCTCTCTCTAAACACTCCAGAAACTAAGGCGTGTCCAGTGTCAGCTTGTTCCGTGATCTGCCTAAGAGAAATGGGTCCTCATTTTGCAAAAACTCTGCACAGCCACACCCTAGGTTCTCAAATGACAAGGATTAAAAAATCGGCCCATACCAGTATTATTCAGTAGTAAAGAAAGGGTTCGAGCACTTAAAACATATTAATAGCACATTTATTTACAAAGGTCTTAGAGCATGGTTTTGGTCTTAGCTACAGAGTTTGTTTGCAAGGGTTAGTTGCACAACTAAACAATACGTTGAGCCAGGCTGGCAAAAGTTCAGTGTCTGACACGAAAAGCAATAGTAGAGCATTTTGTGCTGCCAGACGCAGAACATTAATTGCAGAGCTTGCTGCTGAAGACTCCATATAAATCCCAAAGTTAGTTCCCTGAGAGCAGATATACACTCTTTCTGTCAGTTCTGTTGCACCTTGGATCTCAACTGCATACCACTTGCTTTCAGAGTAGTTCACGTGTGTATTTCCTCCACTTCCTTAGCCCAGTTCATGTTTGATTTCCCTCCTAACTGCTTTCCCGCCTACATGACTCTCTCAGGGTTTGTCTTTGGAAGGGACGGCTGTGTCAGCAAGCCCAACTGAAAATGGCCTCCTCGGGTCCTCAAAAATGGCCTCACTATAAGTCGAAAATTAAGAGGGGGGGGAGCCCTCATGTACAAAATTACATTTTAGAAAACTATTCTGAATGAAAAAGCACACCATTACAATCCCGATAAGGCAGAAAAGTCACAGTTGGGGCGAAACATGGTGGCTTGTTAGCTAGCCATTTCAGAGCTCGGCTGTTGCCCATCCCTCGATTCTGTCTCGGAGGGCAGTAAAGTAACCCCCTTTTAATTTTCAGTTTATTAATCACCAGTGCCATGTGTTATTTCTTTAAACATGCTCCCTGAGGTAGTCAACAGCTGACCTACCCATAGCTCAAGCCGCATTACAGAAGAAAACTGTCTGCGGCAAGGAAAATATGTTGGCTGGCGTTCTGGACTGCAACAAAGCAACGTAGGACTGCCTGAGTTCCCACTACTGCCTCCACGGTCAAGATGATATGACAACCAGCTTCCTATGGGTAATGCGCTTACTTCCGATGTATCTCGCTAGCCAGGTACAAGATCCAAGACTAAGATATGCCAAGTTCAGATCCATGCTCTACCAGGTCAGGAATCAATGTATTGAACATTACCACTTCAAGTAGATATGAAATTCTTATTTTAGACTATAGAGATTAGCAATATAAGATTTTAAGTGATTATGGGCTACAAAATAATACAGAGAGAGAAAAGGTGAAAGCACATAGGGAAAGAGGAGCAGAGTCTTATCCTATCATTGAAGCACACCAAGTCAATTCTAATAAAATCTCAGAGAGTGGCATTGAGGCGTAGAACAAAGGATCCTACTGTACAGTGCAAGATATGATTAAAACTCTTTGTACAGGGAGTGCAGAATTATTAGGCAAGTTGTATTTTTGAGGATTAATGTTATTATTGAACAACAACCATGTTCTCAATGAACCCAAAAAACTCATTAATATCAAAGCTGAATATTTTTGGAAGTAGTTTTTAGTTTGTTTTTAGTTTTAGCTATGTTAGGGGGATATCTGTGTGTGCAGGTGACTATTACTGTGCATAATTATTAGGCAACTTAACAAAAAACAAATATATACCCATTTCAATTATTTATTATTACCAGTGAAACCAATATAACATCTCAACATTCACAAATATACATGTCTGACATTCAAAAACAAAACAAAAACAAATCAGTGACCAATATAGCCACCTTTCTTTGCAAGGACACTCAAAAGCCTGCCATCCATGGATTCTGTCAGTGTTTTGATCTGTTCACCATCAACATTGCGTGCAGCAGCAACCACAGCCTCCCAGACACTGTTCAGAGAGGTGTACTGTTTTCCCTCCTTGTAAATCTCACATTTGATGATGGACCACAGGTTCTCAATGGGGTTCAGATCTGGTGAACAAGGAGGCCATGTCATTAGATTTCCTTCTTTTATACCCTTTCTTGCCAGCCACGCTGTGGAGTACTTGGACGCGTGTGATGGAGCATTGTCCTGCATGAAAATCATGTTTTTCTTGAAGGATGCAGACTTCTTCCTGTACCACTGCTTGAAGAAGGTGTCTACCAGGAACTGGCAGTAGGACTGGGAGTTGAGCTTGACTCCATCCTCAACCCGAAAAGGCCCCACAAGCTCATCTTTGATGCTACCAGCCCAAACCAGTACTCCACCTCCACCTTGCTGGCGTCTGAGTCGGACTGGAGCTCTCTGCCCTTTACCAATCCAGCCACGGGCCCATCCATCTGGCCCATCAAGACTCTCTCATTTCATCAGTCCATAAAACCTTAGAAAATCAGTCTTGAGATATTTCTTGGCCCAGTCTTGACGTTTCAGCTTGTGTGTCTTGTTCAGTGGTGGTCGTCTTTCAGCCTTTCTTACCTTGGCCATGTCTCTGAGTATTACAGACCTTGTGCTTTTGGGCACTCCAGTGATGTTGCAGCTCTGAAATATGGCCAAACTGGTGGCAAGTGGCATCGTGGCAGCTGCACGCTTGACTTTTCTCAGTTCATGGGCAGTTATTTTGCGCCTTGGTTTTTCCACACGCTTCTTGCGACCCTGTTGACTATTTTGAATGAAACGCTTGATTGTTCGATGATCACGCTTCAGAAGCTTTGCAATTTTAAGAGTGCTGCATCCCTCTGCAAGATATCTCACTATCTTTGACTTTTCTGAGCCTGTCAAGTCCTTCTTTTGACCCATTGTGCCAAAGGAAAGGAAGTTGCCTAATAATTATGCACACCTGATATAGGGTGGTGATGTCATTAGACCACACCCCTTCTCATTACAGAGATGCACATCACCTAATATGCTTAATTGGTAGTAGGCTTTCGAGCCTATACAGCTTGGAGTAAGACAACATGCATAAAGAGGATGATGTGGTCAAAATACTCATTTGCCTAATAATTCTGCACTCCCTGTAGGGTTGTGATGAGAAATTAAAAAAAATCAGAGAAAATGCAGAAACAGGTACAAGCGACCTGCATTAGCATTACAAAAAAATAAAAAATGTGACAATGACAACTATACTCTGGAAAAAACTTGCTAAAGGTCCTCAACAGGTCATGGCAAAAAACACACATGCCATACATCAGTTGCAAGCAAATAGCAAAACGATTGAAGAATGACCGGAAATTTTGGAGAACCACTTAACAAAACATTCTCTCCCTATTAAATTTCCCTGAAGCCACTGAAGATAGTGACATCAAAGCATATGTAATCTAAGTTCTTAAAAGACACAGGTCCCAATTCACAAACTCCATTTTAAAGTGTATAAAGTAGCGCCACAGTATTAATACTCATGTGCTATAAAATGCAGTCAGAAACACTGTGGTAGGAGACCTCTGGGTCAGAGCTTGCAAGGTAATGCAGATACATATAGTAATTAGTCACTGACATGATTCTCATGATAACTTGTGAGTGCGCTGAGAATTCTCCTTACTCAATAACTCGTCACTCCTTTTGGGTGAACAAATGTATTTTAAACCTCAATGATTGGTGAGTGTGGGGAAAGTGAGCAATACTAGTAACTCCTCAAATACTCTTGTGGTTACTCAGAAGCCTTCTTTCCTCCCCGCAACCAAAGAAAGTCTTTTTTTATAGGAAATGAATTCCAAGTTTTATAGCTGTTTATTATTAGACCTGTCAGCCTTAGGTTGGTCCTCCCCCATATGTTTTGACTTACTCCTCCATTTTTGCTGATCTCGTTTTTACTGGTCTTAGGGCTCTCTGCACTTTACCACTGCTAGTTAGTGCTTAAGTGTATGTGCTCACTCCCTAAAACATGGTACCATTGGCTTACACCTAATCAACACATTTCATTTACTTGTAAGTGCCTAGTATAGTGGCACTACCTGTACCCAGGGCATGTAAATTAAATGCTACTAATAGGCCTGCAGCGCTTCTTGTGCCACCCATTTACATGGACTTTTAAACTTGTCTCAGGCCTGCCATTGTAGCTTGTGTGCAGTTTAAACTGCCATTTCAACCTGGCACAATAAACCTTATGCCAGTCATAAGTGTAGGAAAGTACCATCCTGCCTGGCATGTTACCCCCATTTTCACTGTATGTATGTTTGTTTTTGCCCATGTGTCACTGGGATCCTGCTAGGCAGGACCCCATTGCTCATAATGTATGCCTTGTATGTGTTCCCTGTGTGGTGCCCAACTGTATCACTGAGGCTAAGCTAACCAGAACCTCAGTGTTTATGCTCTCTCTGCTTTTTAAAATTGTCACTGCAGGCTAGTGACCAATTTTACCAATTCTCATTGGCACACTGGAACACCCTTATAATTCCCTTGTATATGGTACCTAGGTACCCAGGGTATTGGGGTTCCAGGAGATCCCTATGGGCAGCAGCATTTCTTTTGCCACCCATAGGGAGCTCAGACAATTCTTACACAGAACTGCCACTGCAGCCTGAGTGAAATAACGTCCACCTTATTTCACAGCCATTTTCACTGCACATAAGTAACTTATTAGTCACCTATATGTCTAACCCTCACTTGGTGAAGGTTAGGTGCCAAGTTAATTAGTGTGTGGGCACCCTGGCACTAGCCAAGGTGCCCCCACATTGTTCAGGGCAAATTCCCATAACTTTGTGAGTGCGGGGACACCATTATACGCGTGCACTACATATAGGTCACTACCTATATGTAGCGTCACAATGGTAACTCCGAACATGGCCATGTAACATGTCTAGGATCATGGAATTGTCACCCCAATACCATTATGGGTATTGGGGGGACAATTCAATGCATCCCAGGGGCTCTAGCACAGAACCCGGGTACTGCCAAACTGCCTTTCCGGGGTCTCCACTGCAGCTGCTGCCAACCCCTCAGACAGGTTTCTGCACCCCTGGGGCCTGGGCAGCCTGGTCCCAGGAAGGCAGAACAAAGGATTTCCTCTGAGAGAGGGTGTTACACCCTCTCCCTTTGGAAATAGGTGTGAAGGGCTGGGGAGGAGTAGCCTCCCCCAGCCTCTTGAAATGCTTTGATGGGCACAGATGGTGCCCATCCCTGCATAAGCCAGTCTACACCGGTTCAGGGATCTCCCAGCCCTGCTCTGGCGTGAAACTGGACAAAGGAAAGGGGAGTGACCACTCCCCTGACCATCACCTCCCAGGGGAGGTGCCCAGAGCTCCTCCAGTGTGTCCCAGACCTCTGCCATCTTGGATTCAGAGGTGTTGGGGCACAATGGACAGCTCTGAGTGGCCAGTGCCAGCAGGTGATGTCAGAGACCCCCTCTGATAGGTGCTTACCTTTCTCAGTAGCCAATCCTCCTTTTGGGGCTAATAAGGGTCTCTCCTCTGGGCTATTCCCCAGATAACAAATGCAAGAGCTCGCCAGAGTTCCTCTGCACTTCCCTCTTTGACTTCTGCCAAGGATCGACCGCTGACTGCTCCAGGACGCCTGAAAAACCACAACAAAGTAGCAAGACAACTACCAGCAACATTGTAGCGCCTCATCCTGCCGGCTTTCTCAACTGTTTCCTGGTGGTGCATGCTTTGAGGGCTGTCTGGCTTCACCCTGCACTGGAAGCCAAGAAGAAATCTCCAGTGGGTCGACGGAATCTTCCCCCTGCCAACGCAGGCACCACACTTCTGCATCACCGGTCCTCTGGGTCCCCTCTCATCCTGACGAACATTGTGCCTGAAACACAGGAGCTGGGTCCAAGTGTCTCCAATTTGGTGGAGGTAAGTCCTTGCCTCCCCACACCAGACAGTAATCCTGTGTACTGCGTGATCTGCAGCTGCTCTGGCTTCTGTGCACTTTTCCAAGGATTCCTTTGTGCACAGCCTAGCCTGGGTCCCCAGCACTCCGTCCTGCATTGCCCAACTCGCTGAGTTGGACTCTGACGTCGTGGGACCCTCCTTAGTGACTCTGAGTCGACTGCTGTCCTCAGATCTTCTAAGGGCCTGTTCCGGTACTTCTGCTGGTGCTGCCTGCTTCTACGGGGCTCTCTGAGTTGCTGAGCACCCCCTCTGTCTCCTCCTCCAAGGGACGACATCCTGGTCCTTTCTGGTCCCCAGCAGCACCCAAAATCCTCAACCGTGACTCTTACAGCTAGCAAGGCTTGTTTGCGGTATTTCTGCGTGGGGACACTTCTGCATCCTCCAGCATGCCGTGGGACAACCTCTGACCAAACGAGAAGTTCCTGGCACCTTCCATTATTGCAGAATCTTCGGCTTCTTCCACCCGGAGGCAGCCCTTTTGCATCTTCATCCGGGGTTTAGTGGGCTCCTGCCCCTCGGACACTTGCGTGACTCTTGGACTTGGTCCCCTTCCTTTACAGGTCCTCAGGTCCAGGAATCCGTCTTCAGTGTTTTGCTGGTGGTTGTGGTTCTTGCAGAATCCCCTATTTCGACTATACTGTCTTTCTGGGGTAGTAGGGTCACTTTACTCCTACTTTTCAGGGTCTTGGGGTTGGCTATTTTGAACACCCTTAGTGTTTTCTAACACTCCCAGCGACCCTCTACAACCTACACTAGGTCTGGGGTCCATTCGTGGTTCGCATTCCACTTTTGGAGTATATGGTTTGTGTTACCCCTTGGCCTATGTCTTCCTATTGCATTCTATTGTGATTCTACATTGTTTGCACTACTTTTCTTACTGTTACTTATCTGTTTTTGGTTTGTGTACATAAAGTTTATGTATATTACTTACCTCCTAAGTGAGGGTATCCTCTGAGATACTTTTGGCATATTGTCACTAAAATAAAGTACCTTTATTTTTACTAACTCTGAGTATTGTGTTTTCTTGTGATATTGTGCTATATGATATAAGTGGTATAGTAGGAGCTTTGCATGTCTCCTAGTTCAGCCTAAGCTGCTTTGCCATAGCTACCTCTATCAGCCTAAGCTGCTAGAAACACCTCTATTCTACTAATAAGGGATAACTGGACCTGGCACAAGGTGTAAGTACCACAAGGTAACCACTATAAGCCAGGCCAGCCTCCTACAATAAGCCTTCCGTTTTAAAACATGCAAGTCACTCCAAGGTGAGGCCCTAAACAGCCCATAGGCAGGGTGCAGCATATTTGAAAAGTTGTACATATACATTTACATCTTTACATGTCCTGGTAGTGAAAAACACTTACATTTGTTTTTCAGTAAGGCCTACCTATCTCTTAGGATAACATCAGGTTACCTTATTACATTTAATAAGCTGTATCTTTCAATTGGGAGCAAGTAGGAATTTTGAGTTTGGTGTCGAAAGAATTGTAATGTAAACCCCTCTTTAATGTTAAATTTGGATTTTAAGTCACAGTTCTCAAAATGACACTTTTAGGAACTTGCCATTTTTGTCCAAACCATTTGATGCCTGCAGCCTGTATCATTGGGCACATGAATAGGTATAGCTGGCAATTGCTCTTTGTGTATTACCCACAGACAGTGAGACAAACGGGAAATAGGTTTTGGCATGAAGGGCCATCTCTGACTTGATAGGAGGGCGGCGATGTCACCTACCAAACTTGATTATCACAAAGGCCCTGCTTTATCACACTCACAAAGAGTTTGACACTAGTCTTTTGTAGCCCCAGACAGGTTGGGCCATGACAGGGTGACAGGATGTTCCAGAAACCTCCAGAACCTTCTCTTACTTCAAAACTGGCACTGTGTGTGAGTACTAGACCCTCGGACCCAACTATTCAGAACACCTCTGGACCTGCGAATCCTGCTAAAGGACTGCTTTGCTGCCAGAAGGACTGATGCCATGTTCCCCAACTTCTCTGTTGCCATCCTTCCCTGCTTGCTGAGAAGGAAGACTGGACCTGCACCCTTCATCCCAAGCTGAAGTTACTCCAAGGGTCAGCCGACTGATCTTCTATTCTAAGCCACAGGGAGATAACAAGATCCAGAGGCTCCCTGCCTCTGCCCAGCTGCCTGGACTTGCAACTGGTCCTCCCCGAGCCCTCATGGTCCCTGCTGTGTCCGTTCCTGATACCCTAGAAGTGTCCCTCAGGTCCTGGCCCCTTGTTGTGTAATCACTGGAACTCCTCCTCAAACTCAAAGAAAATGAGAAACCCAGATGTTTATTACATTTTACTCTATTAGTCTACATTGGTTTATTTATATATATATAGGGTGTTCTTGGACACCTGGTTAGTAACAGCTGATCCACACATATCCACTTGTACTAAGGAAGTTACACAGACAGAATACAAGGAGCTCAGACTAGAAATGGAAAGTGAAATCCTTCTCTTGAAAGTAAAAACCAAGAAAACAGCTAGGAGTTACAATCTGCTTTGAGACATAAGCAAACTTTACACGTAAAAGCTAGAGATGGTGTGAGATGATTGTTGAAGAGGAAGACCGGGAATAACTTGCAAGTATCTCTAGATCTTCTATATAGTATTGCTGAAGCTGATCCATTGAAATATTGAAATGCAACTAAATCCCTCCTACAAAAACTCAAATGACGCTCCAAAAATTTAGACTGACAATGAACTTGATACAGAGTAACTGGTGGAACACCCATATTGACATATCATTTTTGCTAAAGACATCTAAATCTAGATCAGTTGTCTTCATTTGGTTTATTGAAGCCCTTATTATTAATCATCAAACATACAATAAAACATTATGTGAAAAACATTAAAGGACGGTATGTACAAAGTATTGTATTATCACCAAACCTTTTTTCAAATCAATGTCACATATTTTCTCAAGAATAACATTAATTTACTTAATCAAACCTCAGTATATCAAATCATGATATGCATTGTGTGACCTTTCTTGATTACGTAGATCCCTAGTTATTGTTACTGCCTTATTCATAAAAGTCAAAACAGCCTAGTAAAATAGTGAAGGTGGCAATAAAAATTAGTAAAAAAAGGCATGGTGACAAGTTCTGCATTGACTCTTATTTAAACCCAGACCAATAAAAATGTCCTAATCACTGAATAAAACTTGCAAAAAACATTAAGTGCATATAATTTGATAAATTATCATAGGTACAAAATCATTCAGATCCTTAGAAAAGTGCTTTTTGGAGAAGTATAGCTTAGTGTGTGATATTGGATATTCACTGAGTAATTGTGTGAAGGCAACTCATATTGTGTGACACATAGAGGCGCTGTGTGTCTATTTTCTCTGAGTCTCTCATCTCTACCAGACCATGAGAAAGTACCACCTGTGTTTCTCCTGTCTACCAGGCCATAACACAGCACTACACCACTGCAATCACAACCTATTCCGCCATGGCATGGAGTAAACAAGCACTGGCAAAGCTAATAGGTCTCACCTTGGCAAGCTGTGTGGTGGTTAATTTACTTGAGTATATGTCACTACAAAAAATGTATAAATGTATACATAAAGCCAAGAGCAGTTGCCTCCTGTTTGTACTAAACATACATTTTTTTTAAAAACTCCACTTATTTTATTTTATAACAAGTGTTTTTAAAGAGCTTTATCACTGAAGAGAAAGTAACTGTTCAAGCAGATGAAAACAATGAACTGCCATTGTGCAGTCACCGAGAGTTAAGGAAGACAGTGGTTAAGGGGGGGGGCAGAGTTTGGGGACCAGCACGTATTTTACCTCAAAAAACTTTGATCCACAGTAAGAGAGATACAAACAAGGGGGAAAGAAGGAGGAAGAGAAAGATGGGAAAACATGGACAACGGGAGAACGAGGGGGGAAAAAAGAACCTACAAGAGTGGAACAAACAGCCAGAGAGTGTCTGATGCTGGATAAAGGGGCATGAGGTGTAATCAAGACTATGCAGCCTTGGTATTCGGCGCCCGGACCATCAGTAGCACCAGCCGGTGGATTCTGACACATATAATTTTTCAAATTAAGAACTGGCCTGACCTGTTATTGCCCCATGTCGTGTGCTGTAGAAGCAAAATGTGAATGACATTTTGATAGACCAATGAATAAAGCCCTCTGACCGAAAGCCTTTCCAAGTATAATGTATGTATATTTAAATATGTAAAGAAAAAAAAACCAACAATAATGAGAGCCAGAACTAATACAAGGTCACATCATGTCGATCTTGCTGTAGCGAACAAACACCCACTCACTCTTGACTCCCATAATTTCCCCCAGTTGATACCTTTTTTTTACATGGGATGTCCCCTTACCTCGGCTTCCATTCCCACCTTGCCAATGGGCATTTCACTGCCTGCAACTGCAACATTGTTTAATTGGGCGCTGCAGTACAAGGGGCAAATGCCCGTTGGCAAGAATGACGTGACAAAAGTCCCCATACCATATGACCATATAGCACATCGACAAACCAACAGCGTGTGGATATATCTGGTATTAAAGCCTGGAATGCATGTATGGGTTGTGTATGGTTCCCAGACTGGTCCTGTATGCAGCAACCTTGTTGGCAGTGGGAGGCTGTGATAAGTAGCAGCGGTGCCTTATCAGAAGCCAGAATAAAATGTCACAAGTGACGGCATCTGCCCTGCCTGTCTGCTGGCAAGCTTTTGCTTGCCAGTGAGAAGATATGGAGGAGTTGGGAGAAAAGGAAGATCTGGAAATCTGGACAAGTCGATTTATATTGATTTTAGAACGCAGCAGTTACAGTATTCTGATAATTATACACTTACAGGGATATGGACGTGATGGTCTTATGGGACCAGATTATGAGTTTCACAGAACTACTGGGATACAAACTCCACACCTGTAGTTACTAGTACTGTGTAGTAGCACACCACCATTACCAAGCAATTATGTCTTAAACGCACGGTAATGTGAAATAACCGTGTGGATCTGTGTTACCAGGTGTTATTCCATACTGGATTCCCTCTTACTTGGAGTTTAACAGAAACACTTACCACCAACTCTGAACAGGTGATAGATGTTGGTGTAAGGTGGAGTGAGGATTGCGAGAAGGGAAGAGGAGAGGGTTGGATGGGAGGGCAAGCATGTCATGCTTCACTCGTGGTTTGTCTGAGGATCAGACGTGGCCTTGGAACAGGTCTGGTCTGAATACAGTCGTTTCCCAAGGTGATTTTACCAGCTTGATCTTCCACCAGTGAAAGTAGGTTCTTTGGTCGTGCACCTGGTAAGTGTGGGTGCAGAATCAACAGCCCCTTTATGGCAGAGCAGAGTGAAAATCTAACATGGACATTCGATGTTCACGTTATAATTGGAGCCATAGTTCTTTGGAAAGGATACAGTCTACAGCTTTGTTGAAAAGAACCTATGTTGACTTGGCAAGGAAGTGACTGCATTGACCTACAATGATATAGTGAACTGGCAGTAAGACGCTTAGTGGCATTCACAGTCCTATCGTGCTGCGTGACTACAACTTTGGTTTAAATCCGTCTATTATCAGAATACAAAAAAGAAACATAAAAAGTCACACACAAGTGTCATTCTTTGGATTCTGTGACCCAAACATAAACTACTGTCAGTCAAACCCTGAAACAGGTCCACTACATTACGAATGGGTGAAAGCATCTACTTTAAACATTCGGATTGCATTTCCTCAATCCATCTGGAATAAAACAGCCACTTTGGTTCAATGAGCCTGGAGGAAGGAGTAGACAGATTGTGGTTGGACAGTAGACGAACAAAAGGCAAAGGACAATGATCAGAACCTTCCGTCACTAACACCAGGGATAAAAAACCCAGATTTACTAATAACCAAGGAGTATACGATCAGCCTGTACCCGGGTGGACACAGAGACACCCACTTATCACATCCACCATCATTCTGGGTTGTTGTCCAGGCCCTCCAAGAACACGCTTGCCGACTCGCCCACTGACATTCCGCAACCTTCAGTCTCGCCGGAAAGCCTCCAATGCCAGACACCCTTTCGCCATGAGCTCTAAATTGATGCCCAACAGAGCCCTCTTTATGGCCAGGGTATTTTGGGGGAATCAGGGAAAAACAACAGGCTGATTGCCCATTACAACAGTCTTTTTCTGCACCCCTGCTTGGAGAAATGTATACCTCAACTCTGCTGAGCCTACAACCACCAATATTGTGCCTCTAAAACCTTCTTCTGGCATTTAGAGGAGTGTGTATGCATGCATGCAATAGCATCACCTGTTTTTGTTCTGCTGAAGCCCCAACCGCCCAGAGAATACTTCCTTATTGTAGTCCATTAGAGCCGCACAAGACATCTGATGGAATCCCCAGCACCCAAAAACTGGTGATCCTCCTTACATTGTCTATCATTTCAAAGTGGTATTTCAGTCTCACTGTGGCATCTATTCCATTTATCATTAAGGACTCTCACACTACCAGCAGTGTTTATCACTGCAGTTTTCAATCTCTGCATAATTGTCTCTGCCTCTAGTTAGTGTTGTCTGGTTAGCGAGCTGAAAAGTGTGTGTAACAAGGTCTGCTATTAGTAATAATTTGAAGATGGTGGATAAATAGTAAATGAAATTTATAATTATAGTTTTTGAATTTTTAAAGTTTGTGTAGTTTCAACTTTTATATAATGAAAATAAGTTTTCCTAACTACAAAGCTTTAACCTTTGCTTTTTCATTGAATTGTTTTTATTTATAATAAAAATGTCTTTCAAACCGTAGAATCCAGTGTCTCAAGTGGAGAGTTATGTGGTGTGTCGTACAGTACAGTGAAAGAAAATTGTCAAGTCTTTTATCAAAGACTGGAGTATTGTAGATTGAAATCGAGTGCAGCAAAGTAGAGAGTAGTAGCATAGTATACAGTGTAGTAATGTTTTACATAGTGTAGTGGCATGGTGTCTCATATAGTTGAGTCAAGTATCGTAGACTGGAGCAGCGAGCTCTACAGTTTAATGGCATGTCGAACAGTAGAGTGGGGTGTTGTAGACTGTCACGGAGTGGAGTAGAGTGTTCTAGAGTGGAGTAGGGTGAAGTAGAGTGTCATAGAATGGAATATCGTCAAATGGAGTGTCAGAGTACAGTAGAAGAGAGTGTTGTTGAGTGGAGTGTTGTCTTATATAGTGGAACAGCATATCATAGAGAGAAGTTGAGTGCCATGTTGATGAGTGTCATACATTGTAGTACAGTGGCATATAGTGGATGGGAGTAGATTGGAGTAGAGTGTCAGAGTGCAATAAAGTGTAGTACAGTGTTGTAGAGTGGAGTTGCATACAGTGGAGTAGATTGTTGGATAGTTGTGCGGCATAGAGTGGGTAAAGTGTAGTAGAGTAGAGAATATTGGAGTGGGGTACTGTAGAGTGGAATAAGATGCCATTAACTGGAGTGGCATGTTGTAGTCAATAGTGGCGTGGAGTGCAGTAGAGTAGAGTGGCGTAGCATACAGTCGAGTAAAGTCTCATAAATTGGAGTACTGTGTTGTACAGTAGAGTGTATTGTGGGGGTGTAGCGTACTGGTGGGAAATTATGTGGACTACAGTAGAGAAGAGTGGCATACAGTCTAGTTGATTTTTGTAGATTGAAGTGGTGAACAAGATAATTCAATGTTGTAGAACGTGATACAGTGGATTGGCATATTATAGAGTACAATGGCATTGAGTGGAGTGGCATAGAGTGAAGTAGAGTGGAGTATGTGTCAGAGTAAAGTGAGGGTGCAATGGCATAAAAAGAGTTGCAACCAGTATTGTATAGTGCACTAGAGTATTCTAGAGTAGAGTAGAGTAGAGTGTTGTATAGTGGCATACACTATAGTCCAGTGTTGTACAGTGGAGTGAAGGGGTATAGACAGGAGCAAAGTGTCAGAGAGTGGCATATACGCTAGTAGGGTGTTGTAGAGTTGGGTTACATAGAGTATAGAACTGTGTGAAGCAATGGTGCTCTGTAGGGTGGATTGTTGTCCATACTGTAGAGTGGATTGCTGTACAGTAGTTTAGAGTGAGGTAAAGACTCGCACAGTGGAGTAGAGTCTAGTGGAGTGGTGTAATGTAGTGTAAAGTACATTAGAATGTACTGGTGTGTCGTAGAGTAAAGTTGCATGGAGTGGAGTGTATTGGTGTACTGTGGGTAGTAAACTTATAAAAATGGGAGTGGGGTCTTGTACATTAGAGTGGAGTGCCATGTCATATAGAAAAGTGTTGTAAAGTGGAAAAGAGTGTTGTACATTGGAGTGTACGGGCATTGAGTGGAGTATAGAATTGGACAATGGAGGGTACGGGGATAGAGTGGAGTAGAATGTTGTAGAATGTCATGAACTGTGGTAGACATTTATAGAGTGGACTTAAAAAGTGTGGAGGAGAGTGTCATGCAGTGGAATGGCGTAGAGTGGAGTGGCGTACCCTGTAGTGGCATAGAGTGGATTACCGTAAAATGGAGTAGCATACAGTGGAATAGTGTACAGTGGAATACTGTACAGTGGAGTGCAGAGGAGTGGAGAGGCATAGAGTGGAATAGCGTAGAGTAGAAAGGTGTGCAATGAGGTAGCGTAGAGTGGAGTAGGGTACAGTGGGTTCACGTAGAGTGGGGTGGCAAACATTGAAGTGGCATAGCGTAGAGTAGAGGAAACTGGTTTAAACTGGAGTGGCATCTCATACAGCAGAGTGGATTGCTGTGTCGTACAGTGTTGGATACTGTCGTACAGTGGAGTAAAGTGTTGTACAGTTGAGTGTACAGGAATAGATTGAGTGCAAATTTGGACAGTGGAGTGTACAGGGTTAGAGTAGAGTCTAGCAGAGTGGCAGAGTGTAGTGGAGTTTTGTAGAGTAGAGTTATATAGAAAGGAGGACACTGGAATGGCATAGAATGGATTAGCATACAGGGGAGTGGCATAAAATGGAATAGTGTAGAATGGAGCAGCGTAGACTAGGGTGGCATACAGTGGAGTGGCATAGAGTGTAATGGTGTATAATGTAGTAGCGTACCGTGGAGTGGCATAAAGTTTAACAGCATATAGTATAGTATCATATAGTGAAATGGTTTAGATGGGAGCTGTGGAGTGGAGTGGAATACAGTGGATTAAGGTAGAGTGGAGTACAGAGGAGTGATGTACATTAGAATAGTGTAAAGTTGATTAGCATAGAGTGGAGAGGCATACAGTGGAGTAGTGTAGACCCACATAATGTAAAGTGGAGTGAGGTAGAGTGAAGTAGCATATAGTGGAGTGGCGTAGAGTGAAATGGTGTAGATTGGAGTGACATCCAGTGGACTCGCGAAGAATGGAGTGGCACAGAGTGGAGCAGTATACATTAGAGTAGCATATAATGGAGTGGTATACAGTGGAATAGAGTGGAGTGGTGTACAGTAGAGTGGAGTAGACTGTAATAGCTTATAAAATATGGGCCACTGGAATTATAGAGTAGGGAAGGTCCACAATTGTGTGGCAGGGAGGAGTAAATTAAGTTGCAATAAAAGGCAAATTATGTGTCATTATGCTACATATTTTTTTATAGTATTATCTCATTATTTTGTCATTTTTAAACTTTTTCACATTGGGCATTAGTTGCACCTCTCTAATACCAGCTTAACACCCACATATAACAATAAGCTACAGAACGGTGAAAAGTCAAGCTTTGCAAAGGGCCTTCCGCTGTGTGGTAACATATGTTGCTGCATTTTTAGTAGCATTTGAACCATTTGAGCTAGAAACAATTTTTTTTGTAAAAATCTGCAGATTATGAAGCAGATAATGTATTATGTGGCAAATATAGCAAATCTATAATTATGCAAAAATCGCTGCAGCGGCGCAATCACATAATTCCTGTGAACCTGCTTATAGTGGAGTAGTGTACAGTGGGTTCACGTAGAGTGGGGTGGCAAACATTGAAGTGGCATAGCGTAGAGTAGAGGAAACTGGTTTAAACTGGAGTGGCATCTCATACAGCAGAGTGGATTGCTGTGTCGTACAGTGTTGGATACTGTCGTACAGTGGAGTAAAGTGTTGTACAGTTGAGTGTACAGGAATAGATTGAGTGCAAATTTGGACAGTGGAGTGTACAGGGTTAGAGTAGAGTCTAGCAGAGTGGCAGAGTGTAGTGGAGTTTTGTAGAGTAGAGTTATATAGAAAGGAGGACACTGGAATGGCATAGAATGGATTAGCATACAGGGGAGTGGCATAAAATGGAATAGTGTAGAATGGGGCAGCGTAGACTAGGGTGGCATACAGTGGAGTGGCATAGAGTGTAATGGTGTATAATGTAGTAGCGTACCGTGGAGTGGCATAAAGTTTAACAGCATATAGTATAGTATCATATAGTGAAATGGTTTAGATGGGAGCTGTGGAGTGGAGTGGAATACAGTGGATTAAGGTAGAGTGGAGTACAGAGGAGTGATGTACATTAGAATAGTGTAAAGTTGATTAGCATAGAGTGGAGAGGCATACAGTGGAGTAGTGTAGACCCACATAATGTAAAGTGGAGTGAGGTAGAGTGAAGTAGCATATAGTGGAGTGGCGTAGAGTGAAATGGTGTAGATTGGAGTGACATCCAGTGGACTCGCGAAGAATGGAGTGGCACAGAGTGGAGCAGTATACATTAGAGTAGCATATAATGGAGTGGTATACAGTGGAATAGAGTGGAGTGGTGTACAGTAGAGTGGAGTAGACTGTAATAGCTTATAAAATATGGGCCACTGGAATTATAGAGTAGGGAAGGTCCACAATTGTGTGGCAGGGAGGAGTAAATTAAGTTGCAATAAAAGGCAAATTATGTGTCATTATGCTACATATTTTTTATAGTATTATCTCATTATTTTGTCATTTTTAAACTTTTTCACATTGGGCATTAGTTGCACCTCTCTAATACCAGCTTAACACCCACATATAACAATAAGCTACAGAACGGTGAAAAGTCAAGCTTTGCAAAGGGCCTTCCGCTGTGTGGTAACATATGTTGCTGCATTTTTAGTAGCATTTGAACCATTTGAGCTAGAAACAATTTTTTTTGTAAAAATCTGCAGATTATGAAGCAGATAATGTATTATGTGGCAAATATAGCAAATCTATAATTATGCAAAAATCGCTGCAGCGGCGCAATCACATAATTCCTGTGAACCTGCTTATAGTGGAGTAGTGTACAGTGCAGTAGCGTACAGTGAAGTGGTGTAGGCTTGAGTGGTGTACACTGGAATGGGGCAGATCGTAATAGCATAGAGTGGAGTGGTGTCCAATGGAATAACATAGAATGAAGTGGGGTAGAGTGGAGTGTCATCCAGTGGAGTGGCACAAGAGGGGAATAGCATACAGTGGAGTGGCATACAGTGGAATAACACAGTGGAGTGGCATATAGTGGAACTGGGTAAAGTAGAATAGCATATACTGGATTAGCGCATAGAGGAATGGCATACAGTGTAGTGGCGTACACTGAAGAGGGATAGAGTGGAGTTGCATACAGTGTAATAGATAAGAGCGGAGTGGTGTAGAGCGGAGTGTTCTACAGTGGAGTGGCGTGCAATGGAGAAGTGTAGACTGGAGTGGCATATAGTGGTGTGTGGTAGAGTGTAATAGCATACAGTGGAGTGGTGTACATTGCAGTGGGGTCCAATTGAATAGCATAGAATGAAGTGGCATGGAGTGGAGTACTCTACACTGGAATGGCGTAAAGTGGAGTAGAGTACAGTGGAGTGGCATACAGTGGGATAGTGTACAGTGGAGTGTTGAAGAGTTGAGTGACATACAGGAGAATAGAGTAGAGTGGAGTGGCGTACAGTAGAATGGCATAAAGTGGAATAGCATATTGTGGAGTGGCATCCAGTGGAGTAACACACACTGGAGTGGCGTACAGTGGAGTAACATCTTGTGGAGTGGCGTACAGTGGAGTGACAGACTAGGGTGGCATAAAGTGGCATTGTGTACAGTGAAATACCATATAGGGGAGTGGCGTAGAGAGGACCCTCGTACAGTGAAGAGTCGTAGAGTGGAATGGTGTAGAGTAAAATACCATATAGTGGAGAGGCTACAGTGGTGTGGCATAGAGATGTATATGAAATTTAGCAGCAATGTAGAGTTTGACATGCAGAGTAATGCAAAACAGTGAATTGTGCTGCTTTGTCTTTTTCCAGATTTACAAATCAGCACGGGGCCACACATAGTAGCCTTGCATTCGTTCGTAAATTTGACTTAAGTATTGCCTTGCCCAAGCAACACCATGAGTGATGTAAGGGTACTACAATCCAATAATACAGTTAGTATTTAGTTATATTTTGAGCTGTGGTACATGGCACTGAAAAGGCAGTATATAATTGGGCAATGGATGTTTTCAAAGAATGAAGAGGAAGCCATATTGTTTTTACTCTACTCTATGTGTTCAGTGTTAGGGCCATAGATATAGATAAGTAGCAAGTCCCTATCTATTACCATTTTATTTAAGTGTAATAGGTACCAAAAAAATACGTTTATGGCCATGTACTGTGGTAGTTTCACAAGATTTTGTGAAATTCAATTAAAGTACCCCAGTGACAGATATCACTAAGTTTAAATGCCTTAGCATTTAAAAATACTTCCTGTACTTAACTGCAGTACCCAAAAAGCATAATCTCTGCACCACAATGAACAATCCTGCCAAATTTTATGAAAATACATTTAGCAGTTTTGCCTTACATCAAATACAATAATATATGGAAAATGCATAGGTGGAAAATGCATTTTGAGACCCCCTTTTATCTTTGCACTTTCATAAGAATTCCCCACAAAAATATACATCATCTCAAAATGAATAAAATGGTATAGGTCTGACTTGTTTTGCAGTGATTTGTCAAACAGATACAAAGCTATTAGGAAGCTAATATCCAAGGAATACCTATCTTTGGTAATACTAACTTTAACTACAGAGTGGCAGTCAAATTCAATGGGATTTCTTTATTTTATCTGTAGTATTTGTGTATTAACTTACACAATCATATGAATATAAATATGTTGTTTAGTGGTTCATGTAGTAATTCTGAAACTTTACATATGCAGTCTAGTTTATTTTTTGGGCTCCTTTGCTACTTTTAGTAGAATTGTGCTACGTGTGAAGCCCAAAGTGATAGAAAGCCAATCACTGTTGTTATAAACATTAGGATTAATGTTTCTTTCCTAATGGCCAATTATTATCATGTCCTCCATATTGTAGTTTGTGTAGCTAGCTGCTAGGTCACGTTTCCATTTGCTAGCACAGGAGAGTGTCAGGAATACTTTTTTTGTTTGACTTGCTAGGCACAGTTTTATTCTGTGAGCCAGAGAGCACACAAAGAAAACTTACATAGCTTAAGATGTACTCTATTCATTATGTATTTTTTTATAGTTTTCCATTAGCATGTGACCATAAATGGGTCTTTCAGTTGTTCGTGTTGTAAATCTAAAACTTTACATATGCAGTCTAGTTTATTTATTAGGCTCCCTTGATAATGATAGTAGTATTGGGCTACAAGATATCACTAAGTTGAAAAACCTTATAACTTAGAAGTACTTACTCTACTTACTTGCAGTTCCCAAAAGAATCATATGTGCACCTATTCTCAGAGGCTGCCAAATTTCAGCAAAATCCGACTGGCTGTTTTCAAGCTGCATGAAATACAAAAGTCTATGTAAAATGCATTGGATTTCAGACTGCTCCTTTTTTTCTTTGCACCCCCCGACCAAATATCAGTACTGGGGCAGCAGGTCTGCAAAGTTTCTCCGACATTTGTCAAAAGGGTGGAAAGGTATTAAGGGACAAAAATCCAAAATAAATCCCTATCTCTGCTCACTCTTACTATATCTACAGAGTGGCGGTAATATATATATATATATATATATATATATATATATATATATGTATATATAAATATTAGGGAAAAAGAATATCTAGAAGGTCAGGCAAACATGGTAGAGAGACTAAGACAGAGGGGATACTCTAGTGAAATCTTAGAAAAAGCTGCCAGAAGACTTGAATCCCGCTCGAGGGATAGACTTTTGTTCTCCACAGACATGAAGGGTAATATTCCGGGCACGAAGAAAAATGATAAACTCAAGGATACTGGTAATGTGAGATTTATAACCACCTTCAATACTGCTCATGTACTCATGAGAAGATTGTTACAGAAACATTGGCATATGTTAAAAAGTGATCCTGTCATAGGCACTGAATTAAAGAATAGACCGACGATACCGTACAGGAAAGGGACGTCTATGAGAGATATATTTGTTAAAAGTGATGTGACATAACGTAAAACACCCAAAATGAGTTGGTTTGAGTCACAAGATGGATTCTACAAATGTGCCAAATGTAATGCATGTAAGAATGGGGAAAATATCAAAACCATTGTGCAAGGACACAGAACAGTACATACCATCAAAGGAAGATACGATTGCAAGAGTAAATATGTGCTCTATATTTTGAAGTGCAGTTGCTCTAAATTATATGTAGGGAGTACCAAACTGCAAGTACACAAAAGGATATTACAACATCTCAGAGCGATCGTTAATAAAGATGATTCCTACCCGGTTGCTCGACACATATACGAGTTTCATGGAGGACGAGTAGAAGATGTGAAATATAGTGTAACAGATGAGATAAGAAAAGATATCCGTGGAGGTGACAGGGAGAAAAATTTGAGGAAATTGGAGTCTAGATACATACTGGCATTAGATACTAGAGAACCACGAGGGTTAAATTCCTGTGAGGAACTATACATACATTTGAGTTAAGGAGTTTCTTATAAGCAATCTATCTTATACCTGTTTGCAAGTATTGTATTGACATTGAATAAGAGAGTGGAGAAATATGGATATTTTCTTTTGAGTTATCAGTATATTTTTGTAATATGTTTCTCTTCTTTCTTTTGTCTAAATTAGTTATGTCCTAATCAGCCAGTTATATTATCAAAGATAAGTTAATTATAGGTTTTTACTAGTTTTCCTTAATTTCGCCAGTGTTATTAGCTTACAAAGTTGGGGAAATAGATTAAGCATGAGACTCGATGAGAATCACGGAATCCAAATAGAAGTGTGTAGAATTACGCATATTTCTCTATACTCACAATGTATGTTTTCATTTAATAAGTTCAGGGCAAGTGGTGATTGTTACAAACACTGTATTTTCTTTAATTATTTAGTACTGTTTCACTCACGTTTCCTTATTTATTCACTGTTTTTATTTATTGTATTTTTTCATATACTGTGTTGCTTTAAGTGAACTGAGTGGTATATAAGGAGGGCCAAAATGGCGGCCCGTGGATTGATGAAGGCGGCATCGCCGAAACGCGTTCCTGTTCAGAGAAATTGAACCTTTTTGTTCTTTCATTCGTGGAGTGCTGTTTACCTTAACAAACGTTAAGGATTTATTGGATGTGAGATGTGGCGGCGCGCGTCTATTAACTGGCACCATTGGCTTCAGGCACGGCAAGGAAATGCCGTACAAAGTGTTTATATATATATATATATATATATATATATATATATATTTATATATTTATATATATATATTTATATATATATAAATAATATATATTCACTGGAAAAAAGCAAAGGTTACATGGACGTTATAGTTAGGTTGACATTTTACTTACACAAAACCATTAAGAAACTATGGGGGTCATTATGACCTTGGCGGGCGGCTGATGCCGCCCGCCAAGATCTGACCGCCATGCGGCCGCCAATGTAGCTGCACCACCGCTGCGGCCATTTGGAGATTTCCGCTGGGCCGGCGGGGATCACGGCCTCAGCATAGGAGCCAGCTCCAAATGGAGCCGGCAGTGTTGCGGCCGTGCGACGGGTGCAGTTGCACCCGTCGCACTTTTCACTGTCTGCATAGCCAGTGGCATGGGCAGTGCAGGGGCCCCACGACTCCCATTTTCCTGGCGGTGCAAACCTGAAGAAAAAGGCTGGCCGTCGGGGGCTCGAAATCCCCTGGGCAGCGCTGCAAGCAGATTAACACCTCCGGGGCAAAAGTGTCAGAATACCGCCGGCCCCGGCGGTGCGACCACGGCGCTTCCGCCGCGGTCGTAATACGCCTGGAAGCACCGCCAGCACTAATTTATGAGGGCCGACGCTTATTCATCTGCCTCAAGCATTTGCTGCGAGCAAAAGACATATATGGGAAAGACGGATGAAGGGAAAAACGAACAGGCGTCACAAAGAGAGAATGTAGAAAGCTACAAGAGTGAGCTGAAGGGGCAGGGAGTGGCTTTATATGGATTAAAGAGGCCCGAGATGGCTTCAGGATTACGCTGACTGAGTATTCCGTGATCACACATTTAATTGCAGCAGCCGCGTGTTTGATGAGGGCTTTGGGCACCAGCACCTTTTTATTTACAAATTAAGCACTGGATCAGCAATGGGCGAGCTACAAGCCTGCTGTAAGCTGACAAGTATTTTCACCAACAGACAGCCTGCACTGTCTAGTGGCAAGACCTAAAAAGACACTGCAACTTCACACCATCAGTAGGCTACAGGTTGTGTAGGGGCTGCTGGAATATGTATCACCTTAGCCCTGCTTCAGTCTTGGTGCACACGGGAGCCCACTTTACCACTTAACACATCACGCAAGAAAGGTCCGCTTATCAGTCCCTTGTAACGGACAGGACAGACGAGCATTATTGAGGTCCAGAAAATCACTTCCATTGTGGGTCCCAGTTCACCCTGCCTGACCCATCTACCGCAGTTTAAAACAATTTAAAGGATTACTCCACCTGCTGACGAGGGATGAGCGTGTGTGTATAAACATTTTGTTTCACACAAAGAAAAAATGCCAAGCAGCAGCTGCATTAACTCTTCAAGCTGCCTGCCTACTATTGTAGCCTCTGACCTGTTAGTTACATAAACAATGTGCTTTGAAGTGCTCTTCGGGTGTGTCAATTCTGTAAAATCGAGGGTTAAGTCAGCTAAGTACAGTTAAAAGTGTATTATGAAAGCACAGTGGAACCTTCTGAACTGCGATGAAAGGCTCAACTACTAATTAGTGTAGATTTGTGGTATGGGAGCTGTATGGCTCTCGCTTACTTAACTACTAAGGGATTGTTGTAATCTCGCTGGAGATACCCTATGGATGTCTAATTACTGTTATACAAACATCATTGCAAATTATGGTGTACATCACACCGTGAATGACCTTTTTATATCTCTGGATATCTTATTACTGTGGTATAAATGCATACTGTAGGCCAGGATAGAGGTGTTGTGTTGGGCGTCTGTGGGTGTTTCAGCATTTTGAAACAAGTGCATGATTTGAACCAGGATAGGCGTATTGCTAAAGCTCTGTGCGTATCTTACTACTGGTATATTAACGCATGGCGCCAGTCAGTAATAAAATGCACTATTAAACCCACTTCATTTCTCAGTGGTGTGATAGCAGCTCTTACTGCAGATCAGAACAAATGTGTATTATAAGAGCCCAGTGAATGTAAGTACTCAGATTTCAGTGCGTTTTGCAAACCCACATATGTTGTTGGTTCCTTGGTATGTCATGGATTTATCTGCCCATGTAAGGCATTGCGTGGGCGTTAGAGGATTTTTTTGCATTTGGAAACTGTAATAAAGTAGTTATGTTCTGTCCAGAGGCACATGGAGAATGAAATTGGGCCTTTGAGGATGATCTTGACACACAAGGCTCTGCCTGTGCTTATGATGGTCAAACTTTGACATTTGAGAAAGTGCCGGGGTGATACCGAACTCTAACTTGAAATTTACAAATCTACTTGGACACCATTACTGTTTGCCATATGATGTCTGTATTTGGAAAGGTGGTGGGTGTGCCCCAGGTATATCATTTTAATGCCTTACTCAACATACAGCTTCTTTCTACCTTGGTGACTTGTTTTTCCTGTATGATGTTGCTGTAGATGTAGTTTTGTTGGAGAAGTGTGGCACAATGGTTAGAGTGGCAGACCCTGATGCAGAGATCTGGTCTGGGACCAGGGTTCAGTTCCCACCTTGGTGGGTCTTGGGCTCAATTCCCTTGGACCAGATAATTCTCACCTCGGTGCCTAATCAAATGAATGGGTCCCACTCTGTAACTCTGGGCAATAGCTTGCTTAATCTCCACAACAGTGCTGGGATGCATGGCTTTACGCTGGGGCTGTCCAGGAGTGGGCGCCTCACAGGGAAAAGCCAGGAGGGGTTCCACAGCAGTATGCGTACAGTGCCTTGAGACCCTAACAGGTGAGTAGTGTGCTATACAAGTGCAAAGTTTACAGTTTGTTCGCTGTTATCACTTCTAGTGATGGCATGAGGAACAATGGTCATGTAAAGTCACTCTTGTCATCAGTGTCAAAGGGTGTTTGATGCATTTTGCTACCACAAGTATTTTGTTGAATTCACAATCCTCATGCACAAGTGGCACATGTTTGACGTGCCAAGTGGGTCACTAGGGCATTCTACATGTTTGTCCAACTGTAACCATCACCATTGAGCCCCACTGCTGTCCCTCCACAGTCACAATATCCCACCCCACCAACAAGCACTGCTAAGGGGTTAGCAACCTGAAAATAATTATAACGTGCTGTTATGTTGTCTCACGTATGCCTATACAGTTTACCTGTGCCCATACAAAGTGGGCATATTGGCTCCTGGCAATCTCATTGTTCCCATCTGTGCCCATCGGCAATCTCCTTTTGGCCATATAACAAAACTCCTCCCATACATTCGAGCGACTCCCAGCTCAGCCATTCTCCAACACATGACCATATCTCCATCCTTCCCTCTCCCCAAATAACAGGATGGGAGACTTTGTTGGAGAATAGATGGCCGCAGTTTTATTACATCACATTACATTATGCATTACATGGTACATTAGCATCGCATCAAGTGGTCATAAATATGTTCCATGACTGCAGTTTGCCTCGAAGTCTTGTGTCCCTCATCTGAATGGTTTTTAAGCCTGCTATTACCAGTGGTCATGCTCAGCCTTCTATACAATGGCCAGTATGTCAGGTACCAGCGTTTGGTGGCTACTAGGCTCCTCCCCCTTGCTACCAGACCTGTGGGTGGCTCCCAAACCCACACATGGGCCGCAAGTGCTGTGTCCACCGTTTGTCCGGGTTTCCCCGCCCCCCACTTTTATCAGATTAGTGCGCAGAATAAGCCACAAGAATATGACCCTTGGTACAGAAAATACCCCTAAATTCAGAAATAAGAGCAGACCTGTGCTGAGGAATGCTAATTCACCTGGCCAAGGTGACTAACGCGCAGTGTAATCTGGTAAAACCTACTAACTCAAAGGACAGGGAAATGTATTTCTTATCTTTGCCTACAAAATAAAAGGTTACAGATGCAGCAAACGGTGTACCTGCAGAGGCGATAGCTTCCCCAGAACACATACTGCCATCCCCTCAAGCAAAGCAGTGACTTCCACATGGCCTGAGCACGTTGGTGAACACGAGTCAGGAATCTTGTCTTAACGGCCAGAGACCTGAAGGAAGAGGCAGCTCCAAGGAAATGGTAACAGTGGAGCTTTCCGAAGAAAAATAGTATAGCTTTCAAGGAAATCTTAGCAGCTTTTGGAGTCCCTGCCCAGATAAGCCACAGTATCACACGAGGCCCTAGAATAAGGGGCATGTTAGAGGACACCAGATTCTGAGCAAGAGCAGGTAAAAAGTACCCTCAAGTGGACTCCACTCTGTTAACAGATGGTGTTCAACAGATGATGGAAGTGGGCAGGTGATGGGCTATTGCAACCAGAGTGTAGGGGTCCGCATAGGTCTCTACTGGTTGGCTGAGGACAGTGACGTATGTTTTCTTTTAATTGCCAGCCCAGGGTGTGTGCTCTGGATCATATCTGGAATTGAAAAGGTTAATACAGTCTTCCTTGTTCAGCTGCAGTGATGGGCCTCCACTCCTTTCCATCGAAGCGCTGTTTCCTAGCACTAACGGCATGGGTGTTTGAAGCACCCCACTGATCCTGGGAGATCCACTCATTCCACGTCATCCCTCAAGATGATTCTATAGCAATCTGTGTCATAAACCATCTATGGCATATCAAAGCCCAGCTTCCACATCAGCTTCCCTTTGTCATTACTTTGAGGTTCACTCTTTTTAGAAAGCAAGGAACCCTGTCCGCAAGTTGTCCTAAATCCTACGACTCATTAACAACCAAAAGAATCAGCAGGCAACCTTGGAAAAAGGCAGGCTGAATTCAACCATAGAAAGATTGAACACCTCAGCTGATCTTCCACCTGCAGGGTGAGAAATTCCCTCCAGTGCTGGAAAGATCCCATGAGATCACCTCACCACGTGCTTGACATTCCATTCCAATGCAGAACACCCATAAAGTTCTTTATTAGTGTCCAGGCTCAGCTCATGGTAAGTGCTGCCATCTTTGGGGCCATGCATGAAACCAGGGCCAGAATTAATCTTGTAAACGAGTAGTTAGGGCCCTGATGAGCACATGGGGCTCCCAAAGAATGTTGTGTTTGACAGAGGCCACAGTGGGTACATTTTTCCATGAATCTATCCCACGAGAAAGGAATTGGTGAAAGATTTGATGAGACTTTAAAAGAGATTAATTTATCTGTTGGAAGACTTCTTGCATAAGAAGAGTCATGTATTCCCGCTTCGGACACCGAGATCCTGACTAATGGTTTGGAGGTATGTACTCTGTCCATCAGGGTGGTGGAGGAAAATACATCTGCCACCCTGACAGACAGAAGCTGCCATATTTGGAGATCATCGTTGACTTAGTGGTGATTGCTATACTTTCAGAGGAACCCTGCCACAGTGGTTCGTATGAAGATACCAGATGTTAGTGGATGACCTCACTCAATGTTTTACAGCTATGCACCAAACTTTTTGTTTTTTAAGAACAAACTTCCAAAGTAGGAGTTTAATGACACACATACCCATGGATTTTTTCAGTTGGTGTGGGATGTCGTTTTTTTAATTTTTCTGTTCATCACCACTAGGTATTACTATTTCTTGGGAGGGGTGGACAGAAAAAAACGAAAAATACCAAACCATCAGCCCTAAATCGGGTGGGCGGGTGACATTTGGTAGTCCATGGGTGACTTTCCAGCAGTTCTGAGCTTTCAATCGCAGACCTCAGTATGAGTAGTTTTGTGCAGATGTGTCCTGCAGGTAGGGAGTTTATATTTTTAAGCAAATGTGTCAGACTCAGTGGCTTGTGATTTTTGCTAGATGAAACCAGAGGACAGTACCAACGTAGTTCACAGATTTGCTCATTCAATAGAGGTGCCCACTGCCCAATGATGTGTACATGTGGTAGGTAGCTAGTGGAGGGATTTTCTATTGGTACCATAGTTGGTGGCTAGTTGCATATTTGGGCAGACCTGGATGTGTGATCAGAATTCTATCTTTCTATGTTGTGCTGTAGCAGAAGTGGGTTTCATTAATCACTACACCGTAGTGTGATTATGTCAGGTGCCTGTTGCATTGAGTGTCTATTTCGTGTTTGCTTAGTGTATGCTGTAGGTATATGGTTAGAAATGTGTGCTCCTGAGAGAAACCCACATAAATGGCTTATCTGTGCTGTGTTGTACGTGTGCAGTGTTCTGGCAAATGTATGCTTTTGCATATTGTTCATGAGGATGTATGTCAAAACATTGAGGTCACCAAATGCCACTGAAAAAATATTGACAGCAGAATATTGACTGCAACTATATTGTTAGGATAAGTATATATAGGTAAGAGTAAGTTTACTATTCTTAACTCCACATCTACGTACCTAAGGTGTGTGAAGAATACACTAAAGGAGACAGGGAATGACTCCTCACATAGACAGTACGCTCTGACACTGATAGAGAGAACACAATCAGGTTTCATAGAAGTTCACAAGACTGGACTTCTTATGGTGATACTGTATTTTGGTGTAATCTGCTCATCTAGGACTTTGAAAAATGGAAAGAAGATGCACAAATGGAATGCGCTACATTATACAAAAAACAAATAACACCTTTTGTTGCTGTTGTATTTTTACTCCAAGCTCTTCACTCAGAACATTCCCTCAAATCCTAAGCACCAGTATCCCTTTGGTAGTTTCCAGGCCTTGTTCTAAAGCAGATCCACAGAGCAAAATGGCTGTGGAGGCACTCATATCATTTTGTTTTGTCACATACTGTGGGTTTGTTGGCCACTCAATCATCCATTAAAAGAGCATCTTAAGTCTAACATTTTGTCTTGACTTTGCTTTGTTGCATTCCGGCCCCTGGGTTTTTTTCAGTCCATAACGAGGCAGTACATTCTAAGTTTCGCAGGTTCTTGTCCTGGGCATCACAATGTGCTAAGGAGGGATATTTTGTTGTGGCAAGGAGGTTTAGAGAATGATTCCTAACTTATGGAAAGGAGTACCTATAAAATGTACTTTACCATACACTCAGACATAAATCTTGGTTCCAGCTACAACAAAAGTATTCGCCAATCCAAAATCAGATTAAACGAACACAGAGGCAAATCGATAAAGATGTATACCTCTCATCTACGAGGCTATGTGGATCTACATGTTAAAGCAATGTGTAAATTTCCTGTTTGACAAATAGCCTGAAAACAGCCATCTTCCAGACCTTTCCCACCAATGGCTCTCTTTGGAAATGGCCAGCCTCGAGCAAGAAACTAGACTTCAACTTATCAACATACACTCTTGGTATCAGACCCATCAGCCAATAGCTTTGAATGCACCCTCTGGAGGGGCCCAACTTCGAAATTCCTCAGAATGCGTGAGCTCGTCCCTGCAAATGTGACATAGTAACTACCCCTTCACCAAGAAATCCATGTACAGGAGCCCCTGCCAAATGTGGACCAGAGGTCAGCAAAAACATTCTATGCCACTTCAATTATTCCTGCTACAATTTCAAGATCTTATACTAATCACTATGGTGGACCACTTGGTCAACATAATGGGAAGGTGTCTTGTGAACAGTAACACCACAGGTTTGAACAATGAATCATCTGGAATTGGATCTTTATTCACACCAAACATTGTTAGTACAGAGTGTAATTACCCCAATGGTGCAGAATAGTTCTGCCATTCGTCATACTGTGAAGAAATGACTCACAAGGCTCGATCAAGTGTCATCTTTAAATATCTAGTGTTAATCAGGTGTCAGTCAAATAATTTTCCAACGTTTATGTACTGGTTTGCCAGGAAATAAATAGGCTGTTGTGCCAAATGCACCAGTGATTAATTTTCTCATGAGAACAAATCGTTTTGAAGTCAAGAAAACAATCCAATTGTTAGAGTCCAGCATTTTTCTTCACATACAGTTTTTACCACTTTGTAAAATAACATCATTCACGTGCAGGGGGGGATGGTCATTGACGTCTCTGCCCCCAGACCTTAGAGGCTGCAACTGCCAAAGACGAAAGCTGGGAAATAATATTCCTTCCATGGTGTCAGACACCCACATCTGCACTATGCTGATGATATTGTACACCATTCTAGCATTGACTAGGAGCCATCTACTCAGGCGGTGGGACCCACCCAACACCACATCATATTCCCAGTCCTGCACAATCATCAGCTGCAGCAGCTTCCACCAAAGTGGTGGTTGAGTTGATGAATGGCTGTCGCTTCACTGGTGCCCCAGGTTCTGACCAACTTCCTAAAAAAACTATTTGATGGCTAACAGATTTACTGGGATACATGGCTTTGCCCCTGTTTTCATCTTGCTTATTGTCTCACATAATCCCAGGAATTGCAGAGTATGTATACTACAGCCTTCCCAGGAAAATGGATATATGGTGATTGTAGGTAACTCGCTCCATGCTCCTAGAGAACTGATGCTAAAGAATTTTCAAGGTGATTATTGGAAGATTTAGAGAATGGTGAGTGGAATCAACCACATCACATGGGGTATTGCTCGAGAAGGATACCTGGGGCAGTGTCCCAAAACCTCCTTATAGAGATCACTTCTCTGCTCAATTTGTGAAGGCTGCCCTCCACTGCTTAGTTGATTATGTCCTTTGATGGTGGAAGGTGAAGAAGTTGGAAATTCTGCTTGCAATCCTTCTTGGCATATAGGGTCTCCGCGAAGATACTTGGGCAGTATTCTGCAATGTCTAAACGATGCTTACAAACGGTGAATGGGGTGATCGTTTGCACCCTTTTATTTAACCTTTACACAGCCGACCTCGGTTTGGAGGTAAGACCCGGCCTTTCCTCTAAACTTGGATCTCGTTGTTTCACTATACGTGGGAGATACCATTATATCAGACCTACAATAGCTGGCCTCATGCACTCTCTGCACAGCTCTAGAAAAATAACAATTTCAACATCCGAATAGCGATCAGTCTTTTTTTTAAAAAAACATACATTTACATTTTTGGCGAGATTGGCCCTAATCAATTCTTCGGTTCTTAAAATCCCCTAGAATAGTCAGTGCGCCCTCTTACAATCTCCCCGGAATCTGGCTTAACTAACTGGGGCGGGTTTGGTGTTCACCTTTCCCATCTCAAAAACAAGCGTTCAACACAGCCCTTTGCCCTTAGGGAACTTCAATCTAACGCATCGAGCCCCGTCAGCCACACCGTTATTTTCTGTGACTCGTGCAAACTTCCTTCCTTCCATGATGTGCAGTTGTGGAGGTTTTTTCAGTGGCCTTACACAGCTTGTTCGACCTTACCCAGTGACAATTTTCCGACGTCACTGCCTTTCGAGACACCCATCAAATTTTCTACTATAGGCAGAGCTACAGACGAGGTTGTGGTTTTGCTGCACTTACCACAATCATCTGCTGCAAACATTTCAATTAGTAACAAAAATAATGTTTCTAGTTCAAACCGATCAAACATTACTAAACGCAGTTCTGCCTGTGTTACCGCTGTATGAAAGAACATTTGCAAAGGTTACATGTGTATCTTTTAATTGCTTATTTGTCTAATTCGGTGTTAAACTGATACAAGTGTTCCATTTGTCAGTACAGCGCTAGCACCTGTTAAGTAAAGGGGGCAAAATAAGCATTAGTGCCATAAATTGTGCCCTATTAGATAATTTGCCTCCTCTTTTTGAATAATTTAGCCAGCTCTGCAACATAATTCCAACCTCTCATGCTGCACAACTCCAGAGGCCATCGCTATTGGGCAGGCTATAACAAACCAGGTACTAGAAAGAGTATAATCTGGTGGGAGGTGTCTCTCTAGATCACTGTGCTTCTCCGAAGAATTAAAGCTGGGTTGTGAATGCATTTTATCAGATGGGAAACCACTCCTTTTTACCAAATGATTAGAACTCCACTCTTTCATTTTGTCCATCAATATCCAGTTAGTGCACAGGTAAGTGACAACGTATGCACCCAGTATGCTTCAAGTAAAGCTGTTAAGGCGAGATCTGTGCTTCACTCTGTGCCAACTTGAAGGCAGGAGAAATGAGGATCACTGGTTCATTTGATGTCATACTCACCAACACTCCTTTCCCTGCCATTGTAAGGCAACTAGGGACTGAACACCTTAATATTCCAGTTCAATATCAAAATACTTTTATTAATTTGTACTGTGGGATGGATGTGGCAGGCATTTAGAACTCATTTTCAGGGGCCGGGACTTATTTTCCATTATTGGAGTTTTAAGAAAGGAGGAAGAGAAACACAGATAACTGTGACAAAAGGCGAAAGGAGGGATGGAAAAGAGCATTCAAGACTGAGATAGGAACAGCAGTGGAAGGTGGTGGAAGCAAAAGAGGTGGAATCAAGACAGTTCTTAGTATTGGCCAGCCCCAGTATTTGGCCCCAATGTGCTCCTAAGAAAGAAAGAAAAAAGTTTGCAATAATACTTAAGTTTTTTTTTTTACACAAATTAAGTTCTTGCACTATTAAGAACTTTATACTAATATTGTACAAGCTTTGGAATTTCCAAGGACTTCCTTTTAAAAGACAGGTTTTGTGGTTTAAAGACTTCTGTGTTGAATTATCTAAGCCTACACTTTTTGGTCAGTGCATGCAGAGGTGTCTGTGATTTTGGAATTGGCTAAAGGTACCTATTATATCAGGAAATCACCCCAATCGCGGAACGGAGAGCAAGATGGTGGCCGCGTAACGCAGCTGCGAAGCGTCTGCTCCGACCAAGGAAACCTCCCAGTGCTGCGGCAGCTCTCCCGCGGGTCGGAGCCTCCTTCGGCAGCCGCGCTCACAGGAAACAATGTAGCGGCATTGTAGCAGCATTGTGTTGACTCGCGTTGCTTTACATGCTCCCTCTTTTTTTGGGGATGACTGTCCCAGGGCTGTCAGGAGGGGCGGCACAGGGGAAATATTGCGGATTATATCATTTTTTGAAGGACTGCTTTTCATGTGAGGATTGTTTCAGGCTACTTGGCTCCTGGTTTTGCGGGGCCTTTTTTTTTTTTTTTTTCACTGGGAGAAGCAAACTACGTGGATTTGTTGACTGCGGCTAAAAGGATTGCAAAGTGCCTCCCCGGGATGCGGTCTGGACTGCTCCTGTTCCTTACCTGAAGACAACTACAGGTCTGTGCTCACGGGTGCCAATTGGGGGCAATTTTCGCCGTGGACTCAAAAAACGGTCAGAGTTTCTTTATTCTATTACAAGTATTTGACACTGGGCGTATATTATAATACCACATTTTGCATCAAAAAGCAAAAAAAAGTAAAAATGCCACCTAAGGGAGTGAAAAATGTGACTCTGTCTGGACGAGGCAAGCCGGTAAGAGTAAGCTTGTCAGCACGGCAGGGGGGTGGTACGGATATAAAACAAGGCTTAGGTGAGAAGGTTGTCTCCAAAAACAAGAGCGCTTCACTGGACAGGTATTTTGAGAAAGGGAAGGACATACTGGTGGGGGGCACAGAAACCCCCCCCGCCGCCGTGGAGGAGGCCGATCCTCTAGTAACCGAGGAGATGGCGGCTATAGATGGGCCCCCCCGCATGAAGATGGGCAGAGTGATGTTGTAGATGTGGCAACTTTACAAAAACAAGCTACCGGGAGTCAGATGGAGCAGAGGGAGCAGAGGGAGGGCGCACAAAGCGCTAGGACATTATCACAGGTGGAGCGGAGGCCGGTGGAATTACGTGATAATGACAATACAAGGAGACAAGTTTTTTTCACTATCAGATCATTCAAGTTGGTCAAGTAACGAGCAGCTGGATTTGGAGGCGGATAAAACTTCTTCTGAATTTGAATCTGAGGTATCCTCCTTGGCACTGGGAAAGGAATTACAGGAGAGTAGCAGGAGTGCCACTGTTAGGAAAAAACAGAGGAAGAGAAGTGAGCAAGTAGGACCTAATAAGCACTCCACTAACCCATTGGACACTAAGGGTCTTCAGGGGTTTCAGTGGGAGTATTCCAAGGATGATTTAACTCTATATGATAATGGTGAAAAACAGCCTAATCCTGTGTCACTGGAAACCATATATCAAAGCATTATGGAACACCGAGAGGAATCTAAATTAGAGAGCCGTAGGACTCAAATGGCTTGCCGCAAGATGCAAATCCAAATTCGTCGAGTAGCCAAGACATGTTCAGAGTTTACTACACGGATGGAAGAAGCAGAGACTCGGATCTCGCGTCTGGAGGATGAGGCTGGAGCTCGACAGTCATCTCGAGAAATGATGGAGAAACAACTTGAGGACTGTAGGAGAGCGCCGGAGGAAGCCCAATCATGGCGCTCTCCGAACGCCTCGCCGGATCGACAACCCCGTCGTCATGGAGACGCATCGGGAAGGAGACGGAAGTCGGCCCCGGAGTTCCGGGTTGCCGAGAGTGAAGAAGGGCACAGCGGGACGAGACGGGACTCCTCCTCAGGACGTAATACGGACCCCGAGGGAGAGACGACCGAAAAACGCGAGAAGGAGAGAAACGGAGAGCCAGACGCCCGAGAGGAGACGGAGAGAAGCGTCAACCCGGAATACCCAGGAAGAGAGACGGAAGAAAGGACGGAAGAGCCACCCCGAGAGGAGACGGAGGACGCGACAGCCTGCCACGGCCCAGGAGGGTCGTGGCTGGACAAGGTACGTGCCTTAGTAAAGGGCCACAGCAGAACCCAGGGAAGGGGAAGGGTAGGAGGCGAGGGGAGGATTAGAAGGGGGAAGAAAGGGGAGGAAGGGAGACAGGGTGACTACCTCTAAAGGGGGAGCGCCTGAGGCGGGGCAAGTTCCCTGGGCACCCTAACAACCACGTATACTGCTGACACTAGGAAAGAAACCCACTCACCTCCCCACTAAAAAGGATAGAGTAACCCTTCCGTCACACCCCCCCCCTTTCTTATTTCACCTCCTCTCCCATACCCCCACACAGAACCAAAACCGTGCTTACCCTCCCCACTTACCGGCTGCCACCTTGTTTTTTGTTCTTCCGAGGAAACCTGCCACCAAGATACCGGAACACGCCACCTGGAAGGAAAAAGGAAAGGAAAGGAATAAGCAACCCACCTGAGACGGATAGAGACCAGAGAGGGAGAGAAGAAAAGGAAAAGAGAACCCAGAACCACCGGTTACTCACAGACTGTTCTAAATTATTCTCCCCCTTTTCTACCGCCAAGAACAATAAAAAGCACGTAAACCCCTGTAAAGGGTAGTTAACCTCAGTGTTTGTGTCCTCTATCACCCCTACACCGCACCCATCGCCTACAGTGGTGTCAGAAGTGGGATTGGACAGATACGGGATAATGGAGGACAAGTCCAGCATGGAAGAAATGATTAAGCAGTTGGCCGAAGGGCAGCGCCATCTCCAGCTAGTCTGGGAAGCCCAGCAACGAGAGGCCAAGGAGGATAGGGAGGCCCTACAGTCGGCATTGAAAAGCCAGGCCACCATTATGGCCAATAATCAGCTAGTTCATGAGACTGCCATACAAAAGCTGACCGACACTATAGCCGCAAGTAAGGTGCATCCCAATGTGCCAAGTTCCGTCCTACAAAAATACCAAGAAGGAGAAGACCCTGACTCGTTTTTTACGAACTTTGAGAGAGTCGCTTCCAGTGCTCAATGGCCGGCAGAGAGGTGGGGTCAGTATATAGCTCCCCTCCTGACAGGAACCCTCCAATCCGCTTATCAGGCCGCAAACCCAGGAGGTGTCACCCCGTATGCCGAGATAAAGAAGAGTATTTTGGAACGAGTCGGACATGATGTCGAATACTATAGAACTAGATTCCGGAAAGTAAGATGGGGACCCCATGAAGACCCTCGGACATACTATTACCGGGTGAAGGATCTAGGGTTGAAGTGGCTGGGACCACTAGGAGCGGAACGTGAGGACATAATTAAGGCGATTATTCTGGAGCAGTATCTAGATTCGCTACCGCCCCATACCCGACACTGGATCCGACAACACCCCAATATAGATACTGAGACAGCGGTTGATCTAGCTTGTGCTTATCACAGATCGGGAGAGGGTAAACCACAACCCGTCCGCCCCATGGGGAAACCACCAATAACCCCTACTCAAGTCCACACACGACGAGCAACCGAAGAGACCGGCCTACCTAGGAACCCGGAGAGAAGCCCGATGCAGCAACCCCAATGTTTTAACTGTGGGGAGTGGGGCCATATCGCTCGTGGATGTCCCAGAAAGCAGGAGGGTATAGAGCCAATGGAGATAGGCATGACTAGAGGCAGAGTCTTATGCCTAGGAAAGAGTGGCGTGTCCTTTAAATACCCCCTGATGATCAACGGAAAACTTGTTATGGCCTTAATTGACTCCGGGTGTAGTCAGTCAGTAGTCCGACGTAGTCTGATTCACCAGATACCACCCCCTGAGGACCAATGGGTTACGATATGCTGTGTTCATGGAGATCGAGCCCAGTATCCGCTTCTCAACATAGACATAGGCTGGGACGGACATATAGACAGTCTGCCTGTGGGGCTCATGGACAACCTAATAGAGGAATGTGTAATAGGAACGGACTATCAAAGGTTCGACGACCTTTTAGACAGGACCAGACAGAAAAACCCAGTGGACAACTGGTGGGGTGACGCGCCATTCCGAGATGATGCTATACCTAGCCATCCCACTAGACGGAGGTTAACACGAAAGGAGAAGAGAACGGAGAAACAGAGATACGCCTGGCAACAGGACCAACAAAACAAAGAAGGGGTCATGGCCCTCCTAGACGCAGCCCCCACATCGTTTAGGATGAGTCAACACGAGGATCCCACCTTAAAACATGCTTGGAAAAATGCTAAAACCGCCTCAACTGGAGAGGTAGGTCCTTACTTCTTGACCTCAAAAGATCTGTTATATAGGGTCACCACCAAAACAAATGGGGAGAAAAGACAGCTCGTCGTTCCCGAATCCTACCGAACCCAGGTACTCTTCCTAGCCCACAACCAACCAGGGGGAGGACATTGTGGCAGGGAGAAAACGGAAGAATACTTACTCAGGCGGTTTTACTGGCCGGGAGTATATGCCCATATCAGAAGGTACTGCGCTCAATGTCCTAAGTGCCAACTTGTGGAGCCAGGAACCCTCCGTAAAGCACCGTTGCAACCCCTACCTCTGATTGATATACCATTCAAACGGGTCGGTATGGACATAGTTGGTCCTCTTTTACCGTCTAGTAAAGGGCATACCCACATTCTAGTGCTCGTAGACTACGCAAGTAGGTACCCCGAGGCCATTCCCCTTTCCAGCACCACTACGAAAAACGTAGCACAAGCTATGATATCTTTCTTTTCCCGGGTAGGATTTCCCGAAGAAGTCCTTACGGACCAGGGAACCCCATTCATCTCAGGACTAATGAAACAAATCTGTACATCCCTAGGGGTACAACAGATAAAAACATCTGTCTATCATCCCCAAACAGATGGATTGGTCGAACGGTATAATCGCACCATAAAAACCCTTTTAAGGAAAGTGGTGAATGAGACAGGTAAGGACTGGGATCAGAAGCTTCCCCTAGTATTGTACGCGATAAGGACACATGAACAATCCTCTACTGGGCATAGCCCGTTTGAACTGGTATTTGGGAGACAACCAAGAAACCTTCTAGATATGGCAGTGGAACTCTGGGAGGAGGAGGAGAAGAAGAACGTCCTATCCTAGACTATGTCCATAAGCTAAAAACCCAACTCCAATCAGTATGGGAGGACGTAAGGCAGCATCTAACAGAAGCCCAAAATAACCAAAAGACTTACTATGACCAGGGTACCAAACTCAGGATCTTACAACCCAATGACAAAGTGTTAATCCTCAGGCCCACCTCAGAGCACAAATTAATTGCCAAATGGCAGGGACCATACAAAATCTTAAAAAGAGTTACCCCCGTTACCTATTTATTAGAATTAAGAGATAATCCGAGGCGAACCCAGATTTACCACATTAACCTATTAAAGAAATGGGAAGAACCCGCAAGCAATAACTTAGCATTAGCGAGGGGATGTCTGATCACGCCGACTCAACCTTTAGGGTTGGAATTGTGCCCCACCTCACTGTATGACCCTCAACAGCTCCCCAAAATCAGTGAGTCCCTTTCCGAGATAGAGACCCGACAAATGACGGAGTTAGTCCACCGTCATGCCTATTTTTTTTCTGAACTACCGGGGAAAACAGCACTGGTCCAGCATCACATTAGAACCCCGGAAGGAAAAGTAGTACGACAACGACCTTATCGAATTCCCGAGGCAAGGAAAACCCTCATAGAAGAGGAAGTCGATAAAATGTTGCGTTTAGGAGTTATTGAAACATCTACCAGCCCATGGTGTTCTCCGATTGTCATAGTGCCGAAGCCGGATGGCTCTATCCGCTTCTGCATTGACTTCCGGAAGCTCAATGAGATATCCCTTTTTGATACATACCCCATTCCTCGGGTAGATGAAGTCTTGGAGAAGATAGGGCAAGCCCGATATATGACTACTATTGATCTGACAAAGGGGTATTGGCAGATCCCCTTAGCACCCTCTGACAAAGAAAAAACGGCGTTCGTATCCCCTTCAGGCCTGTATCAATTCACGGTGCTCCCTTTCGGGCTTCATGGTGCCCCAGCAACGTTCCAACGACTAATGGATCAACTACTAAGACCCTACCATGATTTTACAGCCGCATATCTTGATGATATTGTTATTTTTAGTTCTACCTGGTCTACCCACCTCCTTCACCTGGATAAAGTGTTCTCCGCACTATCCGCAGCCGGGCTTACCGCCAACCCAAAAAAATGTGTACTAGGTCAGACCCAGATAGCCTACCTAGGTTACGTTATTGGGAATGGGCTCTTGAGTCCCCAAAAGGATAAAGTAGCCACCATTCGACAGATTCCCCTCCCTACCACAAAGAAGGAACTTCGCTCCTTTCTGGGGCTAGTTGGATACTATCGAAGGTTCATCCCTCAATACTCTACTATCACAGCCCCCCTTACGGACCTCTTAAAAAACAATATCCGACGGTCCTACCTCCTTTTTCCCCCTCCCAACTTCAGGGATTCCAGTGGCTCAAGGAAGCCCTTACAACCGAACCAGTATTGCGTTGTCCCGATTTTGCCAGGCCCTTCCATCTTTTTACGGACGCATCCAATGTCGGGTTAGGGGCCGTGTTGGCACAACCTGACCGCCAGGGACATGAACATCCGATAGTCTACATCAGTAGGAAGCTATTACCTAGGGAAACGAACTACCCCACTATAGAAAAGGAACGTTTAGCCATTAAATGGGCAATCGAATGTTTGCAGTATTACCTCCTGGGATGCCCATTCATCCTCTTCACCGATCATGCGCCTTTGACATGGTTGGCTTCCCATAAGGACACCAATTCCAGAGTACTCCGCTGGTTCCTTGAACTGCAACCCTTTACTTTTCAGATCCGCCATATCCCTGGGGCTCGCCAATGTCCCGCAGACTTCCTCTCCCGCTGCCCTGACTCCTTGGGCCTATACCAGTCCCGATCGTGGGAAGGGGTGTGTAGGAGAGCGCCGGAGGAAGCCCAATCATGGCGCTCTCCGAACGCCTCGCCGGATCGACAACCCCGTCGTCATGGAGACGCATCGGGAAGGAGACGGAAGTCGGCCCCGGAGTTCCGGGTTGCCGAGAGTGAAGAAGGGCACAGCGGGACGAGACGGGACTCCTCCTCAGGACGTAATACGGACCCCGAGGGAGAGACGACCGAAAAACGCGAGAAGGAGAGAAACGGAGAGCCAGACGCCCGAGAGGAGACGGAGAGAAGCGTCAACCCGGAATACCCAGGAAGAGAGACGGAAGAAAGGACGGAAGAGCCACCCCGAGAGGAGACGGAGGACACGACAGCCTGCCACGGCCCAGGAGGGTTGTGGCTGGACAAGGTACGTGCCTTAGTAAAGGGCCACAGCAGAACCCAGGGAAGGGGAAGGGTAGGAGGCGAGGGGAGGATTAGAAGGGGGAAGAAAGGGGAGGAAGGGAGACAGGGTGACTACCTCTAAAGGGGGAGCGCCTGAGGCGGGGCAAGTTCCCTGGGCACCCTAACAACCACGTATACTGCTGACACTAGGAAAGAAACCCACTCACCTCCCCACTAAAAAGGATAGAGTAACCCTTCCGTCACACCCCCCCCCTTTCTTATTTCACCTCCTCTCCCATACCCCCACACAGAACCAAAACCGTGCTTACCCTCCCCACTTACCGGCTGCCACCTTGTTTTTTGTTCTTCCGAGGAAACCTGCCACCAAGATACCGGAACACGCCACCTGGAAGGAAAAAGGAAAGGAAAGGAATAAGCAACCCACCTGAGACGGATAGAGACCAGAGAGGGAGAGAAGAAAAGGAAAAGAGAACCCAGAACCACCGGTTACTCACAGACTGTTCTAAATTATTCTCCCCCTTTTCTACCGCCAAGAACAATAAAAAGCACGTAAACCCCTGTAAAGGGTAGTTAACCTCAGTGTTTGTGTCCTCTATCACCCCTACACCGCACCCATCGCCTACAAGGACACTCAGTGGAAATTGACAGATTTAGAGGACAGAATGAGGAGGAATAATCTGCGCGTCCTGGGTGTACCAGAAGGACTTGAAGGATCAGACATACATAGTTTTATGGTCGCACTTTTTAAGGAAGCTTTTCCGGATCTACACCAGTGGGATTGGGACAAAGAGGTTCAAAGAGCCCATCGATTTCCTTTTAGCAAAATAGGACCAAACTCAGAAGGAGGAAGTGGTAGACCTAGAGTAATATTAATCTCTTTGCTTAATTATCAGGCAAGGCAGGCTATATACGACCGAGCTCGACCCAATGCTAGAAGTAAGGCTAAGGGATGTGAGTTTTTTGTGAGACCAGACTATTGCCATAGTACTGTTGAAAAAAGGTGGAGGCTCCGGCAGCTAATTCAGCCACTTCAAAGTAAGGGGGCACAGGTTTTTTTATTAAATCCGGCTAAACTGAAAGTAGTAATGGATAATAGGACTCACTTCTTCACGACAGAGGAGAAAGCAAGGGCTTTTTTGGGTGGACTTAACGGTCCGGTTTCCTAAGATAGATTTTCTGGATTGGGACATAGGGGCGGGGGTAAAGTAGAGGGTAAAGTAGAGAGGGTTAGGAGTTAAGCCCTGAGAAGTCGAGCCGGGGGTAAGAGAGAAGCCTCTTAGGATTAATCCCCCCTTTAGGAAAAAAGAAAAAAAAATATATATATATTTCTTTGGCTGAAACAGGGGTAGATAGAGAGAGATAAAGACAAAGAAAGGGAGAAAAGGAAAAAGAAAAAAAAAGAAAAAGAAAATCATGCACTGGGTAGGGACGGTCGGAGCGGAAGCTTTACCATCATTAGGGACAGTGAGATCCCATACTCTCCATAAATTGGGTGTAAGGGTAGGGGTAAGGGGTGCAGGGGGGTGGGGGGGGGGGTGGTTGGTAGCAGGGTTGGGGTACAAGGGGTGGGAGGATGGGAGAGGGGGGAGAGGGGTGATGGGGAGTGGGGGGGCACTAATATAGGCAGAAACGTTCAGAACAATTTAAGGAAGACATATCAAAAGAAGAGGATGTATAGGATTCAATATCAACAAGTTGGTTTCTTTAAGGGAGAAAGTATTGACGTGAGATTGGTACATCAAATTGAGTGATATGGCAAATAGATTAAGGATTTGTACATTGAATATTTGGGGTCTAAATAGCCCCCAGAAAAGGAAAGGAGTGGCAGCTGGTCTTAAACTAATTAAATCAGATCTATATTGCTTGCAGGAAACACACATTGCATGGAGTAAGCGAGAGCTCATACGAGAGCTTGGGTTGACGCCTCTTGTTTGTACCAGACAGGAGGTTTCGACACGTGGGGTGACGATACTTGCCAGAAATAACAATGTACAAGTTTGTAGATCTCGAGCAAGTAATGATGGGCGGTGGGCTCTCTTAGAATTATCCGTGAATACATTTAAATTTACCCTCTGCACTATATATGGATCAGTTTTGGACGAGGCTGAGCCTCTGGATACGTTGAACATGGAACTAGTTGGATGGCCCTTACCAATAATTATTTGTGGCGACTTAAATATTCATTTAGAGGTAGGTAGCAGGAGCATGGGCACCCAGAGTTTATATCAGGGACGAAAGCCTAAAGTATGGAAAGCTCTAAGGAGGTTAGTAAGGGAACATGAGTTGAGAGATGTCTGGGAAAATATCAAAACTTTAGATCCAGGGTATACCTATTACTCGTTCCCACATGCTAAATTGGTAAGGTTGGATTATTTTTTTGTATCACAAAACTTAATCCATGGGGCTGAAATAGAATGCAAACCCAGATTCTTATCAGATCATAATCCATTAATATTGTCCATACCATCTAATCCGCGTCGTGTATGGACATTTGATAGGAAATTGTTGGTTGACCCAGGATATATATCCCATATGAAAGAGTGGATTCACCACTTTTTTTATATCAATAGGAATACGGCAGATCCGGGGATGGTATGGGACTCATTTAAAGCTGCAGTGAGAGGTGAAACTCTTAGCTATAGTTTGGGAATACAGAAAATTAGGGGGAAGGAAATTGTAGAACTTCAAGAAAGATTAATAACAAAAGAGAGGGAATTAGCTAGTAAAATTACTAGTAGAGAAGACATTACTCTCACTCAGACCCAAATGGCGATTCTTAAGGCTAAAATAAATGCTTACTTGAATAAAACAGTGGCAGCCGTCTATCAAAGTCACCGATTGGAGTGTTATGAGTATGGTGAATCCACAGGAAAAGTCCTAGCTAGACGGGTCAGACAAAAGGCAGTTAAACAGAATGTTTTGAATATAATTGATGGTAATGGGCGGAAACATACAGAGCTAGAAGGAATTCTAGAGGTTTTTAAGGGTTACTATCAGGAGTTGTATAGTGAAGATATAGTGTATTCTGAACAGCTACAAAAAAAGGTTAGTGAATTTCTGGGGGGATTAAAAAGTACAAGGCTCTCTTCTGAGGAACAAATTACATTAGATGCACCAATTTGTATTGATGAGATAATTGAGGCAGTAAGCTCCCTGGCAACAGGGAAAGCTGCTGGGCCGGATGCAATACCACTTGAATTTTATAAGACCTTCCTGACAGATATTAAAAAGGATATGCATAGCATTTTTTGTATAGCGCAGGCAGGTCAGGCACCTTTATCGTGGGAATGTGCAAGTATTATAGTGCTAAAAAAAAAGGATAAATCAACAGAGCTCCCCAGTTCATATAGACCCATATCTTTGTTAAACGTAGATGGAAAGATTTATGCAAAGATTTTGGCCAGTAGATTGGCAAATGTGATAGTCAGGTTGGTTAGAAAACAACAACATGGGTTTATTCCGGGTAGAGATACAATAGATCATATAAGAAGAATAATAGCCATGTTTGATCTTGCAGAACTATATCAAACAAATTTAGGATTATTACTTTTGGATGCCGAGAAGGCATTTGATCGTGTATCGTGGAAGTTTCTATGGGAAGTCATGCGCTGGAAAGGTATAGGGAGTGGATATATTACAGCTATAAAAACTTTATATGTAGCCCCAAAAGCTAGAATTTGCATTGCTGGTTTGGAATCAGATATTATCTTAATCTCTAGGGGGACTAGACAGGGGTGTCCATGTTCCCCCCTGCTCTTTGCTTTATATATTGACTCTTTCTTGCTGAGATTAGAAGAATGCAAAAATATTCAACCTCTATTATATCATGGAGAAACATATAAGGTGTTTGCATATGCTGATGATGTAGCTATAGTGACAAGTAACACGGAGGAAGCTATTAAGGCAATAGAAATAGAGGCAAGAGAGTTTGGAAGATACTCCGGATATAAGCTGAACTCAGATAAAACACAAATAGTATGTTCTGGGCACGTTTCACTAGTAGATAGACGATTGGTATCTGAAGCAGTGTATTTGGGGGTGAAGATTACATCAGTGGTTAATCGGTTGGTGGAAATCAATTTTATCCCACTATTAAATAGAATAAAGAGGGATTTAGACCGAATGCATAATTTGCACTTATCACTAGACGGTCGCTGCAATGTATTGAAAATGATGGTTCTGCCAAAAATCCTATATTTATTTCGGGCTATTCCCCTTGAGGTTGATAAAAAATGGCTTAAAAGATTGGAAAAGATGGGGAATAATTTTTTATGGGGATATGCTAAAACGAGAAGGGCAATGAAGTATATGACACTTCCCAAAGATCGAGGCGGGTGGTCAGTCCCTAATTTTACACTGTATTACTACGCCTGTTGTCTTCAACATATGGATGAACTTATAAGGGGAAGTTTTAAGGGTAATGAAGAAGTAAAATCAACCCCTATTTATACTATGATGGCGGGTGGGGAGGCAAGTGGTTGGTTATCAAAATTTGAGGAACCAAGTTACTTTAAAAAAGTAAGATTTAAGCCTTTTTTGTCCGCCTTCAAGGTTTGGGCTCAGATAAAACGGAGTATGGGACTGGGAAAGATTACGGCTTATACACCAGTGAAATTCTTAGCTATCCCAAATCATATCGTTAGGGATCCTATATTAGATTTTTGGCGTTCTAGGGGAATAAATAAAGTCGGAGACTTGTATTGTAAATCCGGTTGTAAATCATTTATGGATTTGCAGTCTCAATTTGGCTTACCTAAGACCCATTTTTTTAAATTTTTGCAAATACGAAATTTTTTACAGTCTCAGAAGTACGGTAGGGTACAGTTGTCGGAGATCCCGGTAGTTGAGGCTGTTATAAATGGGGCAAAGATTGGCAAGTTATATAAGCTACTAACAGAGTTACAAGTAGATGATATGGCACAACAGAATGAGCGATGGATTGCACGATTTGGGGTGGCTGGAGAGTGGGTGGACCAATCCTTAGCCATGGCTGAGACAACATTTCTATCAGCTAATTTGAAAACCCAGCATTACAAAACACTGATGGACTTATATTATACTCCAGCAAAACTGAAAAAGTGGGGGATATCCTCTGGAAGCTGCAATCGATGTGGGGAAGTTGAAGCTGAGATAACGCATATGTTTTTTGTATGCCCAATGTTGCAGGGAATACTAAACGAGATAGAGGTATTCCTTAAGAAGATCACGCTTTGCAATATTCGGGTTACTATTATGCTGGTAGTATTGGGAGTCGTGGACTCACCTGAAAGTATGGAACCTGCACTGTATAAAATAAGGCGATTTTTATTTTTGTCCATGGCAATATACCGCTTATGTATTGCTACAGATTGGCTCAAAAAAGAACCCCCCACGTTTGAGAGTTGGCGCTCTAGATTACTTACCATCTATAATACTGAATTAAGTCTTTATAAGTTAAAGGGTCATAAGAAGAGACATAGAGGAGAACGAATGTGGGCACCAATGACTAGATGGTTGGAATATCAAGACACAGTTTAAAAAAAAAAAAAAAAAAAAATGCTAATTGTTTCGATATGTGATATATATAACTGTTGTATTTTTAAAGGTCTTCTTTCTCCCGTTGTTTTGTTTACTCTGCTTTCTTCGCACGGATATATTATGTCTTCTTCTTTTTTTTTTCTTCTTCTTATGTAACCCCCTCCCCCCGACATATTAAAATAAAAAAAAAATAAAAAAAAAAAAAAGGAAATCACCCCAATCATTTTCTGATCTTATATTGTCTCTGGGATCATTAGCAGGCAATCTTGCATGGCAGATAAGTTGTGCATGCTGCGTGCGTAAAGTGCTGGATATGCTCCATGCCTCACAACCCATCATGATAATTAAAGGGTTAATGTATCTACAAAGAAATGTGGGTGCAGCCTTCTAGTTACATATGTGAATCCTGGTGCTGATGACTGTCCTTTTCATTCTTCTGCGTTGATAAAATGAGTACCATTCTGATGGGTCATAATAATTCCTGTCACTTAGGATGATGCCAGCTCCAACACTGAGGCAACAATAGTTTATTTATTTATGCATTTTTGTATATCGCGAACATTACTCCACGGTGTTATAGCGCTTTATGGTAAGAACATAGATTGTTACATAAGGTTAAAAGAAGGTTCATAGTTACAAACTATCTGGTAATTACATAAACCATAAAATTACAGTTGTTAGCGGGACTAGATAGTGTAATTAGAAATAGAGAACAGGTTGACAACTGGTGGGGTCTAATAAGAGCCGTTATTTCAGGGCAATCGACAGAGGCTAAGCCAAAGATGTAAGAGAGCACATATCCACTGAAGAGGTTGGCTAAGATGTCATGAGCTAAAATTTCCTTGAAGAAAAAGATAACGAGGAGTCGATGTGTGTAAGACCTTATGGGTAATACAAACTGTCTTGCATTTTGGCCCTAGTTTCAGTGAGGAGAGAGCAGAGATGACCAGCATAGGACAGATATGGTTGTTCGTTTTTTCTCCATAGAAGAAGCATGCTGCCAAAGGTAGGCAAGATTTCAGAGGGATGAGCTGGTTCTTGGGGAGACCAGTCAAGAAAGATTTACCGTGTTTAATTCTGGAAAGCACTAGTTATTGAACAAGAGATGGCAGACCTTGCTCTGAAATGTAGCGGATGAGTCCCCAAAGAAGACTCAGCCAATATTACGCATTCCTGGCCATGGTGCTGATTTGTGATTGTAGGCTGAGCCTTTTATCTAGAATGGGCCAAGAGATTTTGTACTATCAACGATGGTGGATTTGCTGCTAAGGATGTTGAGTGCATCCATCTATCCAGGATTGTACCTGAGGGAGTGATTTAGATTATAAGATGAGGAGGAATTCAGTTTAAGAAAATAGATCAATGTTTTATCACTGCAAGCCAACTATGCCAAGGGACTTGCATACTGAAATAGTGTATGCCGCAGGGCGAGTTTGGAGGTAAACTTTTTATAAGTGTTCCTGTTTTCCTCCGTTGTGTCAGTCTGTGATCTAGCCGTTTCAAAATAGTTGTATTCTTAGAACTGTCTTGCTCAGAAAAGGGCGGGAATAGCAATGCAGGACAAAGAGGCTGTAGGCTGGGTTGGCAGGATCCTCAGGCCATGAAGCCCCAAAAGTTGCCATGAGGGAGCCCCACATGGATTTCATACGGTGGCACCCACGATTTACTGCTCCTGACAAGTAATGCTCTTGATGATTGTGTTATATCTTGGAGTACTGGAATATTCCATGAGTTTCTCCTCAGAACTGTGTGTGAAACCTATGATTTATAGACAATGTATTTGGAAAGTGATTGGCACTGTAAAAATAATGTTTGGCCTCATTGTAAAAAATAATCTCGTGGAGGAGAGTGGTTCCTTGGCAGGGTTGGACTGGCTTGCTTACTGTGATGTGGGACTAGAATTAAAACATGTCCAGCTGCTATTAGCTCCCAGTCCCGTCCTGGCTCTGAAGCAAAGCCCACTGGGAGCCCACATTCATTGACTGGCAGAATAAATGCGGGCGGATGAGGAGAAATCAGGAAAATCCTGAAACAATGGTGGCTTTCATTAAAAAATAAATGGTTTGAGGGAAATGTTTATTTTTGGTTGAAAACGTTTTCCAAATATATTTTGCTTCAAATTACTTTAGGTGGCGACAGGTCAGACCTTGAAAGGTAAGCAGGAGAAATTCAGTTAATGCCTAGGAAGATCTTTAATGCATATGGTGGGGGTGAGGATGATTCGCACAGTTTCATTGTAGTTACACACGCCTTAAGTTACCCGCTGTCCTTGTGTTACATGATGTTGACATCAGTTGCCGTGTAATGGGACCTGCTGTACCTTTGTTACTGGCTTCATCGATTTGCATTATGTATGTGTGGAAAAGATCAGGGGATTGCACGTTACGTTCTCATTATGCTTTGTATCTAATTATTTCCCACGAAGGCCACCAAAGAATCTCTTGACTGACAGAGTGGTTTTATAAGAGTAAGAATCCTATCCTATTCTTAACATACAGCGAATATCTGAGGTTAAATGACGAAATATCGAGTTTGTCACATTTTCTACTACTACATTGTCATAGTGTGTGTCTATATATATATATATATATATATATATATATATATATATATATATATAAGTAGGTAGTTATAGTTAGGACCTAGTTTACATAGAAAAAGCTTTTTTTTACTTGCCTATATCTTTGGCACCGTTTGACAAATCTTCACTAAATTTCCCCCCCAAAAAAGTATCAAGTTGGGTCGTGTTGTGCATGGAATGTTTTGGGATGGTCCGTCAAGAGGAGCCAAGAAAAAGGAAGGGGTAAAAAAGTGTGTTTCCTGTTTTAATTCCCATAGCCCAAACTGCTGGACAGAATTACACCAAATTTAGCAAAAAGATAGCTTTTGGTCCACAGATCACCAATTTTTCATTTCTCCCCCAAGACTTAAAAGTATTTTGTTTTAAAAATCAGGGTGAAATTTGCAGCTAGATCCGTGGATTTTGCTGAGTTAAAAAAAAAAAAAGTGTGGTCTCCTGCGCTCTAAAAGTATTTGGCCCCTGGGTGTGGCAGGTCCCAGGGGCATTAGGGGCTAAAAATAGGAGGGGGCGAATGGGGCCCCATCCTAAGGATGTTAGAAGTCCCGGGGACCGCCACCTCCCTGGGGCTATGCTTAATAAATATATGGGGGGCCGCGCCTGCTCCCCAGAGACCACCACCTCCTAGGGGCTAGATTTATAATAATATAATAGGGGGGTCCCATGGACCGCCTCAGGGGACTGCCACCTCCCCGGGGCTATGTGTAAGAAGTACGCGGGGGTGCGTGCGCCCTGGGGAGCACCACCCCCCAGGGGCAACATATTTAAAAAATAATATGGTGTCCTGCGGGCCCCCCTCAGCCCCAGGGACCACCCACTTGCCGGGGCTACAAAATGATTTAAAGAGGGTGCCCGTGTAGAACCCCAGCCACGGAGACTACCACCTCCCCGGGACAAAATAGAAAAGATATAGGGGGCTGCCCAGCCCCCCTAATGGAGCCATACATGGCCCTTTGGACCACTCGTCCCAGGGCTGGCTCCTGCTACCTCCTGAGGTGCCTACCCTCAGGAGGTAGCTGTTTGCTTTTGCTTGGCTGGACCTCACAGTTACCCCAAAGCAAAAGCAAACACTCCGCTTTCAGCAAGCAGAGCTTTAAAAATGCTCCTGTTTGCTGAAAAGCAGATTTTTCATATCTTTTCCTGCCCACTAACATGCGGGCAGGGAAAGAGTTGAAATCATTGCTCCCGCATGGAGGGAAGGAGCTGCTATTTGCAGCACCTACCTGCATGTGGGAGCAGTGCCGGCACCTGCAGGGAAACGGGAGACAGCTGGCACCTCGGGGTCTTGAAATTTCCCCAGCAGTCCCCATAAGTATTAATGGGTGCCCTGGGCACCCAGAAACATGTGTTCGGGCCCTGAGGGATGGAAATCAGCCTAGAGAGGGGGGCCATTGGTCCCCCTCCCTTTTTAAAGAAAGGATTTAGCTCCGGGGAGGTGGTGGTCCCCGTGGCCCAGTAGGGTCCTTGCAGCCCCCCTAAAAATAATTTAAAGATTGCCCTGGGGAGGTGGTGATCCCCAGGGCATGGCCCCCACATATTGGTTTAAAATGTAGGCCGGGAGGTGGTGGTCACTGGGGCCCGGGGGGATCTGCCCGCCCTGTATATTTTTTTAATGTTGTCCTGGGGAGGTGGTGGTCGGGGGGGTGCTCTTCTATCCGCCACCCTAAGTTTTTTTTATTATGTAGCTCCAGGAAGGTGGTGGTCCCCGGGGCCCAGGGAGCTCCATGCAGCTCCCACATATATTTGTTAAATGTTGTCCTTGGAAGGTGGTGGTCCCCGGAAGGGGGTGGGGGGGCTGTGCACCCCCCCACCCTAAGGTTTTTTAGTATGTAGCTTCAGGAAGGTGGTGGTCTGTATGGCCCCCAATGTTGTCCCGGGAGGTGGTGGTCATGAGGGGGATGTTTGTGTGGCCCCCAAAAAAGATTTATTAGGTAGCCTCGGGATGTGGTGGCCCCAGGGCCTGTGCGACCCCCTAAATAGATATTTAATGTTGTCAGCTTTAAGCTCCAAACCTCTTTGACCGTTTGTAGCATGGGGTTTGGAGGTTAAAGGGGGCTGATTGCAGGGCCTGGCCACAGGCTAGGCCCTGTGGCCATCCGCCACCATGCACTGCCAAAGGCAGTGCTTGGAATGGGGTTGGTGTAGTTATAGGGGGTTGGCCACAGGTCCTGGACACAGGCCAGGCTGTGCAGCCAACCCCCGCTGCGCATGGCCGAAGGCCGTGCATGGCGTGGGGTTGGGTGGTTACAGGGGTTGGCCACAGGTCCTGATCGTAGGCCAGCCCTCCCGCCAACCCTGCCGCAAATGGCCAAAGGCCTTGTGTGGTGCAGGGTTGGTGTGGTTAAAGGGGGTCTGCAATAGGACGAGGCCGGAGGCCAGCCCCTGCAGCCAAACCCCCACATTGCACGGCCAAAGGCCATGCGTTGCGCAGAGATGGTGGTTATAGGGGGCCGCGGCCAACTCCCATTGCACGGCCAAAGGCCCTGTGTGGCGCAGGGTTGGGAGGTAATAGAGGGTTGGCCACATGGGCCAGGCCCTGTGGACAACCCTCGCCATGCACAGCCACCTCCCCCATTCAAATCTGGGAATTATTTCAGACCACAATTCAGTGTGTTCTTGTTGTCTGGTTACCACAGTCAAATCTTTACTCATGTCACCCATCTACTCTTTACTTTCTAAAGGCATGATATTGTGCCCCACGGTCGCACTACTAGTACATCAGGCATAGCACGTCTTTCAGTATTTTCCCCATCAGCCTGTCTGCGGAACTAAGTTATGTCTTGGTTGGTAAGCCACCAGCACATGAATCTCTGCCTTGTCTTCGCCCACCGCCGTTTGCCACCTGGTTTAGCTGTTGAAGAAATACAAGTCCACTCCGACATTACTCTTAAATGCCTTGGATTCGCACCTCCCGAGCATCATTATATCACCCCCCACAAGCTGTATGGAGCCACCATTGTTGCTGCCTTTATTCTAGTTGAGTGAGTGCCAAACATTTGAGTGGTAACCCGGTCACTAGTGGTGCCATGACAGTACGCTGGAAAACTGTAATCTAGTCAAAAAAGACCGATCCAGATGTACAGAAAGTGATATACCCTCAGCCAGCCTGATGGATAAGTGCCTCTTCGAAAGGCAGACCTGGCAGTAAACAGATGTCTTAAGACAGTCAAGGTGTGATGGAATGTCCTTTGCATCTTGATCGGTCTTTGACCACCTGAGCTTGAGAACCACATGCCTGTCTTGAATGAGCACATCCATGAGCTGCAGGCATATGTTTCTGGCCTCCTGTTTTCGAAGGGGCCACCAACTCTTTGACCCTGAAAGCCACAAACGATGCCAAGCTTAAAGCTCCCTTAAATTGTGCCAACTCAAATTGGATTGTACATATCGCTAGGAGTGCCCTCATCACACACATTAACCACTTAACATTGAATGGGAGCCTTTAATCTTTGACACTGCCTGAATGCATTCCCTTTCCTTCACGGTCACCTTCAATAACGGTTCCTTGCACGATCTAGCCTTGTCTACAGCTTAGCAAGCCACCAAATGGACCTGCACCTACGCTTTTCCCCTTACAATATTGAAAGCCCAGAATATGAATCTTTCAACCGCTAATCTTACCCACTTGCTAGAGCTTATTCGACCCAGTCCTGTAATCTGTCCGAATGTCATCATGGAGTTGTGGGACTTGTTGGCCCTTATGATAGTTAATGCACTGTTGACGTCTGTGGAAAATGTGACCTGCATTTGAATGTCCTGTTTGACACTGGTTGTAGGCAGTTTTTGTGGAAGTTGGAGCTACGCCCAGGGCCAGAGGGCAATACCCTCATGCACACAATCAACTCTATATCAAAATGTAAACGTTTCCTATTCACGGGATACAAGGAGTGCGTTGTCTAACCTTATCTGGTGTATTTATCATAGTATTACAGAACCACTAGTTGCAAGCTCAGCAAGTGGGAGCATCTGGGTGAACACTGAGTATGCAGTTATAAATAGAAAATAGGTGTGCATGTGTTATATACATTCATGCAAATGGGTGAAATAGGGCCTACTCGGGGAAGAGGGGGGGATCTTTACTACAAAACATTTAGAAAGTGCACAAATCCAACATAAGGCTGTGTGCCCTGTGGGCATAAGCAATGTACTATGGTACTTTCAGTAAAGCCACCATGTCATGTACTAACCACTTCCCAGCATTGTCTTATGAATATGCTGTATATAATCGCAGTGGTTACAAAGATTTGCAGTGTACAGTTGTGTGCTATCTGGTGGTAGTACGGGGGGCATTACGAGGTTATCAAGTCTTATAACTGGTTTTTATTGAGAATGACTCTAAAAAACGTGGTGCTCGTAGTTAGGAGAAGTTGAGAAAAGTTTCTTAGCCCATTAGTCGATCCCAGGCATTGTTGTTTGAGTTGACATCTGCAAGCCTGTTCCAATTCAGCTACAGCCAATAGTTGTAAAGAGCTCTTTTAAATTTCAGGTCTATGACTGCACGGCATGACTAACTTAAACTTAAAGTGATAGAAGTTATATGGTGTGTGGGGCAGTTACTTCAGAGCTACAAAAATCAGTCATCGCAAAAGGATTACTGTGGGCACTTCAGAATCCACGGTGGGTGTACAATATGTAAGCGAGATAGTTTCACCAATTGGACTAGGAGGTCTAACACATTTTGAGTACTTAAAGGTATTTGTACAGTTGTCCGAATCTCATATTTTGATCTTTGATTGTTTGCTTTCATGTAGGCTTGTGATCCAAAACCGAGGTTCTCAACTCAATCTTAGCCTCTAAAATTGTCGATGGGAGGGCTTTGGCACTGCTGGGTATTCATGAAAGAGGCTAGCCAGCCTTTCCTTGCAAAATCAGGAATTTTGATTTGGCCAAGGACAGGACGGAACATGTTTTGCAAAATATATTTTAGAAGGAGACCTGTCCTGTTCCTCATGAAACAACCTTCATTGTATTTGCTTGGCAGATCGTGCAGCTGGGAATTTCTTCTCAAATTTCAGGGACACATTGTAGCAAAAATGTCCCTCGATTGATAGAAGAGAGCCTTTTCACATGGTTCCTAGTGACAGGTGGCTCGGTTCTCAGAAGCCGTGTTTACAAGGATTGCGTGATTCATGGTATGATAGATACCATTACAACTGTCCCTTTCATTTTGATATGAATTTGTTATGGTGCGGCACTTTGCTGTGACATTGTAATTCTTGACTACAGAGTGTCAACATCGCTGTATGCCGTTTGTACGTTACTCACAGCATTACTTCGCAGATCTTTCTGATCTTGAAAAACTTCCTAGTGATGAATTTGAAATGAACTCATTTTTACCTAGATTTAATAGCACTGTTAATAATTTTTCTTTGCATCTTTATATGTGGTGGGTAGCGACAGTTAAGAAAGGTTTACAGCTTACTTACACCCGTTTCCCTTGATTTCCCTGTGTAGTAAAGAATCCCAAAACAAAATGAGGCTTTTGGGATGCAGAGTTCCCCAGTATGTTAAAATGCCTACTCTGGTACTGATACCTTATACAGAGAGCCAGTAGCTACCCAACCCAGCATCACTAATAATACGTAGTTCATTGCTCTGCTGGTTCGATATTGTCACAGACAGGGGTCCCCTTTTGTTTCTCCTGTTTGAAGGTGGTGCTTAACTCTGCTGATGGCATCTGTTCAGCAAAGTAGCCCTGCCCCTGTCTTCCCATCTGTATGGCAATATCTTGCTTCACTATGGGATTTCTAGGAAGCATTGGGTTAGTGGTATAACACTTAGTTAGAACACTTTCACTAATAGCCCTGTAGACCCAAAGTTGCAAAATGAAAACGAGTTCATTCTGTGATGTCTGCAAATATCGAGTTTGTAGGTACCACTTAAAAGTGTGTATGTCTTAGGCGCTACCACTCATCCAGTCACTCTCTTTCACCCCCCAGTCCCTGCCTTGACTGACTTGTCTATCCATACAGCCCCACACTAAAAACACCCTGTCGCCTGTCAATTAGTAATTGTCAATAATCACTAGTAAAATACAAATCTTTTGGCTTTGCTTGTTTAATTTTTACAGGGGCTGCTAAGAGGGCACCTGCAAATTCCAGTGCCTTCAATAAGAGGTGAGAAAATGAGTGCAATTTCCTCCTCACCAGATTGCAAAGGCTTCTCTGAGGTTCAAGGAATTCAGTTTCCTATTTCACTATGTAGCTAGGCATTTACATATATGTGCCAGTAGGGCTAGTTAGGCTCGTGCCTATACCAGTCCCTCAGCGGTATGTAGCCTGGTGGTGGAACGGCATGATTACAATTCTTTACTTTACAGGAGTAGTTGTCATACCCCCTTCCCTTCTGAAATGTCCTTGCCTCGCCTTGTGACGGCCCGTCCTGAGAGTTCACTTATTTCTAGTTAGAACCACATATTCCTAGTCACCTGAAGCCAAAAGATCCCTTGAAATATGATCAGCGTGTCCATCATAAGTGCCTCTCCCAGTTACCACTCTTGGCCGAGAAGCAGCTTCATCCAGGGACTAACTTAAGCCACGATATTCACTTAACTTTAATGCTACATCCACCTGAATTTCTCAGTGGTCAGTGACAAACAGAACCTGAGCTTGGTGCAGTGAAACGTAATAGCATGACCGGGCTCGTAGGCATAGACTAAGAGGATTGATTATCAGTGTAGCAGCTGCCAGCCCTGGCTTGTCCTTTGGTACTCTTGCAACTAGGCCGGCTACCCATGGTCTCAGGTTGCAAAGGCAGCAGCAGGAACAGAAGGTAAACTTGTGTTCTAAGACCCATTTTCACATTATGTAGTTCTTTTAACTTGCCCTCCTCCTAAGGCGCTGAGGGACAATGAGGAGGACTGGGGTTAACCTTACACACTTTAAAAAAAACAGGACAATAGATGTACGCTCTAATCGTTCCCTCCTTAGGTACTATGAACATACAAACTATTCACTCTCATGTGTTGTCTTCATTAATCGTAGAAGGTCACTAGGGGGGGTAAAAGAGTGCATGATGTCCCTTCCAATACATCCCTGCCAAGTGCCACGCATTAGGGGTCAGACTAACACATTTCAGTGCTTGTCCCCGCACTGAAATGCATTAGTCACGAAATAAGACCTTTTCCATTGCTCGAGGGGCTCTGCTGGCTGTGTGTTTAAATTCTGTGTAAGCTGTCAGCCTACGATGTGGCTACGCCCAGCTTTCAGAGAGATCAGGGTCAAGGAGAAGTGAGTCTGCAAAGTATATGTACAGGCTTTGTTATTATATTGTGTGACTGAAGCTTTGAGCAAGCCCCCTGGTAGCTTGGTATTTTGTGATAGGGCCTAATGCACTTAAGGAAAAAAACAGACTTACTCTTAAGAGTGCTGTTCAGAGACACACTAGACCTGCATGGCCTGGATCACAATGAGTGGTGACCTTAATTGGATAATGAGATACAATTAAGAGAGACAGACTGGAACACTTTTCCTCCTCCTTCGCCTCCAGTAGCAGCCTGCTTGGAAAGGGAGGGGGGGAATCGGATCACAGTTACAGATACCCGGCAGCGTTTACATTCGGCTACCCATGACCAGCGGTGACAATATTGAATCAAACTGAGACAGTTAGAGGCTTGAAAAGGAATTCCTATAGTAGGATGTCTAAATGACTTCTAAACTCAAGTGGGAAATACTGGGCCAGTTTAAAAGGCTTGTGTCTAAGCAAGGTTTATTTTACGAGCTCTATTTTTCTGAGCGCAGAATTTTGCAGCTGCCAACTTGATGAAAGCTGAGAGATTATTTCAATTTTCTATGTGAAAACTGTCTGTCATCCAAGGATGAGGCTATCAATAATTCAGCAGAGTTGTTGGCTCATAGGCTACACAGTTGTATCTTTTATTTCCCAAATGGGCCTAATGCAAACAAGGTAAATGAGACTACTGTCCCTCAATAGAGTAATAAAAGACCATAAATAATGTGCAGTGGGCCGTCAAAACCCCTTGGCCCAAGTGACACATTTTTGCTTCAGATATTTATAACTGAAAGGCAAATAAAGCTCTGATATACAGGTAGTTTGATATTACTAATGCCCAAATAAACTGCCAGTATGGCACTGAGTGTCAGATATATCTCAGACATCTTAAATAATCACAGATATTTTCAATATGTTCCTCAGGAGAATGTAGTTGACGTGATGCTTTAGAGGGCTACTACTCATTGTGGCATATCACTCCATGTGAGCAACCTACCTTCTTTATAGCTGACATTTTCATTGAGAACTTGCTGCATTCTGGGAACTGTATTCTTGGTTAAATTATACTGAACAAAAGAACACACCATTGATGCCAGTTTATCAAACATCAGGAGTGGGCTCGTGATGTCCTGACAACAGGTAACCATAAGCATGCCTTAAGTAACCCTCAAATTAACTACATTTCTAACAGCAGATATTAGTCAAGGACCATGTTCACAAGTTCAGTAACATTAAATGGAGTACCTATTTACTTGTATATTTGCTGACCAGAAGAGCTTTCAAAAAGATTTTAACCCCAGTGGCAGTAACTCCCTCGGTTATTGCCAGAGATCTGTTGATATATATTCCGAGCTCACTGGGTACGCTATGCCCCTTGAAGATGTTCTCAGGTTCTGAGAATGCTAAAGATTGCTCCTTTGGTGGCTATGAATTATTGGATACATTTCAAGTGTTCAAATCTCATCACTACTGGCATCAAATAAGGATAACTAGTAGGCTAAGAAAGGACAAACTAGGATGTGCCCCTTGCATAGCCATTCCAGGAACATGAGCACTGTTTTAAGGACATTTTAAACTGTTACGTTGCAAAAATGTGTGGGTGGTTTCTAAGTTTCTCTCATTCATGAACCTCTATGCCTCGTTCTACTTATGATGAAGTGTCACTCACAGTATCACACATAATGCACTGAAATGTCACATAAAGGCATTGAAAACAGGCAAATGTGTGCACTCCGAAACCTTGGCAGCTGTGCCAATATCCCTGGCCTTCTGGCGAATCAACGTCAGTGGCTTGTAGGTGTGCGAAAATAGGCGAGCCTCCTTTCAACCCCACAATTACTGCTGAAAGCAGTTGTGGCGAAGGTGGGTATGTACGAGAGCTGCCTGGACCCGTTTGATCAGGCTTTCCTTCTTGCTGAAGCCGCCACGCCCTTAAGGCATCCTGTTCTTTCTGCGCGACACAAAGCAACGCGAGACAAGACGACTGATGACGAAGTCTCGCCTGACAGACAACGCCCTGGGTCCTGGCTCTCATTATGCTGCTGCCAGGTGGGACATGGGATCACAGGCAGACAATGTTAGGAGCACGAGATGAAAGCCTTTCCCAACGTCACTGGCGCCAGATGGGGGGTGGAGGGTGGAGAATAGTTAGCGAGTACACTGTGGGGGCCTGCAATGGAGCGGCGACACCTCAATATTGCATTGTTCTTAATTTAGCGCTTTCCATATCCCCCGCAATGCATAAAGCGCTTTCCTTTGTGGTCCAGTTGCATTGTTTACACAGCGCTTGGTACCCCTGGTGAGGTTGTTCAGAACTCCATTGTGTATTGGGTTCGTTCGCGGTATCAGCACACGGACCAGAAGGGCACGAGGAGGTAATCACTAAAACTCCGAGCTGACAAAGGTCAGTTTTTAAAGCCTCCGTCCGCCACCACCACCCAGACCACGGGTAGTGATGGGAAAAGAACTGCAAGATCTTGTGAAAGGAATTTTGTTCCATTTGTCCTAGGAGTGTAAATTGGCTTAAGACATATATCGAAGGGACTGATGTGCCATAAATGAATGTCCATTGTTGGTTTATGTGGGGATATTGGAATTCGACCAGTTTCTAAATGCTTGCACTTTTGGTAGCAAAGTGACCGCAGACTTGGTGATAGGATGACCTTCCAAGGGTCACATTGGCTGTCCTAGATAGGAGCTGTTGCAGAGTTCCATGGCCAGTGTAGGGCTACAGAACGCATTCTGCTGAACGGTGACAGCCTTGGTGTACACACTTGGAACACAGACTAGTTGACAGTTCTCTATTAACACAGCACTGCTGCAACACGGTAGCATCGGTGCAAGCGTCTCTAACACAGATAACAGCGGTTGGCTAAAGGGAAGGTGCATTGGTGTACGATTTCCCTCAGAGCGACAGCAGGTAAAACACAGGTAGCTGCTTTGCATGTTTCATCACATGCAGAGACAACTGCTGCTGTGTGCTCAGTAGCAGTGCAAGCTTCTTTAACTCACATAGAACCATTACAGCAAAGGCAACACAGTGCATGCTTTCTGACACTCAAAATAGGAATTTCACATTTAACAGCAATGCAAGAGTCACGCAGTGGGCATGCGCGTATGGTACAGTGTGAGACCCAATGGGGTGTGGTAGCGTGCACCGATGTGAGGAGTGAGTGAGGTGGGAGACAAGGGAGGCCGAGAGACGAGGAGGACATTGGGAAATTGTTAGTAGACTGATTAATTCATGCACACATGCAGGTGCCCCTTCTATTAAGGATGTGCACACCAGCACAATCACGGTCTCGCTTGCGTACAGACTTATCATCATTTGCAGGACCCCGAACTGCAAAATGTATTTAAAGTCAACAAACGATAATGCCCAGTATGTTTACCCTTGGAATGGTAATAAATGGGGACCTGACTCTAGGTGGCGCCAACAATGGCTTGTTTGTGTAGTGGAGGAGCAGCGTCTTCTCTTTCCTTCGCCCCTCACCAAGCTTAACAGTATCCTGGCAGCGAGCCACGTCTGACCAGGCGCAGGGAACCCAGAGTGGCCCCACATGCAGTACCAGCGGGCTATGGCATGATAGCTCCTTGGCACCAGGTCAGCGCCAGCCCCCTGGCCTGCAGACCCAGAGTAAGGTGCAGCCGCGTCAATTAGCAGGGGGTTGGGAACAGAGTCTGAATAAGGCCTAGTCCAGTGGTCTTCAAACTTTTAATGCCGCGCCCCCCCAGTTGAAAAATAAAAATCTCTGGACCCCCCTCAGAATTGTTCATAATTATTTTAGAAAGATGGCAATGTTTAAACATGTCTAAACCCAATTAAACATTGCAGTGAAGTACTGTTACCTTTTTAAACCTGCAATAACATGCTTCTGCTTAAAACAAAGGCATGTTATCTGTATAATATTTCTTTTGGCCAGCATTTGGTGCCCCCGGTGGGATCACTTGAGGCCCCCCAGTTTGAAGACCTCTGGCCTAGTCTGTGGATGCAAAAGGAGTGACAGCAGCAATATGTTTATTAAAGTGCCAGCACATTTCACTCAAGGTGACTGAGGTGTGGACAGTACACGTCAGCATTACGGGGATCTGCTCCACAGCACCACGTGCACAGATTAATATTCTGTTGTGCTGCTAAACGGGCTGTTGGGAAACAGTGTACTGGCCAACCTTTACAGAACATGACTCATTTACTGCTCACACTCAGCAGCACACACAAGCACCAGTGACCTAAAAGAAAGGGGTTGGGCTCAGTTATTTTATGTATCATTATTTTCTTGTAAAGGTTCACAGGAATAACTGAAAGCTGTGAATATAACTGAAGATTTCAGAATCCTCCCCATGAGTATGGCTATGTATTCATACCAGTGGCACAGTGTAGGTGACACGAAATGTTTGAACAAGTGTATTTCAGGTTATACCCACTGCACCAAAAATCGTTCGCTAGCTCTGTACCAGAAGAACTTTGAAATGAAAGTTTCACGTGCAACTCTTTTAACATTATGGCTTATTGGGAGCTGAGCACAAACTATGCATGCTGAGGGCTTTGTCCATGAACTGACCACTTGTTTTGAGCTGGATGTTATTGCCTAAGCGAAATGGAACATAAACTAAACATTAACACACCGGAGATTCTAGGAAAAACATTTGCACTTGTTATTCCTTTGTTTTTAGCACCGAGGTAGAAATCCAGCTCTGAGCATTTCTGTTTCTCGTGGCGAAACTAATCTTGTACTGGCTTTTACGCTGCAAAGTAAATGTCTGCTAATATTTTTATTTTGAATATGGTGAGTCAGAAGGGTCAGAGAGGGAGAAGGTGCTGCATCTATGCATGTATGTTGGGGGCAAAATGGTAAAGACTAGACAAATCTAGCTTATGCATTATCTGGTCTACCTGTGCTGTACTTTTGTTTTTTTATGATAAAGCAGATTGCTACTGCCTGTGCCATATTTGTTTATATCCTTGTGAAGCTTGCACTGCTCAGACTACGGCAGCTCACATTGCTAACACTCTAACCTGCAGTGCACAACCTCGTGAGTTGTCCTCCGGCGTCGAGGGATCTCCTTTTGTGACTTCGGGTGAGCTCCGGTTCACTCCTCTTCATAGTGCCTGTTCCGGCACTTCTGCGGGTGCTGCCTGCTTCTGTGAGTGCTCCCTGTCTTGCTGGGCGCCCCCTCTGTCTCCTCACGCAAGTGGCGACATCCTGGTCCCTCCTCAGCCACAGCAGCATCCGAAAACCCTAACTGCGACCCTTGCAGCTAGCAAGGCTTGTTTGCGGTCTTTCTGCGTGGGAACACCTCTGCAAGCTTCTTCACGACGTGGGACATCCATCCTCCAAAGGGGAAGTTTCTAGCCCTCTTCGTTCTTGCAGAATCCACAGCTTCTATCATCCGGTGGCAGCTTCTTTGCACCCTCAGCTGTCATTTCCTGGGCATCTGCCCAATCTCGACTTTGTCGCGACTCTTAGACTTGGTCCCCTTGTTCCACAGGTACTCTCGTCCGGAAATCCACTTTGGTTGCATTGCTGGTGTTGGTCTTCCTTGCAGAATTCCCCTGTCACGGCTTCTGTGCTCTCTGGGGAATATAGGTGCACTTTACACCTTCTTTTTAGGGTCTTGGGGTGGGCTATTTTTCTGACCCTCACTGTTTTCTTACAGTCCCAGCGACCCTCTACAAGCCCACCTAGGTTTGGGGTCCATTCGTGGTTCGCATTCCACTTTTGGAGTATATGGTTTGTGTTGCCCCTGTACCTATGTGCTCCTATTGCAATCTACTGTAATTCTACATTGCTTGCATTACTTCCTTTTGCTATTACTGCATATTTTTGGTATTGTGTATATATATCTTGTGTATATTTGGCATCCTCATACTGAGAGTACTCACTGAGATACTTTTGGCATATTGTCCTAAAAGTAAAGTACCTTTACTTTTAGTATATCTGTGTATTGTGTTTTCTTATGATATTGTGCATATGACACCAGTGGTATAGTAGGAGCTTTGCATGTCTCCTAGTTCAGCTTAAGCTGCTCTGCTATAGCTACCTTCTATCAGCCTAAGCTACTAGAAACACCTCTTCTACACTAATAAGGGATAACTGGACCTGGTACAGAGTGTAAGTACCCCTTGGTACCCACTACAAGCCAGGCCAGCCTCCTACAAATGGTAATGCCCCAACCCAAGCTTCTTGCAAATCGGAGCCCAAACCTTATGGGCCCACTGAACTGTCTTAATCCGGACTTTTTTTTTTTAATAACTGGGTTCAGCCTGCCACAACAAACTACCTCTAGCCACTTTCACAAGCAGAACCTCGTACATAACAGGTATGTAAGACTGCTTTCCTGAGTCCCTGAAGAGTGGACCCATATATTGGAGAGCTGCGGCCCAGTAATATAATTTATAATCTGGTACGGCCCAGCCCCCTCTCTCCCTGGGTAGTATTGAATACCTAAGCCCCCATCTAGGCTTAGAGTAAGCCCAGATGAACCACGTAATCACTTTATTCATAGTCAACAGCCAGCAATTCTTAACCTCAAGGGGAATATCCCCAAAAAAGTAAAGCATTTTAGGCAGAAAAATCATCTTAATAATGTTACACCGCCCCATAATAGAGAGGTGTAAATTATTCAGCCTGTTCAAATCTCTATCTGCCTGTTTTATTACTGGTCCTTAATTCCTCTCGACCAGCTGATCTAAATTCTACTGTTATAGTACCACCAAAATAGGTTGCTTCCTTTGTTACCTTATCATCACTAAGCACAACTAAGCGATTACAAACATCTATCTGGGCTATTGCCCCACCCGACATGGAGTGACAATGGCCACATCATCTGCATAAGCAAGAACTTTGGTGTCCCCATTAGAACTGCACTGGGACTATATCAGAAGACAACCAATTTCCAAATAAATGGATGAAATAGCAAAGGGGAGCAAGGAAACGCCTGCCTGGTGCCTCTCTGGATCTGAATAGTGCCTGACTAGACACCCCCTGCAGATGTAAACTAGCACTGGGATTTTGATATAAAGCCTGCAGGGCCCCTATTGTATCCTGATCCAATACCATATTGTCCCATATTGTCCCCAGGAGACCCTGCCAAAAGCCTTTTCTGCATTTAGCAGAATTTAGGCCATAGGGGATGCCAACACTAATGCAGCACAAAAGAGCGCTACAACACTGCGAATATGATCAGCAGTACCCCTCTCGGTAATAAATCCATGCTGCCACAATGACACCAACTTGTTAATAACTGAACTCATCCGTGTAGCATGGATTTTAGAATACAACTTGGTATCGCTATTAATAGGCGTAATTGGCCGGTAATTTTTATTGGGAAAAAAGATATTAGCTGAGGCCTAGGAATTTGGGGGTGCACAGCCCTTATGAATCTGACAAAAAGTAGGCAGTAAATCCGACTTTTATTAAGAAAAAAAGGTTTTATTGAATTCCAATGAAATTTTGTCACCATCCACTGCTTTCCCTGCAGGATGAACCCTGATAGCGGCCTGCAATTCCTCCAGGAAAAGGGATGCTTCGAGCATCTGTTGATCCTCCCCACCAAAATCTCAAAGGGGATGGAGCCCAAAAAATACATTACATCTGCCCCTGGAAACTCCTTGTCCCCTGCCCTATCCGCTTTGTACAGTCTCTTGTAAAAACCTCGAAACAGCTCTCTTATCCCGTCAGCGTGGACAGCCCTCTTCCCACTAGAATATTGAACCTCACAAATTCCACCATATGTGGATTTTTGCCTAGTACATACTGCCAAAGGATGTCCCACACGCTTGCTATACTTGTAGCTCTCTGTTCTCCAAACTAAGAATTTTGACACGGCAGGATTACTAGAAATGTCCAGTATTGCTGCCTTGGCCAGCACCACCAGGGTCAGGGCCAGAGTCCCACTAACATCATCTCCAGAGGCAGATACGTAAATAAGCTGGGCTTCTGCAGCCGCCAAGGCCTTATATAACTCTGTCTGACACTGTTTCTCTTCCTTTTGCTGGCTAACCCTGAAGCTAAATGTTTTGCGCTGGACCCCTGCGTTACAAGCATCCCAGGCAGCACCAACTGAGGCACTCCCTCGATTAATCTCCAGAAACTCTGGGATCCACCTTCTCTTGTGCTGGAGATAGTTTTCATTAAACAAAAGGGCTCGATCAAAAGTGCACCCAGAGACTGCCTACCGTAGGCCAGCCACTTCTAATTGTAGCACTAACTGGTTGTGATCTGACATAACTCTTGGGAATGTATAAATCCGGGCCCCTATTGACAAAGTATGCAGTGCAGAGAAGTATGTATACTTAGATTCAGGAGCCCTTCACCTATGCCACACATCTGTCAAAACATGACTATCCATCAGATGTAGCAGGGAACCGTAAAACCTTTCGTTTCTGACCAATATATGCCCTTTCCCAACCACCCCAATGACCGCTGAAATGAAAATTCCTGCAGAGAGTTTTTCCCCTACAAACATTAAATACACAGCTGGTACAGCAGAGCACAGGCAACAGCAGAGCAAGCTTTCCTACACACTGAAGAAGAGGTACAGCACACTCAGGAGCATTCTGCATCACACACATGCATCACACACATGCATCACGAACACACGCATCACACACGCCCCCGCTCCCCACCACCACCTGCAGAGGTGGAAGTTTCACCCAGACATGTACAACAGCAGTGCAAGCCTGTCTCGCAAACAGAAAAGACACTGTCCATCAGCAGCAGTTGTATAAGTCACCAGAAATTCAAGCCTCCTCGGAACAGGCACAGCAGCAGTGCAAGCTTTCGTCACTAAAGAGAAGATGTGCATGCAGCAGCAATGTGAGCTGCCGTAGTCTGAGCAGTGCAAGCTTCACAAGGATATAAACAAATATGGCACAGGCAGTAGCAATCTGCTTTATCATAAAAAAACAAAAGTACAGCACAGGTAGACCAGATAATGCATAAGCTAGATTTGTCTAGTCTTTACCATTTTGCCCCCAACATACATGCATAGATGCAGCACCTTCTCCCTCTCTGACCCTTCTGACTCACCATATTCAAAATAAAAATATTAGCAGACATTTACTTTGCAGCGTAAAAGCCAGTACAAGATTAGTTTCGCCACGAGAAACAGAAATGCTCAGAGCTGGATTTCTACCTCGGTGCTAAAAACAAAGGAATAACAAGTGCAAATGTTTTTCCTAGAATCTCAGGTGTGTTAATGTTTAGTTTATGTTCCATTTCGCTTAGGCAATAACATCCAGCTCAAAACAAGTGGTCAGTGCATGGACAAAGCCCTCAGCATGCATAGTTTGTGCTCAGCTCCCAATAAGCCATAATGTTAAAAGAGTTGCACGTGAAACTTTCATTTCAAAGTTCTTCTGGTACAGAGCTAGCGAACGATTTTTGGAGACCCAGGCTTGGCTGTGCACAAAGGAAATCCTGGAAGAGTGCACAGGAGCCGGAGCAGCTGCAAATCACGCCGTACCCAGCAATGCAGTCTAGCGTGGGGAGGCAAGGACTTACCTCCACCAAACTTGGACTGAAGAGTCACTGGACTGTGTGAGTCACTTGGACAGAGTTGCTGAGTTCCAGGGACCATGCTCGTTGTGCTGAGAGGGGACCCAGAGGACCGGTGATGCAGTCTTTTGGTGCCTGCGGTTGCAGGGGGAGGATTCCGTCGTCCCACGGGAGATTTCTTCAGAGCTCCTAGTGCAGAGAGGAGGCAGACTACCCCCACAGCATGCACTACCAGGAAAACAGTTGAGAAGGCGGCAGGATCTGCAATACAAGGTTGCAGTAGTCGTCTTTGCTACTTTGTTGCAGTTTTGCAGGCGTCCTGAGCAGTCAGCGGTCGATCCTTTGGCAGAAGGTGAAGAGAGATATGCAGAGGAACTCTGATGAGCTCTTGCATTCGTTATCTAAAGAATTCCCGAAAGCAGAGACCCTAAATAGCCAGAAAAGTTTGGCTACCTAGGAAGGAGGATAGGCTAGCAACACAGGTAAGAGCCTATCACAAGGAGTCTCTGACGTCACCATCTGGCACTGGCCACTCAGAGCAGTCCAGTGTGCCAGCAGCACCTCTGTTTCCAAGATGGCAGAGGTCTGGAGCACACTGGAGGAGGTCTGGGCACCTCCCCTGGGAGGTGCAGGTCAGGGGAGTGGTCACTCTCCTTTCCTTTGTCCAGTTTTGCGCCAGAGCAGGGCTGGGGGATCCCTGAACCGTTGTAGACTGGCTTATGCAGAGATGGGCACCATCTGTGCCCATCAAAGCATTTCCAGAGGCTGGGGGAGACCACTCCTCCCCAGCCCTGACACCTTTTTCCAAAGGGAGAGGGTGTGACACCCTCTCTCTGAGGAAGTCCTTTGTTCTGCCTTCCTGGGCCAAGCCTGGCTGGACCCCAGGAGTGCAGAAACCTGTCTGAGGGGTTGGCAGCAGCAGCAGCTGCAGTGAAACCCCGGGAAAGGCAGTTTGGCAGTACCCGGGTCGGTGCTAGAGACTCGGGGGATCATGGAATTGTCTCCCCAATGCCAGAATGGCATTGGGGTGACAATTCCATGATCTTAGACATGTTACATGGTCATGTTCGGAGTTACCATTGTGACGCTGTACATAGGTAGTGACCTATGTCCAGTGTACGCGTGTTATGGTGTCCCTGCACTCACAAAGTCCGGGGAATTTGCCCTGAACGATGTGGGGGCACCTTGGCTAGTGCCAGGGTGCCCACACACTAAGTAACTTAGCACCCAACCTTTACCAGGTAAAGGTTAGACATATAGGTGACTTATAAGTTACTTAAGTGCAGTGGTAAATGGCTGTGAAATAACGTGGACGTTATTTCACTCAGGCTGCAGTGGCAGGCCTGTGTAAGAATTGTCAGAGCTCCCTATGGGTGGCAAAAGAAATGCTGCAGCCCATAGGGATCACCTGGAACCCCAATACCCTGGGTACCTCAGTACCATATACTAGGGAATTATAAGGGTGTTCCAGTATGCCAATGTGAATTGGTGAAATTGGTCACTAGCCTTTTAGTGACAATTTGGAAAGCAAAGAGAGAGCATAACCACTGAGGTTCTGGTTAGCAGAGCCTCAGTGAGACAGTTAGTCATCACACAGGGAACCCATACAGGGCACACTTATGAGCACTGGGGCCTTGGCTGGCAGGGTCCCGCTGACACATACACTAAAACAACATATATACAGTGAAATATGGGCGTAACATGCCAGGCAAGATGGTACTTTCCTACACAACCACCCCCCAAACGAAGGACAATAAGACTAGCCATGACCTGATGAGTCTTCATTGTCTAAGTGGAAATATCTGGAGAGTCCATCTGCATTGGAGTGGGTACTCCCAGGTCTATGTTCCACTGTATAGTCCATTCCCTGTAGAGATATGGACCACCTCAACAATTTAGGGTTTTCACCTTTCATTTGTTTTAGCCAAAGTAGAGGTTTGTGGTCTGTCTGAACAATGAAGTGAGTGCCAAACAGGTATGGCCTCAACTTCTTCAGTGCCCAGACCACAGCAAAGGCCTCCCTCTCTATGGCAGACCAACGTTTTTCTCTAGGGGTCAACCTCCTGCTGATAAAAGCAACAGGTTGATCCTGGCCCTCAGAATTGAGTTGTGATAAGACTGCCCCTACCCCTAATTCAGATGCATCAGTTTGAACAATGAATTTCTTGGAGTAACATGGGCTTTTTAGGACAGGTGCAGAGCACATGGCCTGTTACAGCTCCTCAAAAGCTTTCTGACAGCTAGCTGTCCACAATACCTTTTTAGACATTTTCTTAGAAGTGAGGTCATTAAGAGGGGCTGCTATGGAGCCATAGTTCTTTATGAACCTCCTGTAATACCCAGTGAGGCCTAAGAAGACTCTCACCTGGGTCTGAGTTGTAGGGGGAACCCAATCTATAATAGTTTGGATTTTTCCCTGAAGTGGTGCAATCTGTTCTCCACCTACAAGGTGTCCCAGAGAAACCACTTTCCCCTGCCCTATCTGGCACTTTGAAGCCTTGATAGTGAGGCCTGCCTTTTGCAGGGCCTCCAAAACTTTCCGTAGGTGGACCAGGTGATCATCCCAGGTGTAGCTAAAGACAGCTATATCATCTAGATATGCTGCACTAAAAGCCTCCAACCCTTGCAGGACTGTATTCACCAACCTCTGAAAAGTGGCAGGTGCATTTTTCAAACCAAAGGGCATTACTGTGAATTGGTAGTGCCCTCCAATAGTCGAAAATGCAGTTTTTGCTTTAGCATCCTCTGATAACTTGATCTGCCAATACCCTGCAGTCAAATTAAAGGTGCTTAGATACTTGGCAGATGCCAGTGTATCTATTAGTTCATCTGCCCTGGGTATAGGGTGAGCATCAGTTTTAGTTACCTGGTTGAGACCTCTGTAATCCACACAAAATCTCATTTCCCTTTTCCCATCTTTGGAATGAGGCTTTGGTACAAGTACCACAGGAGAGGCCCATGGACTTTCAGAGTGCTCAACCACTCCCAGTTCAAGCATTTTCTGAACCTCTTGTTTTATGCAGTCCCTGACATGGTCAGGCTGCCTATAGATTTTACTTTTGACAGGCATGCTGTCTCCAGTATCTATAGTGTGCTCACACCAAAAAGTGGTGCCTGGCACAGTAGAAAAGAGCTCAGAAAACTGACCCAGGAGATTTATGCAGTGGTCTTTCTGCTCAGCAGTAAGACATTCTGCTAAAACTACACCTTCCACTAGAGCATCTTGTTCTGTGGAAGAGAAGAGATCAGGGAGACGGTCACTCTCTTCTTCTTGTCCTTCACCTGTTGCCATGAGCAGGGTGAGATCAGCCCTGTCATAGTAGGGTTTTAGGCGATTGACATGGAGCACCCTAAGGGGACTCCAGGCAGTGCCCAAGTCAATCAAGTAGGTGACTTCTCCCTTCTTTTCAACAATAATGTGGGGTCCACTCCATTTGTCTCGGAGTGCTCTTGGGGCCACAGGCTCCAAGACCCACACCTTCTGTCCTGGTTGGTACTGAATCAGAACAGCCTTCTGGTCATGCCATTGCTTTTGGAGCTCTTGGCTGGCCTGAAGGTTTTTACTGCCCTTTTTCATATACTCAGCCATTCTGGATCTTAGGCCAAGTACATAGTCCACTATGTCTTGCTTAGGAGCTTTTAAAGGTTGTTCCCAACCCTCCTTTACAAGTGTTAGAGGACCTCTTACAGGGTGTCCAAATAGGAGTTCAAAGGGGTTGAAGCCCACTCCTTTCTGGGGTACCTCCCTGTAAGCAAAAAGGAGGCAAGGTAACAGGACATCCCATCTCCTCCTGAGTTTTTCAGGGAGTCCCATTATCATTCCTTTGAGAGTTTTGTTAAACCTCTCAACCAGTCCATTTGTTTGTGGATGATAAGGTGTGGTGAATTTGTATGTTACACCACATTCCTTCCACATGGCCTTCAAGTATGCAGACATAAAGTTGCTACCCCTGTCTGATATCACCTCTTTTGGGAAACCCACCCTGGAAAAGATTCCCAGGAGGGCTTTTGCCACTGCAGGAGCTGTAGTGGTCTTTAGAGGAATTGCTTCAGGATATCTTGTGGCATGGCCCACTACCACCAAGATAAACCTATTGGCTGAAGCAGTAGGAGGGTCAAGGGGGCCAACTATGCCAACCCCTATCCTTTCAAAGGGAACCCCAACCACAGGCAGTGGAATAAGGGGAGCCTTTGGTGTGCCACCAGTCTTGCCACTGGCTTGGCAGGTGACACAGGACTTACACAAATCTTTTGTGTCCTCTGACATCCTAAGCCAATGAAACAGGGGGACAAGCCTTTCCCATGTTTTCATCTGACCCAAATGTCCAGCCAAGGGTATGTTGTGGCTAGAGTTAGGAGGAACTCTCTGTATTGCAGGGGAATGACCAATCTCCTGGCTGCTCCAGGTTTAGGGTCTCTTGCCTCTGTATACAAGAGGTTGTCCTACCAGTAAACTCTATGTGAGTCACTGACATCCCCATTTTGCTGTTTGACAGCTTGCTGTCTTAGACCCTCTAATGTGGGACAGGTTTGCTGTGCCACACTCAGCTCCTCCCTGGCAGGCCCCCCTCCACCCAAAAGCTCAGCAGTGTCTGCTTCCAGCTCCTCTGGTGAAGGTTCTGCACAGGGGGGAAATTCTGCTTCCTCAGAAGTTGAATCATCTGCAGAGGGAGGGATAGTAGGTAGGGATTTACCTTCACTAACCCTAGCTTTAGGGAGCACTTGGTCCATTGTTCCAGGATCCAAGTCACCCTGTCCTTTTTGCTTTTTGGCCTGAGCCCTTGTCAAAGCAAAAATATGCCCAGGAATGCCCAGCATTGCTGCATGAGCCTCCAACTCCACTTCTGCCCAAGCTGATGTCTCTAAATCGTTCCCTAGTAGACAGTCTACAGGTAAATCTGAGGCAACCACAACTTTCTTTGGACCAGTAACCACCCCCCCAGTTGAGATTCACAACAGCCATGGGGTGGCTAAGAGTGTTGTTATGAGCATCAGTCACTTGGTACTGGTGACCAAGTAGGTGTTGTTCAGGGTGTACCAGTTTCTCTATTACCATGGTAACACTGGCACCTGTGTCCCTGTAGGCCTGAACCTCAACACCATTTATTAGGGGAAGTTGCTTGTACTTATCCATATTAAGGGGACAAGCAACCAAGGTGGCCAAATCAATGGCACCTTCAGAGACTAACACAGCCTCTGTGGTCTCCCTAACAAGACCAACCCCAACTAAATTACCAAAAGTGAGCCCAGCTACTCCCTTGGATTGGCTATTAGTAGGTTTGCTCCCACCACCACTGCTATTACTAGGGGCACTAGGTGTAGCAGTAGGGGTTGTGGTAGTGGGAGGCTTGGTGCTTTTCTTTGGACAACTGGCAACAGTTGTCCAATGGCCTTTTACTTTACATAAATAGCACCATGGTTTCTTTACTTGATTAGAAGAGGATTTGGACCCACCACCCCCACCAGAGTGTTTTTGTGGGCCTGATGAAGACCCATTTTTAGATTTGTCCCCACCCTTGTCTGAAGACTTACTATCCTTCTTCTTGCCATCCTTGTCACCCCCTGTATGAACGTTTCTGTTCACTCTTGTTCTGACCCATTTGTCTGCCTTCTTTCCCAATTCTTGGGGAGAGGTCAGATCTGAGTCCACTAGATATTGGTGTAACAAATCAGACACACAGTTATTCAGAATATGCTCTCTCAGGATCAGATTATACAGGCTTTCATAGTCAGAAACTTTACTGCCATGTAACCACCCCTCCAAGGCCTTCACTGAATGGTCAACAAAGTCTACCCAGTCTTGTGAAGACTCTTTTCTGGTTTCTCTGAACTTAATCCTGTATTGTTCAGTTGTTAAGCCAAATCCATCCAAGAGTGCATTCTTTAAAACTGTAAAATTATTGGCATCACTTTCCTTCACAGTAAGGAGCCTATCCCTACCCTTTCCACTGAAAGATAGCCATAGGATAGCAGCCCACTGCCTTTAAGGGACCCCCTGTACAACACAGGCCCTCTCGAGTGCAGCAAACCACTTGTTAATGTCATCCCCCTCCTTGTAAGGGGGAACTATCGTATGCAGATTCCTAGAATCATGCTCTTTCACAGGATTACTATCTGTAATACTGCTGCTGCCACCATGGGGTCCAAACCCCAACCTCTGTCTTTGTTTCTCTAAGTCTAAAGATTCCCTGTCCAGAGCCAGCTGTTGCTGTTTAAGCTTCAACCTGGACTCTTCCACTCTCAGTCTATTGAGCTCCCTTTCTAACATTCTGTCATCAGGGTGGGTGGGTTGGGCATGCTTAGATACAGAAGAACGATGTGAATGAACAGAGGGAGAATTGTCCCTAACAGTTGGCACTCTAACAACATGGCCTGCAGGAATGACATCCCTACTGTGATGAGAGCTCACATTAGTACCAGTTATGCTAGGTGGTCTTCTAAGGGGCAGGTTGGGAAGGATACCATCTAACATTCTTACTGGGGGTGCCCCAGAATCAGAGTGTGAACCATCTCCTAACTTCTCAACAGATGTGCCAGCTAAGGCCTTATCATTTACAATGAGCATGTTATTCAACAATTCTCTAGAGGGATTCTTCCCTATCCCTAAACCTCTATCAATGCAGAGACTCCTCAACCCTTTCCAGCTAAGGTTATCATAAGCAGAGCTGGCCAGATCAAGAGTAGGATCTGTACCAGACATGATAGAAGAAAGGTTTAGGGACAGAAAAAGAGAGAAAAAGTTTCAGGACTTTTTAAGGAAACAGAAAAAAAAACGTTTTCAACTTTTTAGAAACTTTTTGAAAGTTTAGAGGTACTTTTCAGCACTTAGCAATAGAGTAAGAGAAGAAAAGCAAAACTTTTTGGTTAGGTGTACATACACTGAACTTGTTTTGTATATTATTCTCTTATGAAAAGTACAAAATAACAAAGTGGTAAGTAGTTACAAGTACTTATCCCACCGCTGCACAACCAATATAGGAGGCTGGCCTGGCTTGTAGTGGGTACCAAGGGGTACTTACACTCTGTACCAGGTCCAGTTATCCCTTATTAGTGTAGAAGAGGTGTTTCTAGCAGCTTAGGCTGATAGAAGGTAGCTATAGCAGAGCAGCTTAGGCTGAACTAGGAGACATGCAAAGCTCCTACTATACCACTGGTGTCATATGCACATTATCATAAGAAAACACAATACACAGATATACTAAAAATAAAGGTACTTTATTTTTATGACAATATGCCAAAAGTATCTCAGTGAGTACCCTCAGTATGAGGATGCCAAATATACACAAGATATATGTACACAATACCAGAAATATGCAGTAATAGCAAAAGGAAGTAATGCAAGCAATGTAGAATTACAGTAGATTGCAATAGGAGCACATAGGTATAGGGGCAACACAAACCATATACTCCAAAAGTGGAATGCGAACCACGAATGGACCCCAAACCCATGTGGGCTTGTAGAGGGTCGCTGGGACTGTAAGAAAACAGTGAGGGTTAGAAAAATAGCTCACCCCAAGACCCTGAAAAGTAGGTGTAAAGTGCACCTATATTCCCCAGAGAGCACAGAAGTTGTGACAGGGGAATTCTGCAAGGAAGACCACCACCAGCAATGCAACCAAAGTGGATTTCCGGACGAGAGTACCTGTGGAACAAGGGGACCAAGTCCAAGAGTCGCGACAAAGTCGAGATTGGGCAGATGCCCAGGAAATGCCAGCTGAGGGTGCAAAGAAGCTACCATCGGATGGTAGAAGCTGTGGATTCTGCAAGAACGAAGAGGGCTACAAACTTCCCCTTTGGAGGATGGATGTCCCACGTCCTGAAGAAGCTTACAGAGGTGTTCCCACGCAGAAAGACCGCAAACAAGCCTTGCTAGCTGCAAGGGTCGCGGTTAGGGTTTTCAGATGCTGCTGTGGCCCAGGGGGGACCAGGATGTCGCCACTTGCGTGAGGAGGCAGAGGGGGCGCCAAGCAAGACAGGGAGCACTCACAGAAGCAGGCAGCACCTGCAGAAGTGCCAGAACAGGCACTACGAAGAGGAGTGAACCGGAGCTCACCTGAAGTCACAAAAGGAGATCCCTCGACGCCGGAGGACAACTCAGGAGGTTGTGCACTGCAGGTTAGAGTGTTGGGGACCCAGGCTTGTCTGTGCACAAAGGAAATCCTGGAAGAGTGCACAGGAGCCGGAGCAGCTGCAAATCACGCGGTTCCCAGCAATGCAGTCTAGCGTGGGGAGGCAAGGACTTACCTCCACCAAACTTGGACTGAAGAGTCACTGGACTGTGGGAGTTCCAGGGACCACGCTCGTTGTGCTGAGAGGGGACCCAGAGGACCGGTTATGCAGTCTTTTGGTGCCTGCGGTTGCAGGGGGAGGATTCCGTCGTCCCACGGGAGATTTCTTCAGAGCTCCTAGTGCAGAGAGGAGGCAGACTACGCCCACAGCATGCACTACCAGGAAAACAGTTGAGAAGGCGGCAGGATCTGCAATACAAGGTTGCAGTAGTCGTCTTTGCTACTTTGTTGCGGTTTTGCAGGCGTCCTGAGCAGTCAGCGGTCAATCCTTTGGCAGAAGGTGAAGAGAGAGATGCAGAGGAACTCTGATGAGCTTTTGCATTCGTTATCTAAAGAATTCCCCAAAGCAGAGACCCTAAATAGCCAGAAAATGAGGTTTGGCTACCTAGGAAGGAGGATAGGCTAGCAACACAGGTAAGAGCCTATCAGGAGGAGTCTCTGACGTCACCTGCTGGCCCTGGCCACTCAGAGCAGTCCAGTGTGCCAGCAGCACCTCTGTTTCCAAGATGGCATAGGTCTGGAGCACACTGGAGGAACTCTGGGAACCTCCCCTGGGAGGTGCAGGTCAGGGGAGTGGTCACTCCCCTTTCCTTTGTCCAGTTTTGCGCCAGAGCAGGGCTGGGGGATCCCTGAACCGGTGTAGACTGGCTTATGCAGAGATGGGCACCATCTGTGCCCATCAAAGCATTTCCAGAGGCTGTGGGAGGCTACTCCTCCCCAGTCCTGACACCTTTTTCCAAAGGGAGAGGGTGTGACACCCTCTCTCTGAGGAAGTCCTTTGTTCTGCCTTCCTGGGCCAAGCCTGGCTGGACCCCAGGAGGGCAGAAACCTGTCTGATGGGTTGGCAGCAGCAGCAGCTGCAGTGAAACCCTGGGAAAGGCAGTTTGGCAGTACCCGGGTCTGTGCTAGAGACTTGGGGGATCATGGAATTGTCTTCCCAATGCCAGAATGGCATTGGGGTGACAATTCCATGATCTTAGACATGTTACATGGCCATGTTCGGAGTTACCATTGTGACGCTGTACATAGGTAGTGACCTATGTCCAGTGTACGCGTGTAATGGTGTCCCTGCACTCACAAAGTCCGGGGAATTTGCCCTGAACGATGTGGGGGCACCTTGGCTAGTGCCAGGGTGCCCACACACTAAGTAACTTAGCACCCAACCTTTACCAGGTAAAGGTTAGACATATAGGTGACTTATAAGTTACTTAAGTGCAGTGGTAATTGGCTGTGAAATAACGTGGACGTTATTTCACTCAGGCTGCAGTGGCAGGCCTGTGTAAGAATTGTCGGAGCTCTCTATGGGTGGCAAAAGAAATGCTGCAGCCCATAGGGATCTCCTGGAACCCCAATACCCTGGGTACCTCAGTACCATATACTAGGGAATTATAAGGGTGTTCCAGTATGCCAATGTGAATTGGTGAAATTGGTCACTAGCCTGTTAGTGACAATTTGGAAAGCAAAGAGCGAGCATAACCACTGAGGTTCTGGTTAGCAGAGCCTCGGTGAGACAGTTAGTCATCACACAGGGAACACATACAGGGCACACTTATGAGCACTGGGGCCCTGGCTGGCAGAGTCCCAGTGACACATACACTAAAACAACATATATACAGTGAAATATGGGGGTAACATGCCAGGCAAGATGGTACTTTCCTACACCATTATTATAACTTGATTCAGAGCAACCCACTACTGCCAGAAATTTTCAGGGGCTACCCAGTTATGGACTGGGCTGAGAGTCTGGGGGAACTTTGTTTCTCCTGAAGGAATTGTTTCCTTTGAAATGCTGCAAGATAAGGTTGGGATTTCTTGTAAGGAATTATTTAAATACCTACAGATTAGGGATGTTCTGAATTGTAAAGTGGGAGGTACCAAGGCTTTCAGAAGCCTGAAGTGTTTGATCACCTGGTTAAGGGGTAGTTTTTCACCATCCGCCAACTTCATAATGATTTAAATTCCCTCATGTTGGATGATTTAGGCAAACACACCGAAAAGTGGCATAATATGTTGGGGGCACCAGAGCAGGCTTTTTTGGAGTCACTGGAACTAGGGCATACTGTTTTAATATATGCCAACCTACAGGTACAACATTACAAGACCATCTTTGATCTATATTATACTCCTCGTAAAGATGCCAGCTGGGGCAGGACAGTTGGCATTTTCTGTTCCTGGTGCCAGTACCTAAAGGCTGATGCTTCACGTATGTTTGGTTGGTGCCGCAGTCTTGAACCAAATTTGGGGGAGATCTTGATCTTAATATAGATCTGGTCTCTCAACTTACCATGTTGGGAATAGGTAATAAGGTTCCGTCAGCCACTAAAAGATTTGTATTTATCACTATGGCAGTGGCATGCCTTCGTATAGCGTCCTGCTGGCTTCATAGGGACCCTCCTACCTTTCAGCAGTTGTTTGCCTGACTTTTCAATCTGGAAAGAGCTATTTATGAGAAGAGAGGCCACAGAGCTCTTAAGAAGGGCAAAGTGATTTGGTCACGATTTTGGGAGCGGCATAGGAGCTTATCATCCTGAATTCTTTGGTGGGGCTAAACACCCTACTAATCAGTAGGTTTGGGATGGATTGTTAAAGTGATTGATAAACGGGATATGGAAGCCGCAGGCCCAAATTCAAGATATGGAGGCCACATCCTCTTTGGCATGTTTATTTTATGCATTCGATCTATGTATAGGCACCGTCAGGAACATAAGGTGTATTTGGGTGTATTGCTGTTGTCTTAAGTGCTTCAGCTTTAGGCTACGCTGTATTACTGTTTGATGAATTTTCAGGGAATTTTTAATGTGCTGCTTTAATATTGCAAAATCTAAATAAAAATATATATTAAAAAAAGAAAAGTTGGCAGGTATAGTGTAGGAGGAGAACGGGAATGAGGAGAATTTACTTGTGATCCACTGAACTGCTGGCAAGAATAAAAACATTTCTAGCTCTCGCATCAATAATTTTTCAATTCTATTAAGGACACAGAGTCGAGGATGATGCTTCTCTTTCTATGCATTTAAGTTTTAGCAGCCAATTAGAAAACAAAACATCGCATCCTGTGACACAGTATCACATGACCACCATAGAGCCTAGCCCTATATAAACCCCTTAGGGATACAACTCCTCCTCTTTCTTTGCGAGAGTCCAATAACAGTAAAAGTCTTGAGGTCAATCCCCAACAGGAGAAAGAAACTGCAAACCACTCAGGACCAACGCTCCACCGGAAGTCCAATCAACAACGGGACCAACCAAACAGCTCCAAGGCAGAGATCTCCGATAACAAGAAAACATTAACTTCAGAAGAATCTGGAGTCACTTGTCTTCATTACCTTGAAGAAAACAAATAAATCGAGCCATAAACACTGGACTATACCCATTGACCTTACATATCATTTCAACAGGGACGGGTAAGAAAAAGAAACACAGCATGAAAATAAGACATATCAATAATATGCGTGACATATTTATAGAAAACACTTTCCCAAGGGAGGGATAATCCTCGCCTCCGTGTCCTTAATAGAACTGAAAAATTCTTGCCTTGACAGCTAGACATTTTTGTATTCTATCGTCAGGACCGGTGGCTCCGATTATGCTAGTTTAAAGCTGATCTAGAACAATTGTTTGAGATGTCTAACATAGGCTTTTAGTAAAAAGCTTTAAACGTAGACTCACAAGACCAGTCAGCCGCCCTCAAAATGTCCTCTAGGCGAGATCCTAAAGAGAACGCCTTAGAAGCCATGGCGACTCTCGCAGAGTGGACCACAAACCAAGCAAAATCAATGCCCGCCTCACTCATAAGCCACCGCATACATCTAGCCAGATTGGCAAAAGATACTGGGTGAAAAGGCTTTAACAAAGAAATAATAATTGACCACCCATATCAGAGCGAAATTCGGCTGTACTTACCTTATAAGCCTTTAAACATTGCACAACACACAACTTAGAATTATCCGGGAAACTAGGATAAAAAACAGACCTAGTATTACATTTAGTACTGCTAGAAATATTGAAGGAGACTCCCTCAGGAGAAAAGACTCTGCCCAACAGGTCTAAAGCCCTTACGTCAGCAACTCATTTGCATGACACCAAACAGAACAACATAGTAAGTTTAGCAGATAGCTGCTTCCTGGACAGTTACTTGTTGGCAGTCCAAGATTCTAAAAAACGTAATACAATGTTAACATCCCAAAGGGTAGAATAACGTGGTTTAGGAGGATTAGAAAAACGAATCCCTTGAAGAAATTTACACACAATCGGAAGCTCCCCAATAGACTTCCCTTCTATAGGACAATGACCTGCTGAGATGGCCGATGTGTAGACCATACCTGAAGCAGCCAAATGAGATCAAAGAAAATTGAGTATCAAAAAACAATTGGCAGAGAATGGATCAACATATCGTTCACTGCACCAAGAACGCCAGCGCTTCCAAGCAGATGCGTACCGCTTGTGAGTGCTAGGAGCCCAGGATCTCACGATGAAATCATGAGATTCGTGCAAAAGGCCTGGAAGAGACCATCGTTCCCTGTAATTCTCCACGCCACCAGAGTCAGGGAGTGCGTTTATACTAGAGGATGGGGAAGACCCAGCGGGTCTCGTGGTAGTTTCCAACGATGCAGAAGAATAACTTGAGAGGAGGAGGCCATCTCCAGAACTACAGGGAACCAAGCTTGAGCTCTCCAGAGGGGAGTCACAAGCAGCAATTCTATTCTCTGACGACGAACCTGAGTATGAACTCTGGATATCCTGATGAATGGAGGAAAAGCGTATCCCAGAAACTGGGACCATGTCTGCAGAAATGCATCAGTTGCCTGAGCCTCTGGGTTTCCGGGCGCTAACTGAAAAACCGATCCAACTGCCGGTTGAGGCGAGATGCAAAGAGGTCTATTGCAAACGGGCCCCACAGACATTGGAGAGAATGAATTATTCTCGGGGGAGTCTCCAATCGCTGAAGTCTCGAAGGTAATGAGATTGCCAGTCGGCCACTGTATTGCTCTGACCCGGAAGATACTCCGCTATTACCAAAATTCGATGCTGAAGGCAGAAGTGCCAAAAATCCTTGGCAATCTCCAGTAGAAGACGTGGCCTTGTCCCGCCCAGCCTGTTGACATAACGGACTGCCGAAATGTTGTCCATCTGGAGAAGGATGCAACAATTCGATTTCTCCGGAGAGAGACTGAGAATAGCAAAGGAACCCGCCAAGAGTTCCAAGCAATTGACATGAAGATCCAACCACTCCCTCAACCAACAGCCTCCCATGACTATTGAGCCGCAGCGAGCTCCCCAGCCCCATCGGCTGGCATTGGATTCGATCAGGATCTCATGGGACAAGCCAAAGAGCGTTCTGCCATTCCAAGCATCCATTTGATTGAGACACCAACGGATCTCGGTCCTGGCCTCAAATGAGCGGAGAACTAGAGCAGAATAGCTGAGGCCTTTCTGAAGACGGGATATCTTTGATGCCGAAGGGTCCGGTAATGAAGATGACCTGGAAATATACCTTGAATGGACGAGGAAAGGAGGCTCACCATCCGAGCTAGGCACCTCAAAGATACCATCTGTTTGGACAACAATCTCCTCAATTCCTTCTTTATGTTGCAGACTTGGGAAGGAGGCAGGATCAATTGAGCTAGGACCGAGTCTACATGAAAATCCAGAAATTCCAACCTCTGGGAGGGAACCAAGATGGACTTCTGACTGGTGGGGACAAAGCCCAAATCCTGAAGGAGGGAGATCTCCCACTCCAAATTGGTCATCAGAAGAAGAGGGCACCGAAACATGATGATAATGTCTGAGATATATGATCAGACAAACCCCTTTGGCCCGAAGGTATTCCGCTACTGAGCGCATTAACTTCATGAAAGCCCAAGGTACTGACGACAGGCCGAAAGGAAGACCCTTGTATTCGTAACAACGGCCTTGCCATGGGAACTGCAGAAATCTCCGATGAGGAAGAAAAATAGGAATGGGCAAGTAAGCATCCTTTAAATCTATGCGGACCATCCATTCTTTTTCTCTTAGGATGTCCCTTAGTAAGTGAATGACCTCCATTTTGAAGTGGCAATAAACGATCCAGCCATTGAAATCTTTTAGATTTAGGACCAGATGGAAACTGCCGCCTTTCTTTTAAAACTGAGCGGCATGAGGCTCCAAAATTATGGTGAGGGGGCCTGAGACATCCAGGAGTTTGTCCTGACAACCTCGCCAGGCACGATCAATGCCCTTTTTTGGGTCTTTAGAGAATTTCTTCAGACAGGTTGCCAGGGTGGGGTCTATCTCCGAAGTCTCAGTAACTTTTGAGGGAAAATCAGGCCTAGGACATTCAGGTCTCAGCCGAGACTGGACATCTTTATCAAAACAATGGCAAATATGTGCCTAAACATACTCGGCCACTTCCGAAGGCGGAGTCCAGGAGGAAAACCTAGGATGAACGATATCTTCTGGTTCAAAAGTAAATACTTTCAAAGGCTGAGAAGACGCTAGAGTATGCCGGGATTTGGCCTTACGTTTCCGAGGAGGAGAATCAGAGTCCCTATTCGGGCTGTTAGAGGAAGACGAGGAATCCGAATCCCCCTCACTCTTATCTCTTAGATGAAGCGATTGTGAGGATGAGTAACCATGCTTTTTATTCAAGGATTGTATGAGTTGTTCAAAATCAGCTTGGTGAGGGTTTGCAGCAGAACTTGAGTCAGTAGGATCTTGCAAAAACTGCAGCTCTTTCTGGCTGCTAGACTGTGGGACCTTGCCCTGCTGCTCAGCAATACCCAATAAGTGATGCTTAATTGTCTGAATAGCTTGGGCCAAGGCCATATTGACAGTGTGCTGAACACCAGCATCAAGGGCATAGACAAGGTCTTGCTCAAACGACCCCACAGTCACCATAAAAGGTACCTTCCCCCGATTCTCCTTCATAGCCAGCCATGGCGCAAAATGTCATGTCACCAAAGGTGAGAGATTTAAAATGAGCAGAGGAACTGCCAAAAGGAACTTCAAATGAAGTGGGGAGGCAAGCTGATAACTTTAAAGCAGGCTAATATGCTCAGGGAAGGCCCCAAGCCAACAGTAAAAAGTGGAGGGAATCCTGCTTACATAGAGGGAAATTCCACTAATAAAGTGGCATTCACAAAGGCAAAGCCTAATAATTATTATTATTTCAGCCCACAAGCGACAGACAATCGGGCGTATGACGGAGAGCAGAGGTGAAAACCTGGAAGAGACGAAACACGCGTCTCTCTCGTGTTCCTATCCCCTGGGGAATGAGCCAACAGAGTAAAGATGCCCATTACCTCAGCACTATTTCATCAGCCTTCTTTTTTGGGGATGATACTTTGCTTTCTTCCTATTCTCGGAATAAGTTGCTTGCCTTGGTGCCCAAACAACAAGGAATCTGCTGTGGTCCTCATGCACTAACACACACATGCGTACGTACCTGTGATTAAGGTAGCCCTACAGCAAACTTACCCTTTACTTTTGTAACCTACAGTTTTCACTTTCAGTGGTTTTGCATTTGTAGTTAATAAAGAAAGTAGTAGTATAAAGTATACTTGCCAAACAGGAACCAAAACAGTGGTGCGAGCTTCCCACAACACCAGGTCTCTTATGTCTTCTACAACGGTCTTGAGGGACTACCCTGTTTGTCTAATTAAGCCGGTCAGAGTAGCAACAGAATCTCCATATCCCAGCGCTGTGGAAGGCACTGAGAGTTAACTTAGCTTGTACAATGTGAAGTTAGTCTTTAACATAGCATGCCATTCCACACCCAGCAGGTATGTATGTAGCAGGTAACCACTGAAGGCTACTAGTAAATTATCCCAAATTCATTAGAGTGAGCAGCTAAATCCGTTTGATGGATATAATTACTGATCCTAATGGTGATCTTCTGCTAACGTTCGTGTTTTCCTCCATATCCTCTAATATTCTTTCTTCCTTATAGCCTCTGGGGGTGGCTAGAAGACGAAGACAGGTATCTATGATCTAGGAACAACCAATCTGTTGTCCAAAATAGCAAGGCAAAATGGAAAGATAGTGCTTAATTTGTAATAATGTAAGTGTTGGGGCCAAAAAATCTGCTCAGTAACCCCCTGCCAATGGTTTTAAATGTCAGCTGAACTAATACCAAGGCTACGTAGTGTTGAATCGAATTCGTGGCACTTCCCTACGGTATTAGACAATCCCTGTTCCTTTATCTCACTTGTGCAAGTTCCTTCTTTCTTTGCGGGCAATGTTTTTCCGTCTTTCTCTTTCTACTTTTTCCCCTTTGTGTATTTTTCCCTCTCATGTTTGAGAGCAATGTCTGATAAGGTAAAAATAAGTGCTGGTACCCCAAAATGAGTGGTAGTGGAGTCCACCGGCAACCACAGGCTCAAATTAAACACTGAAGATACCTACAGGAGTAGTTTCTGGCAGGTAGATAAGAGGCTTTCCAGACTTCATTTTGGGATGTGCACAGGAACACATTTGCAGAGCCTGTGGAGCTGGTGGTGGTCTTGGTGCTGTTAGGCTATCACAGAATACCTGAAAAATTTGAAGTGGGGGGGATAGAGGACTGTAGCAGGGGAGGCACGATAAAAAAGATCTCGAGTCACTAAATTGAAAGAGTGGGCGAAAGTGATTTCATGTATCAGTGACATCATAGGTTTGATCCTAAGCTCATCAGTCTCCTGTTTCCAGCTGAGGGCTTGAGGGAAGGGCAAAAAGTATCATATACTTTTGTTTTATATTGTATCATTCAGTTTGTTTTTTATTACACAGAGGAAACAAATGTCCACATGGAGGGTATCTATGTTGGATCCGAACAGTAATGCTATAACATTTTGGTAAGCTGATAAAAGTGAGGTACACTTTGCATATTCTTTTTTCCTTTGTTAGTGATTGTATACGATATGTATTTCTAAAACACATTTTAAAGAAGTTAAATGCATTTGATTCAGAAAAAAATGGAAAACGTGTTTTAGCAGACCTAAAGGTATTTTTCCCATGTCTATAGTTCAATCTGTTTTTAAGGGTGATGGTGCAAGTAATGTTTTTTTTGGCCGTGAAGAAGACTGTGAGGTCAAAACTTGTTTCCATCAAATAAAGAATCTGTTATTACACATCCCGGAGTGTGAGTGCTTTGTTGTTGCTGGAGATACGACGCAACACAAATTCCTTTGATGTATAGTGGGTTTCTGAACCCACTGCTCAGAACCAACCCTGAATGGAACTGTTTTCCTGCAGGAACAATGCCATTGTTGGATGTATCTAGTTTCTGCCTCCGCATACGAGTAACTGAGATCGCATGCTTGACCACTGACAGCAGCCGGGTGAGTGGCAGTTTGAGTGTCAGCTACTTTGTATCGCATGGTGCACGGAGACTGGCTAACTTCCGCCTAAGCAATCAGTTTTGCATTTTGGAAATGGCAGAGGTTTCCACCATAGGCAAGACTAAGGTCGGCCGTCAAGGGATGTGTTTTTGATCTTTTATTGCACTATTGGAAAACAATTTGTGCACACAGCCAAGATGGATACAATCAATAAGAGAGTGGAGGTAGCACGCTAACTTTTTGATGAGAATGATAATCTGGTTTGGATTATACATCTGGTAACAACTCCGCATTGGAAAAAACTTTAAAACAGCATTTGGCACAATATGAGGAACTTTCAATAAAATAAGTTATCTGGGAAGTGATTTTATTAACCAGTTACATAGAAGTGGGTAGGGTCTCACGTGGTGTGAGAATTTTAATCACACCTAAATACATTCAAAACTTCTAGAGGAATGATTAAGCTAATGGTGGCTAAATGTAAAAAAATGATGGAGCTTCTGTCGAAATTTGCCCGGATCCCAAATAGACATTTGCCAAACTCGAATCAGATCTAATTTGTGATGAGATAATTGAATTTCTAGACAAATATAAATCACAGGATGAATCAAAACATTCCTAAATGGCATGGAACATTGAATAAACAAATATGTAGAGAAATGTAAACAAAACAGGATAAATTGGGCTACGCCAATGGTCGCATTCTCATGTTTGGCCACAAGCATGATGCAGCACACAAGGAATGCAGGCAATTGGATGCAATGAATGAAGCAGCAGGAGCTGGTCACATCTGGATCAAGTTCTCATATTTTGATGAACAACCGGGTGCATCCAATGCTAATATTGTGCCTTTCACTACCCTGGAGGAATATAGTTTTTACAGGTAAATCAGGTGTCCCGAGGAAGACCCACCAGAGGAAGTGGAGGAGATAACGAAAAACAAGGAAAATCTGCCAGGGTAGACACAGTAAGGACACTTTGCTGCATGGGAAGAGCGCACAGCAAACAAAGAGGAACAAGTAATGGGTGACGAACAATTTAACAGTTATCAATTTGTCCACTCTTGTTTTGACCCCTGATGAGCAGTCTCTTTTGGAACCTGGTCTCTCTTTCTGTCCAGTGACTATTCTTGATTACTCTATGGCACGTGTGGATTTTTTTTTTATTTGTTCGGAAAATAAAGTTGATGAAGTCGTTTGCACAACAGGAGAAGAAACAAAATGTTTTGTGCGCATCTGTAAACATTGTAAGACATGATCACACTTTTGACAGCTTGTGTATTGGTGACATAAACGGCCTTGCAGCCTCGACAGATCTGGAGGAGGGTGGCACTGGTGTGGTATCATAGAGGGATCTTTTGTGTAAACCGGGCCTTGAAACAGACAGACCCATTGGGAATTATTTCAAACCTAAATCCAAGTGTAACCTGAACACCCCGCATGACACCATAGAAAGTTTTCATGAGGTGACCATTTATGAACTTATGAAAATATGGCAGAGCAGCAGAAATAATTATGCTTACAACTTAACGAAAAGTCAGAGCCAAGCTTTGGACTCCCTAAGAAAAGATCCATCCTTTGTTATTAATCATAAATCCATTTGACAAGGCTAGTAATGTGGTCCTCTGGGGTGTCAGGAAATACATACAGGAAGCAAAGAGGCAGCTAGAACTCTCAGGAAACTATGTGACTTCTTCACATGACACATGCTGGCAGACCATCAGTAGGGATCACACTTTACTGAGTGACTTGCATGAGAGAGGCCTACTGAGAATTGAAGAGATTCAAATCATACGTTTAGATAAACCCACAGCACCCTGTTTCTGTATGTTACCAAAGATACACGGGGCAGGTAGAATCCTCCTGGGGGGGGCATTATTTCTGCAAATAATAGCCTCTTGAAGAACACATCTATTTCTCTTGACTATTTCCTGCTGCCATATGTTCTGAATCTGCTATAATACTGCAGGGACACTACAAAGTTTATTACAAAGATAGAGAACATCCCATGGCGGTCTAGCTACAATTTAGTGACCATAGATGTGAAGTTGCATTACACTTGCATCAGTCACGAGCTAGGAATTCAAGCATGCAGGTATTTCTCCAAGGATAAACCTATATATTTGTATGATCATGATCTGTAAATGCTGCATTTTTGCCATGAAGCTAACTTTTTTCTTTTCATGGATGAGTGGTATAAACAGCTCACGGGGGGCGTGGCCAAGATGGCGGCGTGAGCAGACGCGTTGGTCCAAGCTCCGCCGCCTGGGCCTCTGGAATCACCTCGCGACCCCTGATCAGGATGGCCTGTGGGGCCCTGCCGTGATGCCTGGTGTGGTGGGACACCGGGGGCCCGAACTCTGAAGGCGCCTGCGGCCGAGCTGCCGTGCACGTGGGGCCACGTGTCTTGGGCCGGCGTCCGTTGCCGGCGAGTGTAGAGGACCGTGGTTCGCGCTGCGTGGCGGGCCTGGGACCTGGCGGCCTGCTGGTTGGCCGCGGGGGGGCGGCGGCGCCCTTGACGGGGGCCACGACTTCCTGGTGAGGCGGGCCCGCGACGGGGGCCCAGTAACGAGCTTGGTGCTGGGGCCAGAGAGACAGCAGGGCCCGCCTTGCTAGGCCCTGCAGAGAGGGACCCCAGAGAGCACGGCGAAAGGGCGAGGGCGCCCCTGTGTAGCTGGGCCCTGCAGTGGAGGAGCCAGTAGTGACGCAGTGAGGCTGGGCCGCCAGTCGGCGGAGCGGGCAGCCCGCGGCGGCCTTTATTTGACACGGAGACGAGCTGTGTTGAGGAGCAGCCCCACGGAGTGCCCTGCAGAGGAAAGGCCGACAGCTGCTGGTGAGAGTGTGCGCCCAGGAGAATACGGCCCCTGGTGGTGACGCGTAGAGGTCCGGCTGAGATACTTGAGCTGTCGCCGTCAGAGGGCAGAGGAGATGGCGACCTCTAAGCCCAAGCGGGACCGGACGGTAAGAGATATGCTGACTGGGGGACGCCCGGTGCCGGGGGGGCCCTGGAGAGCCGCCGGCCGCGAGGTATCCTGAGGCAAGGAGGGAGATAGCAAAGGACGAGGCGGCCCCAGTCACGAAGGGCTTCCTTACCTCCTTGTTTGAATCGCTCTGCAGCGACCTGCAGGAACTCCGCAAAGACATATCTCATGGGGTGAAAGAGTTGCGGGTTGAGCTTACGTCCCTGGGTGAGCGGATAGCTCAGGTTGAGAATGGGGAAGCCGCCGGCGGCGAGGAGGTGGCGGACCTACAGCAGGAGGTTTTACGCTTGCGGGAGCAGCAGGATCTCCTTTAGATGACGGTGGAGGACCTGGAGAATCGCTCACGCAGGCATAATATCCGCATTAGAGGAACGCCGATTGGAGCTGAGAAGGAGGGCATTGGAGACTTTGTGGTGGCATTGTTCCGCTCAGTCCTTGACCCGGAGGAGTCCCGGGAGATCGTCCTGGATAGAGTCCATTGTGTGGGCTGATTTGGCGGAGCCGGGGACCGCCCGCCGGATATTTTGGCATGTGTCCACAATTTCGGGCTGAAAGAAAGCATTTTGCAACGGGCATGCAATCTTCTGCAGGTCCACTTTAGAGGCCATCAACTGCAATTATACCAGGACCTTTCGGTTCGGACCGTGCAACGACGGCGGGAGTTTAAACCTATCACAGAGCATTTGCGTGCGCATGCTGTGTCCTACTCATGGGGTCACCTGTTCCGCCTTGTTTTCCACTGGGAGGATCAGCTTCGCCAGGTGAAGTCTTTATCTGAGGCAAACTGGATCCTGGGCCTGGAGGGGGATACTCAGGGTCCGGACTTGAATCTGGGCCCGGCCGGAGGAGATCGTCCCCGCTGGCGGAGGAAGGAGAGAAGGAGGAAATAGCAGCACCCTACTGTGTTGGAGCAGATCTCGGAACGTCAATCGGCAGTGAGCAGTGTGGCGGCTGGGACAAGTGCCTAGGCGAGGAAAGACAGAGAGCCGTTGGACAGCAAGGGGTCGCTGTTTGCGGGACTGTGCCCTTCTGAGCGAGGCCTGGGCGGCAGAGTCCATGGACTTATCAGGCGAACTTGTGTGGTTCTACGGCCCTGCTGAGACTTTTCCTCTTTTGGATGTGTGTGAGAGGACTTCTTCGTTACGAGCACCTGTTGAGTGTTATGGTTATATGTTGGTATGCTTCCCTGCGAGTCTGGTCATTACAGGTCATGATGGTTTGGCCATGTGACTTGGAGCGGCTGAGGTGCTGTTCTGGGTCTTGGTCCCTCCGTGGATCCTCTCCCCCCCTGAGTGATTTTTTTCCCTGCGATTGTATGAAAGTTAAGTGTTTAAGTTTGAATGTCCGTGGGCTTAACAGTCCGACCAAGCGGTTAGCGATTTTGTCGGGTCTAGAGAAATCCGGGAGTCATATCTGTTTATTACAAGAGACCCACTTGTTGCATAAAGATACGTTTTGCATGCGTTCAAGGTGGTTCCCTAGACAGCTCTGTTCCTCAGCAACTACGAAGCATGCGGGGTGGCAATATTGCTTTCGAGGACTTTTGCTGGGGAGATAGTTGGAAAGGTGCACAAAGTGCCAGGCAGGTTCCTGGCTATTAGAATAAGACTTGGGGCCTTCTCCTTCACCATTCCTTCCCTTTATGCTCCGAATTCCCAGCAGCCTTCCTGAGACAGGCGGTTTTCCCGATACTTAGCTCACCAGATAGTGCCATTTTGGTAGGAGGAGATTTTATTCTGGTGATGGACAACAAGCTTGACCGCTCGGGTCAACGCTTTGGGCAGACTGGGGCATTGTCAGAGGTGGGGCGTCAGTGGCTGGCTGAATGTGGGCTGGAGGATGTGTGGAGGAAGTCGCATCCCACCCTCCGAGATTACTCCTTTTATTCAGCGGCGACCAAGTCTTATGCACGGCTCAATCTTTTTCTGGCCTCACACGAGTTTATGCCCCGGGTCAGAGAGGCTACGATTGAACCCAGAGCCTTGACTGATCATGCTCCAATTACTGTAGAGCTCACCATGGAGGTGGGCCGGTTGGGTACTCCGAGCTGGCGCTTTAGGGATTCCTTGCTCCAGAGTGAGACAGTGGTGGAGTTGCTCCGTCGTGCGATCACAGACTACATTAGCTTTAATGATGATGGCAGCACTTCCGTGGAGACTGTGTGGGAGGCTCTGAAAGCAGTAGTGCGGGCGAGGTGATTGCACTGTCCGTGAGAGATAATAAGGCAAGGAGGGAGATAAGGGAGGAGTTAGAGCAGAGGGTAGCTGTCCTGGAGCGCTCCCATAAATCCACTGGCGCGCCTAGAATTTGGTGGGAATTAGAGAAGGCAAGGCAGCAGCTGAAACGACTGGACTGGGATAGGGCGGAGTATGCAGTAGTGCGACTTAAGCATAAATATTATATTGGGAGCAATAGGTGCGGAAAGCTTTTGGTGCACCGGTTGAGAGCGCAGCGTGCGGCGTCGGCGATCAAACTGATTTGTTCCCCTTCTGGTAAAGAGGCCCGCACGAGTGACCAGATTGTTGAGGTATTTGCGGAGTTCTACCGGGGGTTATACGCGGCGGATGAGCGGGACAATGCGGTCCTGGATTCTTATTTAGAGGGCACAGCTAGCACTCCTCTTGGTGAGAGGGAGGCGTCCCTGCTGGACCAGCCGATAAGGTCAGAAGAGGTTATATCAGCGATCTCTCGCCTAAAGGGTGGGAAGTCCCCTGGCCCTGACGGGTTTACGGCATTATTTTATAAGACCTTTTGTGTAGAGCTCGCCTGCTTCTTGTGCAGCTTTTTAATTCCTTTCGGACGTCGGGAACCCTGACGCCTAGTATGCTGGACGCTACCATTGCTGTTATACATAAGCCGGGCAAGGACCCAGAGGAGTGCGCTTCATATAGGCCGATTTCGCTTCTGAATATAGATGCCAAGCTATTTACTGGGATTCTTGCTTACCGCCTTAATCTTTATATGCCGGGTCTTATTGATCCGGATCAGTCAGGTTTTATTCCAAACCGACAATGTGGTGATAACACGAAGCGACTTCTGCATTTGTTAGATAAAATAGACCGATCTCGAAGGGTACTCTTCCTCTCTATTGACGCCGAAAAGGCGTTCGATAGGGTTCACTGGCCATACCTCTTTCGGGTTCTGGAGCGCTTTGGTTTGGGCCCGAGTTTTAGGTCTTGGATCCGATGCGCCTAACGGTCCCCCAGGTCGGCGGTTCGAGTTAATGGTGTGCTCTCTATGCCGTTCCCGGTCAGGCGTGGGACCAGACAGGGATGCCCGCTTTCCCCCCTTTTGTTTGCGCTATATATGGAACCCCTCGTGCAGCGCTTGCGGGATAGCCCCTCGGTTTCCGGTGTGAAATTTGGCGGAGACCACCATTTTATTACCCTGTATGCAGATGACGTGATCCTTACTCTTGCGGAACCCGCAACCTCGCTGCCTGTGTTTATGGAGATACTAGTCAAGTTTAGCCAGGTTTCGGGATTTAAGGTGAACATGCAGAAGTCTCAGGTCCTTAGTCTGTCAGTAAGCTCGGATCACGAGGAAGACTTGAGAGCTTGATACCCCTTTCTTTGGTCGTCTTCGTGTCTTTCCTATCTAGGGGTTGAACTGGCGACTTCTGCTGCAAAAACGGCGAGCCTGAATTATACGAAGTTGGTTCGCGATATACAGCGGGACCTGGAGTTGTGGGGGAGACACAAGCTGTCTTGGCTGGGCAGGGTGACTGCGGTCAAGATGACAGTCTTGCCGCATATACTGTATGTGTTACAGGCGCTCCCATTGACCCCATCCCCTCGGACGATTGCCACTCTTCAATCGGCGGTCCTGAGATTTATATGGGAGGGTCGGCCGGTGCGTCTCCCGCAACAAGTTTTATATCGCCCTAAGAGCGGGGGGGCTGGCGACTCCGTGTCTTTTGAGATATTTAGGCAACGCAGCTGCGCTTTCTTTTAGAGTGGAGTCCCCCACTCACGGAGAAGCACTGGTGTTTTATGGACCAGGCGGTGGCGGGCTCTCATATATGGAAGGAGCCTTGGCTTCGACGTCGGCACAGGGCTGGAGGTCTTTATTCTTCCCCGATCACGGGAACAACGTTAGGCATATGGGACGCAGTGGCCTGCCGATTGGGGCTGACGTCTTTCCCGTCCCCGATGACCCCCATAGGCACGAATCCTGACTTCGAGTCTGGACTCCGTCTGGAAGGCCTGAGACGCTGGTACGAAGGGGGTTGCAGGAGGGTAGGAAGCCTTTTTGATGAACTAGGGGTGTTGTCCTTTGACCAGATGAGACAGGCCTATGGCCTGTTGGAGGCGGATAGGCTGATGTATTATCAGATTCGGAACTGGGCTCTCCCGACGGCTAACAGAGCATTAATAGATAGGCCTCTTACGCCATTTGAGAAATGGCTGTTGCTAAAGAAGGATGATAAAAGTAATTTCAGAACTTTATAAGCTTCTGCAGGGGGAGAAGCGCCCGCCTAAGTCAAGGGGACAATTGAGATGGGAGAGGGAGCTGGAGAGAGAATTTTCAGATGAGGATTGGGGCAGTATATTCTATAGAATACACCACACAGCATATAATGCAGCAGGGACAGAGACATCATATAAAGTTGCTTCTTACTGGTATTACACTCCAGCACGGATACATGCTTGGGACCATGTTAAGTCGGATCTCTGCTGGAGGGTGTGTGGAGCTACAGGCACACTTGTGCATTTTGCTCTGGCATTGCCCCAAGCCACATTGTTACTGGGAAAGCATTATAGACGATATTGATACAGCGTTCCAAACCAAGATCCCTAGATTCCCATTGTATATCTTGTTGGGGCTGCCCAATCCTCTTACCTTTCCTTTGAGATCTCTAAAAGGGAGGCAGATGGCCCTGGCACTTAATGCAGCGCTGCAGCTGATTCTAGCTCTCTGGGGTACCGATAGGGTTCTGACGTGTGTCTCATGGCTCCAGAAGCTGTGGTTTATCCTTGCCATGGAGAAACTCACCCTGGCCTCCCATCAGCGGATGAGTGATCTGAGTGTGTTGTGGAAGCCGTTCCTTCAGATCCTGTATGCAGAATTTATTGAGTTGACATGCCCCCTGAGAGTTTTGAGGCTGATTTGAATTTTTGGTCAACGTGATGTGGGGAGAGTTGCTGGGGGGGGCTGAGCTTGGACGGGGGAAGGGGTAGAGGAGTGGAGAGACAGGAGGATGACATGATCTCTCGAGGGGAGGCATTGTTGGTGTGTTTTCATTTACATGTTTGTGTGGTTCTCATTTGCGGGACTCACAGCCTGAAAGACTATTGGGCGTTGCCAGCCGGCTCACGGATTTGCAAGGAGAGGGCTGGCCGGGAGGTCCCTTTGGGCAAGGTCTTGGGATTTATTGGAGGGACTTCTGTCTGTAGATTTGGAATTGCTATTGTGGTGATACATTTCATCTGCTGTCCCGCGATGAGCTGTATTTTGTATATTTATACTTTCAAAATAATAAACAGATTTGATCCATAAACAGCTCACTGGGACTACAATGAGAAGTTGCTTCGCTCCCAGCTATGCTGGAATTTTTCATGGGCTGGTGGGAGGCACAAAATATCCTGACAGATTCCAATAAATACTGGACTAGGCATATAGTGCCTCATTAGGAGTTCGGCGAATGTTGCTGGAGATACAATGCAGCACATATTCCTGTGATATATAGTGGGCTTCTGCACCCACCGCTCAGCACCAACGGTGTATGGTCGATGGAACTGGTTTTCTGCAGAAACAACGCCATTATTTATAAATACAGAAAATAAGCAGATTTTTTAAAATGCAAGTTTACTTTTTGATTCTTTCAATGTTATTTTGAACCTTAAGACAACGAATAGCAAGAGCAGAGACAGGGTAACTAAAATGGAGCTAGGCAAAGTAGTTTGTACACCAAGCTAACTGAAATTAACATCCACGTAGTGAAGTGGTGAGTGAGCAGAGGCAGCTGCAGGAGAGATGGAACATCAAAAGAGAGATGCAAAATAAAAGCTAAGAGTGAGTGACACAGATGGTGAGGTCAAAAGGGAAAAGGAAATATTCAGGATGACATTGAAATTCTAATCCAGACAAGCTATTCTTTGAAGGGCTAACCAACCGAGAGATGATAGTAGGAAGGTAAAGCTGTAGGACGAGAGTTGAAAAGGGAAAAGAAATCTGCAGGAGATGCAAGAAGGGAAAAATCTCATGGTGAACAGGAGAACATCCAAGAGACATTGAGGATGTAAGAAGTGTGTCAAATCCGAGTGGAAGTGCGAGGTGACAATGATGGTGGAATAAGTAGGGTAAAGGACCCTGAAGTGGTATAGCAGGTGTAGCTAAAGACTACAGGGAGGCATTGGGAATGGTTTCCATGGAAGGTATTGAGTAAGGATTTACTAATGGAGATACTAAGCTGTGTTGATGTAAGAGTTATTGGGAGATGCAAGGAAGATGTTTTTTAGCAAACTAAAAATTGACATTTCCAGCCCACTTTTCCCAGAAGCAAATGTCTGCACCTCCTCCTCCAAGTCTGGGCAGCAGCGGAATGTCCCTTCACTTAGAGAGACAATAAACCTTGCACAGCACCTTCCTTTTGTGTTGCTGATCTATGAATAGGACTCAAGAAGGTTCAGATGGAGGCCCTTGATCATGATTCCATCAAAATTTCATTCAGGCTGACTATTTGGCTTGCATCCATACTTATGTAAAAGATTTGATTGTTAGTTAACAGCGGACTTAAATACTCATGTTGTCCTTATGAAAAAAAACAAAATCAAGGCAAACATTGAATTGGAAAAGATATTTCCCCATCTCTCATGATGTGCTGTCACGCTTTGAGTTAGCCTTAGTATTGCAACCACACTCCACAAGAATTAGAGAGCTCAAAATCATATAGCAAAAAAAACGCCATTACAGGTTTATTGAGTAAATAATTGGGAAATCTGGTGTCAGAGTGTCCATGTCATACTTGGTACTGCATGTGTGAAACATATATACCAATTCTCAGTTCAGAGTCCTCTATAAAATTGTTATAATACTTTGTGTACTTAGCTGAACAGATACATAGGGCTGCACAGGGGAAAAGTTGTATGACTTAGACAGCAGCTAAGTGTTGCAGACCTGGAGACTTTGCACCTGTCCTACAACATGTTGAGTAGATCTTCATTGTTATTCGGGGCTGTCATAGCCAAAGATCTCCCACTTTTTGTCCTACATTCTTCCCTTTGAATATTCAGACCTGGAAGGAGTGTTGGGTCAGTGCCAATCTTCTCAAGTTAAGTGATATGTTGATGTCCCAAAGTCTTGGAATTGGAGAAAATTTGCATTTTAACAAGGGTACCCGGGCACCTGCGGTGGTGGTCCCTAGTACCTCCCCAGTAAAGCGTGGGCATAGAACTAACTCTGAGGAATGAACCAACTAGGAAGGATGAGATGGCTCTTTTAAACAGCTCCAGGAGCCCCAGAGATTCATCGGTCATTTAACATAGGTGCAAACCCCTTCTCCACCCTTACTCTCGAGCACCATACCTTTCTTTGGACCACAGACCGTAATCATCATCTAGGGGTCGTAAATCCCATCTTTCAGGCAATAAATGAAAATCTCTTAATATGATTTTCGAATCATCTCTAGGCATATGTAGCACGTAGATGGCTTTGTCATTTCTTTGTGTTAGCGCTCTGATGAAGCCAAACCTTCTACTTAGATTCAAAGCAGTACATTTTCCAGGTGTTATAAGTATTTATTTACTGCACATCCCGCCATGTATATGACTTGAAAGCGTTGGTGGAGAGTTACATTTATTGGCACGCTTCGCTGCCCACCTACTGCTGCCCTGTCTGCAGCGTTTCTGCATTCCGACTATGTAACTCTCGGTGGCCGGTAACTAGAGGGGGAACCCGAGGCCGAGATCACCTCTTCTAGCAACCAGTGGGTCCCACATTCGCATCTCCGAGCTGGGCGCCGCGGTTACTGAACAGTAAAGGACATTAAAGTGTAAAAGGCTGGGTTTACAGGCAGTACGGCCGAGAAGCAGCCGGACCCCAGCGGAAGGCTTGGAAACAAGGCCGCCTAATGATGTAACCGAAGCCCGGGACAGCAGCTGCTCCCCAGACGGACGACGCAACCGCGGCACAGGTGTGAGGTGAGGGGATCGGTGTCTGAGGAGGCGGAGGGCAGGGCTGTTATTCTTTTCATGAGCGGTAATGGAGACCCCCGCCGAGGAGGGAGCAGGTGTTCCCTTAGCGCGCTTAATGAGCTGCGCTGCCGGAGCCAGTCCAGGGCACAACGCTCGGAGCCTCACTGCCGGAGTAGTCGAGCTCCTGACCGCCTTCTGTCTGCAGGGCTTCGCCCGAGCCCCTTCCTTGCCCACGACCTTGAGCGCGCGGAAGGCCCGGCCGCCACCAAGGTGAGTGTCTTGGGCTGCGTAAGTAGCAGGTGGTTTTACGCTTTTGTCCAGGGTGCCGGACAATAGACATGGAATAAGGAAAGAAAAGGACTTACAGAGGCTGTCACTTGGCCCCAGTCATCATGTTGGCGACTTTCAGTCAGCCCTGCCCAATCAGCCAGTAACTCTAAGCAAAGTGGGATTGTTGAGCATTGTTACTACAACCAGGAGAGGAAAACTACAAGTCCCAGAGTGCTAGGTGTTGGTGCCTATCTGGTGCTTACCCTCGTGAGGTGGGGCAGATTGGTAGTTTCTCTGGTTGGCTTGGTGGCGTGTTGGACAGTTAATAGGTGTGGGAAGCATCGGGAGCTCATTGGGGATAAGCCGGGAGCAGTAAAATGAAAGCTGGGTCCTTGCTCCCTCCTCCCCACTAGACCCTCTAGCCCCATGGACAGAGGTTCAGCAACTGAACCATCTCTGGCACCCTCAGTGCTATCATCTCTCCAGGCCTCTGGCGGGCGGGATAAAGAAGCTTGGGCCATCTCTGCTCTGCACCATTCACATCTGCCCTATAAGATGGGGTGTGGATGTCCTTCAACGACTGAAGAATTGAAGACCCCTCCCCCACCATTCTTTCAAATGGTCCACTGGATTTGACGGTCTACTGTCCTTCCTGCTCACCCCAATAAACCTGACATGCGCTCGAAACACGATGTAAAAATAAAGAACTGGTCAATCAATGGAAAAAAAGTAACTTGTCAGTCACACACACTGGACCCTTCCCAACTACCGCACTGCAAACAGCTAAACGAACCAGTCCACTATTCAACATCAAAACCAGTTTTCAGTGACAAGTAACCCATAAAAGGAAGACACCAGTGCAACAACTATAAAATGGTGCCCTAGCTCCTGTAGGCCAATGTTCCATCATTGAACAGACAAATGCCCACAGCGCTGTGGGACTTCCCGGATGGAGCCACTTGTGAAGAAGCCCAGCAATACCAACTTACTATTATCTATTTCTGACCCCAGCTGGGTTCCACAAATATCCAAGATCATGGCATCAACTCCCATAGCTGTCATCAAATGGCCATGTTCAGCAATTCCAAAATAAGTGACACAGAACAATATTCTTAAAAGTGCCTAATTTGTGCCAGTGTTTGCAGCTGGTGTGCAGTGCTGCTTATTTTCCGTCAGTGGACTTTGACCCAGAGCAAGAAAATGAAACGTAGAAAACAGAGAAAGAACGAAGAAGAGAAATTATAAGAAAACAATGACAACAGGAGGGGGCAGGGATGAAAAAGAATATGTAAAAGTGATGAAAAGAAATACAGGGTGGTGGAAGAACGAGGAATGAGATGGAATCGATCCCAGTCACAGTTGATAGTCGGCCACCTCGGCATTCGGCTACGAGGCCTTTGGGCTCCAAAGAATAACTTGGGGCTCCTTCTCTTTTTTTTGTAAACTAAGCACAAAGCAGGGCATTCTTTGGCCAAACGTCCTCTAACCTAGGTCTTAAGCAGTCAAGTATCGTCTGCCATTTTAGATGTATTCTCAAGTTTGCTAAAGGAATTCCATGAAATAAAGACTTGCACAATTGTAATCTGCAAACCACAGTTTAGTGAAATGTTTTACTTTTTGTTAACAGTTAAATAAAATGGCCGATCTCCAGTTAGAAATGCACACCTAACATTTCTGAAATATCCCGTCTACATTTAAGAAACAGTATTTTGAATATAATAAAATCGAGCTCCGAAGAGAGCTAAATACTAATGAGATGATAAAAAGAAATGGGTTTACAGGCTATCGGATTCGAAACCTGGAACCAAAGGGGCACCAAAGGACACCTGGCATTTAGAATTTCAATATTAAAACGATATGTCGACTCCAAATGTGAAGTCAATTGCAAGAAAAAGATTTTTTGGGGATGAGAGGGAAATAGTATGGCTAAGAGATTAACTCTGTGTTAAATTTCTTTTGTGTAGACTATCTTCTTCAACATCAAGGCAGCAAAGCAGTTTCAAGTAAGAGCTATATTCACACAAATATGTCTCTAATTTTTTGAGAAGCAAGTTATCTCTGTCAAGTGTGTGGCCTTGTTTTCTGGGCCCACGCCAACTGATTTGGATTTTGGGTCCTACGAACTATGGTGGGATGTGCAATATTATGAGCACACCACTAGCCCTTATATTCCTTTGCCAGTATTCCATACATACATAGGCAGCAGACACACACTTGAAGCTTTACGATGCATGTGCTTCTATAAGCTGCTTGGATGGTAGTGCGGAGGCCTGGGGATGTGAACAGGCTGTATCTCCCCAGCCACGTTACTTATGGGTGCAGCATTGACATATACGACCTTGACTACCTGGGGGGAAAAATCCTTTCCCCTATAGGCATTCCACAGTCCCTGTGCTAAAGCTTGTTTTGGCACAGGAGAACATGATGTGTGTGGCAGGTAGACATGTGGTGACTTTTCACTGTGAATGAGGACTGTATAAAGATATGCATAGTTCATCTCTTGGCTCCACCTTAAGTGCACATATTGTCCCCAGCCACTGTTTGTGAGGCTGCTCAATTTGTGAATGCACAGGTTCGATTTTCATTTTTGTGGATGCATAGAGACTTTTCCCCTCATCTGTTAGCTGCAGTAACAAGCAGAGGTGGGAAAGCCTACACATTAACAGTAAGAGCCAAGCCATGGGTCTGCCTCAGAACATAGAGCCTGTGCAAGAGCCGAGCCCTGAAAATGTTTGTTTTGTAAATCATACAGTAAACCACACAAAATATAACAAACTCTTTTCAGAAGAAAGTGTATTGTCACGTGAATGCTTTGACATTAATACAACACATTACGCAATGTCACTATATTTTACATGCACAGGGATATTAAGTGAGTTGCCTAGAATCACAGGATGTTGAGTTGGTTCTGAGGCTCAAACCTGGTTCCCCAGTTCCTAAGTCGCAGCTCTGATCATACACCACATCCTGGGTGGAGTGAGGGTGGCGAGCGAAGCATCATGAAAGCTCGGCTCGTTATGGATTGGAGGTTCCAACAGGACGTCAAGCTTATCCAGAGCCAGGCTTCAGGTTTGAGCTTTTAGTTGCTCGCCCACCTCTAGTAACAAGCATTGGCCAACCCAATAGGTCTTGCCCTTCGATGGTGTTACCAAACCCTATGGCTTCGGCAGTGTTTTTGCAATTGACGTTCCATACAGGGAAAAAGCAACAACAACAAAAAATACTTACATGCTGATAGAGTACAGTGTCAACAAAAAAAGCCAGCGCAGCATGTCATATACTCGCACATGCAATTTTTATGATTGACATGAATTACCCCATGCATGTATATGTATGAGAACGCACCATCCATTTTCTTTCCATGATGGAAGGGGTGAATCTTAAAAACAATGCTTCAAAAGTATCTAAGTGAAAGAAGCTGTCCAGGAGCAAACATTTTTAAAAGCGCCTGGAAGGTGTAGGGGCGCAACCCCCTAGAGAGAAGGGGATGATTGGCAGCAAGCCACCTGTGAGCAATGAGAGAGGCGAAGACGAAGGAGCTGAGGGAGAGAATTTAAAAAAATGTTACATGGAAAAAAAAAACAATTGGTAAGCTTAGGAGGGGTGCGAGGGAGGGTGCTACAAAACACATGCTGATAGAAAAAGAAAAACGTAGTTCACTCTGTGTGAGCCAACCAAGGGATGTTAACAAAGCTATTCTCCAGGAGTGAGACAAACACAAGAAAAAGAAGTACAGGAAGGGAAGACATTGATTAAGAAGAAAGCAAAATAGATAAGCGACAAAGGTAAGCATTGGTAAGCAGTGTGCTGATCGTGAGCTCACTCTAAATAATGCCATTATCCATAATATGTTCTCGACAACAGAGAGCTAAACGTTGTCTGTAGATGAGGCCTAATGTACCTCGCTTCGCAAGGAGAGGTGGGCTAGCTAAAAGAGAAAGAAATATGTTTCCCGACAGCACTGTTGCATTGAAAAGCCTGTAATGCGTTCACAGTAAGACATTATAAATTAGCTACAGTTCAGTATAGTGAGGCGTAAACATGGGTGCAGCTTTTTCCTGAAAACTCTGTAGAGCTGTGCTAAAATGAAGAAAGGAAAATACATGACTGAAAGAGGGATGCATGTCCGTGTAGCAATATGGCTCTCTTTGTAACCTGTTTTGCCCAACTTATGGGCTGTTTTGGACTGGAAGAACATGGACGTCGTAAAAGCATTTATCCTTGCATCACAGACGTGGCTGAAAACATGGTTATAAACTGTCTAGACAGCTGTAGAACATCATCATCACATTCAATTTGCCCATTGTCATGATATTCACCGACAACTAGCCCACCATTCGGGGACCTGTATTATTGCTTTTCCAGCTATATGCATGTGGACTGGCAATCTAAGCACGTGTTGTTGGCTAATATACAAGGCCAGTGGGCATCATGTTTTTTTAGTTTAGGCATACACCTGATCCAAGCATCTGTTTGTGTCTTATATCGATTGTCTGTAAATGGCAATCTCCTGGCGTGCAGGGAGTGAAAAAAATGTGTTTACCCTTTTTGGGTGCCAAAGGAAATTTTGCTCATGCCTTCAAGCAAAAACAGCTGGATAGATTATCGCCAACTTGGTAAGATGCAGGTGTGCTTACATTTGATTGGTGTAAGTCTGTTAAGCAGTTTTGAGGTATAAGCCTTAAACAAAAAATCCAGGGGGAGGGTGTGAAAAAGTAACACTTTTGTTCATTTCTGTGTTTTTAAACCACTATACAGAAAGAGATGTGATTGGCTAATTGAGTGCATTTATGTTTTTCTCGCCATCTTGAAAACTGTGATATATATATTTTTTGATTCATGATTTTCACATTGTCGAAAAAAATCCACCACCCGGGTGACGGGATGGGGTGTCACCATGAGAGTTGCCCAACCCCCCCAAAGGGAGTACTGGGGAACACTCAGTGGCTTGGAAAATAGACTGAAACCCCCATAAACACAGTTTTAAGGTACTAAAATTAAGAATTTAATAAAATCACGATTCCACTGCCACCATGTTGTGTACAGTAAAAAAAAGCACTGTTTTGTGCCAAAAATTGGGATTTTCATTAACACAGGATTTTCACGCAAAATACACCAACATTGGAAAATATAGGAAGATTATTTTCTAATTTATAAATGAAAGGGGAAAAAAGCTGCTGCACCAACGAAGGCCATGTGGCGAGGTGGTGGGATCAGCTGCCTTTGACACGTTAGGTCGAAGGTCTTGCCACAGGCACCTCCCTTTGGCTATCACCCATTGTGCATAGCTAAAAGCCATACACAGATAGTTTGGCCACTCTTGGTGGACTTGGAGCAGGACCTGGCCCCAGGTCAGCACCTGCAGTCAGTCCAAGCTGTACAAGGCTGCACAGCTGTACTGTGGTTGGCCTCCCACATTTGGTTTGGTGCAGGACATGGCAGAAAGTCAGGCTTCATTACCAACCCCTGCTGCGGCACAGCCAAAAGCCATGCGTAGTGAGGGTCAGCCAAGGATGGCGGGATGGGTGAAGGGCCTGGCTGCAGCTCAGATGCTGCTGCCAACCCCTGCTGCTAATGGCCAAGTATATCATAAACAACCCAAGAAACCCACTGAACTCTACACTTGTAGACTGATTAAGGGTCCTAACTCAAACACCTAAAATCACTGAAATTTGCCAGTTTTTCAACAGAACAGAGCTGACAAGCCAGCAATATGGCGGATAGCAATAGAGATGGTGTGTGTTGTGTAACTATAATTGCCGAATTTCAGTGGTTTTGGATGTTTGAGACATAGGTTTTAACTGTTTTCTTCAGTGATTATCTAATTAGCTATCATAGATATATAGATAGATATGAATGGACATGACTCATGAGAGTTGCCCTCCTGTCTCTGAATATTGGAAATATACAGAATAGTATACTCTGTGCATCTGTCTACAATTTTATGCCCTGCTATCTTGTCATGTGTATTTATTATAACAAAAGCTATTTAATAAAAAACATTGTGCGTGGATTACGTGTGTGCAGTACAGTCAAATCACATTGAAGCCATCTTGTAACTATTAAGACTTAAGAGAGTTGTTTACTTGTGTAAAGTAATTGTTACCTACTATGTGTGAGGAAGTAAAAGGTGTTTTCTCTTTTGATAGTTTTGCTCTCCCTAATTTGACCCTTACACTATAGTAATATACGTGAGAATGTGTTTATTACATTTGTTGTAAATAACACGTTATTGGCCACATTAATTTTCACTTGCATGGCGCGTGTGTGTGTGTGTGAACTCTGCACCAATCAAGGAAACCACTCCTATACTGAAAATTTAAAAGTCGGAGGTTTATTGTTTGAAATCTACAACAATGTGTTTCGGCCAACAGCTGCAGCCTTATTTACACATACGAGAGTGCCATTTTATCAATTCATTTATAGTCATCATGTAACGGTTTTACAATACACAAACAAAACACTTCTCATCCTTTCACTTTTTTGTGGGAAAATCTGATTCGTAGTTATGAAATTAAAAAGAAAAACATAATAAATGGATTATAGTACACTCGAATAACTTGGTGTTGTTGAGATGAAACTAGTAATCATTATTTACAAAAAAAAGTATAAACTCCTCCGTGCATGAAAACACAAATGCATTCTTCTTTTACTAGTATTTTGTGAACATGACAAGCAACCACCAATCTGGGCTAAATCAAGTGGAGTGAAGTACATTATTAGATACATTTCTCCACACAGTAAGATTTTATTACCATATGTAACTATGTCCACTCATGTTCACATGCCACTTGGCTGTGCGTGGCGTTGAGTAGGCAGCAGGGCCCCTGTAGGTGGCCGACCCCTTGCTGTGCACGGCCTTTGGCCATGTCTGTCCACCCCATGGCCCAGGTGGGGCCCCCAAGGTACCACCACGCACTGTCTTTTTTAAAAATAATTTTCACAATGCCATTGTACCCTCTCTTGATCCAGGGTGCCCGCCTTTTCTCTCGCAAGAGGCTCAAGAGAGGCTTTTGCAGGATCTCGACTCACTAAAAAAGCTTTTTTGTTTTTAAAATTTGACCTTGGGTGGGGGTCAGTCTCTCATGGACCTCCACCACAAAGGCTATGGGATTAGGGTATCCCTACCTTACCCATTATTTTTAATATTTAGGAAATGGGAACTAACAGGCTTATTACGAGGCTGGTGGTCTTGAGATGGCCAGCCTCGTGCTGACGGTCAGACCCCCACTTTACGACCCTGATGGTCAGACCACCAGGGGACTGCTGTCCCTGCCGGGAATGTGGTTCACGTTGGCATGGAGGCAGTCGAAGTCGTGGTCGTGGTCAGCCACAATGGCACTAAGTGTGACGCTGCACTCTACCGCAGCGTCACTCCTGAGCGCTGCGGTCGGACCGACGCTCTGATACTCGGAGCGGCAGCATCGCTGCGGCCCTCGTTTTTGCTTGTCCTTATTTTCGGCACAGTCGGGTAAGCACAGTTTGTGCTCTCGGTCGCGCCGCTCTTTCTGCCTGCATACCTAATACCTTTTTCCTTTACTTAAGGACCTGGACAGAACCCTTTTCTTTCTTCCTTTTTCTTCTTTTTCTTTCCACCTTTACTTCTTTTTCTTGGTCTGGTGTCCATGTTGTTTTCTTCTCGGTGTTCCCTTTTCCCAGCATGCCTTTTTTCTCTTTCCTTTTATACTGCTACTTTTTTCCCATTCTTTCCTATGTGACTTTCCCATTCCAAGATGGTGTCGCTCTTTCTTCCTGTTGGTCACTTCCTGTCTCCTAGTATATAAGCCTTTCAGTCCTGGTCTTCCTCTTGGTGGCGATCCTCACTCCTGTTCATCGTGTTTTCTCCAGTTCCTGTTGCTGATTGAGATTTTTCAATTTTTTTCCCTTTTTTCACTCTTGTTTTTTTCTCTTCTTCAGGAGTTCCTGTTTTGAGGTTTTTCCCACATTTTTTTTTTTTTCCCTCTGGGACTCCTTCTGGAGGGTACGGTCTGCTTTGGCGTTTTCTGTCAAGCAGCACAGTGGCTACTAGAAAGGGTCGCCCTTATCTTGGTAATCCCAAACCAGCAGAAGACCGGGTGCTCTTTCAAATTCTTCAGTCAAAGGCGAGAAACATCTTACAAATCGTGACAGATTGCAACGGCAAAAGAATCAACGTTGTGAGACAATAATGGAAGGACCACAGGGAGACATTGTTGAAAATGCACAAGCCATGTTGCAGACAGTCCAACAACAAGCTCAAGAGTTATAGCAATTGCGGGCTGAAAATACTGCAATACGACAAGTCCTGTATTCCTGGTCAATGAATGTATCTCCTGTGTCTACTTTGACACCTCGATATTCTGGGGATCCGCATAAAATAAAATAATTTCTGGACCCCTTAACAGTCTTCTTTGCCTTTGATGGTTTATCTGATTAGTGCCTTTGCTGGCCCTGCACTAGCTTGGGCGACTCCCTTGGTCTCCGCAGAAAATCCTGTCCTGAATAATTATCCTGCTTTTTAAAAACTTTTCAAGCAGATGTTCGAAAGGCCTGGGTTGGAAGCAGCAACTAAGGAGGCCTTATGTGATATACAGCAGGGTAATCAGGACGTTTTACAATATTTAACCCGTTTCAAACAGTTGGCAGCCGAAACCACATGGTTGGAACTCACCTTTGTAACCTTGTTCCGTCAAGGACTGCAAGAAGAAATCAAGGATGAATTGGTACATTCCACTCCAACCTGATCTTTAAAAGAATTAATGGACCAAGCAATTAATTTAGAATATAGATTACGAGAGTGCAAGATGGAAAGAAGAACACGAGTATCATCTCAGTCTAGGGCTACTCGTAACATCAGTCGGCAATCTGACGACATCGATTCTGAAGCCTCTCCATCTCCTACGGAAGAACCCATGCAGATTGATCTTGTCCGTGGTCCTCTATCTGATTCTGAAAAGGAGGATAGAAGACGAAGGAGTCTTTGCCTTTATTGTGGCAAGGCTGGTCATCTGAGTCGTAGTTGCCCTGTTCGTTCTTCCAGACCTTCAGGAAACGCCAACTCCCATCCCCTGTAAGGAGGAAGGGGACTGGAGCCACTGAAGTACTGTCAATATGTTCCTCCAGAGAAAGTATGCCCACCTTGTTTATCTTAGCAGTTACTTTACGATGTTCACATGATTGGGAAGAACAGCTCTTTGCTCTTGTAGTCTGTGGAGCCAGTGGAATCTATTTGGATGAGTCCTGGGCCAAAGATAAAGGTATTCCACGTATTCCAAAGGAAACACCAGAGCAAGTACACACGGTAGACGGCTCCCCTTTAACCTCAGGGCCTGTGGTGGAGTGTACTCCTACTCTCTGTTTGCATTTTGGAAGGAACCAAGAACATGTAGCTTTTGATCTCATATCCTCGCCGAACCACACAATGATTTTGGGAATACCTTGGTTAACCCGGCACAACCCATGTATCAATTGGGAAACTAGAACAATATCTTTGACATCTCAGTTTTGTCAACACAATTGCTATTCTACCAACTCATATTGGTCTCCCAAAGGGTTCTATCATTCTTCTAAGAATACCGATAACACTATTAATAAGATTCAGGGAGTACCAAATTGTTATCAAGAATACTCTAACATCTTTAAGAAACCAAGCACTCCCATTCTACCTCCTCATCATATCTATGACTGTGCTATTCCTTTGGTTCCGGACAAAGCGGTTCCATCTGTTTGAATGTACTCCTTGACTGATCAAGAAAAGAAGCTACTCAAAGAATACCCAGATGACAACTTAAAGAATGGGTTAATTGCTCCTTCTTCATCTCCTGCTGGGGCTCCTCTTTTCTTCATTCCCAAGAAGACAAAAGATCTGCGTCCTTATGTCGACTTTCGCAGACTCAATAAAATAACAATCAAGTATCGTTATCCCTTACCCTTACCAAGGGATATACTGCACGCCATCCAAGGAGCCAATATGTTCACTAAATTAGATCTAAGAGGTGCCTCTCATCTTTTGCGCATCAAGGATGGAGATGAATGGAAAACAGCCTTCTGTACTCCATTTGGTCACTACGAATATCGAGTCATGCCTTTTGGATTAACTAATGCACCCTCTGTTTTCCAACGATTTATGGATTCTGTGTTCTCTGCCTTATTAAATCAAAATGTAGTGATCTATCTGGACGATATCTTGATATATTCCCATAACCCTGAACAACATACTGAACATGTATTGCAGGGTCTGGAAAGACTCAAGATGAACCAATTATATTTTAAACCTGAGAAGTGTGAATTCTACAAGACCAAAGTAATGTATCTAGGGTTCTGCATCAATCAGACGTGAATAGCCATGGACCCAGACAAAGTGAGAGCCATCCTAGATTGGCCCTCTCCCTCTCCTGTAAAAGAAGCTCAGTGTTTTCTTGGGCTTTCAAACTTCTACCGACAATTTATTCAGGATTTTGCCCACCAACAAAGTTTTATTACTCAGACTATTAAAAAAGAAAACCTGAAGAAGGGATTTGTCTCGACCGATAGTGCTTAACGGGCCTTTCAAAATCTAAAGAGATCCTTCACTCAAGCACCCGTTTTGCGACATCCTGATACTACTAAGAAATTAATAGTAGTGACTGATGCTTCGGAAAGAGCCAAAGGAGCAGTTCTACTTCAAAGACAAGCCGACGACGGATTGGCACATCCATTCTTCTATCTCTCTCACATTCTGACAGAAACAGAACGCAATTACTCAGTACTAGAACGAGAATTACTTGCTCTGAAGGTAGCATGTAAAGAATGGAGACACTTCTTGGGCACTAGAGAGCCTTTTGAAGCTAGGACTGACCATCGCAATTTACAATGTCTTCAAAGCTTCCAATGCCGTAATAGTCGTCAAGCAAGATGGGCCTTCTTTTTGAGTCGATATGATTATGTGATAACTTACATACCCGGGTCCCAGAATCTAGTAGCAGATGCACTATCCCGTCGATATCCTGACATCGCCAATACCTCTTCTCCAGATATCATTGAGTCCAGTCCAATCATAGGGGTCACAATCTTTTCTGGATCGCGTTAAATCTGAGTACCAGTTCCTTCCACTCTAAGAGTGGAATAAAGTGACACCTCTTTTACGAAAGGAACAAGACTACTTCTATCATCAAAACACAATTTTTTTACCCACTAAAAAGGTACAAACTGAGGCATTACAGATGTGTCATGATTCTCCTGTAGCTGGGCATCGCAGAGTCAAGAAGACCCAGGAGCTGCTTCAACGTTCTTTTTGGTGGCCTTCCCTTAAGAATGATGCTGAAACTTATGTACCAGCATGTCCTGTATGCGCCCAAACCAAGATACCCCGAACTAAACCAGCATGTTTATTGATGCCCTTACCTGTTCTTTCAGGTCCTTGGTGCACCCTTTCCACAGATTTCATATGTTCCCTACTGGCTTCTTCTGGTTACCAGGACATCATGGTAACAGTTGATTCCTTCACCAAGATGGCGCATTTCACAGCCCTAAACAAATTACCCACAGCCCCTGAAATGAGTCGCATATTCCTGTGAGCCTCCATGCTTTTCCACAAGAGGTTATTTCTGATAGAGATCCACAATCTGTGTCACGATTTTGGAGAGCCTTTTGTGCTTTATTAAACATTGATGTGTCCTTGTCCTCAGGGTGTCATCCACAAACCAATGGTCAGACTGAACGTATTAATCAGGAACTTCAGCAATACCTAAGATACTACTGTAATGCCACTCAAAGTAATTGGTCGGATTTTCTTGCCCTTGATGAATTTTCCTATAACAATACAGTACATAGTGCAACCGGAGCAACACCTTTTTATTGCACCTATGGTTTCCATCTTACGGCCTTTACTACTATTCCTCGTAAAACTTCGTCTGTTCCTGTAGTCACTTCATTTGCATGACGAATCCGTCAGATCCAGAGCCTAATCCCTCTTTTGCCCTCTAAACAAGCAATGAAACAGAAAGTGGATTGTCAACGTCAGAAGGCGCCTTTGTATCATGCAGGACACAAAGTGTGGCTTTCCTTTCAATTTCTGCCCTCACGGTTTTCTCAAAACAAATTCAAACCTCGTTTTTATGGGCCCTTTCGGATACTTCAAGTGTTGAATCCTATTGCTGTTCGACTGAAGCTGCCTCATACTTGGAGAGTTCATCCAGTTTATCACGTGTCCCAGTTAAAACCTTTCAATCCTGATCCATACAACCGACATCTTCAACGACCTCCTCCCCTCTCTGTGGAGGGCCATCCTGAATATGAGGTGCACGAGATCTGTGATTCTTGTTTTTTTCGGAATAGACTGCAATTTTTGAATCACTGGAAGGGTTATCCCCCTCAGTGACTGCTCTTGGGAGGATGCCTCCCTGCCTATGCACCCCGTTTGGTTTGCCTCTTTTAGTCTCATTTTCCTGACAAGCCTGGGGCCTCGGGGAGGGGACCTACTGTGACACCGCACTCTACCACAGTGTCCCTCCTGAGCACCGTGTTTGGACTGACGCTCCGATACTCGGAGCTGCGGCATTGCCTTGGCCCGCGTTTTTGCTTATCCTTTTTTTCGGCACGGTTGGGTAAGCACAGTTCGTGCTCCCGGTCACGCCGCTCTTTGTGCCTGCATACCTAATACCTTTTTCCTTCACTTACCTGGTCATAACCCTATTCTTTCTTCCTTTGTCTTCTTTTTCTTTCCACCTTCACTTCTTTTTCTTGGTCTGGTGTCCATGTTGTTTTCTTCTTGGTGTCCCCTTTTCCCAGCATGCCTTCTTTCCCTTTCCTTTTATACTGCTACTTTTTTCCCATTCTTTCCTATGTGGCTTTCCCAATCCAAGATGGTGTCGCTCTTTCGTCCTGTTTGTCACTTCCTGTCTCCTAGTGTATAAGCCTTTCAGGCCTGGTCTTCTTTGCGTTACAAACACTTCCTCTTGGTGGGGATCCTCGCTCCTGTTCATCGTGTTTTCTCCAGTTCCTGTTGCTCTGATTGAGATTTTTCCATTTGTTTCCTTTTTTCACTCTTGTTTTTTTCTTCTTCTTCAGGAGTTCCTGTTTTGAGGTTTTTCCCACAATTATGTTTTTTTTTTCCTCTGGGACTCCTTCTGGAGGGTACGGTCTGCTTTGGCGTTTCCGGTCAAGCAGTACCGTGGCTACTAGAAAGGGTCACTCTTATCTTGATAATCCAGAACCAGCAGAAGACCGGGTGCTCTTTCAAATTCTTCAGTCAAAGGTGAGAAGCATTGTGCAGATTGTGACACTAAGTTCAGCTCCTCCGCGCTGATCACGAGTCTAGTTTCCGCCAGCCTTTCCATGGCGGGGTGACCGCCATGGAAAAACTGGCGGAAACACAGTGCAGGGGGCACATTCTGAGGGTGCCAGAGGCCCTCTCTGAGCAGTGACATGGGCCTTGTCCCCATGTGGAGCCAAGGCCAATGCCGGTGCACTGTTTCCGCTGGTCTGACCCGTGGAAACCTGCATATATGAAGTTATCCACCTGTCAGCCCACTGGAAACGTCATAATGGGCCTGGTGGGAGACCACAAGCTCCGCGGTGGTCTCCTCTCCGCGAGTTTGGCGGTTGGCTCATCCAACCACCAAACTTGTAATGAACCACTAAGTCACTGACTCCTGTCTGCAGCCATAGCATTTTTGTTTGTGTTGCAGCCAGCCAATCAGAGTGAGCACCCGTGCGGAATTCACAAGAGCCTCTCACTCCTGCAAGAGCAAGATGGCTAACAGGAAAAATGGTCCCTCGTGGCCAATCAGAGTGCTCCATTTTTTAAGTTGTATTACTGCAGGAATCTCGCAAGACTCTTACATACTCAACCGTTCACTTATCTATAGATTTTGTACCTTAATTTCTCAAAAACTACTGAACAGATTACATTAAATCATAAAAATCAAGCTTCGTGCCAACTGTGATGTAATTTTGTTCAGCTGTTTTAGCTGTAGCACTGCCTAAAATGCCAAATGGAAATTGCATGGACACACTGCATTTCGTGACTACCTTTTTCTTGGCCCCACTTGATGGATCAACCTAAAACTTTCCAGGAATGGGTTGAGGTGGGTGACCTTTTTTTGGAATGTTTTATGAAGATTTGACAAATGACACCAAAGTTATTAGCAAAACAAGTTGCTCCCTCTCAAATTACTTGGCCACGTCGAGATATCTATAAATTTTTAAGCTTAATGTTTCAAAAGCTGCAGAACAAATTTACACCAAATGACACAAAAACACACTTTTTGGGTATAGAACTAGCTTTCTGCAACATTTGGTGAAATTCTATTCAGCTGTTTTTCTGAATCACTTTTAAATTTTCCAAATGGAAATTATATAGGGAAAACACAGTTTGGGACACCACCTTTTTCTTGGCCCTCATTTGATGGTCACCCCAAATCTTTCCAGGAAAGAGCTGAGGCGGAAGTGAGTGTTTTGCTTAAAGTTCCTTGAAAATTCATCAAACTGTGCCAAATTTATAAGCAAACCAAACAAACTATTTTCCTAAGTTGGGAACGTGGTTTTAACGACTGTCACTGAGTAACTAACACACACACGTTTGAGTGTAAAATACTGATAATACATACTGCTGATGAGCTGCACTCCAATTACATACTTGTGCCACATTTCTAAGCAAGAAGAGGCAAAACTTCGCATACATAAAAGAATACTAATTGGTGCTTAAATAGTTATTATAACACTGACCAGATGCACCCTATGCTATACAGCGAATGTCATGGAGCACTAGAAAGTGAATCCCTAGAGTGGAGAGATTAAACTTTTAAAGTGCTTGTGGTTGGGTGGGCGTTCGGAAGACAATTTAGAAAAAAATATAGAATAATTTGCGTCATAAAGCGCTTGGGGAATAAAAGAGAGATTTTATAGTTAATTCTTGGAGAGGTTTGCATCTTCACTAACCTGTAGCATTGTTGTTAGTCGTATTGAAATAACATTTTGCCCAGCAAACTGAAGTATTAATGTACTGTAGTGCAGATTTTACCACCATCAAAACACAATTCCGCCTACTCAAATCTCTTTACATTTTGAATAATATCACTGAAAAGTTCAGATACTAAAATTGCTTTTAAAAGCTCCGCCCTAATCTGGTGAATTTGATCAGTTTTATTTTTAGTTTTTACGATTAACTGAAAACAGTGTGAATATTGGTGTCGGAGCACTCGCTATCAGTTGCTTCATACACTTTGAAACCGAGGGAGTTTCTTTCTGAGTTCCAAATTGTGAATCAGTTTATTTTTTACAAACCAAGGACCGTCATTGCTAGACACACCCCTCCTATCATGAAGAGTAGTACAGGCCTCACCCAGGGTGAGATTCATATCTGCCTTGACTTGTGTACCAACAGGTATCCAAGCAATAGACACATTAGTCTCTTTCAGCCAGTCAGGTGCTTGTGGCCTCTCTTCGTGGGCCACACCTGGCTTCGGGGAGTGGCATGGAAACCCTTAGGAGAAATCAAAATGGGTGCAGATAAAGGTGTTCAGCCTAGATGGAAACTGTGATAGGAAAGGATGTTTGTCAGGTTTTCATTTGAAACACCGACTATGTAAGTAATTTCTATTTAGAACCTCTAAAAATACATGTAACTTATTTGTTTTTCCTGAAAATATAGCATGGGTCTTGGCCTTGTGCTTCTACGTTTGACATCCCCTGATAGGGTTACAGTAGGTCTCCATGTCAGGTGGTGTCTTGTTGCTGAACCGAGGCTTTATTTTACTACATCAGTGAATTCTGGGACCTGCATGTCTTGGTTTAGTGAAACCAAATATATAGGACTAAAGCACAAGGTAACACTTAAGTGTACAGAAGTCCAAGACTGCAAACCGTTTGTTCTCCTGCCATGGACTGCCATGTTAACTCCAACACAAGAGGAAGTTGAAATGATGCATTCCATAGTTATGGCACTTAACACTGGGAGTAACTGAATTTCGGTTACTTTTTGGTTTGTTAGCTACAAAAACTGTAACAGAGTTGTATGCAGAAGTCCACACAGTTTGGCCAAGAATGGAATCCAGGGTGATATGTATCTTCATTCTGTAATCAATAATTAACCACTCCTTCAGATCGCCTTGCCGCAAGCTTCTGTGATAGTGAGAAGCTGTGAGAGTTGTTAAAATAGAGTGAGAAGGGGGTTTAAGGTCTGTAAGAGACAAAAGTGCTGAGTAGGTTCCTGAGACAGTTCCTGAGAAGGTAAGTGGTGGCAGAAATCGCCAACTGACAGTCAAAGGTGATGACAAACTAAGAAGAGAAGGGGCAGGGAATTTAATGCCCATGTGGAAGAGATAAAGGGTATAGGAGATATCTGGAGGCAAGTGAGGGTTTATGGAGCAAACATTCGAAGAGAATGGGGTCTATGATGAGGGTGCCTGTAGAAAGGGCCACTGTTGGTGCATTTCATCTCCAGTTGTGGTTCATATTCCACTGTGGTGCACTGAAGCACAGGAGAGTACTAGTCTGGAGAACGATTATCGTTCAGACCCTAGCCAGACTGCTTCCTTGCATAGGTGAGATTGAAAGATCAAACGATTAGTAGGGTGAAACACTAGTGCACGAAAACCAATCGTCCCACACAGTGTTACCCTTCTGTCCTTAATCTTTTACGCGAGCCCAGTGCTTTTCTCTTGCTCTTTCTTCTTTATACTAGGAGGGATCCATCTGCCTTTCTACAATGTCCTCCTGGATAATTCCTACTTTCAGTATTAGTAGTGACCAACATTTAGATTGAAAGAAATAATGAGGTGAAAATAGACTTTCCCTGTTTCCATTGTTGCAATAAGGACAACAGCATGCCACAGATTAGCTAGCTCTCATTTTGTTCAATGTTGACCATCGCTTCAACTGAAAGGGACCATAGCTCCATGGGGGCCCCATGTTGAACAGAACTACAAACAGGCTGACAACAGTCAAAGGATGCTTCATCCTTCACCTGGGATGCCCACACCTTGTTTGTTATTAAGGTTAGGCCCACATGCTGGCCAAGGGTTGATGAATCAGTCAAAGACAGAGAGTGAGATAAAGTTGCAATCTGTGGGAGACTGTGCAGGAACTAAGGTCTCAGTGGGTTAGCATGAGTTTGTGGATGCGGCCCTCATAATGGGGACAATGATGAAAGTCAGTGAATGAAATATGACCTTGTGAGACAAAGGCAAAAGGGGGAAAATATCACCAGGATACCTGGTAAGAAAAGTTTGTGTCTTGGGACCTGTTTCAGTGCTCTCTTTAACCCTCAATGTGCAGGACTGACGCCTTTTGGCACCAACACATCCCATCACTCTTCCAAGGTTGACAAAACAAGTGCCATTGAACAAGACACCTATAAAACCATGATTTAATCAAATAGTGATCACTCGGTTTGTGGTGTGTACTATATAAATGATCTATACATTGAGAACAACAATATGTTGGGAGTACCATTGTATGTGTCATTGAGAAAAGGGACTAGCCATGCACTCTGTCACAGCTCCATAAGGATCTGCCAGCCTGGCCTTCTAGGCCTCAACGCCTCTGCATGAGATTATATGTAACCACAGTCATGTTTCGACCCCAGTGCTTCATTAGGGATGTGTAGTGTGAGTCAGGTAGGTGATCATAAAATGTGATGGAAATACGTAAGTTCACACTTCTTAATCAATGAGCTATTACTATAATGCTCTTGGTGAAACAATGTCTCTCTTTCATCACTCTGCATCATTACAAAAAAGAATCTCATACCTTTCAAGGCTACTTGGGCACCTGGCTTGGAAGTAACCCAAGCTCAGCTCTGTACCTAACCCTCAGTGAAACAGAATCATTTTCCTCCTCTCTCTCTAGACCCTTCGAATCTTGAACTGATTGCTCGGCTCCTTCATTGTTCTTTCTTTGCCCATATAGTTGCACTTGTACTCTGGATTCCGCATTTATAGCATTCCCTGAAAGTTAGAACTAATGTCCCTAGGATGGAGAAGATGTTGCAAATAAATTCATAATGACTGAACCCAGAAATGTTGGAAAGGCGTTCTTCTCTTGGGACTGTTATTGTGGCAGTAATCGTTATTTTATTCAGGCACTTGACAAATATCATTACTAGTGTGGTGACAACAATTCTAAAGGTTATCATTCTACATAACTCCCACGCTGCAAAAGTTGTTACAAGTAAGTTAATGTTTTCATTATTAAGAATACTTTCTTTCTTAGATTCATACACTTTAGGAACGTAGTCTTTTTTAAAATTTGTTTAACTGTATTATATACTCCACCTGCACCGCCAGTGGTTTTGAGCACTGCCTATGTTATATGCCTTGAAACGTACATTACAGGAAAACATGGATCAAACATTTAGCAAAGTATCCAGTGTGTAAAAGAAGTGAAGGAGGGAATGTATTACATCAGGAATTGGTCGAATAGGTGTTTTTAAATGTTTTTCGAAAGTGATAGGAACAAGTGAGTTCTGACGTCATGGAGTAGAGCATAGGGAACCCCTGAAAGGCAGGGATGAGAATTATAAAGGTTGTTGTGCAAGGGCGAGTCCGTACTCTAAGGCGTATGCTACGGGAGAGGCTTATTTATCTTCTTTTAGGATCATTCTTAGCTACATAATTTGTAATACAATAAGTAAATAAGATGCCATCCCTGATGACAGGGAGACTATTTTAAAAAGATACCCTTAAATGGAAGGTCCCTTAACTCTGTAAGGTGGCAAGTAACTTTTGCTTACTGTAAAATTAGAGGTACACAAGAACTTCTATGGACTTCTGAAAACAAATGATGTTGTCATTAGTGAATTTACTTCTCAAATAAGAATCATGCCTAACGCATGGTTAGGTGTTGCGCCTCATGAACTCCAGTTTTTGAAAATTCTCCTGCTCCCACTTCATCTTTAGTCTGAATAAAATGCAGTTTTACATGTGTATCATCTTTATTTTTTTGTTCAATTAAAGTTAATGTTATGATAAATCTTAATCAAAAGAGGTTTAACTGCTTTTGTCATATAAATTGTAGGGGTTCACTGTTTTAAATTCATCCTGCCAGGCTAGCTCGCAAATTGTTTCCCTCTATATTCTGATAATTTGTGTGTATCTTTGCAGATCCTTGCTTTAATTTTTTTCTGTTGTTTTAAGTTGTAGTGTATCCCCATTAGGATTTCCTCGTGTTGTCTTTTTGTTTTCCTTTTAATCTTTTACAAACTTCTTTAAAATGCTTTGACGCTAGGATTGCCTAGTTCACATTGTATGAAACCACCCAAATGAATGAATAAGTAAATACATTTATGAATAATTCTGACAGTTTGCTGCTAATAGATCTGAAGGAACAATGACTTCACAACTTGAGGACGCCATGCAGGCAATGATCACCGTCTTCCACAAGTACTCTGGCCGTGAAGGAGATAAGTACAAGTTAAGCAAGAAGGAGCTGAAGGACCTGATTCACAATGAGCTGGGAGGGTTCCTTGAGGTATGCCATACCCTTAGAGCTCATTGGTGCTAAGCCTTTCTGTGCCTAACCAATGTTACTGCTACTGTTAACATTTGTATAACGAAATTCTTCCATTAGTATGGCATGGTAGTGCCTTTCAGTATCCTGGGACAGAACTTTCCATACCTTTCCATCGTAACGGATATGATACAAGAATATTGTTGCCAGGATACAATCAGACATAAATATTGTGTCCTAAATATTGACTAAAAAATTATCACCCCAGTGGAGTAAATAATATAAAATCTATACCCAATTCGACAATTATTTTGTAAATTACATTTAGAACACAATATTTATGTCAGATGATTTGTCTGTTTTCGATATTCCGACATACAACCGTTTTGTAGAGGTGTGTGCAAAGTACACTTTGTAATTATTGTCAGTTTTATTATTTTATGCATTTTTTGGATGAGTGAGCCTGATTCCTTTACCAAATTCTTGGCCTGACAGATATCCATGTGTTGTATGTGGCTAAACTTGGCACATTCTGCTGAATGTATAATGTGAGCTATATTGGGTATGTAATTGGAGTTCAGTCTTAATATGTACTGTTGCGCAGTGGTGCGTGTGTTACATCTTGGTGGGCAGTGCTGATGTTGATGAATAAATACCCACCTAAAGGTCTGATTTATGAAAAGTTTTGAGATTGCAGTGCCTGGAAGGTGCAAAATCAATGGCTTTGCAACCACAAAACCCTAAATCTTAAAATACTAAAAGTACTTTACGAGTCATATATGTTTTTGTAATTCTTGATGAATGCATTGTACCTTGCTTTTCAGAAGGAGGGGTGATGGGGGGCATGGAAGGAGCAGCCTCCATTGTGAACCGCAAGGAAGTGTATTAATGCTTAGTGACCACATGTGCAGTCGCAAACCATTGATAATGACATACCGACCGGCTTAAAGGGGGTGCTTTCTGTAAAGCAATGCTATCCATTACGTATAAATTTCAACTTGTGTATGTAGGCTTGGGCATACTGCAGAAAAGGGGACCACTGCATGATCCCGCCTAAGCCCTTCACATCATGCCACTTTTTTTTCTTAATGGCCAGGGGCTGCATTTATAGAATTGAATGTTATTGAAGGAATCGAGGTCCGTGGCCTTCAGCAAGTTTTCCAGCAGTAGGGCATTATTAGAGTAAAATCACTGTGATGGGTGTGCTACAGCGGCTTGGAAACGGGGGTTGCCTATCTAGTAAGTTCTAGTTATTTACCTGAGGGGTTGCCATTCAGGCTATACTGTCTGCATTCCTCTTACTTCTCGGAACAGTTCGACGAATGCCTACGGGAAAGTGGGCAGGTGAGATGCTTTAGTATATTTAAATAATACATTTGTAGCTGTACATAACTTCTGGGTACATTTTGCTGCACAGCATTCTTCATATGTGGGGAAGAAACAGAGGCCATACTTAATTGATCACTGTTTCTTTATCAGCCCTCAGTTAAAACACCATTGGAGGCCCTTTTATGAAACAGCTAGGTTGCAGTCCAGTTGTTGGGCTGACAGCAATGGCCCAGCACTCCAGCCACATCAGGTAGGCACCTCATTTCACGTCACCAGGGATACCATGTTTCAGTCCTGGGCTTACGTGTGGTAGGTAACCTTATGCAAATGCATCCTAGGTGTTGTGATCTTGGTTTGCTTCTATTGAACTAATTAGACTAAAACACCGGATAGCAATAACCGGTAGATGAAAATCATAGGACACGAATCGTAGGCTGCGTGACGGCACGTCTTGACTTGGCCACCGTCACTCATCATGTACCCCAGCTTCCTCTTTCTGTTTGCTTAGGGCGGTTTGGACTCCTTCGCTCATTTCCCCAGAGGGCTGGATTTTGAAGAGCCGGTGCCACAGCTCGCACCTGTGTCACTTCTAGCTCCCGTAAGCTGGAAGAACATTTCATCAGTATATATAGACATGTAAAGAGAGAGACAGTGTGAGCGGAAAGAGAGAGAAATGTGAGACAGACACAGTACGGATGTAGCTATCAGCAGGGCAGTAGGGGCAGTGGCAATTATGTCTGTCTTTCACTACCAAAACAGGGAATAGCTGACCCACTCTTGTCAGCGAAAGATGGGGCAGTGAGGCAGCGGGGCTGCTTTTACCATTTTTTCCAGCGGTACTTTTGATTCCTATTAAAACCCTGCATTTATCCACCAGTTACCAAGAAGCTTCTCTCCAGCAAAGCCTTCTGCCTGAAGCACTGCTGCGAGAAGAGGTGAAACAATCCTGCAGGAGTGGGATAAAGATACAGGGTGCATAGACTGTTGGAAGAAAGAAGAATGAGGTGGAATAGCTCTGCCACCAGGCACTGACATCCATCTGTCTGGGATGTACTCTTGCCTCAGCTGGTGTAAGTTATGTCATGTGATTTCTGTAATCTAGAACGAAGAGACACTTCATCTCAAAATATTAGCAAGAAAACCATAACCAAGAATGTTGTGGGTTTAAATTACCGACATAACATTGAAATCCTCCGGTACAGTTTTCTCAGGGACCAGTAAACTGTCTGCAAATATAATTTACATGGGGCAGCCATAACTCTGCTTTATAGTGCTGAAAAGTCATACCAGGAATACAGATATTTATCCAGTATTGGATCTTTCATAAATTCACATGCTTGAATCATCCCCGTCGTCGAAGTGGGAGTCCCATGGTACATAAAATAGCAATAAATAATAAATATTTTTTTTTGGCCATAGGCTATAATGGAGCCAGAGCTTGCTCATATAGCCTATCCATGTCCTTTTGTGAAAGGACCCAAACCTGCCTGCTGTCCAATCAGGCACCAGCACCCTCTAGAACCTTCTCCAGAGAAGCTCCCTTCCTCAGATGTTCTACTGCACGTCGTGTGAAGGGAGTCTCCCTGAGCTCTGCTCAGTTTTTCTTCTACTTCAGAGATTTTCTCTCAAGAAAGCTTCAAATATGTCAGATTCTTCTAGAAAAGGCCTTTTCCGCCCTTGCAAGACCTGTGGGAAGAAAAGGCTCCATGTGGATGAGCCACATAAAGACTGTTTGTACTGTCTCTACCCACAACATCAGGTTAAGGACTGCAAAATATGTCGCACCTTCTCCACAAGACCCTCAGAGACCGTGAGGGCAGGCTCCTGACATGGTTACAGGCCAAATCCTGTACTTCAGGTGAGGAGAGTGGGTCAGAGAGGCCACATAAAAGGTCCAGATCTGAGGACCTAGGCCACATAGAGAAATCCAGGAAGAAGCAGAAATCTCATCATGGGAAGGGCTTACAGACTTCAGTCTCCTCTGAGCCTTCCTCTCCTCTTCAAAAGAAGGAGTCCTACCATCTATCTCCTTCTTCAGAGCCTTCCACTTCTGGAAAAATTACTCTAAAAATTAGATCAACGACGACAACACCGTCGACGACCGTGACGACGACGACGGTACCTACATCTACCGTCTCCACTTCATCGTCGACGAGACCGTCGTCAGCGTCGACGACCTTAACATCGACGGTAAGGGATCCGATCCCCTCTCTCTCTCCAGACTCCATCGGCACCGTCGACGACTGCCCCGTCGACTATAACTTCAGCGACGCCATTCTCATCGTCGCTATCGCCATCGACGGGGTCAAAGAAACTACTGTCGACGACACTACCGTCGACGATACTACCATCGACGACACTACCGTCGACTAAACCATTGTCGGCGAGACCATCGTCGGCGACATCATCGTTGGCGAAACCATCGTCGGCGACGCCACCGTCGACGAAGCGGTCTCGTCGACGGAAAAATCTATACCATCCACGGCTGCATCAACTTTCACGCCATCGACAGCAGTGATGCCTAATAGACAGGTTGAGGCCACTCCTACCTCTTCCAGGTCTCCAGATCTCCGAGCCATGGTCAGCATCAGAAATCTACCTGCACAGGACATTTATCCAACCGACACATCTCCAAACAAGGTGTCGGCTTTACTACCCAGTCATCTTCTTGACTGGGAGGAATCGGACGAAGGTCCTTTCGGAGATGCACATAGCCCTTCGCAGCTCCATGTCAAATACCAAGATGACGATGAAGAGGATGAGTATGAACAGTATCAACCATACTACTCTCATCAGGACCAATACTATGAAACACGAGAGCCTCAACACAGAGACACCGTACAAATGCCTTCCTCCTTAATCCAGGATTTACAATCCATGCTTCAGGATTATAGGAGAAGGTTTCCAGTGGAAGGTCAACCACCGGCGCCGGTCTCTACGGTGACGCCAGTTAATGCTCCTCCTCCTCCAGCTACTCCAAGATCAACATCACTTTCGGTGTTAGCTGCACCCCCCAGAGATGAAGGTTCCACTTCAGGGGAAGAACAACAAGAAGAAGGAGAAATTTCCACTCCACAACATCCTACCGAGGAATGGGATGATTACTTGGCCCCCACTCCTTCTCCACCACCTCCTCGCCCCTCTGATTCTCCGCCCGAGGACATAGGTGATTTCCATAATCTTATGGACAGAGCCGCAGTACGTTTCCACCTACCAACATCTGTCTCCCAATCGGAATGTTTCCTGCATGATTTCAAAGAACAATCACGGAAGTCGGTACGGTCCATTCCGATTATTGATTACATATGGAGCGAGGGCACAAAAATTATGCGGAATCCGGCTACGGTTCCTCCAGTTCCACAAAAACTGGATAAAAAATATAAGGCAACCCAAGATTCTCCGGCATGCCTTACTGGCCATCCAAAGCCTGATTCGGTCATCTCACAGGCTGCTCAAAGATGCTCCAAAAATCCATCAACGCCTATCTCCACTCCTCCAGACAAGGAAGGTCGCAGACTGGATAATAAAGGCAAGAGATTCTCCTCCATGTCTGCAATCACTGTCAGGGCAGCAAATTCATTAACAATTTTAGGCCGATATGATCGTCAAATGTGGTCCGACATGCAACCTTTCCTGGACCTCATCCCAGAAAATAAGCAAGAAGAGGCACGAAAGATCCTACAGGAAGGTGAGCATGCGTCGGAAGAGATTATTGACTGCGCTCTGGACATAGCCTCTACTGGTTTCCGCCAACTAGCGGGTGCCGCTGTCTTACGACGACAAGGTTGGCTCAAGGCCACATCTTTCAGACCAGAAGTGCAGTCCCGAATTCTAGACATGCCTTACGATGGGGAATCTTTGTTTGGCAAACATGTGGATGACGCACTTCAAACCATTAAGACGGACACAGACACGGCCAAGTCCCTGAGTACCCTGCAGTACAGGAAGCAGCCCTTTCGAGGGGCTAGAGGGAGAGGTTTCACCTCATTTCGAGGTTCCTTTCATAGACAATACCAGCAATCCCAGTACAGGCCTTCATACCACTAGCAGTACAGGCAATCATCGACTGCCTCCTATACCAGACAAGGAGGGAAACGAAGGCAGGGTTCACAATCCAGAGATCAACCCAGAAAGCAATGATCTTCCACAGGAACCGGCTATGCTCTCTCAATGCCCGCAACATCAATAAATAGGAGCAAACATTTCCAACTTCATCCAAGAGTGGAAGAAGATAACATCAGACAAGTGGGTGCTGGATATAGTGACAAGAGGTCATACCCTGGAGTTCACACAAAAGCCACCGCTTCATCCACCAACATCAGGCAGCTCTCTCCACCTTCGTCTGCTTCAAGCGGAAGTCTTCAGCCTTCTGGCCAAAGGGGCTATAGAGACAGTTCCTCTGCAGCAACGGGGTCTCGGATTCTACTCCCTTTTTTTCGTCATAAGGAAGAAGTCAGGAGAGTGGCGTCCTATATTAGACCTCAGGAAACTCAACAAGTTCCTTCGGAAACAATCCTTCAGGATGATCACACTGTCAAATATCTTGCACCTCTTGAATCCTGGAGATTTTATGACAACTTTAGATCTCCAGGACGCCTACTTCCACGTTCCAATACACCAAAAACATTGCAAATATCTCAGTTTTACAGTAGCCGGTGCCCATTATCAATTCAGAGTCCTGCCATTTGGCCTCAGATCAGCTCCGAGAATCTTCACGAAATGCCTTGCCCCAGTCGCAGCCTCCCTCAGAAGCAAGGGTTTCCAGGTGTACCCTTACCTGGACGACTGGCTCATAAAAGCTCCGTCATCTCTACTAGCCTCAAAAGCCACAGATGCCTGCCTAAGACTATTCAACAGTTTGGGTCTAACAGTGAACCTACAAAAGTCAGTCATGTTTCCCGCACACAGGAGAGTTTTCCTGGGAGCAGAATTGGACACTATCCAAAACAAGGCATATCTTACCCTAGCAAGGCAGCAGAAGCTGACCCAATTGGCTGTCACAATCTCCGCAAGAAAGTTTGTTTCAGTACGACTATTCAAATCGCTTCTGGGCATGATTTCCTCGGCCATAGTCCTAGTACCGCTGGCAAGACTCAAAATGAGGCCTCTACAAGAAGAACTACAACTTCAATGGACCCAGTCACAAGGATCCTTCGACGACTTAATAACTATCACACCAAGGATTCGGCAGACGTTAGAATGGTGGTCTCACATCAACCACCTCTCCCACGGTCTAACCTTTCTGGCACCAATAGCAGATTTCGTTATCACCACGGACGCCTCCTTGGAAGGATGGGGAGGCCACTTACAGGACATGCGCATTTAAGGCAGATGGTCCAAGCTCCAAAAAGAGATGCACATAAATCTGTTAGAACTGAAGGCGATTCATCTTACGCTCAAAGCTTTTCTGCCACGCATCGCAGGATCATCAGTGTTAGTCAGAACAGACAACACAACAAGCATGTTCTACATCAACAAGCAGGGAGGAACAAGATCCCTCTCCCTCTCAAGGGAAGCTCAGTCTCTCTGGAACTGGCTCACACGGAACAACGTCCGCCTCAGGGCAGAGCACCTGGCGGGGGTCAACAATGCTCTAGCGGACTCTCTCAGCAGGACAGACGACAACTGTCACGAGTGGGAACTCAACCAGACCATACTCAAGAGCATTTTCCAACGATGGGGTCGGCCGATCCTAGACCTGTTCGCCACCAATCTGAACGCCAAATGCCAGTTTTACGCCAGTCGATACCCACTCCCGGGGTTGTGGGGAAATGCTCTTTTGATAAGATGGTCCGGGATCTTTGCATACGCTTTTCCCCCATTCCACTGATTCCCAGACTCCTCAGGAAAATGAAGACCGAATGCTGCAAGATCATTCTCATAGCCCCCAAGTGGCCGAGGCAGTACTGGTACACGGAGCTCCTCCTCCGGTCAATAGCCAATCCAGTCCGTCTCCCTTGCAACCACAATCTTCTATCGAAGAATCAGGGTCTCATCTTACATCCCGACCCAACTTCACTGCACTTGCATGCTTGGCTCCTGAGTTCAGAGAGTTCCAAGATATGAACATCGACCAAGAATGTAGGCTCATATTATCTAAAGCACGAGCAGAGAGCACAAACAAGACATACAAACTAAAATGGAAGAGGTTCTGTGTTTGGTGTTCTCAGAACAATTTTCACCCATTTCAAATCAATCCTGAGCAAATTCTTCCTTACCTGCTCTCCCTTTCCAAAGCTGGTCTTTCCTATGCATCAGTCAAGATTCACCTAGCAGCTATAGCCTCTTACAGACGATCTGCTAACATGCCGTCTATTGGTTCAACCAGAGTCATCAAACAGTTTATGAAAGGGCTGTTCCGCACCTTTCCTCTGGTACGCTTACCTCTGCCAGAGTGGCACCTTAATATTGTTCTCTCCCACCTCATGAAAGCCCCTTTTGAACCCATCCATAGAGCTGAACTCAAGTACATCTCCTGGAAAGTGTCAACCTTGCTCGCTCTCACCTCTACCAGAAGAGTCAGTGATATACAGGCGTTCACTACTAAAGAACCCTTTTTAGTTTTTTCTGAGGATTTCGTTATGCTCCAAACCAATCCCAAATATATTCCCAAAGTTCCATCTTCGTTCCACCTCAATGAACCCGTTATTCTATGAACCTTTTTTCCAAACCCTACTACGATAGCAGAGAGAACTCTCCATTCTTTGGACATTAAACAATGCCTAAAATTTTACCTGCAAAGTACCAAGCACATCAGGAAATCAGACCAACTCATAGTATCTTATTCTCTGGGACGTCAGGGAACAGGAGTAACCAAGGCCACTATAGCCCGATGGATTTCTTCAACAATCCAATTTTGTCACACCAAGGCAGGAAAACCCTTGACTAGGCGCCCGAGAGCCCACTCCACAAGAGCAGTCTCCACATCGGCTGCTTTGTTTCAAGGTATTGCCCTTGAAAAAAATTGCCAGGCTGCGACATGGAAAACTACGCACTCCTTTACGCAGCACTATTGTTTGGAGTCATCACAAAGAACAGACTCTCTAGTAGGACAAGCTGTGCTACGCCATCTCTTTCATTAAGGTGAGACTTTTCCTTAGTCATAGTCATATGGTTTGAGATACAAATAACCATTTTTCTATTATGATTCCATGTGAATATGTAAAGTGTATGTATGTACTTATGAATGTGTATGCATGTACATGAATTATTTATATATATATATATATATATATATATATACACGTACTTAAAGTATCTGTATTCCTTTGTAACTCACGGTCAGAAATGTATGAGTTTTCTATGATTGTTATTATTATTATGATTATTATTATTTATATTTGAGATAGAGGGTCTTCATGCTCGCACCCTCCACCCACGCTGGATACAATGTTTATCAACCATACTGCTGTCTATTCAGATTCAAGCATGTGAATTCATGAAAGATCCAATACTGGATAAGAAAACAAGTTACTTACCTGTAACTACAGTTATCCAGTATTGGTATCTTTCATAAATTCACATGCGACCCACCCGCCTCCCCTTTGATGCTCGCATTTCCTCTCAGGTTTTAATTTTTCACTCTCGTGCTGGAAAATCTGAGGAAGGGAGCTTCTCTGGAGAAGGTTCTAGAGGGTGCTGGTGCCTGATTGGACAGCAGGCAGGTTTGGGTCCTTTCACAAAAGGACATGGATAGGCTATATGAGCAAGCTCTGGCTCCATTATAGCCTATGGCAAAACATTTTTTTTTATTATTTATTGCTATTTTATGTACCGTGGGACTCCCACTTCGACGACGGGGATGATTCAAGCATGTGAATTTATGAAAGATACCAATACTGGATAACTGTAGTTACAGGTAAGTAACTTGTTTTCTTATACACTTTTGGATTTGTAAGCAAAGCAGCTGCTAGGTGTTGTTTTGATGTTCAATATTTGCTCGACTCTGACCCCTGGAGTCAATTTTCAGCTTAATATATTTTATTAATGTTAGCATGCAAAGCAGACATACAACACCAATGCATACTTGATATAAATAAGTCACTATAAAATGAAAAGTTCTAAAACTGGAAGATTAACAGAAAGTAAGTAAGAAGTGAAAGGGAGCCGAGGAGAACTAAAGTAACTGGGATAGAAACTGGTCTTGGATTGCTTCTGTTCCGGTTCATTGAGGACCTAGCATAGCAATTCGGGCTGAGTTCTTCGTATTGGAGGAGTTCCATGACAGGCTCGGTCTCATTTGAGGTGGCTTAGTGGGCAAAAAAATTATGCTCTGGGATGCCGGCGAGCAATTAACAATAGCTGAGATTAATTCACAGATTCCATCTATCACTCTCTTGTATGCTTCATTGCAGTAGCAATAGTGGACGAAAATGAGCAGGCACCCAGGGGTATTTTATGTAATGCTCATAATAACAACACACTTTACAGTATACAAATTGGTAGTGATAATGGGAGTATATGCCAGGCCTATATTTAGAAGAGCACTGTTTATTTCAAATGTGGAAAACCGCAGTACAAAGGAATTTAGTTCCATATGAACAAACTTGTGTTACATCCACATCTATTTGTGCACAGCTATAGAGGGATATTTTGACTTTTATTGACTTGGTGCCATGGATCAGAACTGGCCATTTTAATAATTTACCCAAATTATTATAAATATTTACTGGCATTGGCATTTCAGACTCATAATCCATCCCCAACACTTTCCCCTTCAGTGAGTGTGCCTAACGAAGGCATGGCCGCAAAAGCATTACTAGACGATCCTATACCTTATTCAGTTGTCTGAAACAAGGATAGCCACATTGAATTTTCAAGATAGCCACTATATAGATAGTCCACATTTGGATTAATTGTGGTTAACTTTAATTTTAACGTGGACCTATCCATCACTGACAAACGTCTTAATTGTCCACATGAAGGCGACTTGATCTCATTAACCATGTCCATGGTGGAGTTGTGGCCGAGCTGCCTAACATGGTGGACACAAACTGAACTTGCTTCGTCTCAAGGCCCACACAATCATACTTAATCCTTGCAACAGGCCAACAGTTCGCCCCGCATTACCCTCTGAGACTGCAGCACTGCTGCAATGGGGCACAGCAGTCTGAAAGAGGGCACTACGACCCCACATCCAGATCACCCTGAGCGAGCTGCCGGGCTCGATGCTTCTATGTGTCCTGCGAGACCTACATCGTTGCCTCGTCCACCAGCGTGCACCACATTGGAGCACCAAACAGCTCTGAGCATGGATTGTGGTGCGAAGAGGAAACCGTGACCTGGGCACATCTAACATCGCCGAACAGGACTGCATTTCAGGGGCACTGCCAGTGTTCCAGGGGCCCATGCAGTGCCCAACAGTCCCTCGGCCTCCTTCTATGAGAACCGAGGACCCTACTGCTGTGGGGCTACATGCCAGACTCTGGTGTATGCAATTGGTCCCTGGGGTGCCTTAGAAATTCATGACACAGAAGCCCCGTGGAGCATAGGAGGGCACAGGGTAATTACCCACTTCCAATTGGACTCCTCTTCACCGCAGGTATGCGCTGTGTGCTGGGCCCAGACTGCTGCACTCCCCTGATTCTTGGTTTTGCTTCTCCCTCTGCAAGACACGGCCAACCTTGCCTAGCAGACCCTCCGCCACCCACCTGCATCAATGGACCCAACATCCTCTGCTCTCCCAGTCACCCCAGCCCTGGAAGCCTCTGCAGCACCTACCATGTCTGCCAAATTGAGCCAGGTTTTGGCTGTTATTGAGCACTCAGTAGTATCAATGGAGACCCCACTGGGAATGCTGGCCACTGAATTTTGGCCTGGTTTAGATGTTGACGAACGGCGAACTCCGTTACAACGGTGACGGATATCCTGTCCTCCGAAATATAAATTCCATTATCTCCTGTGAGATTTATATTTTGGCTAATGGGATATCCGTCACTGTTTTGACGGAGTGACCCTTCTGCTGAAATATAAATCAGGCCCCCAGTTTTTTATGAGGCGATCACCGCAAACTAGTAGAAAAGGTCTCAAATGGGGAAAAAGACACTAGCTGAGATACAACCTCAAGTAACGGAACACCACGCAGCGATCTAGGAGCTACGCATAAGGGTACAGGGCTTGAGGCGCGGTCTGACGATGCCAAGCGACGCTCCTGGAGGAGTAACATTAAAAAACTGGGTCTTCAGGAGAGGGCAAGGCAGGGACTGCCCAGTCCTTCCTTGAAAACTGGTTCAAAACATTTACAACAACAGTAGACCTTACCCCCTTCTACACCCTGGGGACAACCCACATGGTTCTGTCGCTTTTCCCCCCTCCCTAGGGGCATCCCTACAGCCCCTGCTGGCCAAATTGCTACAATTTCACGACAGAGACATTATACTACAGTATGAGCAGCATGACAGGCAGCACTACTCCAACTGGAAAACAAGGCCATAATGTTCTCCCCACACTATACACAACTCATATAACAGCAGCACACGTCATTCTTGGCTGTGAAGTGTCACCTTAGACAAGTGGACCTGCAATATTCATTGCTATTCCTTGCTCAATTGAAAATAATTGCCAATGAAAAGATCTTCTTCCTCATAGATTCTAAAGAGGCATGGGGCTGGTTGGACCAGTGGGATGGCGGAACCACCATGCACTCTCCTGATACCTCTTCAGACTCGGCGCGATCCTGGCGTCATCGTAGGGGCAAGGCAAAGGAAACTAACACAGTTTGAGCCCCACCCCATACATGTCCTGACCTTGCACAAATAATCAAAGACCATATGAGAGCGCTGGAGGCAACGGCCCAATCTGTGATCCATGGCTGCTTACTCAGATGGAGACTTTGGACCACACAACTTCACGTCAGATGAGGACTCAGCAGGCTCAGATGATACCCACCGGGACTCACAGTCCCTCCCTACAGTCACCCCACAGACAGTGGACTGCCTAGTATAATCCCAGTATCCTTTTCTGACCCGTTAAATTGAATATTTTGAGATGTGCCCTGTCTTGCTGTGGTTGGGAGGAAAGGGGAAGTTTGCACCCTCCTGTCATTATGTTATGCCACTTTACTAATTGTTTGACACCAACATCATACTGAGTTCTCTACACACTTATATTCATGGTGCTCCTCCCTGGGTCACTAGCACTACCAGCCATACTGGGCCAGACGCCCACAATATTGACCCATAGGGCGCTCGAGCCTTGTGGTCCGTACTTCACACAGTGCCACATCCCCGTCTAGCAACAGAGAATGTAAATTCTGACATTTTGGGTGCTCCCCCCCATTGCGGAGCGCTCTTTTAGTTGTTCTTTACGCGTTTCTACGTGCCACTTCCTCTGGCTTGATTTTCACATGTTTAGTATGGAGGTCAGCAAGTGCACACATATAATTCTTACGAGTAGTACTGATGCTGTCAAAACCAGAAATATATCCCATTCTCATCCGTCCCCACGGATTCAATCCCCCCCCCCATACTACCATGTATGTGATGTCTTCAATGACTGTCCGGTTTCTTACACTTAATGTTCGGGTAATGCATACAGTGAGGAAACGCTACACAGTATATTCTTATGTACGATGCAAAAGGCAAATTTAGTGTTTCTCCAAGATTCACACACTACATCAGCAGAACCTAAACAATTACCCTAACAATAGCGGTGAATACTGCATGCCACAACATACTCGGCCTATGCACAGGAAACCCTGGTCTGGGTGAGGCCGTCAGGCTATATGTTTTCACGCATGGATCCGTCACTGGTCACTTGCAGACGCATGACGATCACTGCACCCTGCTACCAGGATCTATAGAACTCGGAGACCACCAGCAGGCCCTCACCCCAACACCGGCTATACGCAGACCGACAAACTCATTTGTTGGAAGAAGTTTTATTTGATCTTTTAACTTGTTAATTTCATAACACACGTTTTAGCCATAAATCACTTCAAGGAAACTTCAAAACAATAACATTATTCATAAAATTTAATCTGTAACCATAAATCCTTGTGACAGGATCCCTTCCGGTCCTGAACCTCCCTTGGACCACACAAGTGAACCGTACCTCACCTGTATCCCTAGGGGGGTGGCTCCCCTGACTTCACCGTTCCTTGCCCACACGCTCAGGGTTCCGCCCCCTCTCCAAATACCATTCTGCCAAGGGGTGTAACGGGCGGCCAGGAGCGGAAGCCCCATGGCCACCCCAGCGATCTGGGCTCCCTACCCCCTATTCTGGTGTGAACATCCGCAGGTTGGTTCAGGACTTCAGGATCCTATCTCTAGTTTTAACCCGGGGCCCCAGCCTTGGGACCCCTCTGTTGCTTCTGGTTACTTTAGTACTTCTTCTCCCGCCACGAGGGTGACCGGGGTCCCAAAGGTCCTTCGCTCTCCCCACCCGCAAACAAACTGCGAGAGAAGTACCACATATCTGAAATAAATTGGTCTGTACCTGCATCTGACAAGTGCACCATATCCCTGTGGAACATATCAGGACCCTTCAAAAGTTTATGCGGAATGTTCCATAAGCATCCGTGACCCGGGCATTGTTTGGCCATCTCCGCGTTGAGCCTCCGAACTGACACATTGATTGTCCTTGATTTAATGTCTGGGCCCCACTTGCGGCGAGGCACCATATATGACCAAGCAATGGCCGCGTTCAGAAATTGTTTAGATAATTTGATAATTTCCAGAAAGATTGCTTCCCTGAGTGCCTTGCCGCCCATACGCACCAAGTCATTGCCTCCTCCCAGATGAATAATAATGAGATCCGGGAACTGAAGTCCCTCATATCTTCTAGCCAAAGCGACGAGTTGTTGAAGCTGTGTGATTCCCATTCCGCCAACCCCACACCATCGAAAGGCCACGACTTGGCTTGCTGCCTGATTAGGCTTACGGAGCTGTTGCAACCTGTAGGCCGCCCACCGAACAAACAAATGTCCTAAGATGCAAACCACATGTGGCGCCATCGAACTGTAATGAAAGAAAATTGAAATAGAAATCCACACTTAACTTACCTGATGTAGAGCGAGGGAACACCGATCATACCAATTCAGGCCTAATGAAACGCTTATAACAATTAGATGACCATCTCCCGATGGATTTCACAACGGCTACTGACAACTTTGCGCTGGCCGCTAACGTAGCTGCACCAATCCTGAATCAATGGGGCGAGTATCCAAGCAGGTCGACCCCTGCTGCCCTAAGTGTAACCTTCAAGACCTCAGAGATTTGGTAGCATGATAGGCATTCCCCATTTGCATGTAGAAAAAGTGCGGGAGACCCTGCGGACGGGCGGACCAACAGGTAAGCTTTCAAGTGACCCACTGGGCATAAAGGAGAACCGTGAGCCGCGCTGAGTGTAATGCGTGCACCCTTAGTGAGCTGATCCGTTTTGGACTTATGCAGCTGTATTGTTACAAACTCTGGACTGGGCTGCACATCTGCCCGCTGGAGTCCGCCTGAGTGGTCACCCCTGGAAGTGCCTACTTGTTCACTAATGCGAAATGCGCCATAAAAGGCCACAGAGAATACTGCTGTGAATAATGCTGCCTCAAATGGCAAGGAACACACCAAGGGAATTCTGCTCAATAGCTTCCCCAGTAAAAATGCAATTAAGGGGCGCCTAGTGTCTCACTTAGGACCTTCTACTCTAGCCCACCCAGCCACCGCCCGCTTAATTATAAAGGTGTTTAACTGGGACTCTTGATTCTGGAGTCTCGCGAAGAAACAAATGGTGGCCAGGTAAACCCCTATCTCTCAAATGTTGTAAAAATGCACAGATAGCCTTTGTAGAAAACCAGTCTGAAATTTGCTGAGACGTCAAGTAATGTCTGTATTGTTGAAAAGCTCTCTCGTACGCCCCCTTCGTATGCCCCCTTCGTACGAGCGGCTAGAGATGTTGCTACTAGAGCTGGGAGGGCGGGACACCAATTTTCCACAGAGATGCTGGGAACTCCGTTAACTTCTCCGCCGCCTGGGGGTGAAACCTCAGAAAATCCTGCATCAATGAGCGAGATAGAGCATCAGCAGCATTGTTATGAACCCCCGGGACATGCTTTGCACGCAAAGTAATATTTAGCTTCAAGCAAGTCAACACCAAGGAGGTCATTCTAACCCTGGCGGTAAAAACCGCCAGGGCGAATGACCGCGGTAGCACCGCCAACAGGCTGGCGGTGCACCGCTGGGCATTCTGACCGCGGCGGTTCAGCCGCGGCCAGAAACGGAAAGTCGGCGGTGTACCGCCGACTTTCCGCTGCCCTCGAGAATCCTCCATGGCGGCGGAGTGCGCTCCGCCGCCATGACCGCCATCCTGTTCCTGGCGGGTCTCCCGCCAGGAACAGGATGGCGGTAGGGGGTGCCGCGGGGCCCCTGGGGGCCCCTGCAGTGCCCATGCCAATGGCATGGGCACTGCAGGGGCCCCCGTAAGAGGGCCCCACAAAGTATTTCAGTGTCTGCTATGCAGACACTGAAATACGGGACGGGTGCCACTGCACCCGTCGCACCTTCCCACTCCGCCGGCTCAATTCTGAGCCGGCGTCCTCGTGGGAAGGCTGTTTCCCACTGGGCTGGCGGGCGGCCTTTTGGCGGTCGCCCGCCAGCCCAGTGGGAAACCCAGAATGACCGCCGCGGTCTTTCGACCGCGGTACGGTCTTCTGGCGGTTCCCGCTTGGCGGGCGGCTCCCGCCGCCCGCCAATATCAGAATCACCCCCCAAGTGTTTAGGGAGGCAGAGTACCATTCTACATGTAGCCTTTTGTCTATTGATCACCTCTACCACAGCCATGTTGTCAGACCAGAAGACCACTGACCTGTCCTTAAATTTCCCGTCCCAAATGGTGACGATGACAATTATAGGGAACAGCTCTAAAAAATCTATATTCTTAGTTACTCCCTTGCTGACCCAATCTACTGCCAATCAGCTCTGCACCAGGAAGTGCCCAGGATGGCGCCAAAGCCTACACTGCCCGCTGCATCAGTGCATAACCCTAGAGTGGGGCTAGGAACTGGAAAGTGAGACCAAATTACTGCCCCGTTAAAGTCCTGTAAAAATACATCCCATGCCCTTAAGTCATCCCTAACTTCCAGTGACAGTCTAGTGTGATGGTGTTTCTCGGTCAAACCAGCCATAGACCTAGTGATGGACCTGGAAAAGGGGCAAGCCATGGGAATAAACCTCAAATCGAAATTCAGCTGTCCCACCAGGACCTGCAACTGGTGAAAGGTAACTTTTTTCTCTGACAACAAAACTCTGATGGACTTTTTAAATACCCGTAACTTCTCTGCAGGCAGGCGACACTCCCCAGCCACTGAATCTATCTCAATCCCTAGGAAGGTAATGCAAGTAGAAGGGCCTTCTGTTTTGTCCGGGGCCAGTGGGACCCCAAATTCCTTGAACATAGCAGTCAAGGCCTGAAGAGCCCACAAGCACTTCGCCGACCGCGGGCCCAGTACCAAAAATTCATCCAAGTAATGTATCACATCTTTGTGACCGGTTCGTCTGGTAAAGATCCACTGCAGTAAGGTGCTAAACTGCTCAACCCATGGGCATGCATTTATCGTAGAAGTAACCCCTTTAAATTGGAATCCTAGTAAATGGTAGTCATCAGGGTGGACTGGGAGAAGCCTGAAAGCCGATTCAATTTCTGTTTTTGCTAACAAAGCACCCTACCCTAAAGCCCTCAACTTCGCCAGGGCCTGGTCAACAGTCACATAGTGGACTGAGCAGAGTTGAGGGTCGATAGCCTCATTCACAGATGAACCCAGAGGAGCAGACAGATGATGAATTAACCTGAACTGGCCTGGCTCCTTTTTGGGAACTACCCCCAAAGGGGAACAAACAAAATCCGTTGTAGGGGGGAAGGAAAAGGGTCTGCCAACCTACCCAGTGCCCACGCCTTCTCAATCTATTTTTGCCACCTCTCCCGGGTTTTCTTAAAGCAGACACTAAATTCCTACAATGTTCTAAAGGGGGTACCCTGACGGCAGGGATCTTAAAGCCCAGCGAGAAGCCCTTAACTAGTAATTCTACTGACTCTTTAACTAGGTAATCCTGCAACCATGGGAGTAATGCGTCAATCTTTATGGGTGATGGCAAAGTTGATTTAATTACCGGGCTTACTCCCGTCTTTGACTTTTTTCCCTGGATTTTTTAATGCACTTAAACTCTGGGTGGGAAGGATGTCCGCAAAAAGAGCAGGTGTATCTGAATTTGCATGACCCAGGGGGCGCATACATATTTTTCTATTAAACGCCTAACATTACCCTTTTTTATCGCTGGGGTATTGTGAACGAAAGGGCTGCTTCCTGGGTAATTTGCTATTCACACACTCCAACCAAATTTTCACTTCAGTCTGGTCCCAACCAATTGTTGGGTCCTCCACCTTTGCCCACCTGAATTCTTTGTCATACTCCAACCAGGAGTTCCCTCCGTAGATGTGGTGTGCTCTTAATATTTTGTCTGCATAACAAATCATGGAAATACCCAACTCCGGTTTCTTTTCAAGCAGGACAGACATAAAAACATTGAAACCAAACAACCAATTAGTAATACTTTCTTCCACCTTGGGTTTTTTGTCACCAGATGATGATGCCTTCACCTCCTTATCTTTGGTTTCCACCTCCCTTCCTTTTGCCCTGATAAGAGTAAAAATGTCCACAAATTCCCCCTTCCAAATCTTTTCTTTAACCTCTGCACCAACATGAGCAGCGAGCTTACCTGGTCTTGAAAATAGTGTGTCTAGCCCTGCCCCTTCTGCTGATGTACTACCCTTAGATGACTTGTTGCTCATTTCAGCAACCTTACTCTTTTCCAAAGGAGTAGCAGGAGGCAGCGCGCCCAGTGCCGGCATGCCACCAGGGCCCACAGCTCCCACCTATAATGGGGGAACACTACGCGCCACTGCCAATGCCTCCACCTGACATTTAAGCTCTGACACTGAGTTCTGCAGAGAATCATTCGTGGTCCAAGGAGTTGTAGGGGGGGGAGTTGCTAAGGTATTAATATTAACTAATAACTGAGACACCGCCAGCAATGCTTGCGCGGTCGGGGCCTGCGTGGTTACCCGCGGGGTAGGGCAGGCCTGCGTTTGCACAACTGGGGGAGGTGTTGCTGGCACTGCAGCCTGGGCTTGGGGTGACGGTTGGAATACTGGCACCACAGAAGGCACTGCTAGATTTGCCAATGACTTTCGGATGTCTGCTAACATAGCTGCCACCCCTAGCACCGGTGCAGGTACTGTATTATCCCCTCCTGAGTGATGCTCAGAAGTAGCGCTCAGGGATGTTAGTGAAGTGTCAGGGATAGGGGACTGCTCGGGAGTATAATAGCTGCTGAAGAAGACAATGGTTGCTGCGCGTCTGCAACCTGTCTTTTATTTCTACGCTTCACTGGGGGAAACGCCACGAGTGGAGCTACATGTGACCGTCGCGGGCGACTAGTTCCAGCAACATTGTCCTCAATCTCAGATGCTGCGTCCCCGCTGTCACAATCTCCATAGCCCAGCTTCGCCAAAACCAGCTTTAAAAGCTGAGACAATTCTGGGTCCCTCCCTTTCCTCTTTCCTGCCCTTACGCAGTCGGACGCCATGACTTAATGACACTTGACAAACCAAACAATCCGCACGAGCTTTTAAAAATGCCCCCACCTGAACTCCCTGCTTTAAAAACCCACTGAAACTGTAGAAAGCTCTGCGACCACTGTGACAGTCTCATCTAACCTATAACCATAGCATGCTATTAACAGTGCAGCTGTAGGTTTTAAATAAGCATTAACAACAACATGCCATTAACTTTGCAGCTTTAGAAAGCCCAGGGGGCACTGTAACAGTTTTAAATAATCATTATCAGCAACATGTCATTAACCTTGCAGCTGTAGAAAGCACAGGAGAAAGCACAGGGAGTATTGAAGGCAGTTTAAATAGCAAAATTCAATAACACACTATCGTATTTAAAACAATGTAAAACAGCTTATTTTCTTTAGCAAATATCAATAACATGCTATTATATTTAGAATAATGTCAAGCAGCTTATTTTACTTGCCTGTACCACGCAGCAAATAACAGCTATGTGCGCGACTATAAAAGGGCTCTAGTGTCCTTCAATACTTAAAAAGAAGGGGGGCTGGCAATGTAGGGGAAATGTTCGGCATAGACAAAACGCGCTAAATAACCTAGCCGCCTATGCTTGCAATGGCCGGCCTGCTGCACAGGCCACGAGACCACATGTGAATATTGACACCAAATCTGGGCGCAAATGCCCTTCAAGTATTTAGCTTAATTGAAAGTGGTTTACCACGGAAAATGCACAGATAGGGCTAAATAACCCAGCCACCTATGCGTGCAATGGCCAGCCTGCTGCACAGGCCACGAGACCACACGTGAATAGTGTCACCAAATCAGCGCGCAAATGCCCCTTAAATATTTAACTTCATTGAAAGTAGTTTACTGTGGAAAATGCACAGATAGCCTTTGCAAACATAATTATTTTTAAAACGGACGTGGAAGAACGCAGGCTCTTACGCGATTTAAGCCCAGCCTGCCAAACAGGCCGCCTTAGCGGGACCCCAAAAACCTGGTTAGCCGGGAAGATGATGGGGCCTCTAACACTCCGGCCGGGTGCTCCTCTGCCGAAGTAACAACTGCTAAGTCCAAGGACCGGAGTCATTCCTTTCCTACGCCGACAACGCTGTACCGCCTGATCATCTGCCGCCGCGCCACCAAGAAGGCCGAGCCTTTCTGGGGGGGCGCTTAAGTAGCCTCCCACTGGGGTGTGGCGGCTGGAACCGGATTGGTGGTCGCAGTCGCCACGTTCTCCTAAAATTACATCCGCCCCCACACCTCGCGAGGTGTGAGGGCGGAAGTACCTGGCCAGCCCGACGCACAACTAGAGCGAAGGGGTCGGGCCACTGCGGCCCCGATTCCTAAGGGGCCGTGCTCCCCCCATATTGTGGGGCGCTTTTCCCTTCTTTTAACTCCACCTGCATCAACTCTGCATCCAGCTAGATCTCTTCCTTTGCTCGGAGTCCCCCTTCCAGGTGCACAACACTCCAACTACATAGGCAGACTGGTTTCAGATCATGATGTTCACTTAGTAAATCTAATGTGGCTACCTCCATGACCCCTGATTCCATCATGGCACCTCCCACGAGACACATTGGAAGATCCAGTGTTTTGGGATGTTCAGGGTCTGTATATACAACAATACTTCGCGGAAAACTAAAACAACGGCAACCACTAGGGCTGTTGAGTGGGATGCATTCAAAACAGTATTCTGAGTTATTTGCATTAAAGACATAGTAGGAGTGCACCAGACCCTGGCGTGTGAGCTTGGAGAGACCGAAGCCTGGCTCGATGAGTAGGGATGATCACCGTACGTAGACATCAACGGTACAAACCTGTACATAGAGACAAAGGAGTCTTATGCTTTCCTACTCGAGTAACTACAGTGCTTTATTTATGTGGCACACTCCACAAAAGTACACAAGGAGAGCGACAGGGCTGGATGGTTGCTTGCCCGGTTTGGCAGAATGAGGCTGTCACTCTGACTATGGAGATGCAATCTTGGGAGAGATGGCCTGCAGACAGGTGGCAATACTTCAAGAGTTCTTTACATACTATGCAACAGTGTCCCTATACCCTAGTGTGACCCCACAGGCGACTATCTAGAACTTTTTATCTAGCATTACACTCCTACATCCCGGCGGCTACCAGAGAAGCGTTAGACACCCCTGTCACAGCACAAGAAGAGGTGCAGACAATTAAGGTTCTAGCACAGACAAGACCCCCAGCTTAGATGGACTTCCGTTAGAAATAAATCTGTATTCGCCACCAGGCTGGCCACGCACCTGGCCTAGGCGTTCAAGGAGGCCCTTCAATTGGGAATCCTCCCCATCTCTCTCCGGGAGTCCCTGATGGTGTCAGTGCTGAAGCCTGAAACCTAACTCAGCTGGGATAATGCCAACCCACAGTCATCCTAGGAGCCAATTAAAAGATTCTTGGTAAGATCCTGGCAAGTCTATACTTTTAGATCATATCAATGCTTGTATACAAAGCCCAAAGTGGTTTTGTTCCTGGCGGTAGTACCTTGCAAAATATGTGCTGCCTCTACCATGTCCAGGATCAAGGGCAGAGAACCCATCCACAAGCGGCTTGCCTCATCTTGGATGTGGAGAAGGCATTTGACACCCTGTCTTGGGACTACCTGTTTCACGTGCTCACCTCGATGGGTATCGGGAAACGCCCGCTGGCCTATGCTCGTCTGCTGTATAGAGGCCCATCATCTTGAGTGTGTTTGGGCCCCCTGGCTTCAGCACCTTTTCCGGTTAGGAGGGGTACTAGGCAGGGATGATCACTGTCCCCTTTACTATTAGCATTAGCAAGGGAACCAATTGATATTTGTCTTTGAGAGGAAAGCCGAGATTGGGGCATTCCCCTGTCAGACTGTATCCATGCTGTCTCACTCTAAGCAGATGATTTACTTATGTACCTCAAAGATAGGACACAGTCACTCGCTCCAATACACATTACCCCTACAGACTTTGCAGAGGTCTCAGGCCTTCTGGTGAACTGGAGAAGTCAGCGACCTACCCCCTGGACTTCCAGACTGTGCGATATTTGTTGGGGGGACGCAATTGTAGTGATGCCCAGAGGCAATCCAGTATCTGGGGATTCACCTTTATCACTCATCTTCTGATCTATGTGAGGGAATTATCCACAAGGCCCTCGCTGGTATCCACAAGCAGATAGCCTTTTGGTAGTCTCTCCCACTCCCTCACAGGGGCAAAATCGCACTCATAAAAATGATTGCACTACCCAGACTGCTATACTGTTTTGTCAACCTTCCACTCGTTCCTCCCCGCCCTTTCTTCAGAGAGTTAGATATGTTAATGAACTTGTTAATTTGAGGAGCAAAGCGCCCTTGGGTAGCGCTTAAGATGATGCAACTCCCAGTGGAGTGGGGTGGGTTGGAAGCTCCCTCTTTTGAGGTGTACTGTTGAGCCGCACAGTTCCAGTGGTTATCGCGCTGGATGGCAGGAAGCTACATGGGGGAGGCTAATGACTCCTGCGGCATCCTCACACCAGCCACATTACGTAACTTACTCTTTCCTAAAGTGCTGTCCTCCTCCCCCTGGCCCTGGCAGGTGAAGATAGCACAGGCATGTGTGCTTCACATATGCTGGCTTACACGCGGAAAACAGTGTTGCGACCCCAACAGCCGTTTGATAGGTCTGCCCCGCTTTCCAGGTTACTATACACCATAAACACGGGTGGAGTGGAATTCAAGCTTATTGCACATCATAGATGATTTATACACTGAGGGTTATTTCCTCCACTTCATCCAACTGATCATGGACTGCGCTCTTCCCGCTGGACAGTTCCTTACTTATCAGCAATTATGCATAACGGCTCAAACACTGTGGGATGTCGTGGAAACTCAACCACCTCCACATCTGGTCCTACGCACAATACTCACAATAGACAGAGGTAGCTACTATGTTACCCAGTGCTATAGGGCCATGTGCGAAACCATTGACACTTCTCTTGACGCTCTTCAACAACGGTGGGAGGCAGACATAGGGAGGACATTGCAGGACAAGGAATGGGAAACAGCAAAATCACACCTGAAGTGAGTCTCTCAGAACTCCCGAGTCAAGAATATACAGTTTTACATTTTACACAGGGCATATCTCACCCCAGCCCGTTTGACCCGCTATTATCCCACTGCACATATTACCTGCCCATGCTGTCCCCTCCTGGTTGTGGACGTCTGTCACATATTGTGGTCCTGCCCATCGGCGCAACATTATTGGACCGCACTTCGAGAGGTAACGGACCTGCCGGACTTCCTGCCCATCGGTGCAACATTATTGGACGCACTTCGAGAGGTAACGGACCTGCCGGACTTAAACACCATGGGGGGCCAGCGCCTTGGGCATTTTTAAACGCAGGAAGAGTCACAGGGTCCGCACCCATTTTTCGACTCTAGTGCTCTTGCTGGCCATTTTCACTCACACTGCACAGGCGTTTGGCGTCCCCCTGCCGTTGGAAGGTTGTTGGGAAGTCCTATGTAAGTGGGGCAAAGCTGAGGAGGAGGCATTCCATGACGAAGAGATGCGCTGGCTTCGGAACCGTCCCATTTCAAGTCACTGGGCCACAATGCTAACCCACTTTCACCAGTTCATGGGTGATGACACATTGCCTCACAGAACAATTATTTTATGTGCAGCAAATAACCGATATTAATTAAAATGCAATATCGAATTATTCTGTCGATCAGCATCACCTCACCTGGAATACTGGAGTACTCCCCCTGACCCTCCCACTCTATTCCGCACCACCCACTCATGTTGCCGTTTCACATCAGCTATCCATCATCCTTCACGACAGCACTACCCTCCATCTATTACTTTTAGTGTCACGTTTTACCTACGTGCTCTGACGCCGCCCCACCCCCACCTTTTAAAGCCGAAAATCACACATTATGCCCAAACCCTACAAGCACTTTTCTACCCTTGTTTTCCCCAGTTTATGTCCCCCCTTGGCAGACTACGTCGATGCAGTCCTCTCCTAGACTTAGATGTTCTCATTTACGAACTAGATGACTACACAATATGTTGCAGTATTTAAGGACTATTACCTGTGATGACCTATTATGCCTGTTTGATGATGTCTTATTCATAATGTGAAGGGAAACAGAATGTCACTTTGTCTGCTTTGTATGCTGTGTTTCTCCTCAACAAAAGAAAAAATAAATTTAAAAAAATGCCCCCAGTATTGTTGCCTTTCCGATTCATGCACAATATTCTTTAAGGTGGTGTATATTTCATTAATTAGTCTCCCGAGGGATATGTATTATAATTAAAAGAGGATTTATATGCCGTCAAAGTACACCTGCCTTTAAAGGGAGCACGCATACTGCTGTATTAAAAATATAAACGATGGTGTCATATCTTCCTATGGAATAAGCCGAAACAAGATATGCTGTAAAGAGAAGGCAAGAGAATGACTTCCTATTACGTTGTTCGGTAGGCACATCTAGGTAGATTTAGTGAGGACTAGGTAGATTTGGCTAGGTAGATTTAGGTAGATTTAGCGAGGACTGTGGTGCAACCAATCTTTGAGCAGCATGTGTCAGATGCTCAGTACTCTTCTCTCCCCATGCGCCAATGCTAGACATAGAGGAGTGTCTCTCCGAATGTGTTTCCCCTGCCATCATTGACACTACACCAAGTGCGGGCGAAGCTGTTGTGTGTTTCCAAGAAAAGTGCAGTGGGGTCTCCTTCAGAAGGATTTACCGGCCCACTCCGAGAAAAAAGAGGTTTAGAGGTGTCACCCAAACTACAAGAGGCACACGTGGCCCGGATAGGGAAACTGGCTGCATACACGCACAAAAACAGCGTTTAGTGGACAAGGTTTATAAAGGGGACATCGCATGCAGGCAAAAAATGAGTAGCTAGACATTGACAGATAGAAATGGATATCGGAAAAAGTGCCCGTAGCTAAATTAAACGAACTAGTAAGCTGCAGTTAACCATCGAAAACGTGTCCAAAAGCAGAAGAAGATTAAGAGGCAGGAGGAATGGAATATAACCCCAGAAAAGGAAAGGAATGGCTGGAACAATTAGTTGATGATTGACAAAAGGAAGGTACCAAAACATATGTCCTGGATCACACATAGTAAAATGTTAGTCGTTTCTACTGGGCCTGACTAAAGGCCTAGAACAGAGGTTCGTAATCTTTTGACTGCTGTTGACCTCCCTGGAATCCAGGAATCCCAACTGAGTTATTATTGGACACCTGAGAACCCAGCCAAAGCAATTTCTATGATTTGAACCGCAAAACAATACACAATAACATAAAAACGTGTATAGACCGGATTGCCAAATATTGCAAAATTTAGTTTAATTCACAATCAAATTTGGAAACGTTTTCAAATTGTCAATTTTTCGTCTTTATTTGTATATACTTTATTGAGAACTGGAGTCCCCCCCAGCCTAAGCTAATGCTAAGATTTCAACCTGAAAATAATAAACAAAAATAGAACAACATGTATGCACCAAACAACCACTGGAATATTTTGTTAAATTTGCAATCAAACTGAAAATGTTTTCGAGGGTTCAAATTTGCTTCTTTATTTGTACATACTTTATTAATTTTAATATTTTTAATTTTCACTGACCCTCTCAGGAGGCCTTGCGGACACCAGGGGTACCTGGACCACAGTTTAAGAAACACTAGCTTGAACGTTGGCCAAGTGAGGCTATGTAACCTACAGAGGAATCTATAGCTAACTCTTTGTGGCTGTCTATTTCAGACGCAGAAAGACATGTCCTCTGTGGAGACCGTCCTCAAGGAGCTGGATGAGAATGGGGATGGCGAGGTGGACTTCCAAGAGTTTGTCATTATGGTGGCAACACTGACCGTGGCCTGCAACAACTTCTTCAGCGAAGAAGAAGAGGAAGACTAAGCAGACAACACATCAGGTTGTCCAGGATGATTGTGGCCTTGCAGTCATGGCCAGCGGCTCCCACAGAGATCCAGTGATTGAGGCGGCTGGCCTGTAGGGAAATCTGAAGATTTGTTTCTGAAGCAACAAGATGCCTGGGTGTGAGTCAGTTACATCTCAGACTATAATTGACATGTGATTGACTCCTCCACACCGCTTCCTTCCTTTTTTGTCACTAGCCCATTGATAAATCTCTGGATTTTCCTTCAGGCCATTCAGTCTCAGGCCACCAAGGCTCCTGCGAGACCTCTCACCATTCCTTGCACTGAATAGTGAAAAAGAACAAAGGCAAAAAACATATTGCCTAGCACACATCTGTCCATGTGTGATAATGATTGTGCAAACTGTAAACCTGTATTTCAATTAAACCATTAGTAATCTAGTCTTTGGTGTTGGTACATTTCTGAGCTAACTTGTTATAGCACTGGGAACCGGGTAGGTCCCAGGTCGTTCAGTTCTCAAGTACTGGGACAGGTAAGTTCATATATATGTTCTTATTGGTCAACAATAGACATCAATATAAGCTAAGGGTAATGACATGGGCAGTAGCAGTGAATGCTTCAAAAGAGAGCATGTACAGACCAGAGGAAGCAGCAGCGAAAGCTTCTCTAATACACATAGGGGTCATTCCAACTTCGGCGGGCGGCGGAGGCCGCCCGCCAAAGTTCCCCCGCCAGAAGACCGTACCGTGGTCAAATGACCGCGGCGGTCATTCTGACTTTCCCGCTGGGCGGGCGACCGCCAAAAGGCCGCCCGCCCGCCCGCCCAGCGGGAAAGCCCCAGCAACGATGAAGCCGGCTCCAAATGGAGCCGGCGGATTTGCTGGTGTGCGACGGGTGCAGTGGCACCCGTCGCGATTTTCAGTGTCTGCTTTGCAGACACTGAAAATCTTAATGGGGCCCTGTTAGGGGGCCCCTGCAGTGCCCATGCCAGTGGCATGGGCACTGCAGGGGCCCCCAGGGGCCCCACGACACCCGTTCCCGCCAGCCTCTTCCTGGCGGTGTAAACCGCCAGGAACAGGCTGGCGGGAAGGGGGTCGGAATCCCCATGGCGGCGCTGCTTGCAGCGCCGCCGTGGAGGATTCCCTGGGGCAGGGGAAAACCGGCGGGAAACCGCCGGTTTCCCTTTTATGACCGTGGCTATACCGCCGCGGACAGAATTGCCCCTGAAGCACCGCCAGCCTGTTGGCGGTGCTTCCTCCGTCCCCGGCCCTGGCGGTCCATGACCGCCAGGTTCGGAATGACCCCCATAGTGTATACAGTACAGGTAGCACCAATGCAGGAACTATGTTTGTTGTTTTTATCCGTGGTATCTCAACTTTTTCTCACAGCTCTTTTTTATGAACTTTACTGAACTCAAGGCAATTGAATGCCCTAAAAATTATTCTTATAGTAGGACCTTACCATATACTAGTAGTGTATCTCACAGTGAGTAGTGCAGTTAGTAGTGAAGCGATACTCCACTATGTGTGATATATATGTTACTTTGATGATTTCTAGAGTTGTGTTTTACATTGGCATTGGGCATGTCGTGTGGTGTCTGTTTCTTGCAACAGAATAGCCGACTTTATAGAGTATCTATGCTCTGTTGAATGTGGTTTCCACTAAGTTGTTCTGTTGGATGCTTGTTTTGGATGCCTCTTGGTCACTACCGCTGTTAGATGCAACGTGACAGTCACATAAATAGCATATGACTGCTGTGCTGGATGCATCTAAGGAGTTCTGTCTAATGCGTTCTGTTAGAGGTCTTTGTGTGTCATACTCTGGTGACTGGCGCTGTTGGGATCAACATGATAACCGCTTATGGTGCCTTTGGTGAATGAGGTTTCTTTCTCAGATATGCTCTGGTAAGTGCTGAGATAACCTAATTAAACCAAGCAAACAATGAAAATGTCACACTACGTAGATCAGGTAGTTGCAGTTTAGTTACTCACGAGCGTTGCAGAAAACTGATTAATATGATGCTAGCCCTTACACATGAGCAAAGGGCAAATTAATGTTTAAGGGTGCTGCATCCGGTGTAACTCCCTGATCGCAATGAGTGGGGTTATGTCTCTGCAGAATTCATATCCTGATTTTGTCACATGGCCCTATTTTTAATATATGTGGTCACTGGTTGCTGTATCTAGGTAATTTATGTGGCACTCAAAATGAACCCACAAATGGATCTCCTGCAGACTGCTTCACAGCAAAATGCAGAATTTAAACCTGACGGGTCCGAATAGCAGCGTACAGAGCTATTTTCAAAATCCATAAAAAGAAAAAAAAAGAGTAATTTACCAGATTCCTCGCTGCCACCGTCTTGAACAAAGGTTCATTTGTATCCTGCTCATAACAAGTATCTTTCAGACACGCAATCAACAGTAGTTCCGCACAGACCTTAGCATGAATATCTAATGGAAACATTACTGTGACATCACAAACTCTCCTAAAAAACACAAAGGTGAAAGGCGAATGGCTCAAAGCAGGTCAATATACACATTAAACAAGCATTGGATAAGCCGTTAGGCATGGCGTAGGCTGTCTGTCTTTTGGCTTTGTCAGTGTTGGTTTCGTTTTGTGATGGTGTGAAAAAGTGCCTCTTTTTGTGTGGTTGCCCTCATTTTTTGCTTAATGGCATTGCTGGTTTTTGAACTCAGCAAACTTTGGCACTGCCGCCCAGATCTCAGTGTAAGTGTACTGATCACTAAAACTATGTAAAATAGGATAATCACTAGTTGACATATTTAACTTTACAATAAGGCCATAGTATAAGGAGCAGTAAAATGCATCGATAGCATGACAATGTAAGTGCCACCTGTGGACTGCAGCATTAATTGCGTAGCCTGACTCCTATATCATGTAAACCTGCAAGCGAACCTGTCAAAATAACCTTTTTGGCAGGAAAGAACCATACTTTTTAATATTAAATAAGTTGTCTATAAGAAGGACTTGTAGCCCATAAAATAGGGTGCCTAGTACTTAAAAGTGGTGCATGCAGGAATTTAATAGCAAAAGTGACTTTTAAAAAGGTGAATTATATCTGCCTGATCCTCCAGTAGCCTGTTTAACATTGGCCTACTGGGAGATGACCCTGTCTGTGCTTACCCTTAATGATGTGTGAAAACTGCTCCCAGAGTAAAAACAATGGCTTAGCTTTTTAGCTGAAAGAACTTGGTGTAAGGTGTGTGACACACATCAGCTGAGGTATAACAACTAGGAAGGGTTCAGGAACTTCTTTAACTTGAAAGGGACTAGGGTGGGATCTGCCAATTCACAGCTAAGTGTAAAGGAAGACTTGAGGAAGAAAAGCCTTTTGTCCCCTGAGCTCTCTGTAGCTAGTTTGTCCCAAGCCTGATGGGAGGGGAGCTGGTCCCAGAACTAACTTTGTGTAGCTGAGGAGGAGGGGACTGCTCATTTCCTTAAACACACCCATTGCTGGCACACAAGGTCCCTCCAGGGGCAGAACGATGCTGCCACATTGGATTTGCCTGAAAAAAGTACGCTAGGAGATAGATTGCACCAAGGCAAACAGGATGTGCTGCAAAAGTGGGAAGGATTGCCCCTGGGAACTTTTTTCTCATTGTTTAGGGAGTATCACAAATTCAAGACCAGCACTGGCTAGTAAATCCTGTAAATGTGGCACTTCACCCACAGCTCATCAGAAGACTCTCTAGAATGGCAAAAGAACGGAAAAGGACTGGATCTGCTGTTTGAGACCTGTGAAGAGACCTGAACGGCAGGAGATGCTCCTATTTGTAGCCAGGGCTAAGAAATGGACTTCAGGGGTCTGTTGACTGACCTCCTGTAAGGCTAAAATGACACAACAAACTACAAGAATCCTTTTTCCTAAAGTGCTCAGCTGACCAGTATCAACTCGATTTAAACTTGACCCTCCTGGAGTGAGTTCTGGCCCCTAAGTGATGTCCTTGAGGTACTAGGGAGGATTAGAAGTGCCAAAGAGGAACTTGGAATTCGAACATTTTTGGACTTTCGGAATATCAGCAGGACCTCACAGGAAAAGGGGCCCAGTTTTAAAAGGACTTTGTTTGATACAGCTTCGGGCATGTCCCTCTGCAGGTTTTTGCACTCCACAAAAAATATTAGGTCCGAAGGTAGGAATCTAGACCGGGTGAAGGCGAGAAAAGTAATCCACCCAACATGAGGCCTTAAACAGCTGCTGAACGTATCCCACTAGGAGCTTTTTCTGGCAAAACCAACAGCTTCAGCTAGATCTCTTTCCACAGCTATCCAGCTTTCAGGAGACTTGGCTGCATAGAGCCTGCAACCTTGCACCACTGGAGAATTTCGACTTCTATTTCAGAAACTAAGCCAGACAGTAAAACCTTTGAGCTGGACAAACCTGCTTGCTCTATCCCAGGCAGCCTGAAATCATGCCTAGATCCCGGTCAACCATGAACAGTGACTTCTTATTAGTGCATTATTTCTTCTTGATGATTTTTGCTATAAATATTTTAAAATTCTGATCCCAGGTTCTCCTTATTGGATTTTCATTGTTTTTGTGTCATTTTATGCTTTGCATTTTTGTATATTTTGGTATATTGGTATTTTTGCTGTGTAGTGTTTTGACTTTTTAACTGTATTTACATGGCTTCATTTGTTATATGCTCAGACACTAGGACATTAGCAAGGGTCATTGCCGTAGGGCCACTGGCAAATGGACACTGGTACTAAAATGCTGCCACTGTAACTGTGGTATGAGGGAGACTGAAAAGAGCACCAAAACTGACATGGGAACAGTCAACCTGGAATACTGACATGGGGCACAGAGAGTAATACTGTGCTGCTTCCATGGAACACATTCAGTGAGACACTGACACATGGATACAAGAATATTAACCCCAAGTGACAGTAGGGCACAGTACCAGAACAGCAACACAACACAACACAAGGACACTAACTGAGCGAGTGTGTCATTAGTGTACTGACACAGGGGTACTGACAGGGGACCCTGACATGGGCACCAACACTTACATGGCGTTGTTGACACAGGGATAGCAACATTAGAAGATTTACATGGGTCCCATTTATGGACACTGAGACAATGACACATGGGTATCAACACTAATTCTAGGTCACAGATACAGCAGTTTCAGCACTCACACATTGACACTGGCAACCACAGACTCAGAAACAAGCAAGTCTGAGGTCCTATCTACAAAGTGAGCCTTCTGCACCAAGTAGTAAAAACTTTAGCAAATGCTGTTCATCATCAATACCGCCTAGCTTGAATTCCTAAGAAAGTAAGTCAGCCTAACAGGTTTTATATGTAATAACCCCCTCAGCCCTGCGCAAAATAACTCCCACCAATGTGAATAGCCAAAATAAAGATTTTCGGTTTCCAGTACAGAGAGAAAGGCACATGCTGTCTCCTACCACAGTTCAGAAAATTGAGTCTCAGTCAGGCCAGGCCTACTGAGTCTGCATCATGTAAAGAAGAGGATCTCTCATTTTCCTCATTGGTTGAGCCTTCTTCATCTTTGTAATTATAGTGACTGCTACCTGCCCAGTTGATTTGGAAGCATTGGTCAGGCGGCTATGTACGAAGAGACCAGCACAGATTGAGGGGGTCCTGCCACTCAGTTGCATTGGCTTGGGTCCAAGTAGTGCATAATTTGTACTGCACAAATAAAACATGGGATTAGGAACTCAAAAGATTTCTTAGGAGACTGACACTACCGAATGACCAGGTTCTCGAATACTAAAGTTGCGTAGTTTGTTTTCCACCTTGAGCCTCTTTCTTCCAAAACCCTACACTCCCTCTCCTTTTTTCATACACATACAGGAATGTTTCATCCATTTGTTCAAATTTTGTTCTATTTTTCTGTATTTCTTTGCTCCCTGTTTTTTTTGCTTTTCCCATTCTTGGTCTGGGTCAAATTATGATGATGAACAAATAAGCGTGAGACCCCAGAAAATGAGTGCTGGTGCCCACCACTAACATAAATTAAGCACTGGTCAGGAACAATGGCTTGACATCTGCTTGGCTAGTTCATGCCTATGTGACTGGTGGAATTGGGCTCCTCAACACATTCTCTCCCCGAGTTGTGCCTAACATCCCCCAACACTTTGGGCCTGATTATAACTTTCGAGGAGGTGTTAATCCATCCCAAAAGTGACGGTAAAGTGACGGATATACCACCAGCCGTATTACGAGTCCATTATATCCTATGGAACTCGTAATACAGCTGGTGGTATATCCGTCACTTTACCGTCACTTTTGGGACGGATTAACACCTCCTCCAAAGTTGTAATCAGGCCCTTTATGTCTAAATGTCCTACCAATTGTTTCATCTAGATCTCAACCTCGAAAGCTGGTCCAATCAGTCTAGCATTGACTGACCTTGGGACAAGGTCTCTGTAGGCACCCTGTCTTATGTACTCATTCATATGTGCCCATTTGTTAGACCTACCTTTAACCCCTTTAGTGCAGCCATCACTAGTCACTGATGGCTGCACTACCTTTACAGTGTGGCAATCAGCAAAGTGTTGATGGATGCACAAGAAAAGAAAATGCTTCGAGTGAAAACACCAGAAACATTTTCAATTGGAAATTCAAATCTCTGCCCATCTGCCTCTCCCTAGCTGATCTCTGATTAGGGAACACCCTCAGAGGGGACCTCCAAGCAGGGATCCACCCCCACTAGACACCAGGAAACGTTCAGTGTGGTTGGAGCAACCCCTGTGGACTCGGGATAGTGTTCTCCCCCATAAGGGCCAATACAGTCTTTCTACCCCCCTTAGCCCCTATGGGGCAGACTGGGCTGTTTCCCACAATTTATCCCCCAGGGTTGAAAACCCACTAGACACCAGTGATTCAGTTTTTTTGGAGGGAGGGAGCACTGGCCCCATGGGCAAGCACCTGGGAAAAAAACACACGTTCCCACACAGCAAGTTTTCCCCATTTTCTTTGTCCAAAAAACCCCCAAACTCTACGTATATATTTTCTTCTTGGTTCTGGTAACGCGTCCCTTTATGTCAATTTTATACACATCAGGACTCGTTTTAGGCCGATGAATCTTTTGACCCAGTGGTGAGACACCGTAGAATGAGATAACTGATCAATATGTCAAGCAATATATCAATGATGTTATCAACATATATCACCACAATATACTTTACTTTGGATAAAGACATTTATTAAACTGTTGGCGCAACCATGACTTTTCAGCCATGAATAACCACACCTTTATTGGAGTTTTGTGAATTTTATTCCCTATAGATTACAATCTAATAATAGAGGTGTCAATCTCAACCCCAAGCAGCATAAGAGCAAAGTCACAACACAATAGCTATGATAAGACTTCAATAATGCAAAAATCGCAAACATAAGAGCACCAACATAAGATATGCATAGATCAGAGTGCATAGAATATCATATATGTCTCAGTTCAGCATTGCACAATGTCAGTCACGTCTATTTACGTCAGTCAAAGTGATCACCTAGCCTAACCACCAATTAGCATCAGCATGTTGGACTTCATGCAAAATAATTTTGAACACAAATTTGGAAAACATCTGACTAGGGTCTCTATTAAAAATACAGCAGTTGGTACCTAGAAAGGAAAAGCAAACAGACAAATTACAATAGCATTGTCATAATTACCATCCTCGGAATAAGTCAGCATACAGGATCAGTCTTCGTCTTCAGGACATCAGTTAGATTGCTGTCAGTTTATTTCATCTAAGGGACAGTGGACACTTCCCTCATAAGGAGGAGAAGTGAAAAGGGGCAGTCTATGGATGAAGATGGTTTTGTCTAAGTCTCAAATCACCAAATAGAGTGACAGAGTTTCTGGATGCAATCAATATCATTCCCTCCCTCATTCTAACTACTGTTCTGTGTCATGAGTTTTTATCCCTTTTTCACAATACATTCCCCCAAAATTCTATTGGATATTCACTATACCCCGTTATCTTTAGCCTATCAAATTATACATTAGGTAATCCAAATTGTCACCCCACAATAATTTATAACGCTTTGATTGGTCTTCATAATTGACGTCTTCGTAGGTGGCACATCCGGAGGATGTCATTTCCTTGGCACGTTCTTCAGGTCAAAAGTTCTCTTTTCCATGGTTAAACGTCCTTGAATATTTCTACATTTGTTTCAAAACGTATAAAACTTAATACTAAGGCAGCTAGCATGCGGATGGGAACAGGGCAAATCTTGCAACATAAAACAAAGGAAAAGAACACATGCTGGGTCATGGCCTTTTACGAGTCAGCACACTGGAAAACAGAAAAATATGCTTTAATATGAGAGCTACACGGCTAAAACTTCAACTCACGCTAACTTAAGCCTATGGGTTCTCATACAAATGCAATCTTCGTAGGTGTTAACATATTTAATTAATCATAATGCAAGCAATTATTTCTTAGTCAACATTAGTTTATGTGCACAATAGTAACTTCACACTTATAATCATGTTGAGAATACATTTAAGCAAATAATATTTTATGATCGTTTTTTATATGCAGCATTGTTAGGTATTTATGTAAGCATTTCACATCTAATATATGTAATATTTAAACTACGCTCTGTCAGTCCCTCCTCTGATGACGCTCGTCATCACACAAAATCTTTCTTTTGACTTTTAATTTTTAATTTTTCACCTTGCGCATAATGCACATTTAAACATCCTGGCCTTTATGTGAACTTTCCCAAATTTCATTGAACATTTTCTCTCTTTCACTTTCTTCATTTCTCCTGGTTCTTTTGGTCCAATTTCTCTTTATTTTGTCATTGATTTTGCATGCCCCACATAATCCTAATAGACAGACCAGAACAATTAATAGACCCATCAATATTTTTGCAAGTACCCCATTCCAAATGTTGGTAAACCAGCTCCCAACTCTGGAAATTCCCTTTCCAAATTTCTCCCAAACACCGAGTTCTTTCAAATCCTTCAAATCTGTACTATCTCTAGTAAGGTTAGTAAGCATACTTCTAATCTTCTTACTGTTATCTGGTATGAATGAACAACAATGACGCTCATTGAGCATCTTGCAGACTCCTCCACTCTTAGCTAAAAGAATGTCTAAAGCAAGCCGATTTTGAAGAGTCATAGCTCTTTCTGCAGCAAGTTCAGTATCCATCAGGAGTATAGCCCCTGTAAAATTTGTCAGCATGTTATCCACTATAGTAGACAACTTTTGAATCTTCATAGAATTCAAGATAACCCCTACTGATGGGATTATAGCTCCAAATATATCACCAATGACAGCCGCCACTGATTCTCGTTTCTGTCTGGGATGTTGTAATTCAGACGTCTTAGGTATTTGCTTTAGGTCATCAATTTGGTAAATCTTTGGGAATACTATCCCCAAATAACATGTCCCATACCATCCCTTAGGGAGACGGTAGTAAGCATTTAGCCCACAGATTTAATAGATTCCAGCAATCGCTGGATCTTGTCCATTTAGCATAAAGGTCCATTTACTCTGAAACAAAAACACATGCCTGCATTCACTCGTTCCCACAAACAAATTATCCTGTTCAGATTTTGGCCTATATATACAAAGCCTACCTACATGTAATGCATCTATAGCTAATTTGCCTTGTGTCTTGATTGCAGTGTAAGCATAATCATTTGCGTATGTGCGTTTCTTTAATCCTTTTTCTAATCTTTCTTTTAATGCTTTGCGTCTATCATCTGTGTGATCTAAGAAGCTTTTCTCCACGGGCGATAATAAGCAAGTCAAATTATTGCAGTGTGCATAGGCAGTTCCAAATGCAAGCGTTGGCTCAAAGAATCCCCTACCTATTTTTATATCATGTTCCTTAGCTAATTTGTTCAAAAATTCAATCACAGGCACAAAAGAAAACACAACATCCAAATTTGAATAAAAATATTGCACATGCTCTTGATTATAGAATCTTGTTAATAACAAGCTACAACTAATCCCATAGGTTAAAGGGAGGCTATGATAAGTAACTCCCTCCTGCACAGATGAAGGAATTTTAGTACATACATAACAATCTTTCGCATCCATAGTTTCCACATACTCGTTTAGTAAGCGATAGAAGACATTAGTAGAAAGTTCCCCTTTTGCATTAGTTCCCTCGTGCATGTGTCTTGCATCTTGCTCAAATCTCTCCCACGGTGTTAGGGTGGTAGTTTCAGGTTTTGAAGTAGCGTTAATAGTTTCTTTCTCTATCCAGGGCATTCCTACAATCACTCACGCAATTATTACTGCACACACAACACCTATTATAAGACCTAACCAACCACACACCTTACTTCCCTTGCTACTATTTCTATTGTAAGCCATGTTTGTATAGAAACAAAATAGCAGATCAACAATCAACTTGAGGATAAAAACTCTCTCTCTCTTTTTTTGTTTTCTTCTGCGTATATTACAGCGCCTTCACTCACTCCAGGACCTCTTTTTGGCAAATCAGGTTAGCAGCTTGTCGTAATTGGGTTAAAGTCAATCCAGTCTTAGTGTCACTTCCGGTAGTTTATAATGTCTCTTTCCAGTTTCAAAAATTTTCAGAATTTAACCAAGCTTTTCCCAGATTCGTTCAGGTACCGTAGTATTGGCCTGGTACTTCTCGATCAAAACAGAATGCTAGGAATTCTTGTTGCCATTCAGAAGTTGTAGCATATGCCCATTCAGGACCCGTATATCTTCTGTTTGCGATTCTTTTTCTCTTTAACCTTCGCTCACCCTGTTGTTCTCCTTCACTCAGATCCTCCACTCTAGATGTATTGTTCTCTTCAGTTATTGTGTCATTTGATACATCTCTTATCTTGAAGAGTGGCTTATCTGGCCAATTGTCACCTCTATGGGTCTTTTCTCTATGTGTCCTTTCAGGACGTTGGACAGTACCCTCCTCTTGTGATATGGTGTTTTCTCTTGATGGACCTGCAACTGGTTCAGGAGGTTCTGATACGTTCTGATTCCTCTCTACAATTTCTCCTTCTTCTTCTTCTTCCAGTTCTGTGCCGGGTTCGAACTCTAACCCGTATCCGTCTGCTTCTGGGAGAACCTCTCCTTGACTTAGTTCTCCTGTCACTTCTTCTGAGATAGGCACTCTGTCACCTCTCTCGAACTCATTGACTGTTTGAGGGACAAGGCTGTTCTCAGTGGGCTCTCCGGCAGTCTCAGTTTCTTCTTGACTGTTCTCTGGCTCTGAGACTTCTCTTTCCAAAGTTGTTGTGCCGGAAACTTCAAGTTCCTCTTCAACAGGACATGTTACCCTTTTTGTATGACTGGCATGTATCCAGTTGGGAACCCCCGCACACTTTACAGCAGTAGTAGTCGTCAATATTACTTGATATGGCCCTTTCCAACGTGGTTCTAGACACGATTTTCTCACGTGCTTCTTGACAACCACCCAGTCACCGGCTTGAAGAGAGTGGCCTGGATCTCCGATCGGTGGCAAAGTGCTAGCTTCCACCTGGTGAGAGAAAGAGCGAATCACATCAGCCAAACCTTTGCAGTAATCCAACACCATATCATCTGTAATATTCACTAGTGCATTTGCAGGTACTGCTGGTAATCTCATAGCTCTGCCCATGAGGATTTCATGGGGGTATAGTCCCGTTTTCTTGTCTGGGGTATTTCTCATTGACATCAGCACTAGAGGCAAGGCATCTGGCCATTTCATGTTAGTTGCTGCACACATTTTTGCCATTCTCGATTTCAAAGTACCGTTCATTTGCTCTACTAGTCCTGATGCTTCGGGGCGATAGCTACAATGCAGCTTTTGTTCAATGTTGAGTGCAGCACACAGAAGTTTAATCACCTCATTGTCGAAGTGTCTACCCCTATCTGATTCTATAGAAACCGGAAACCCGAACCTTGGTATCAGTTCCCTGAGTAGTAGTTTGACTACTGTAAGGCTGTCATTTCTACGTGTGGGATATGCCTCAATCCAATGACTGAAAACACACACAATCACCAACACATACTTCAGTCCTCCACAAACAGGCATTTCAATGAAATCCATTTGCATTTTGTTAAATGGACCTCCATCTCTTCCAATATGGCTCAAAGTTACCACAGTTCCCTTTCCTGCATTCATCTGTTGACAGTTAATGCATCTGTGACAAGTAACTTCTGCGGCATGTCTGAATTTTGGGTTAAACCAATACATTTTAAATGACCTGATCATGGCGTCTCTTCCCAGGTGGGCTTGCCCATGATAGAGCCTGGCAAATTGTGACAGGAGACTGTTTGGCAAGACTAATTTTCCTTCCTCTGAAACCCATAAATCATCAGCTCTCTGTACACATTGCATTCTTTGCCAAGAGTGTTTTTCTTCCCTACTTGCACGGCTTTGTAATGTTTTTAGTTCCTCCAATGTGTCAACTACCCGCAATGCTAGGTTTAAACATGTGTCATTCTCAGTGTGTGGTAACAATTCCCATTGCTCCTTGAACGATATACAGTTCAATGCGCAGAATCTTGCGACTTGATCTGCATAGCCTTTTCCCATGGACACAAAGTCTTGTGATATAATGTGAGCACTGCATTTCACCTTGGCAATTTCAAGAGGTAACTGAATCGCATGCAACAAATCCTTTATTTGTTCACCATTTGTCACAGGAGAACCAGATGAGGTCATAAAGCCCCTCTGTGACCAAGGGTGGCCACAATCATGTACGATTCCGAATCCGTATCTGCTGTCAGTATAGATAGTGACTTTCAAATTTACAGCTGCGCGGCATGCCTTAGTAAGGGCAATCAGTTCTGCCACTTGTGCGGAAAACACTCTTTCGAGCCAGGAGGCTTCGACGATGCCGGTTATAGTACATACCGCATACTCAGTGTTCCGACAGAGTCTCTAAGAGAGGACCCATCAACAAACATGATGCAGTCATTTTCTTTCAATTGAGTGTCCTGAATATCTGGACGAGGTTTGGTGCACAATTCAGTCACCTCAAGACAATCATGTTCAAATTCTTCCCCATCTTTGATTTCAGTATTTTCTTTTGGAAGTAAAGTTGCTGGGTTCAGTACAGTGCATCTCCTAAGCGTGACATTCGGTGACCCCAGTATGATCGTCTCATACCTAGTTAGACGTGCATTTGTCATGTGCTGAGTCTTAGTTCGAGTTAACAGAATTTCAACTGAATGTGGAACCATTACTGTTAGAGGGTATCCCATGACTATGCCTTCACATTGTAAAAGGCTCTGACCAACTGCTGCGACTGCACGCAAACAACTCGGTAAGGCTGCTGCGACACGGTCCAAGGTAGCTGAAAAATATGCTACAGGGCGATTTGCATCTCCGTGGACCTGTGTTAAGACAGACAAAGAACAAGCATCACGTTCATGACAAAACAACAGAAATGGTTTCTCGTAGTCTGGCATTCCCAGTGCTGGTGCCCTGCACATGTATTCTCTCAATTCCGGAAATGATTCGAGCTTTTCTTTTGACAAGGTTATAGTATATGGCTCATCCTTGATTTCCTTTCCTGTCAGTTTTATTAATGGCTTTGAAATGATTGAGAAGTTGGGTATCCACTGGCGACAGTAGCCCACCATTCCCAAAAACATCCTGACATCTCTTTTTGTTGTTGGGGGGTTCATTTGCAAGACAGCTGTTATTCTTTCTTTTGATATTCTCCTGGAACCCTTCTCAATCAAATGTCCCAAATATTTCACCTCCTTCTGACAGTATTGTAGTTTTCTGGGTGACACCTTATGCCCGTTCTGTCCCAGATGATTCAGTAATGCAATGGTATCATACTTGCAACTGTCCCTTGTTTTGAACGCAATTAGCAAATCATCAATGTACTGCACAAGAGTTGCATTAAAAGGCAGCACTAGTGGCTCCAAATCCTTTTTCAATATCTGATTGAAGATGGATGGTGACTCAGAAAACCCCTGAGGAATTCTACACCAACTGTACACCTTATCCAGGAATTTGAAACTGAATAAAAATTGACTGTCCTCATGAAGAGTTATTGAAAAGAAAGCTTGTGACAGGTCTACTATGGTAAACCATTCAGCATCACAGGGGACCTGAAACATGATTACTGCTGGGTTGGGCACCACAGGGCAACACTTTATCACAATTTCATTTATTTTTCTCAGGTCCAGCACAATTCGAACTTTTCCACAGGGCTTCTTTAACCCCATTATGGGAGAGTTACATAGAATGCTCAAAACCTCTTTCAGAACTCCCTGTCTGAGAAAGTCTGCAATTATTTGTGACACTTCAATAAGAACATCTTGGGTCATGTGGTATTGTGGCACTTGTGGGAACTCTGCATTTGGTTTTATCTGAACTTTAACTGGTTCTACTCCTTTTATCAATCCTACTTCTTTCCCAGTTAAGTCCCACACCTTTTCTGTTACTGTCCCTTGTAGTTCGACAGGTAAGTCGATCAAGGTATGCATTGGGAATAAAGTAATCAGAGGATAGTCCTCATTTGTTCCTGCTTCTTCCTCAAATATTTGACCTTCATCTCCTTCATCGTCACTATTTGTCTGTACCTCAATTCCATCATTGGAACAGGTAATTGAGCATTTTGTCTTGCACAGTAAGTCTCTTCCCAGTAGGGATACCGGACTTGAATCACATACTACAAACCTATGTAGTCCCTGGAAGTTGCCAATCTCAACCTGCACTGGACCTGTAATCGGGTTAGTCAGATACTGATTTGCTACTCCAACCACTCGTATGGTACGCCCTGACAGTGGCAATCTCGGAACTTCCGCACTTCTGACTGTAGAGCGTGTGGCTCCTGTGTCAACCAGAAATGAAACCTTATACCCCATCACCTTTCCCTCGACATATGGGCCTCTCTGATCTACCTCTAAGGATGCTGCAAGCCTGCACTCTTCACTGTCTGAGCTGTCATCTGACCAATCTTCATTCATGCCATTTTCACCTCGTAATGGGAACTGTTGTACAGTATTGTTTTGACTTGTTACCTGCTGAGGAAGCATCACCTGTTGCTGTCCCATCAGAGCCATTGGTATTTGCATTTGCTGTCTAGGCACCATAGGAATCTGCTGCTGCACTGGTTGCATTTGTATTGACTGAAAACGCGGCATTTGCATCTGTTGCATCGGCTGTACCCCTTGCATTTGTACCAAGTTGTTCTGGAAATTTGGGTTCTGGTGTCTTATTTTTGGGGCTCGTGAATTTTGTAATGCACCAACATTAGTGCTCTGCTGAACTGCACCATCCTGCAACATATTCGGGCACTCCCGTTTCCAGTGCCCCACACCCCCGCATGCGTGACATGGTGACATCTTCTTTACCCCTTGCGTGTCATTTTGAATTACAACAGTATTCATGTCTGAACCACGGTTCACAAACCCTCAACCTCGACCCCTCAGTTGGGTCTGAAACACACCATTCATTTGCGGTTGCTGATGTATCATCTGTTGAGCTCCATTTCCCTGTATTCCTGCCTGTGCAGCCCTTATCTGCATCACCATCACCTTTTCCTTCAACTTTTTCTGCTTCAACTCAATTTCAACACAACAGGACTTTGCATACTGCAACACTTCATCAATCAGTTTATCTTGCCAACAAATCAAATGATTCTTAATCATTTGGCTAACTTCTGGTCTCAATCCTTCAACAAATCTGAACACAAGATGATTCATGTCCTTTGGTTCAATAGTCTCAGTACCACTGTAGTGCTTAAATGCTTTTAACAATCTCTCGTAATAAGCATGTATTGACTCTTTAACCTCTTGAGAGGTCCGATCGATTTTCTGCCAGTCAGTCACTTTCGGCGAAACCTTTTGTTTCAAAAACTCAATCACTTTATGATAATACTTCATCACCTCTTCAGAAGGCGCTCCAGTCACCTTATCCCTTGCTGGTTCCTTTGTTGGCCAATCTACCCCTCTCTTACACTCGAGCCACAAATCAGGCGGAACAATGATTTCAAACAAGGTGTTCAAATCTTCCCAGAGACATTTTGCAAGTTTCACGAACCTATCTGTTTGTTGATACCACTCGATCGGCTTCTCTCTCAATCTGGGATAATCATTAGTAAAGGACAGAATATCTCCTCTAGTCCAAGGCACATGAACTAAAACACCACCAGCTGTCTCTCTCATAGGTAATATTTTTACTGATTCCAAATCAGGTGAGGTCTTAGACCCTGGGCTGTCACCTTTTCCCTTATTTCTTTTCTTTGCCCATCGGCCTTCCCATTTCTCCAGTGCACCCGAAATTTGTGCGCTTTGCAACAGTTCTCTCAAATGTGCCTTCATTCCTGCAGACCTCATATGCTCAAAATCTTTTGAGACAAAATCTAATCTGCAACTCCTTTTCAAATGCTTAGTGTTTCTGATATCGATATTGTATTTGTCTTCTAAATTCGCTAATCTCTGATGTACTTTGCCTACCTCTTTGGTAATCTTGGGGCATAAGTATCTCAATTCTGCCTCTGTGTAGGATTCCAATCTATTTACTCCCATTGTCCCTTCTACTAACTCGGCAGCTTCCGCCCCTAATCGTACAAAGTTCAAGTATTCATCTTGTTTTTCTTTCTCTGGTTCAACTGTATCCACTGCGGTCTTCTGTGAAGTATAAGTTTTTTCTAACCATTCATTTAACTGTTGAACTGTAAAACCCTGCAGTGAAATGTTCCCTGCATGCATCAATGGAGAATGTGAGGTATTCGTACTCATTGTTTGTGGGGTTAGAACTCCCAAACCTGCCTGACGCATTGCTTCGAGAGGTGCTCCTACTGGACTAAGGTCCATTAAAGGCCTAGGCTGTTCAATTACTTGTTCTCCGAGGGCCATTATCTGTGGAGTTCCTATGGACCCTCCTCTTATCGCCTCCTGAGTCATCACTCCCTGATCACACACGCCCGTTTTACCCTGTGCATATAATGGCACTGGTGGACCGACAATCAATCAATCAATCAATCAATCATAGTATTTATAAAGCGCGCTATGTACCCGTCAGGGTTTCGAGGCGCTGAGGGGGGGGGGGGGAGGGGAGCGCTGCTGGTTTATCGGTCGAAGAGCCAGGTCTTGAGGAGCCTTCTGAATGCGAGGAGGTCCTGGGTCTGGCGAAGGGATGTGGGGAGAGAGTTCCAGGTCTTGGCGGCGAGGAAGGAGAAGGATCTGCCGCCGGATGTCTTGCGCTGGATTCGGGGTACGATGGCGAGGGCGAGGTTGGCGGATCGGAGTTGACGTGTTGGGGTGTAGAAGTGAAGTCTGGTGTTGAGGTAGGAGGGTCCGGTGTTGTGAAGTGCCTTGGGAGCGTGGGTCAGGAGTTTGAAGGTGATCCTCTTGTCTACCGGGAGCCAGTGGAGTTCCTTTAGGTGAGGGGAGATGTGACTTCGGCGGGGTATGTTGAGGATCAGTCGGGCGGAGGCATTTTGGATACGTTGGAGGCGTTTGATGTCTTTGGTTGGGATGCCTGTGTAGAGTGACAGTAATGGGTAACAATATAGCAGCAGGTGTCTGACCCGGACCCAGACTTCTTTGAGCAGCAACTCCATAGGTCTGTTCCAATGTACCCGGAACCGGCACTAATGGTGGACCAGCTACTGGGTTGTACCCTGGTATCAGCTGCGGTTGTGGTTGAGATATTAATTTCGGAGTTGATTCAATCTGTATTAGCTTTGGCTTCGTGTATATCGGGTCTGGCAGCACTATCAAATTCGTAGTTGTCTCAAGCACTGGGACGTCAGGATAGATTCTCTGTATCTGCGGTGGAGGCTGCAACTGTATGAGTATGTCTGGTGCAGTGGGTACACTGACACCATTCTGTATCGAAGCTGTATCGCTGGTCTGTGCCATATCAGTAACTCCCTTTTCCTGCGTCTGGTTCCCAGGATCCAAGCTAGTACTTGGAGCATTGTCGCTTACCGCATATGGTGGCGGACGATCATGTAATAATCTGTCCATAAATTCCTCATCGTCTGAATCATCTTCCTCTTCCCAAGATCTTTTATTCTCATTAGATTTGCCTGAATCTTTCTCGGTTTTACAGGAGGCTTTCTTTCCCTGTGTCTCTTCACCCTGTGATATTGCTGGGAATAATTTTATCCCATCAACAATCCCCCTTCTCCACATTTTGCTCTCGCTATCCCATCTAGCCTCTGCATAAGATTTTTCTGCCCTCCGCAGTCTTCTCTGAAACCTTTCTTGTCTATGTTTAAGAGCCATCAAATCCCAAATTGCCAAAGCCTCATACTGAGCTGGTCTCGGAGGTGGTTTCTGTGTACTTAGCATCCACCTCAAGTTTTCAAGAATCCTCGTATTGAATGTTCCATATTCTGGAAACGCTAAACATCCCTCCTTTTCTGTTAACTTGCGCCACTGTTTCATCCATAAACAAGGTGCGACACCCTTCTCTTCCATGACTATATAAACTGGATTACCCTCAGGTGGTGTAGGCTCCCCATCGGTTGCAACAATATATACATCTCCTTTCAGAGCGCTCTTAAATGCTTTAACGAAATTCATTTTTGTGATTCTCTTATTTTGTATTTAATCAGAAGTGACTTAGTTCCCAGGACACTCTTCACCCGCCTTTCTCAACCTACTGCCTCTCACGGACGGCAGCCAATCCGTGCGCGAACCCTCTCGACAAGCGACCTATCTCAGCACGGCACCACTGACGTCACACTCACACACACTGCAGCTGACAAAGTCTTGCGGCTCGTCCGCTCCTCACTAAACCCATACAAACCCACACAAACTAATGCAAATTATTGCGAGCACTTTAAATGACAACACAAATCTGCCGGTTTACTACAGGAAGGGTAACACATTTGCTTCAGAACTTTACAGAGATTTCACTTGAAGCCTCGGCCGCTACTCTCTCCTTATCAGTTCCCGCATACGCAAGCAGAATTCGACCCGCAAATTCTACTCTCGACTTGTCAATGACTCCTTCTAGTACACTTTAGAATTTGTCAAATCTCCATCGAAGGTTTCATACACACATTATGACTCAAACTTGACTTGTCAACCATGCCCGATAGACCTATTAAACCGCACAGATTACAACATAAACCACATTTGTCTTCATACTCCGGAGTCTTAGACCTCAATAGGTCTGTACACAACAACCAACCACGTGGATAATTTTTGAGCACCAAGCGCTACATTCACATGAAGTACGCCGACTTCCCTACTTTCATACTGTGGAGTACCCCCACTCCTACTAAACAACACATATCTTGGCCTAAATACACACACATTTTCACAATCACCTGCAAAATGCATAAGCTAAGCAAGCGCAGAGACCCTAACCACATACACTATGGCGCCGAGAACATTCCCAACTCACTTAGGCAGGCTCCGAGATCCCGGGAAAGTCATGGTGAACTTTAAAACCCATCATACCTCCAATTTGCATTATCACAGAAAAACAAATTAAACAATGAATCTCCGTCCTAGGGCCCCCAAGGGCCAAACCGTCGCTCTGCTACCAGAACTGGTAACGCGTCCCTTTATGTCAATTTTATACACATCAGGACTCGTTTTAGGCCGATTAATCTTTTGACCCAGTGATGAGACACTGTAGAACGAGATAACTGATCAATATGTCAAGCAATATATCAATGACGTTATCAACATATATCACCACAATATACTTTACTTTGGATAAAGACATTTATTAAACTGTCGGCGCAACCATGACCTTTCAGCCATGAATAACCACACCTTTATTGGAGTTTTGTGAATTTTATTCCCTATAGATTACAATCTAATAATAGAAGTGTCAATCTCAACCCCAAGCAGCATAAGAGCAAAGTCACAACACAATAGCTATGATAAGACTTCAATAATGCAAAAATCGCAAACATAAGAGCTTCCAACATAAGATATGCATAGATCAGAGTGCATAGAATATCATATACGTCTCAGTTCAGCATTGCACAATGTCAGTCACGTCTATTTACGTCAGTCAAAGTGATCACCTAGCCTAACCACCAATTAGCATCAGCATGTTGGACTTCATGCAAAATAATTTTGAACACAAATTTGGAAAACATCTGACTAGGGTCTCTATTCAAAAATACAGCAGTTGGTACCTAGAAAGGAAAAGCAAACAGACAAATTACAATAGCATTGTCATAATTAACCTCCTCGGAATAAGTCAGCATACAGGATCAGTCTTCGTCTTCAGGACATCAGTTAGATCGCCGTCAGTTTATTTCATCTAAGGGACAGGGGACACTTCCCTCATAAGGAGGAGAAGTGAAAAGGGGCAGTCTATGGATGAAGATGGTTTTGTCTAAGTCTCAAATCACCAAACAGAGTGACAGAGTTTCTGGATGCAATCGATATCATTCCCTCCCTCATTCTAACGACTGTTCTGTGTCATGAGTTTTTATCCCTTTTTCACAATACATTCCCCCAAAAATCTATTGGATATTCACTATACCCCGTTATCTTTAGCCTATCAAATTATACATTAGGTAAACCAAATTGTCACCCCACGATAATTTATAACGTTTTGATTGGTCTTCATAATTGACGTCTTCGTAGGTGGCACATCCGGAGGATGTCATTTCCTTGGCACGTTCTTCAGGTCAAAAGTTCTCTTTTCCATGGTTAAACGTCCTTGAATATTTCTACATTTGTTGCAAAACGTATAAAACTTATACTAAGGCAGCTAGCATGCGGATGGGAACAGGGCAAATCTTGCAACATAAAACAAAGGAAAAGAACACATGCTGGGTCATAGCCTTTTACGAGTCAGCACACTGGAAAACAGAAAAATATGCTTTAATATGAGAGCTACATGGCTGAAACTTCAACTCACGCTAACTTAAGGCCTATGGGTTCTAATACAAATGCAATCTTCGTAGGTGTTAACATATTCAATTAATCATAATGCAAGCAATTATTTCTTAGTCGACATTAGTTTATGTGCACAATAGTAACTTCACACTTATAATCATGTTGAGAATACATTTAAGCAAATAATACTTTATGATCGTTTTTTATATGCAGCATTGTTAGGTATTTATGTAAGCATTTCACATCTAATATATGTAATATTTAAACTACGCTCTCTCAGTTCCTTCCTGGGAAATCAAAAAACCCGGGAACCTTTAGAAATCCTAGGATGTTGCAAAAAAAAAAAAGGATGCAGAGTTGGTGTGGATACCTTTTATGGGGAAAAAAAGTTATTAAGGCTTAAACAAGAAGTACACTAAACATCAAAATTAGTTATTTTGGGGGGGGGGAGAACACAAAAAGTCAGACACAAGAGCATTTTGGTTCTATTCAGTTTTCATCAACTGTACTTGCAAGGGGTGCTTTCATAATAGAATTTGACACATATCCCTGGTTCACAACGTTTTTAAAGGTGCAATTATCTCAGTGGCTATAAAGGTAAGGTAAAATTACTTCTTCAAAAATCCCACAAAATATGTTATTTTGAATAAACTCTCACTGTGATGGGAATTTTTTTAAGATATTGTGTAGGGAATCAGGCCCCTGTCCAGCCTGAGAACTCCTTTCTTGCTGTATTTTTATGTTGAGACCATGGCACCTAAAACATCTAGCCTTGCAATGAGCTTGTCCCCCTCTAGTACTTGACTTGAGGTGAGGAAGTCCACTGCCTCCTATCAGGTCATGGTGCACAGTCAGAGCAGGAGGGGAGCTGAAATACAAAAGTCATCATTATGACCTAGGCGGTAAATGCTGCCTACCGTCACGGCAACGGCCTCCAAAAGACCATTGCTGTGGCTACCTACCGTCCCCCATATTATGACCGTAGCCGGAATTCCGCCAGAAGTCTGGCGAAATTCCGGCTATGGTCATGGCGGCGGACGGCGGTAAGGTGGTGCTGCTGCCAGCAGCAGCGCCACGCCAGTAGATCACCGCCGACCGTATCATGACACATGATATAGCCTGGCGGTGTTCCCCTAGTGGGGGAGACCCCTTTTAGTGCCAGGGAAGGAATTCCCTGGCACTGACAGTGCTTCAGGGCTTTCCATGGCGGTAAGATTGCCACAAAAACCATGGCAGTAGGCGGGTCAAAATCCCAAGGGTGGGACTGTGACGGCCGTTTGGCTGGAGACCGAAGTCTCCAGCCTGGCGGCTGTTACCGCCCTGGGGGACGGAGTGGTACATTGGCGGTTTGGCTTGAGCCAAACCGCCAATCTCATATTTTGGGGAAAGTTACTGCCAGCCTGTTGGCAGTACCTTTCTCCAAAATAACGCCGTCCGCCAGGGACGTAAAGAGGGCCAAAGTCTTGTCTCTGTCACTAATACACTCCAGTACCTTTCTTGAGAACTCTCCAGGAAAGCATACCATTTTCATCCACATGAAAACGGGATTGCTAGCCTACTTCTCATCAGGTGCTGAGTTCAATATTGTAATTGTAATTGTGTTTATATAGCACTTACTACCACTGACGAGGCGCTGAATCGCTTTTCGGCGAGTAGCACACTACTCCGGAACCGAAAAGGATTAGTGATGGATTAGTATAGGAAAATATGAGTACAATATTAGCTTTAGTATGAGTTGATTTGAGCAGGAGAATATGTGAGTTTGTTAGCAGGTTTGAATGGAGTGAAGAATCCAGAAGTGTTAATTGTGAGTTTATAGTAATAGGATGAGGCTTGGGATGAGTAAAAGAGAGATGGAGGAGGGAAGAGTCTGTAGAAAGGGGCTAGGGTGATCATAGTAGTAGAAACGGTTTTGGATGAGTCAAAGGTGAGATAAGCGAGGGAGAATATGGTAGTATTGTGTGGGAGATCATAGTAGTAAACTGAGGTGATGGCACCAAATAGCCCACCTCTTCCTTTCGGTCCCTCTTGAAGCCTTGTTCGAGACTCCTGGCGGGCCTGCTCCCCAAGGCAGGAGAAGAAGAACCAAGCCTCAGTAGCAGAGAGCACAGAGCTTCAGAGACAGCAGCAGGATGAACTGTCCTCGCACACTGACTAGGTACAGCATGGACAGTAGCAGCAGAGCAATCTTGAAAGGGAAGACCAGAGTAAAGCATACTGAGGCCCCACAGTGGCACCACAGTATACAAATACCACCCTCAGTAAACAATAATACAGCAAGGGCAGCACCAGCAAATATTTCAATTAATGCACAGCAAATACAGCTTGAGCAGCAGCAGCATGGGAAGCCCCCTCCTCCCCAGGCAGCAGTGCAGACGTCCCCAATTCATCCAACAAGTACAACACAGAAGGTAACAGCAAACAGGTCAGGGAAGGATCACCAAGGCATGCTTCAGCAATACAAACCAGGTACAAGACTGACAAAAGCAGTCTAACTCCCCTTCGACACAACCGGTCCAGCAAACACAACAACTGTGTGAGGTTGTATCACACAGACCAGAAATACTACAAGCCTTGATCAAACAGATCAGGTACAGCAAGGGCAGCAGCAGACTTCACCCGCACAGAACAGGTACATCATGGTGTAAGCTTCTGTTGTACACAGAATGGGCAGAAGAAATTTAAACAGGTATTGATTAAGCACAGAAAGCTTCCCTAAAAATGAACAAGCAGCATGAGTAGGGGCTTCCCTCTCATATACAAATGTAGTGCACCGTCAGCAAAAGTGCAAGATCCCTCATCCACACTTCAAAGAGAGAACAGACAGCAGCACTTTGAGGTTCCTGCAAAGACAAACCAGTTACATTACACCATGGGCAGTAGTAGTGAAAGCTTTTCCCAATAACAAAACAGGCACAGCACACTGTACAGGAGGGTACAGTTCTCTACCACACAAAACACGTACAGCACACTGTACCACATGGTAAGGTCCTTTACAGCAGTGTAAGGTTCTCTAGTACTCAAAACCAGAACAGCACACTCTACAACAGGGTAAGGTCCTCTATTTCACAAAACCGGTACAGCACACCGTACCGCTGGATAAGGTTCTCTACGGCAGTGTAACGTGCTCTATTACACAAAACCGACACACCACACTATACAGTAGGGTAAGGCTCTCTACTACACATAACCGGAACTGCACACACTACAGCAGTGTAAGGCTCTCTTCTACACGAAACAGGTGCAGCACACTTTACAGCAGGGTAAGATGCTCTACTACACAAAACCGGTACAGCACACTGTACTGCAGGAAAATGTTCTGTACGGCAGTGTAAGGTGCTCAACTACACAAAACTGGTACAGCACACTCTACAACAGGGTAAGGTTTTGTATTACACAAAACTGGCACAGCACACTCAACAGCAGGGTACGGTTCTCTACTACACAAAACCAGAATAGCACACTACAGTAGGGTAAGGCTCTCTCCTACATATAACTGGTACAGCACACTATACAGCAGTGTGAGGCTCTCTTCTACACGAAACAGGTACAGCACACTTTACATCAGGATAAGGTTCTTTACTACACAAAACTGGTACAGCACACTGTACAGCAGGGTATGTTTCTCTACTATACAAAACAGGTACATCACAGTGTACAACAGGGTACAGTTCTCTACAGCAGTGTAAGGTTCTGTGCTACACAAAACCGGTACAGCATATTCTACTGCAGGGTAGGGCTCTCTACAGCAGTGTAAGGTGCGCTCCAACACAAAACTGGTACAGTACACTATACAGCAGGGTAAGGTTGTCTACTACAAAAACAACTATATCACAGTGTAAAGCAGGGTATAGTTCTCTACAGCAGTGTAAGGTTCTCTACTACACACTCTAGGGCAGGGTCATGTGCTTCACTACACAAAACTGGTACAGCACACTCTACAGCAGGGTAATGTGCTATACTACACAAAACTGGTACAGCACACTGTACTGCACAGTAATGTGCTGTACTACATCACACTCTACAGCAGGGTAAACCTCTCTACTACACAAAGGTGGTACAGCATATTATACAGCAGGGCAAAGATCCCTGCTACTCAAAACTGGTACAGCTCACTCTTCAGCAGGGTACCATTCTCTACTACACAAAACAGGTACAGGAAGGTAGTAGGGCATGGTTCTATTACATAAACAGTTATAGCTCCTGCACCACCAGGGAAACTTTCCCTCACAGAGGGAAACAAGGAGCATGCCGGGAAGGCAAAGCTGGACAATGAGGGGCCCGCAACTAATGGAGAAACACAGGCTGGCGCACAGCTGCAGTCCAAGCCTGGGAAAATCCACGCGTTGCATTGGTCAGAGTCCTTTGAACTGACCAATTCAATCAATAAGGTGTGTCCTCCTGCTAGGCCAAAAGCCAGGGGCAGCATTCATCTGCAGACCGTGCATGTTGTTCACACCATCGCCTGGGCTGACGCTCTGTCAGAACAACACATTAGCCCCTCAAAAGGCAGGGGCCAGATCACCCCACGTTGGGCATTAGGGGGACCTGTTGGGCCCGCTTAACACTACTCAGAGGATACGAGGGACTTCAAAGCTCAGAAAGAACATGACCGGGTATCGCCGAGACCTCCAACCACCAAACACCACTTACTCCCCCCTCTCCAAGCTTAAATTAAACTTTAGATACACTTCGCTTCAAGATTAGGGGTCGTAAACCCCCAGCCGTATTTTATTATTGACAAGATATTGTTAATCATAATCAAAATTATACACAGTAACCACAATCATATTCACAAAGTATTTATAGAGTTTCATAATGGATGCCTAGCCTTAACAGAGTACGCTAATACATCCACATTCCTGACACTAACTAAAAACAGTTAGTTCCTGCATACCCAATATGGTTGTGAATGAGATCATGACTGTTTTCCTAGTACCCCAAACCCTGCCCCTCCTTACGCTACGAATCCCAGGATCTCCATCAGGGTGTTCTCATACCTTTCCAAAACTGGATTTCTGTGGAGGGGGCCCGCCTGCCTGCTGGGATACCTACCTCGGGCGCCCCGCCCCCTCAGACTCCACCCCCCCAAGGGCCAGTGCTCGCTTCAGATCTTCTGCACATGCGCGGGTGGTTGGCCCTAGGGGCCAGTTGCCAGCCACCGCTCGCAACCCCCTGAGCCCCTGTATGTCGTCCGCTGTTTCCAGCCAGCATCCCTTGGAGAGTCCAATTAGCTTGTCACCCATGTTTGTAATAAAATAGGTACCCGTTTATATTCCCAGTCATGATCTCACCCCGCCACAGGCCCACATCGTTGACCGACGATGTGGCCTCCACCCCAGCTGAGGTCACGTACCCTGAGACAGCCAGGCGAATATATTCTCTAAAAACATTTCATAGCCGACTAGCTAAAGATGGACTCCGTCCTGCAGGAAAAACCTGTCTCCTTTAATGCAGCCATGAGAGACCACAGCCAATCTTGGAGTCCGAAACAACTTGGCCAATTTGCTATTGACTCTTCATTGAGGGCTTTTACTGAGAGCCCGCCCCTCCACAGAGTACGAGGGATCATGTTCGACCATGCCAGGACTTCCTGAGGGAATTTCTTGGCCAACCATCCAATCCCCGATATTACCAGCTCAAACAGCCGACGGCGCCTAAGAGAAATCAGATCATTACCCCAAAGGTGCAGCACAATGATGTCTGGTGAGAGTAGCCTGAGGGGAGCATTGAATCCAGAAATTTCCTTGATTGAGTGAGCCGCAGCCCGCCTTGGCCAAAGCAAGAGACACGGAAACCAGCTGTCGATACGCATGACGCAAAGGCACTCCTTGTAAATAGTTCACCTGCACGTTGGACATGGGAATGTCCAATTACCCATACCTTGGTGACCTCAGGAACTCCTGCGTGGACCAGAGTCATCAGGACCGTCAACCACTTGTCGCAAGCATTTACAAAGAGTACAAAGAAAGCAAGGCATCAAGGACATGAACTCATAGCATATGCAATCTCACATATCGCTTGTAGCAATCCGAGGCCCACCTTCCAATTCTCTTAACTGCTGCTCCAGGGAATCCCATTGCCACAGCTGCCATTGCAGCCCCTTTCCTAAAGGAGTGAGTGCCAAAATCCGAGGCGTCTTTACCCACTGCCAGAAGACAGCTTGAGCACCTGTGAGTATTGGTACCTAGTAAGTGGCTGCGGTCCACATGTACCAAAACCACACCATGTGCCCCGGAGCGTGCTGTGCTAGGAAGATCTCTAAGTTACCTATAGGACAATACGTGCTACCCGGGGCTCTGTACAATAAGATGTGGTCCCCCTTCCTATCTTGATCAGTCTTGGAGCGGGAGACGGTGATCACCAGACAACCAGATCCCTCTCGCCAATGAATATCTGGCAACTGCAGTCCCCCAGAGGTGTCCCTTTTATTGCGTGCGACCAATTCACCCAATCTAAAAGCCCCATAAGAGGCCAGGGTAAAGGCTGACTTAAAAAGGTGACCTCCCAAGGAGAAGTACAAATGCGATCCAAAGCGACTAGCGAGGCCCCCAACTTTGCCACATCTATGGGCCGCCTAGAGTCCAGCTTAGAGCCCTGAATGCATTGCCATCCCTTAAGGACCCTTCTAACCATAAATGATTGTGTACCATCAGGCACCCCCCACAGTTGTGCAAAGAAAGAAAAAGCAGCAGAGTGACGCCTGGCGCATGCAAGTGACTTCCCCTAAGCCCTCAAAAACTCTAAAAATGCCAAGATTGAAGACGGATCAAAACAAGCGGACAATACCGACCCACCACAGAAATTAATATACGCTGCAAATGCTCCTTCATAAGCCTTCTGCGTCCTGGGTGCGAAGCTGGCTGCCACGAGGTCCAGTATTCCTTGGCACCAATTTGCTACAGATGTTCTGGAAAAGGCGTTGGGAACTCCTTCGCTCCAGGTAGGTGCGACCTGAAAACCTGCATCTTAAAAGGGGAGAGTGCATCAGCAGTGTTATTCAGCACACCAGGTACGTGTTTAGCTCTGAAGGTCACATTCAACCTTAAACACAGTAACACTATCTCTTTCAGCAGCCTTAGGATCATCTTGCACCTAGCTGCTTGCTGGTTAATGCACTCAACCATTGACATGTTATCTGACAAGAAAATCACAGACTGATTCCCAAATCGACAAAGCCACTAGAATTGGGAATCGTTCCAATAAACCAATATTATCTACCAGGCCATCCTGGACCCAGTGTAAAGGCCATGACTGAGCGCACCAGGCCTTACCAAATATAGCCCCAAAGCCTTCGCTTTCAGCCACGACTGTGAAAACGCCCAAGTCCTCATTGGACATAGGCAGACTGGGCCACACTACCGTCCCATTAAAGTCACGTAGAAAGGTTTCCCAAATCCTCATATCTTGTTTGACTTCGTTGGAAAGCCTGGTATGATGATGCTTGACTTTCAACCCTGACATGGCCTGAGCAATTGACCGAGAAAAGGGGCCCCCCATGGGTATGATGCGCTGCGCAAAGTTGAGCTGTCCGACCAGGCACTGCAACTGATGAAGTGTCACCTTCTGCGCCCTCAAACAAGACCACAACACAAGGCAATCCTTCTCCCAAGGCAATCTAGACACACCTGCCACTGAATCCAACTCTATCCCCAGGAATTCAATCTTAGAACAGGGGCCCACCTTCTTTCCTTCCACAAGCGGAACCCCGAACTCCCTAATGAGTTTTTTAAAAACATCCAACACACCAGCACATTGATTAGATCCAGCAGGACCCAGGAAAAGGAAATCATCCAAGTAGTGCAGAACCCATCTATGCTGTGTCCTGTCGCTAAACACCCACTCCAAAAAGGTACTAAACTTCTCAAAACATGAACATGACACCTAGTAGCCCATAGGCATACACCTATCAAAGTAATACTTTCCTTCCCACTGGAAACCCAACAGATGGAAGTCTTCGGGATGCACCAGCAACAACGAAATGCGGATTCTATGTCAGATTTCGCCATCAAAGCCCCAGGCCTCAGCTCCTGTAGCATTTGAATTGCCTGATCCAAAGAAGCATACCTAACCGAACACAATGCCCCATCAATGGCCTCATCCACCGAATGCCCCTTTGGAGCGGGCAAATTGTGAATCAATCTAAACTCCCCTGGTTCTTTCTTGGCAACTACCCCTAAAGGTGCAAACAAATTTCTGCATGGGAATTTCCTCAAAAGGTCCTGCCACCCGCCCCAAATCCAGTTCCTTTTTGATTTTTACCCTGGCCACCCCGGGGTTGGAGTGCAGAGACAGCTGATTTTTACAATGGGGCGAGCCAACATGGTCCTGAGACGGTATTCCGAAACTGTACTTAAAGCCCAAATACAACACCTGTGCAGCTGCTTGGTTGGGGTAAACATTAAGCCAAGGGACCATAGTCAATAGATTAACAGGGAACGTAGCCTTAACAAGAAAGGATACCGTTTGACCCCTGCCCATCCTATCGTCAGTCTTGTTTCTTGGCACCTTTATCTCGTGATTTTTAAAAACACTTGGATTCCAGGTGGGAGTCCTGGCCACAAAAGGAACAGCAGGGTTTGAAACAGCATATACCAGGGGACCGCGAACAAGTGCACCGGTTGATATCCCAGCCGGCCCCCATCTTGGCCCCAGCCCCCCTGAGGCGCCTTAGCCCATCACTGTAGTCCCACGAAAAGGCTGTTGACCCTGCCCCTGAGTGCGACTGGTATAATGCAACCAAGTGATTATGTGTATCTGATCCCATCCCAACGAAGGCTTATATGCCTTGATTCTCCTGAATTCCTTGGCGTATTTTTTCCATGCCGTGCCTCCACATTCATTGTGGGCTCCCACAATCCTATTGTGATAGCAAGCTAACTGGTCACCTAGGTCACTGAAACGTTCCGCTAGATTGGCCTGATAAATGGAGAAGGCTCTCACCCAGTTGGACAAAGACTCCTCCACCCTCTTCCTTTGGGGCCCATGCCCACACTCTCTTGAATGCGCACACTCTTTGCAACGCCTCACCTCCTTCTTATCACCTTTGTCGACCAGTAAACCAAATATATCGATGTGCTGTCACTTGACCCAAATCCCCACTCTTGTGTTGTCCCTCACCCACAACTGGGGATGCATTAAGCTCAGACTGCGTCAACGGTAGTTTGACGCCATCCCCAACCTGCACAGGGGTGGCCTCCGCCCGCTTCCCCCAGCACCTTTATCTTTCTTCTGCCTACACACCCTCTTCGGAGCTGGGAGGAACGCCTCACTAGGTGGTACTCGCACCCACCGGGGCCTATCCTCCCTAATACACGCCCCTTCCCCTGAAGAAGATGGCTGCGCCTTCAAGGATGCTATGGTCTGGTCCATAGCATCCATCCTAAGCATCGAGGCCTCAAGGAGCTCCTCCGTTCGCGACCGTTTCTCAGCCATGTCCAAAAAACACACACAGCAACTCCTCACAGACCACTAGATCGAGCTAACACCAGTAAATAGGCCCCTATGAGGAACCCCCATAACAGGTAATCGAAATCCTGCCCCTGTGGAACTCTCCCCTGGTAAAAACACTAAATCTAAGTGTCCCCCTTACCCTTAACTACCAATTTAACCCCCTCAGGTATCTGTAAGGGTCCCCTACACCTAACCACAATTTTGTTGGGCCCCCCCTCCCTATCTAGTGGGAAAAAACAGGTCAACCAGCATTCCCCACACAAAATTGGCAAGCAGGCCGCTCACCTAGCAGTCCAGGAACCCCACAGGAGCCACCACTGAAAATAACTCAGGTCAGGTGAGCTTAGCTCGAACCCATATGGCCCCCCCATGAGGCGTGCGGAGCTGCTGAAGTCGTCTCCCTCTTGCGTTTCTTCCACGAACCGTGCTTTACCTAAAAATGAATAAAAAGGACAAAAATAAAACAGAAACAGCAATGTGGTCACTGTTCTTGTGGTCACTGGGGTCCCCTGGTCTAGTCGGCGAGCACGAGTAAGAGACGTGCTCGATGACCGAAGCCGCCTTATTAAGGCCGGCCCAGTGATGTCATTTTTTGGTGCGCGACCCGGAAGCACAAACAGTGCATCTGAGGCCGCGGACCATTACAGCCAATCGGCTGCAGTTTTGTTGCGGGGTGGGGTCCGGGGAGCCTGCTGCTCCCCGACCTCCGCCCCCACGGTCTCTGGCCCGGCACCTCTGCCATAAGCGGGGCCCCCCTGATTGGGGTGGCCCGGGGCATACAGCTAGCAAAACTGCAGCAACACAGTGCCAACTGTACCACAGCAGATATGGTGATCAGAAAGACCAACAATATGATTGTGCAGATGGACAATAACAACCAAATCTGCTACAGTCTATCCATATTACAGACGGAATGTCCTTAGTTGAGGGAGGTAATAAAGCGAAGTAATTAGGCACAATCCTGTGCTTGCGTGAGGACACTGGAAAGCGAAGGGCATATGAGGGATTACAGTGCCCAAACAACCATCCATATTGCATCAGTACAGTGTCAACTAGAGGCTGCTGGTGCAAAGTCAGATATTATCTTAAAGGTCATGATGCTAACAGGCCTAAAGTTACACATAGTACACAATAGAACGGATAGTTAGGGGACAGTAGCCCCCCGCCCATGATCACATCTGTCCAGGGGACATCAGAACTGCAGTGAGAATATGCCATAATCAAGGCCGCTGGAGTTAGGCGATTCAGTGGGCAACCTCCTTATCACACAGTTCATTTGACATTGTAGCCTATCAGGCCATAGAACCGGTGTCAAACTAATAATTTTTTTCTAGAACGTCACCTTGCCACACACCAGTTGGGGAAGGTGGCACTGCACCAATACTATTGGAATGAAGCTAGGGGTTGGGCTAGGTTAACAACGGCAAGGTGGCGAATGATTAAGGCGTCCACAAAGGTAACACTGGGAGGCATGATTATTATTTCTGATTCCATAATTGCAGTGGTTCTACCCATAGCACACTACTGCTGCATCCTGGCATGCCCGGTCATGGGTGGTACTTATGCAGGCAGGGGCAAGCAAATGAAGCCCAGTAGGAAGTAATGAAAGCTAAGCAAAGTTGGTAAACCTACTCTGAACAGATCAGGGGATACCTGTTTGCTCGGAAGAAGCTCACTTTCGCAGTGGGTACATGTTGTAAGGACGCATTTGGGGAGCATGTAAGTTACAGGCTCATTAACCTCATATACTGGGCTACTAGCCGCAACACCAACATAATCCTAGGGGGCCTGTGCTTCCACAAAACCAACCAGAACTGAGCCAGAGAGTGCTGTCAAAGATGATTTATGGCAATGACCCACCAGCTTAAGGTTGGGGATCAACGAATTTGCGGATGGACAAAATGATTTATGACAGATGCCATTTGATGATTGTGTGGATATGACTGATTACTGTCCTGATGATTTATGACTGATAATGTGATTTATGAATAATGGCTAATAAACTGCTGCCACTTGTACTCCACCCAAAGGTCTGGAAGTGTTATTATTGGCAGTGAGGCTGTGGTCAAAAGGCCCAGAGGGAACGGGGTCGCCCAGCTGGGGGAGGTTGAGGAGTGGGCCGGGAAGGCGAAGCTGGACCATAACAGGCCTGTGGCTAACATGACCATTGGTCAGAGTCCTTTGAACCGACCAGTGCACGGGATAAGGCATATCCTCCTGCTAGGCCAAAAAAGCTGAGGCCATCAGGGGCAACGGTCATCTGCAGATGGCAAACATTGTCCCACCCACACCTACCTGGAAGCGGGCATCGCAGCAGCAGCAGATGAAGATTTGGGGCATTTAGGAGAATCAGCAAGGCGGAAGCAATGCCAATAACCAGCATCAATAACACAGGAGTGTGGCTAATAGGCAACAGTACTGCCCTAGATCTAGCTTGGATGCATCTGTCTGGAGTACAAAAGGCTTATTAAAGTCCAGACAACAGAGGACAGGGTCAGCACATAGCGTCATCTTCAACTGATCGAAACTAGCCCACTGCTGTGGTGTTAAGTCATATATTAGTGGGTCGTTTCTTCTGTAGGAGATCTGTCAAAGGAGCAGCTTTATCAGAAAAGTGGGGAATAAAACGTCTATAATAGCCAACCAACCCCAAGAAGGTTCTGCTGTCTCTTTTGCATTTGGGATAAGGTAGCCCGTGAATGGCTTGCACTCTATCCACCTGGGCCTGATATGACCTGCTGTAATGTGATAACCAAGATATTTAATGAATGACATGGCTAGATTGCATTTCTCTGGGTTGGCCTTTAGGCTAGCTTTTCTGAGGGCTATGAGAACCATTTCCAGGTGTTCTAAATGCTGTTCCAAAGTGGGGCTGTGCACCACTATATTATCAAAGTAAGCTGCTGTATATGTCTGATGTGGTTTCAAGAGGGTGTCCATCAATCTTTGAAATGTTGTGGGGGCCCCATGTAACCCAAAAGGTAACACCGTAAACTGGTACAGCCCTGATGCAGTGGAAACAGCTGTTTTTTCTATTGCGTGGGGGGGGTGGAGAATTTGCCAGTACTCTTTGGTGAGGTCAAGGGCTGTAAGGTACTGTCCGTTTCCTAATCTTTTAACCAACTCGTCTACCCGTGGCATTGGTTAAGTATTAAACTGAGAAATACTGTTCAGTTGTCGAAAGTCAATACAGAATCTTAGAGACCTGTTGGACTTTGGAACCAATACCACTGGAGAACACCAGAGACTCGTGGAAGATTCAATAATGTCACCTGCTAGCATACTGGTTACCTCTTTTTCAACTGCCTGTCACTGGGCCTTGGGACTACGGTATGGTCTGATGCGTATTATCTTCCCTTGTTCTGTTTGGATATCATGCTGTGTTAAGGATGTACGTCCAGGTATTAAAGAAAACATGACCCTGTTTCTTTGCATCAGTCCTATTAGTTGTCCCTTCGGTTCTTTTGCAAGGGCCGTCCCTATCTGTGGCAGCTGCGTTTTGACTGATGTATCCTGTGGGGGAAACGTGATGTCCAAAGGCTAGTCTGCAGTTATTAATAATGAAGAATGATTTTTGACTGGATGTCTTACATCATCCTCCCACTCTTTTACTAAATAAATGTTATAAATCTGTCCTTTGCCTCAGGCATGGGGATCTGCAATTTTGTAAGTGACAGGGGAAACTTGGGCTAGTACTTCATATGTTCCCTGCCAGGTGGCTAACAATTTATTACTCGAAGAGAGTAGGAGAATCAACATCCTACATCCTACATGCAATTGTCGCATCTTGCATTGCAGGTCATATATCGGTTTTTGTTTCCTCTGAGCTTTTTCCATTTGGATTCTGACATCTTCCCAGAGAGAGTGTAGTCCATCTTGTAATATTTTCATATACTCTAATATCCCTTTTCCTTCATCCTCCTCCTCTTCCCACCGTTCAGCTGCCATGTCAAGCAGGGTAAGTGGTTGTCTTCTGAACACAAGTTTGAAGGGACTATGTCCTGTGGAGGATTGTGTGTGCGTTCAGATGGCATAAAGGACAAGAGGAAGCTTCTTGTCCCAGTCTCTACCAACATCTGATATTAATTTCCTGAGAGCTGTTTTTATCGTCCTATTGTATCTCTCGAATAGTCTGTCAGTTTGTGGGTTATATACTGACGTTATTATTTTTTTAATCCCTAGCAATTGACATATCTAGGACCTCAGTTTTAACATAAAAGGTGTCCCTTGGTCAGTCAACAGCTCCTTGGGAAATCCCACTCTAGCAAAAAATTCTATCAAGGCCTGGGCCACTGTTCGGGTAGTCATACTGGAAAGAAGAATTGCTTCAGTATACCTGGTAGCGTAGTCCACCAATACAATGATATACTGGTACCCCCTAGAAGAAGCTGTCAAGGACCCAACTAGATCCATCCCCACCCTAGTAAATGGAACGTCAGTGATAGGCAGATGTCTTAAGGGTGCTGTGGATACCTGGAGGGTGTTGATGAGTTGACACCTTGGTCAGGCTCTACAAAAGCGTTGTATGTCTGCAAACACCCCGGGCAAATAAAATCGCCGCAGGAGGTATTCTTTGGTTTTTTTCTACCATAATATTACCTCCCTGTTTGGCTGTGGGCTAAATGTAGCACCGGGGTACGGTATGGGAGTGTTACCTCTAGCTGAATGACTGTCTCATTCTCCCATCTGACATTCCGGTAAAGTAAACCCTTCTTGTCACTAAAACAAAAAAGTCCTACCTTTTCCGTGTCCTCTGGGACAACTTGAGCCCAAGCTTGTAAAGTAGGGTCTTCCCTCTGACTGACTCGGAAACTTCCCGAGGGGGTGTCTATGGTCACCACTGTGTGGAGGAGAGCAGGATAATTAGAACCGGTACTGCTAGTAAACAGTTTCTTATTTTCCCGCTTCTCCCGCCGACTGAGAGTAACTCTCTCCTTACCCCCCAACTATTTTCTCGGTATGAAAAAAGCTTCAACCATTCCTGTTCGTCATCTTGTGGCTTGACACTATCCAAAATTCTCGGGGAAATCTTAATAGTCTCTCCCTACTATGAGATCTTCAACCAGATTGGGAATGCCTCCCACTTTTATAACCTCCATCTGTCCATTCCAATTTATTTCTACTTCCGCTAGGGGGTATGTCTTACTGTTGCCATTAACACATAATTAAAATGGTTTCCCCTCCTTTCCACTGTTGGGGTAATATGTGGCCTTTGCTTATCACGGAGAGCCTGCACCCAGAATCTACAAGCACTTGCAGGGGATTATTATTAACTGTCATACTTGTCAGATAAGTTGGGGGCCCACCTCCTGCCCATAACACCCTTCCACTGGACAATCCTACCTCCATTGGCTCTGGGTCTTGTACTTTTTGTGGGTAGTTTCTGGCAATATGGCCCCACTTTGCACAATGGAAACACTGGGGTCCTTGACCGTACTCCCTACCCCTAGGACGTGGGGGTAAAAGTACTTCAGGAACGGACCTGAAAGAGGGTTTTGGAGGAAGACTGGGTCGCCAATTGGGACTGGGGTGAGACATGGTGTTTGTCTGTGAGCACCTGAAGTCTGGGGACCGGTGGTATGTACAAGCTAGGTCAATCGCTACTGGAATTGTAATATCTGGGTGTTGCCTAATACAATGTCTTGTTGGATTGGGAAGGGCATCAAGGTATTGTACCAGTAGTATCTTATTAACAATTTCTTTTGAGGACTCTGCAGATTTAAGACAGCAGAATCATAGATCCTGTATGCTGTAAAACAATGCCCTGGGATTATCCTGGTGTTTCCACTTCTCTTTCCGGAATTTGGCACAATAGTGTTTATCAAACCCTAGCCATTCTAATATAGCTTTCTTTACTTCAACACCTCCCGGATTGACTGCATGATGTGCAGTCTGGAGTTCCCCACTAAGTAAAAGGGCTAAGTATTGACTCCAAAGTTCTGGCGGCCAGGTAGCCGAAGTGGCAACCCGTTCAAAGTTGGTGAAGAAAGCATCAGGATCTTCTCTGTCCTGATATTGCTTTAATATCGAGATAGGCACATTCGGATGTACTTTGGTACTGGCTATGGACTCTGTTAGCTTCTGAAGTGCAGTTTCATGCACCAGCTGATTATTGGCCAGTACCATAGCCTGGGATTTTAACACTGAAATTCTCCCTGTCCTATTGAGCAGTTTTGCCTGTCCTTCCACCACTAACCGGAGGTGCAGTTGGCCTTCTGCTCACTGTTTAATTATTTCATCCAGGGTAACTGTTTGCTCCATCTCTGCCTGCCATGACTAGTATGGCCAAGATCCCACTTCTGACACCACTGTAGCATAAATGGCAGGCAAATAATAATTCAGGCAATACCTATTGCTTATATGTGGTTTATTTATTTTTTAGATATAGGGGGTCATTCTGACTCTGGCGGTCCAAGACCGCCAGGGCCACGGATGACTGAAGCACCGCCAACAGGCTGGCGGTGCTTCATAGCCCATTCTGTACAGCCGCGGTCGGAAAACCGGGTCCGGCGGTTTCCCGCCGGATTTCCCCCGGCTGGGCGAATCCTCCATGGCGGCGCTGCAAGCAGCGCCGCCATGGGGATTCTGACCCCCTTCCCGCCAGCCTGTTTCTGGCAGTTTTTACCGCCAGGAACAGGCTGGCGGGAACGGGTGTCCTGGGGCACCTGGGGGCCCCAGTATGCTTTTCACTGTCTGCCTAGCAGACAGTGAAAAGCGCGACGGGTGCAACTGCACCCGTCACACACCTGCAACACCGCCGGCTCCATTCGGAGCCGGCTTCAGTGTTGCAGGCCCCTTTCCCGCTGGGCCAGCGGGCGCTATATTGGCTAGCGCCCGCCGGCCCAGCAGGAAAGTCAGAATGGCCCCAGCGGACTTTCGACCGCGGAGCGGCCATATGGCGGTTCCCGCCAGGTGGGCGGCGACCGCTGCCCGCCGGGGTCGGAATGACCCCCATAGTTTGTCTTAGGGGAACTGTGTCCTTTGTTCTATCACAAAGTCCTTTTTCCCAGGGTGTTATCTTGCCTTGGTTTTCTTTCTTCCTCTGTTCCACAGGTCTTCACTGGTAGAGTATCTGTTGGCTGGTTTGGTGTCCCCTCGGACCTCAATAGACAGATTGCGCACATGGGTTAGGTAAGTGCTTATCAGGGGGTTTCAGGATAGGGATGGATCAAATGCCAGTGTGGGAACCAGGGACCCATCCACCAGTGATTGCAACACATATATGATAGATAACCTTTGGACTCATATCGGGAGCAATTTGTGATGTTAGGTGCCCTTCTGTGGTGTTCAACCCATATTTATTCATGCAAGGGGGGAACCAATGTGGGTGGCTGTTTGAGTGATCACCCCTACCTGCCCGTTGTGCTCCATAACCCGTCCCCTTTTTCCACTCCTAGCATTAATCCAGCTACTGCCCTAATGGCCCTTTATATGGGCCCGTACCTTGTCTAGCCACGTCCCTTCTGGGCCGCGGCTGGAGTGCACATCCAGACTACGTATGCCTTCTGCTAGGGTCCTCTCCATTTACACCACTGTCTCAGTCTCTTCTCATGACCTGGAACCAAGAATCGCGATGTCCATCTTCACTCGTCGTTTCCAGCCTCTGTCTCCTTCCGTGTTCCACGTTCTTCTCCTCGTGGCCTGGCCACATCTCCTTTGTACTCATCCTGACGCCTGGGTTGTGTGTCAGATGCGGCCCCTCTTCCAGCGTCCTCCAGAATGTGCCCCAGGGTCATGAGGGAGAGCAGTTCAGTGCCAGGACGTTTTCTCTTTTGTTACCGGCACTGTTACACAGAGAAAGAAAAGTAAAAATTAAATAAGTTCCCTTGGAAGATAGTACCTAACAATTTATCTCTATTTTTGAATGCACAGCAAATGTGACAAGATAAGAACACGATCTAAAGAGGCCTGTTTACAGAAAGGGACTTTGTGGATGAATACAGTAAACACAGTTTAGGCAACTGGAGGGACAAACTGAACCTGGAAAGCCTAAAGAAAATAAAGGCAGTAAATAGAAAGTCAGGAAATGCGAGTTACAAACTAGAAAGCTAATGGAAATCAACGGGCATAATGCATTCCTAGCTGAACTTTCTGAGAATCAACTTTCTGAAAGTCCCCAAGATGCCTTTAGACAAACCAGACATCTGAGTTGTCTGTTAGGCTGCAACCTAAAAAAGGGGTATTGGTCTTTTGTTCATTTTTCTGAACTGTTCTCTTGGGTTGTGTTGCTTGTTTGTATTCTGTCTTGTTGAACTTCTGGATTGTTGATGTTGCCTGCCTTGACTTGCTTCAGTCTGTTCTTCTCGCCTGAGCTGATCATGATGGTGATGCCATCTCCCTGGACCCTGATTCATGTGCGGTCTCCGTCTTCTGGAATTTTCCAGAATGCAGCTTTAAGTCATCAGAAAGCCCCTCCTTTTTGATTACAACTATCTGCTAAGAGTTTCCTCTTGTACTGTATCTTCATCTGCTCAAGAATTTCTCCTCATTAATATTGTTCACCTTGCTCGTTGCTGCCTCCCTCATGGTCTGCATTATCAACACCCTGCGCTTTAGACTGGTAGGCTAACTTTTGTTGAGACTTGGGAACTTCAGTGCTGGCCTGTGACTTTCTGCACTGTGTGTCCTCTCCCAGAAATGCTATTAATTTCAATCTGTCTGGATATGCCTCTAGAATTTACTACATGTTTTTCCATTCTCCTTACTGATATTAATCAACATTTTATTAATAGCATGCATCCTTTCCCTTGTAGACTCGGGGCTGTCTTGCTTCTGGCTTCACCCATCGTTTCAGCTGAAGGTTTTGCTTTCCTCATTTGGTCGCCCCTTCAGTCACATGATAAGGAAGGCTCAGTAGCGTAGCAAGGATGCCATGTACCATGGTGCAAACAAGGATAATCGCCCCCTCGACTTCTGTCGGGGTGGTGAATACAGTTGTTATCAGGGTTCAACAGACCCTCAGGGCCCTGGTATCTGCGCCTCAGTGAACTAGAAAACCTGATTGACTGTTAGCCTTGCTCATGCTCAGGCACAGCATTGGATCAACAGCAGTGAATCAACTTTCTCTCATGCAGTTTAGCTATTGCTCTTTCAACAACAGAGCATGGTTCTTTCATTTAGAACTACACCATACTGACCGTTCAGTGCAAGCTCCACTCATACACAGAAAATGTTTTCCTTGAGAGGTAGCTAGTCAAGCTTCTAGAAAACAGAGAACAGTTACAGCAGCACCCTGAAACAGATAAGGATTCCTAACACGGAAAACGTACAGTACTGGAAGCACCAGTGCAAGCTTCAATCAGACAGCACAGTTACAGCATGGTTTCAGGTGTGCAAGCTTTCAACACACCGAAAAACGCAGCAGCAGGGCAAAGTTATTTAACACAGAACAGATAAAGCACTGGCAGCTCTGCTCTAACTCCCAGCTATGGGAACTCAGCTGCAGTGCAAGCAGACCTCTGAACACAGATCTATCATGGGGGAATGCAATGCAAGCTTCCGGCTCACAGAACAGGTACAGCAATAGCAGCATCTGTGCAAGCTTCCCTCAAGCACAGCAGCTATAGGAACTCAGCTGCAGTGCAATCTGACCTTGTACACACAAGCACTCAAATATACCATGGGAAGATGCAGGGCAAGCTGACCTCTGAACAAACAAACACTCAGATACAGCATTGGAAGTGCAATGCAAGCTTCCCACTCGCAGCATAGATATAGACACAGGGAAAGCATCCCTCATGCTCGACATCCATATTACCTCAGCTACAGTGCAAGCTGACGTCTGAGCACTCGGATCTAGCACGGGAAAATGCAGTGCAAGCTTCCCACACGTAGAACAGGTACAGCAGGGGCAGCAGCCGCGCAAGCTTCCAGCAAACAGAACATGTATAGCACGGGCACAGGAGTGAGATTGGAGGAAGAGTACGGGCCTATAGGGAGCAGCTGAAACAGCTACACTCGGGGGACACACTCAGAGAAAGCACACAATCTGTTATCAGAATAAATCAGTTTTTCCAATCTTAATAATGCTTTTGATTTGTATTCACAATTTCATGTCTTTAAAAAATTAGCTTCAAATTACTTATTTTCATTTGGCCCAGGCATTCTAATCCGGATGGATCTTAATTATGGAATATGTTTAGTAGGTGATGACCTAGAAGACTGAGATAGAAATAGAGGATACTACAAGTTCCTGTTATGAATGTCTTATTTTACATGTTCAATTTGATGGGAGTCCTATGAAAAGGGTGTTTTTTTCAAACACATAAATGTTTATTGAACTGTGTAATGGAAATACTGCACCATGCTATTTGCTTGACTGTATTAAACCGAAGAGCAAAAGTGTAACTGTCTTTAAGAATGTGAGGTGTTAGTAAAAACGTTTGGTTTTGTCATTCAGATGCCAATGACTCTTGAAGCTGCCTTCTGCAATATTCACCTAGCAATGGGACTTAATAGGAATTTCATTGTTCAGGCTTTGTTTACTTTTAAATTAGAGGGTGCTTATTAAACTAAGGACAATAGTAAAGCTAAGCTGGTAGTGTTGGGGGCTGTTGTTAAGTAATGGACTGTTTTGCTTAGAAACTAATCACCTGGAGGAAGGTATCTGCATCTCTCCCTGTTATTTGTGCCAAAATAATCAGAATTATGCTTAACTGGCACCTTGTACTGTGGTCCTATATTGCCATCTCATGGTTCTGGTGAAATTTACGAACTAATCACCTTGTGAGGGTTTTCATTTAAAAATTAATTCGTTGTTACTTATTAGTTGGTCATTTTTTTTATTCGAGGGCCGCTCACTCATACCCATTCATTTAAAAAGTGCCTTTTCTGATTCATCGCAGGTTACCTTTGACATTCTACAGAACAAAAGAAACACTGAGTACTGAGAGCCCAAATTAAATATTTTCGTGTGAGGAACGCTTTTTCATTTCCTCTGACTAGTTGATATACTTTGTTTTTGGCTTCAACTGTGCATTATTAAAGTTTCTAGTGCCACCTGCTGGTTAAAGGCACGCATTTCTGGCAATGCTCATAAACAAACATATTTACGATTATATGTCTAATAAATGTTCTTTTGATATTACATTCCATGCGTTTGCGAAAACACTGATGGGAAGAGACATGCATTCAATGTATTTCTTCTTTTTACTTAGTGCGCTTTAAATACGTGTTTCACTAGAATACTACTTTTGTTTGACGCACAAGGCCCTCAATTCTAGCAGTGTTTTTTTTTAGCATACTTCCATAGCTGGTAGAAGAATACATTTGTATAATTATTATAAACCAGACTTCCTTTGACATACACACTAGGTCGAAAAGAATTGTTCATAGAAAAGGAGTCATATTTTAATGAAAAATACACTTTATTCCGGTGTTTGGACAAAATATCGATTTAAAATATCGGGAGACAGGAATATCAGAAATTAAAAATCGTGACACACAACTACTGTGATACACAAATATCGTTGACAAGAATATCGTAATATTATCAATGTTTTTAATATCGTTTTGAATAATATAGTGGCTAAAATATATATTTTAATTATTTGAATGTGTTTTAGTTGATAGATTAATTTTATGTTAGTAGTGGCTATATAAATGATGTCCTTTTTTTTAATATAGTTTGTACTGTTAAGTGATTTAGACTTTTTATTTAATTTGTAATAGTAATTTATAGTGTTGTAGTGGGTTGTTGAGTTTATAGGGGGACAGGGTGTGAAGTTAATTAGGTTATAATTCATAATAAACTATTTAATAAAATGTATTTAGTTACATGATTGATATTTATTGTGTAAACTAGGTAATGATTTATTTTCGTTATATAGTTGCAGGCTTTATGGTGGTAGGCATATATGGTGGGATGTTAAATATGTAATTAACAAATAACTATTAATTGTTAATTGTGTAATTGATTGTTGTGTGATTTATAGAATACTTATTTATTTTGCTTATATTTAAGTTGCAGGCTGCTAGGTTTGTAGAGGTGTAGAGTGGGAGGTTAATTAAGTAATAAATAATTACAACTTTATTATTAATTGTGAATTCATTACTTAATTGATTTTTTATTATTATTATTATTTGTTAATTAGTTGAATTTTAAACATGTCAATTATGGAATACTTATTTATTGTAATTATATTTTAGTTCTAGGCTGCTAGGTTTGTAAGGGTCTATGCTGGAAAAATACCAAAGTAATAATTAATTAACAATTAATTACTAATTGTTAACTAATTATTTCATTGAATTCACATAAATACATTATCAAATAGTTATTTTCAGTTGTATTTTAGGTGTGGGCTGCTAAGTTTGGAAGTGTATAGGGTGGGAAGGTAATTCATTATTATGTGAATACAAATTATTAATTCGTTATTTTATTGAATAGTAATTATGTACATAAATTACTTGTTTGTAGTTTTTTACATATATATTTATATATACATATATCATGTGAATTACTAATTGTAATATTAAGAGCTTAATATATTTTCTACATTCAAAGTGTTACTTATATAAGTATTGCGTTTGAAGTGAAGTACTTTCCTTATTCTTGTTTAGACTGTAGTAGGAATAGTAAAATTAACCTATTTGCAGTTCAACACGCTATTTGGAGTGGAAAAAGTAAATTTAACCCAGCCGAAGTCTAACACTTTCCCTGCTGTTGCACAAATGGTAGTGGGGATAGTAATGCCGAAGTCTAACACTTTCCCTGCTGTTGCACAAATGGGAGTGGGGATAGTAAATCTTACCTATCTTAAGTCCAGCACTTTCCCTACTTTAGCACTCTTTGGAGTGGGAATAATAAATTTAGCCCATCCAAAGTCCAATGCTTTCCCTACTGTTGCACAGACTGGAGTGGGAATAGTACATTTTACTCCATCAAAGTCCAACACTTTCTCTGCTGTTGCGCTGTTTGGAGTAAGAATCATAAATGAAACCCCTCTGAAGTCCAACACTTTCCCTACTGCTATTTACACTGGAGTGGGAATAGTAAATTTCACACCTCCAAAATCCAGCACTTTCTCAACTGTTGCTTAATATTAGAGTGGGTATAGTAAACTTGTGACTAGTAAATATAACTCCTCTGAAGTTCAACACTTTCCATACTGCTGTATAAACTAGAGTGTGAATAGTATATTTAATATTTGTAGACCACAATAGTTTTCATAATATTGGTAAGATAGATTTTATACCATTGTTTGTTTTTCTATATTTTTTGTTTTTATTTTTTTATTTATTTTATAGTTTATAGTATTTTTAGTAAAAGCATTATTTGGGGTTTTAAATGTATTATATTGTATTTATTCTCTACACCCATAAACAAAAAGAGGTTAAAGTGAATGTGCCCTCTCCCTCTCTCTCTCTCTAAAACATGATTACATTGGCTCATACCCAATTGGCATATTTCATTTACCTATAAATGCCTAGTAAAGTACACTATATGTGCTAAGGGCCTGTGAATTAAATGCTACTAGTGGGCCTCCGAATGCAAAAAGAACAGATGATGGACGGAATGCTGAACAATGCGAAAATTCACCCCCAGTCACAAAGATCTGGGTTTAATCCATCACCTCCAGCTCTGATTGTACCACCCACATCAGTAGCTCCTTTACCATGTCTCAGGCTTGCCATTGCAAGGCCTGTGTGTGAGGTTTCACTGCCACTTCGACTTGGAATTTAAAGCTACTGGCCAAACCCTAAACCCTCCTCCCCTTTTATTACATATGTCACTACTAAGGTAGGCCCTAGGTAGCCTACAGTACAGAGTGCTAAGTAAGTCAGGACATGTACTTGTAACTTTTACAAGTCCTGGTAGTGAAAAACACCCAAAGTCATTTTTCACTATTGTGAAGCCTGCTCCTCTCATAGGCCAGCATTGGAAATTTCCTTATATACTTTAAAGTGATAAATTCTGATCTGAAAGGAGTGGCATTGTTGTTGGTATGGTTGGAATGGTAGTGAGAAATCCTGCTTACTGGTGAAGTTGGATTTAACATTACTATTTTAGAAATGACACTTTTAGAAAGTAGGCATTTCTCTGTACTTACTGCTCTCTGTGCCTTACAGCCTGTCTCCAATCCATGTCAGATCTGTCCTGGTTGACAGCTCCCATTATGCATTCCACCCAGACAGACATAAATGCAGAACATTCAGCTTCATCTGCATATAGATGGTTTTCCTGGTCAGGAAAGGTGGAGGGGCTCTCACTTACACTTCAAAGGCTAGTAGTATGACTTCACACAATTGACTGAGTCCCCACCACAGATCTCCTGGCAGACAGGACTGGGTTGAAATGGGTACTGGTGCACTTCAAAGGAACTCTTTGAAGTTGCCCCCACTTTAAAGCCACATTTGGGTATATATACTGGGTCTGTGACCCCCCCTAATATCAGACACCTCTGGCCCTATTACTGGATTCTGTCAGAAGAACTGCTGTGCTGCCCAAGGGACTCATCTGGACTGCTTTCTGGAAGGACTGCTATCCTGCTTGTTGGGCTGCTGCCCACTGACACTGCTGGAAGAACGCTGCCTTCCCCACAAGTACTCTCTGAGGGCTTGGACTGAGCTTGCCTCCTGTTCTGGAGTGTCAAGGCCATCAAAGACTTCACCAAAAAGAGAAAATTCAGTGTGTCAGAAAATTGATGCAACATGCAAAAATCAACACAGCGTCTGCCTCGCGGCTGAAATATCACCTACCGGATAGATGCAGCGCCTGCTCCATCCTACCAGCGTGTTCTGGATTGTCTGCGCATCGTCCCTGCGTGTCAAAATACCCCCACACCACAGTGAGGAACCAAGGCTGCTCTCCCATAAATCGATGCATCACCTTGCCGGGTGGAAATAAATGATGCATCGCCTTTGCCACGCCGAAAAAAACAAGGCACCGTTTTACTTTGCGACGCATCACCTCTGTGACCCTCTGCATAGCTATTTTTGACACATCTGAGGTACTGTGTGTTGAAAGGATACAACCATTGATTCTTGTGGATGAAGACTCGTTTAAACCTTTAAAAGGTGATATCTTGACTTGTGCATACTGGATTTTTCTCTTTTTGGTCTTATGTTATTTAGCTAAATATGATCTATTTTCCTAAACTGGTGTGGAGTAGTTTTTGTGGTGTTTTCACTGTGTTACTGTATGAGTTATTGAACAAATACTTTACATATTGCCTTATAAGCCTGCCTGCTCTGTGCGAAGCTACTGGAGGGTGAGCACAGTATAATTTAGGTTGTGTTGTGACCTCCCCTGACTAGGATTGTGGTCTCTACTTAGACAGGGTGCATACCTCTACCAACTAGAGACCAAATTTCGAACAATCTACATTTGCCAAGAGGGCCATCCGCACAGCAGCTGGCGTGAGGCAGTGAATGCTGCTGGAAATCGAAAAAAAATACTTCAGGAACCATTAATATTGGGGTCAATGTGTGGCAGCAGAATTGGGGTTGACTCAAGAGTGGCAGAATCATGAAAAGTGGAGGTAGACAGTCAACTTATACATTTATGTTTTAAAAACTATGCAGCAAAGGAATTGGAAACAAGGACATGTGACATTAAATTTGATCTGGCTGACTTAATTAGTCACAAGGAGGCTGCCTCTTAAAATATGGGGTTAAGGCACCTGCTGCAGAGATCTTTTCTACTAGCCAATAATTTGGGGATAAAAATAATAATAACAAGATAACTGTTGGTTGATGTACTTGCAGGGGAGACCTGAGTCTAGTCACAGGTTTGACTCCTAACATGCAAATCACATGTTAGTAGCTTATAGAGATAGGTAAGCGTGTTATTCCTTTTGACACAGATCTTTTTAGTACATGCTGTTAATAAGTTACAGTCAATCCAATATAGCGCAGTGATCCATATCAGAATATTGGTCAGCGACAAAATTGGGAAACACGTCAAAGACATCCAAGCCAAATGCAGCTGTATCTAACCATAGACCCACCTCTGACTCCTACAGTTGTGTCCATAAGAGTCAGAGTTCCAAAGCTTTTTAAGAATGATACCCATGGTGAAGACCCTCGATCCCCACCACTTCCCTAGAAAAGCACACTACTAAATGAATCTCTCTATATTAGATCCAGGATGGGGGCTCACTACAAGGTTTGGCATTCTGACCAGAGGCTGAAAATGGAAACCTAAGCCTATGAAAAGAGGCGTGCCAGAGTGGTCAGCCCTGTGTTCTTTATCTCTCCACTTCCCAGCTTGGCTTCCATAGCGCTCTGACCTTTTGTTGTCACCAGATGGGGCACCTTGGGCCAAACTCTCGGACAGGTACTTTTTTGTGTTGTTTTACTTTATTTTAAGTAGTGAATGTGTGAAAGCAGTGTTACAGGGTTCAACCAATTAAACCAGACCTGGTCCAAGAAAGTCAACAAGCACCGGCAAAGCCAACATAACTCTCCTGTGTTTTTGCCATGTTGTACACCAGTGTGGCTGCCCTTCAGCATGGCTAAAAGTTAGTGGTGTGGAGTATCATAGAGTGGAGTGGGGGAGTAGTGTTGTAGAGTGGATGTGTTGGAGTACAGTATTGTAGAGTGGAGTAATGGAAGAAGCATGAGGTAGCGTTGGGTTGAGGGGAGTAGAGTTCAGTGACAGAGAGTGTCATAGAGTACAGTGGCGTAAAGTGAAGTTGAGTGGGGTGGAATAGGGTGCAGTGGTTTGAAGTGGATTGAGGTAGTGGGGTGGATTGGAGTTGAGTGGTGTGGTGTGGATTGGATTGGGGTAGAGTGAGGTTGATTGAGTGGACTGGGGTGGATTGGAGAGGGGTGAGGTGGAATGGAGTGGGGTGGATTAGATAGGGGTGGGTGGAATGAATTGGTATGATAAGACTGAGGCCGGGTGGATTGGATTGGGGTGGATTGGATTGGAGTGGGCTGGTTTAGAATAGAGTAGGGTGAGTCAAGTGGATTGGATTTATTGGACTGGAGTGGGGCAGATTGTTTTGGATTGACGTGGAGTGGATTGGAGTGGAGTGGGGTTGACTGAACTAGGGTGGGGTGGACTGGATTGGAGTGGGTTCGAGTGGATTGGAGTGAGGTGGATTAGATTGGAGTGAGTGGGGTGGACTGGATTGGGGTGGAGTGGGGTGGGTGGATTGGATTAGGGTGGATTGGAGTGGGGTGAATTGAATTGGAGTGGATTGGATTGAGTGGGCTGCATTAAATAAGGTGGATTTGAGTGGGGTGGACTGACATGGGATAGACAGGAGTCGGTGAATTTGATTGGAGTGGGTTGGACTGGATTTAAGTGGGGTGGATTGTGGTGGATTGGACTGAAGTATAGTGGGGTGGATTTGAGTGGGGTGAATTGGATTGGAGTGGGGTGGATTGGAGAGGGTGGACGTTTTTGGAGTGGGGTGGATTTGAATGGGGTAAATTGGATTGGTATGGGGTGGTTTGGACTGAAGTGGGTTGAATTAAGGTAGTTTGGCATGGGGTGAATTGGCTTGGAGTAGGTGGATGAAGGTGAATTGGATTGGAGTGGGATGGATTGGAGTGGTTGGATTGGAGTGGAATGGATTGGAATGGGGTGAAATGGATTTGAATGGGCAGGTTGGATTGAACTGGAATGGGGTGGATTGGATTGAAATGGTGTGGGTTGGATTGGAATCGGATGAATTGGATTGGATGGAGGGCGGAGGGTTGGATTGGAGTGGGGAGGGTTAGATTGGTGTGGGGTGTATTGGACTGGGTGGATTTAGTTGGAGTGGGTTGAAATGTGGTAGAGTGGATTGGAGCGGGGTGGGTGTATTGGATTGGTGTGAGGTCCATTGGATTGGAGTGGGGTAGATTGGATTGGAATGTAGTGGGCTGGATTGGATTAGTGTGGGGTGGATTGGATTGAAGTGGGTGAAATGTGGTGGATTAGAGTGGGGTACATTGGGAAGTAGTAGGTTTGATTGGATTGGTGTGAGGTGGATTGGATATGAGTGGGGCAGATTGGAGTGGGGAGGACTAGAGCAGTGCCAATTGTTTGGGACCAGAGTGCGGCACTTTGCTTTGGATTAGAGTGGGTAGACTGGAGTGGGCAAATTGTTTTGGATTGGAGTGGAGCAGATTGGAGTGGGGCAGAGTTTCAGATTGGGGTGGGCAGATTGTTTTATACTGTTGTGGGGCAGATTGTTTCGGATTGAAGCGGGGCAGATTGGTTTGGATGGGAATGGTGCAGATTGCTTTATTGGATAAGGCACATTGATTTGGATTGGAGTGGGCAGATTGTTTTGGATTGGAGTGGGGAGAATGTTTTGTATTGGGGTGGGGCAGATTGGCGTGGGACAGAATGTTTTGGATTAAAGTGGGGTAGATTAGAGTGGGGCATATTGTTTTGGATTGGAGTGAGGCAGATTAGAGTGTGGCAGATTGTTAACAATTGGAATGAGGCAGAGTAGAGTGTGGCAGATTGCTTTGGATTGGAGTAGGGCATATTGTTTGGGATTGCTGTGGGGCAGATTGTCTTGGACTGGTGTTGGGCAGATTGGAGTGGGGCAGATTGTTTTGGATTGGAGTGGGGCAGATTGGAGTGTGGATTGGAAAGAGTAGTTGGGATTGGAGTGGGGTGGATGGATTGGTCTGCGGTGGACTGGATTGAGTGGGATGGGTTGCATTGAGTAGGGTGGATTGGTGAGGGGGGATGTTTTGGCGTGGATGGAGTGGGGCTGACTGGAGTGGGTTGGATTGGGGTGTACTGCACAATTATGTGTTAAAGCATAATTTCGGAAATTACACATAAGAAAGAAACAATGTCCCTTTGCAATATTTAGAACAAGATAATCTTGATCTTTTGAGAACAGTGCCCACAAGTAAAATAAAAACATGAATGCAAAGTGAGAAAAGAAGACTGGGGAAAATAAAAGAAACTAGTTAACTATAGAAAATAAAACTTTGCAGTTTTCTTTGTCCTGCTGGGCACTTTTTTGCTAGTCACACACCTTTTGTTTGCAGGGCCCTAGAAGATAAAAAGAAGTATCTCAATCACGTCGGTAGCAGCTGAAGGGTGCTGATCAAGTTGAATGAATCAGTGCTTTGTCCCTGCTCCACAGACAAATGTTGCTAGGCCTGCAGTGACCAATTATTAGGCTGTAAAGATACGTGCGACGCGACCCAACAAATTGTAACCAACAGGCAGGCCCTGAGCCCACTGAAAGGTTATAATAGTCTTGAAGAGACATTGCATGCGCTGTCTAGCTGAGACCTCAAAACTACACTGCTAAAGGCCCTCATTAGGAGTTCACCGATAATTATTGCAATATATTTTGCATGTGTTTAAATCTAACTCTGCTCTATCAGAATTTGATGAGTGCGATAATTACTAGTTTTTTCCCCATAATGGATTATAACGTGTGGATATTGGTGCTTCCCGCAAAAAAATATGCATGCCCCAGTACTTACAAAGCATTTTTTCCCAATAAATAAAAGGTAGTTTTGCCTGTCAAAATGAATCCAGGTGATGCAAAAGTTATCACAATGCTCATAATTCCGACGTGCTTTTTCAGACGTTACCACACATATCAGAATTAAATGGTCAACTCGTAATGAGGGCTTGGGTAACACCATTACTTTTAACATCACAAAACTGTCATCGCCACATAAACACAATTATGTGAAATGACCAACTTATACGATCAAGCTCTGGCAATACTTGTATTTTAGTCATGTCTAGAAAGATTTTTGTATTGTATTCTTTCTTTGCTCTTTCATACCTATCTTTCTGTATTCGTGATAGAAACATACAATTGCTAGTACCAGAAAGCAAAGAAATAAGAGGGAGAGGCTAACTGTACACATGATCTAACAAGGGTAAAGGAGAGCTTTGAGCATATCACATAATCAATCTATTGTTTGCACTATGGCTTGCAAATGCTACAGAAATCACAAGGTGCCTCCCGTTGGGCGTTGCCAATACAAGGAGAAGGGCTTGGAAACAGTAGACTTTAGAAGCGGAGACTTTGGTTCACAGGAGGCGCCAATTTTCTTTCTGCCAGGGGTGCTGTAGGACCAAAAATCTCCCTAAGTAACTAGCGTAGCCAAGTTGGACACATACTTGTCCACTCAGTCCGTGGATGAAATTCACCAATACAAATCTGACATCCAAACCCTGGTCCATGGCCCCAGATTACGCACAGGGAACAAAGTAAACTGAGCGGAGACAACAATGTTTAAGGAGTTCCAGGAGAAGAATGTTGACCGGTGGGAATTTAAGAATCCTAGAGCATTTCTGACCGGGATTATGGCAGAACAGTGGGAGACAAAAAGTCTACATATAGAAAGCTAGTCAAAAGGTAATCATCACTGGTGCTAGAGTTCTCACAGGTAAGACAAAAAAGCTTGCAGCACCAACGTATGGAACAAGACCTTGGTCCAGAAATACCCAAATATACAATGGAATGAAAATAATGAGGAGAGAGAACAAAAATCACTGAAGAATTTGCACCATCCACCATACAGGAGTGCTCTGATGAGTTAACGTTAATCTTCATGCCCTCCTCTTTCTTGTCCCAGTCCTTACATTTAGGAGAACGACCATTCACAGACACAGACGTAAGCCGTAGAAAATATATAACAGTACTCTCATTATGAGGCGGAATAAACGGGTCACGCCTCATACCATTGTCTTGTAGACACCATGTAAGAAAACCATGGCCATGAGGAAGAGTATGTTACAGAGAGGTTACCAGTAAATAATCAGAATATTACCACTGCGTCCCTCTTTGTCATCCCAGTTCTTATGTATTACATGGTAGCCAACAGTGCATAGGACATGGAAACCAGACACGTACCTACAATAGGAATGCAGCACATTTGAAAACTTTAGTAAAGAGAACTTTACCGAGATATAACGCTGAGAACAGCCTTGCTAAGAGCTGCGCCTAAAGGCAGCACCTGCAGTTCCTCATGATAAACAAAGATATCACAGGAAGCCTATGTGGCAGCTCCCACAAATCAAGGATGAGCCCCACTCCAAGCCTCAGCAATGTAAGATTTGGGAAAACATCCCTGAATTGACACTGGCAAAGAGACCTCCAAACTGAGTATAGTCCAAGGAGATAGTGTAACACAACCACTGGCTCATGGTGGCCACAGGAGGCTTATGAGCCCTGTGATTGACCATGAAGGTGACAACTATGGTATCAGATACTTGAAAAGAATAACAATTCAGATAAATATGCACTGTCTGTTTAGAAAAACGTAGGCGTTGCTCATGTAGTTCCAAGTTGCTAAATCTGCTAGTATAACAAAGGGGATGATAATCTGCAGGGTGTCCGTCCGAAGGTGGAGGAATGGACAAGAAACAATTATATCCTTTACATAGATGATAGCAACCATATATTCCGGGCACCAAAAATACAAATGAGTGAACTTCCTGCCCCAGTTTGACTGTGTGAGCAGAAACCACTGTCTGTTTTGCCATGAGGGTGTGACTACCAAGCTGGTGAGCTTTCAGTTTCTCAAGATCCAAATCCCAAGGAGTGACATGAACTTTGGAGGAAGAGGAAGAGGAGGAAATTTGATGGCGTGGCAAGAGGAACAATGTCCAGTGCCCCACGATTCCAGACGTTTTGGCACCAGCAGTGGAGGAAGAAGTACTCCAGCCAGCCTCTCACTGGAGTTGCTGGAGGCGACGTCACAAGGCTGATGAAGTCTGGAGCACTGATGCTCTAAGGAGGGACAGGAATGATCTTAAAAGAACAAAACCCTCAAGTTTTGCCCTCTAAGAAGCACTCCAACACCAGCAGGATAAAAAGAACGGTATTTGGGTTAAGCATACTGACAGTCTGAGGACGGAAAGGATTCTCCAAGTTCCGATCCCAATCTGCCTGTTTGGTCAAGCTGCTTTTGAAAACGTTGAACTAAAAAGCACAGTCTGACTCTTATTCCATGATCCTAAAACTGATTAAAGTTCTTTCGTGTGAGATTGGTCAGTATAAGTGGCATGCTCTTGGACCCCAAGGTCAAAAACAGCTGTAATTCTGTTTAAAAAATGTTTCCATCTTATCAATGGAATTCTCACAAGTAATTCCAGAGCGTCCAGTGAAATAGGAAAGACGGGAGCCCCCTTTTTAAAACTTAAGGAACATTCAGATGAAAGTTCTGAAGAAGATACATCACAGACCACAAGCAAAGTATTGGAGACTTCTTTGGTTCCTCGCATGATTGTGGTAGGGCATGCTACACCCATTAGTGCAGAGGGAGACTAGGAGCCACAGCTGGAAGATACTGATCACAAATCGTGGAAGGACCCTCGGTAGAGGGTAAGCAGTGCTTACTTTGAACCAGTAATTTCTGGTACGCGGCAGAAACACTTGATTGTCAACACTGGCATTTATGACATTATGCCAAATGGTGGCACTATTTAGTTTAGAGATAAGCAGAACGACAGTTTATTAATTCAACATACATTAATAATGACTAATACCTGTCACCCATACCATTCTTAGCTTTGAGAGTCTGGAATACTCTGAGCTGTCACATTTGTAGGAGTGTGATGGTAGGTTCTGGTACTGTCATTGGCAGCAATGGCAATGCGTGGTGCAAGCTGTAGAGTCATCTTGATGAGGCCCCTGGCACTTATTTTATTTTACAAATTAAACACCTGAGGGCAAGGATGGTTCATGGAAACCCATGTTAAAGCGGAGGGTCTCCACAACCTCCGCCAACGCCTCATTCTTCATATACTTCCTCTTAGCTTCCATTCCAGGAGTATTACCAGTATTTTTCATTCGCATCACCAGAGTCTTCACCAGGGACATCAAGGAGCTTGATCCCAGACAAATGGGAAATTTGAGGAGACAGGTGTGTCAGAGCAGAATTTGGCACTGGGAACCTTTTTTTCAAAGATAGCACTGACATACTCCTCAATAATGACCTCAGAACCAAAGGGTCAAGAATGACCGGAGAGGAAGGGTAGAATCAATAAGAAAAGGCAGCCATGAGGTGAAGATCTCCTTTAACTCAAGAGGTGGGAGGGGACATTGTAGGCCAGGAATCAATATGCAAAAGGAGAAGTGGTGGCTGCCATTTTTTCATCACAGGGCAGAGGTTGACATAGCATGTTCTACATAGTGGACAGACAAGGGCCTCCTTAAAAATTTTTAAAAAAACAATCTAGCCCAGGGCAGGCAACGTAGCACTGATCCACCTCACTCTGAAAAGACAGAAATCATTCCACAATCTAAAGTTGAGCAAGCTAGAAGAGAACTTTAGATGTTAAGACTGAGAGCCTAACTTGAAGTTTGACAAATGTGAGGGACATCCCATCTGCTGTTTTACTAATACGATGGGCTATAATGCACAAGTAATATGGTGGACGGGATATCTTCCATGTTTGTGATGGAGTAGTCCACTATAGTCCTTAGTACCAGTACACGTGGGGTCAGCTTAGATTGAGTCAAGACCCATGATTGTGGTGAAAAGGAACATGGAAACTGAAAGAGCTTGAACACTAGACCACTTTAGTGTCTTTATTCATTCATACTCACTTTCTGGATATTAGGCATTCCCAAGACAAAAAGACTACAGCCATTATTTATGGGGTAATCAGAGAGGGAGATGCCACTTGGCAATGTGCTGCTAGTTGTTATGGCTCTGTGCTTTGTGATAGTAACCACCAGTTTATGCATCACTCATTTATTGATTTATTCTCCTTCAGTTGCCTCCTTTTTAGGAATTCCTTTACCTTTATTTACCTTTTGCCCCTGGTTATAGCTCTTGATGCCTTTGGGTTTTCCTTCTCTCGCTTACTTCCTCAGATTCTGATCGGTCCGGTTTGTGGCGGTGTCCTAGGTGGTGTCATAGTCTGTCAGGGGCTTATCACAGCAATATCTGCTCCAGAAACCAAAAAGTCTCGACCTCTGTTGCTACACCTATTTCTAACAGGGCTGCATTGAGTACTCCACGGTGGTAACCAACTTAACTTACAGCCGATTCAATGACTTATCAAACTTCTGCCAACAAGGTGTTGCAGAATTACAAAAACTGAATTAATAGGAACATTTATTGTCCAATGCACCTCATATATCCAGAAATGCTAGGTTTAAGTTAATATACTTTACTTACATAGGACCTAAGTTTTGAGCAAACAAATTAATAAATTTTACTAGAACGCACCAGCGAGTTGCTCTAAATGCAGTGGGATAGGTGCAGATTTCATTCTCATTAGGTTGGCATGTGCTAACTTGAGAATATACTGGAAAAGAATCATACATTTTGTTAACAACGCAACAGACAGAAGAATTGTTTGTACTGTAGAAGCACACCTATCAGATGCTTAGCAACACCACTAAGAGAAGGGAGTCTAACACTTTCGTAGACCTGGTATTTGTCTTACCAAAAGGGGCAATTTATAGATGAGAATCAAACATTCTGGTTTTGTACTTCTTTTATTTCCATATTCTGCTACTACCTTGGGATTGGTGAAATGACAGAAATGTAACCTACATGCAAGCTGAATTATACTTACTATTTTAATTGTAAAACGTATAGAAATATGCTTTGAAAAACACAGATTGAAGAGTTGCAACATGTATTCTTAAATGACAACAGGAAGCCTTGAAAATGAGCGAACTGGGAAAGAACCCTTCCTCTACATCAGTGCTTCGTTTGTGCTTGTTGTGTCCGGTGCTGAGCACCGGCACTTATTTGTGAGGGCCGGGGCTTATTCTTCTGCCTCAAGCATTTGCTGCGAGCAAAAGACACATATGGGGAAGACGGAGGACGGGAAAAAGGAAAAAGCGTCACAAAGGAAGAAAGTAGAAAGCTGCAGGAGTGAGCTGAAGGGGCAGGGAGTAGGTTTATATGGATTGAAGATGCCCGAGGTGGCTTCAGGATTACGGCGCCTCAGTATTACGTGTTCACACATTTAATTGCAGCAGCCGCGTGTTTAAGAGGAGGGCTTTGGGCACCAGCGCCTCTTTATTTACAAATTAAGCACTGCTCTACATGGATATGAAAAGGGGGCGGAGAAAGCCTGAGTTCATACAGGCGTGGAAAACAATAATAGCTGAAGTTAGAGGAAACAACACTATGAGTAAATAAACCGCTTTTCACACCAAAAGATAAATGGAATAGGTGGTTGGAATCAGGGGAACAAAATGTGAAGAGCCTCATCAGGAACAAAAGCACGTGTTCTAACATTTATGCCATACAGCAGAGGTGTCTTTTCTATAGCCTCCCAGGGTCGAAAGTTGCTCAAATGTTACAAAAGCACCCAAAAGAGACACAGTACCAAATGGAATTGTTAATGGATTCGTTTACCTTTTTGATGGTCTTGTTTTGCAAATATATGGGAATAGAGATGTTTAATTGTTAAAACCTACATGTGTCATGGCTTTTTATGATGTTCTTAAAGCAAGCTGTGAAATAAGAAAAACATTACGTTTAAATATGGCTCACAAAAGCCTGAAGGCCCCACATTGTAAAACAATCTGTTTACAATGTATCTCTATGCCCCATTTAGAGTATATGCTGAGCGTTTTGCACACATGCTGGATCGTTGTATAATAGGCTCTTGTTCTCTCTCAAAATAGTATTTTGCAGTTCACCATCCACCACATCATACGCTCCTAACTTGAGGTTTTGGTTAAAAAACACTCTGCTCACCACCTAACCAAATGACCCTCTCAGACTCCAAATATTAGACTTGGGGCCTAATTACGAGTCTGGCAGTCACAAGACTCGCGGTAGCAGTTGGACTGCTCCAGATGTGGCGGTCCGACCACCACATTACAAGTTTGGCAGGCAGACGGCCAACTGACTGCCGTCTTTGCCAGGATCCAAGATCCCGACAGGGTGACGCTGGACTTGGTTCTAATCAGCCAGGGCGGCACTGTACTCAGCGTTGCCCTGCTGATTACAACCTTATTCTCTGCCAGTCTTTTCATGGCAGTTTTCCCACCATGAAAAGGCTGGCAGGGAACAAGTGCAGGGGGCCACAGGCTGCATGGGCAGTGCAGAGGCCCCCCTGCCTTCACAGACAGTGTGCATTCCGAGGATGCTGGTCGGCCCCCTCTGTGCTACGAAATAGCACTTGGTCCTTTAAGGGAGCCGATTGCCATCTCGTAACACTGTTCCCGACGGTCAAACCGGCTGAAATGCTTTATTTCAAGGTTTCAGCTGGTCAGCCAGGTCAGACCAGTGGAAAACCTTTAATAGGGCGAGGGTGATGCCACCACCATGGCAGTGACGTCCTCCCCGCAAGTTTGGTGGTCCAGCGTTGGAACTACCAAAATAGTATTCAGGCCCTTGATCTTTTCTACTTCTTTCCAGAGAAATCAAACAGTGACCCTAACTAGCTGGGAGAAAGTTCCCTGCTCATAGGAGCCTTTTTAATTTTTTAATAACAAAATGGTAGACTAGCAGGTCTATTATGATACCCATTTGTCAAACTCTGCTGCTTTCAAAGCAACCATTGTACTTATGGATGCTTGGAAGGCACTAAGATTCCCGGCAAGCAGGCTGGGAACATACTGTTTATTTACTTGTGCTTGAATAGTTTCTACTTCAGATTGAGAACTTATTATTGGGTGGTGATTATGATAAATGTTCTTTGATTAGCAGGGATATACGTGCTAAATGGGGCAGTTCAAAAATACATGTGATAAAATACCCACCACTGTACATAATAAGGATACTACAAGTCACCGAGCAGTTTCTATATAAGGTCATGAAACTTCAAGGTGACCTGCAATATCCTTTTGACGAGGGTAATTTATTCCTTATAATACATGGTGCCAAAGGGTAATTCTTCCCACAATCCATGTAAATCCTTGTGTTACGGGTGGGTTAGGTGATATGAAGGACCCGGAGACTTAAGTAGGGGTAAGTGAGAATTTATTTACGAATTCGTGCAAAAATCAAATTGGTTTCTCGTTATGTTTCTCTTCTTTGATGTCTCTTAGGTTGTTCCTCCCAGGTCCCCTTCTTGACTGGCACCGATTCCTGGTGGACTCCCAAGTGTACCGGAAAGAAAGGAACGAAAGGGAAGGTAAGTCAGGGTATAGGAGTACCTTTATCCTGTGACTGAGACTGGACGAGAGAACGATTGAGAGAGAGAGAGAGAGAGAGAGAGAGATCCGGTTGTGTGTGTGAAAGTGGATGAAACAGGTGCACGTCACTTGGACACCCTCTGTGCTCCCAGGTAGGTTCTTATTTATTCACACTTCTCAATACTGTAATTCAGATCGAGCATGTATTTCTGCCCTTCTCTGTTATTCTGGCTACCCTCTCAGCTGTTCCCCTCTCAAGCCCTCCCCCTCCGTCCTTGCTCTCCTCCCCTTTTTGCAGTATTCCTGTTCTGCCCTGTGAACAAGTACCGTACCTTGTTTAGCCACCTCCCTCCTGGGACGTGGCGGTGAATGCGCGTCTCCTCCTGGCAGATTTCCTTTGCTGGGTCCGTCTCCGGGCTGGGAACATCGGAGTTCCCAGCCATGCCTTCTCCGTCTTGCACACCGGCGTTCTCCTCCTCTTTGGCTCTCCGAGTCGCGTCCTTCGTCTCTTCCTGCTGCGCACCCCTCCAGAGTCCGTCCTCTCGCTTTTCTCTCGCTGGAACCCAGAAATCCGGGTTCATGGCGTCCGGATCCGCCCCTGGTCGCCATGGGGACGGTAGACGCATTCCTCCGACGCGCGCGAACAGCGCCAGTCGGAGGAATCTGTAGCCGTGCTGATTGAAAACCGGCTACATACCCCATCCCATGATCGGGACTGATAGAGTACCGTAGGATCGGGAAAACGGGAGAGGTAGTCGGCTGGACCTTGTTGAGCACCAGGAATATGCCGGATCTGAAAGGAAAACGGTTGGAGTTCCATAAACCAACGCAGCACCCGAGAGTTGGAATCCTTATTTGAAGCCAACCAGGTTAATGGAGCATGGTCGGTGAAGAGGACAAAAGGGCGGCCCAAAAGGTAATACTTCAGATTTTCGACAGCCCACTTGATAGCCAAGCACCCCCTTTCGATAATGGGATAGTTGCATTCCCGGGGAAGTAATTTCCTACTGATATATACAATAGGATGGTCCTGGCCCTCATCATCAGGTTGAGTAAGGACAGCCCCAAGTCCCACATTGGAAGCATCTGTATACAGATGGAATGTCCTAGAGAAATCGGGACACTTGAGTACTGGTTCCACGGTGAGGGACTGTTTCAAGCAGTGAAAACTAGATAATTGTGACTCCGAAAAAGGGGGTAACTTGGACGGGTGACATTTCTTAAGGAGATCAGTGAGGGGAGCAGCTAGTGTTGAGTACTGGGGAATGAATCGGCGGTAGTATCCCACAAGACCCAAAAAGGAGCGGAGCTCCCTTTTGGTAGTGGGTATTGATACCTGTAAGATGGCCTCTACTTTCTTTTTTTGGGGTTGCAGTACACCTTTTCCTATGAAGTATCCAAGATACGCGATGTGATTGTTCCCTAGGTTTCTTTGGGTTGGCCGTGAGGCCTGCTTTGTACAAAGTGTGGAAAATATTGTGGAGATGATGTAGGTGTTCTTCCCATGTATTACTGAATATTACAATATTGTCTAAATATGCTGCTGCAAACGATTGGAATAGTTTTAATAAGTGGTCCATTAAGCGTTGGAACGTGGCTGGAGCCCCATGTAGACCAAAAGGAAGAACTGTGAAGTGATAAAGCCCTGACTGTGTGGAAAATGCTGTTTTTTCTTTGTCTGCAGGGGTGAGTGGAATTTGCCAGTATCCCTTTGTCAGGTCTAGGGTTGACATATACTGGGCTTTCCCAATTTCTCGAGTAAGTCGTCAACCCGGGGAATGGGATAGGTGTCGAAGAGGGATATTTCGTTAAGTTTGCGGAAGTCAATGCAAAACCGGATGGAGCCGTCCGGTTTTGGTACTATGACTATAGGAGAGCACCATGGGCTAGTGGAGGGTTCAATAACGTTGAGGTTTAACATCTTTTGTACTTCCTCTTCTATGAGGTGCCTTCTGGCTCCCGGATACGATAGGGTCGTAACCAGATTGTTTTACCCTCTGGGGTTCTAATGTGGTGTTGAATTAGGTTGGTTCTCCCCGGTGTCCCTGAAAAAAATCCTGAATGTGTGTTTAATAAGTCTGTAAGTTGGGATCTTTCCTTCATGGTAAGATTACTGTTAATATTTGGGACCTCCTCTGTCTCTTCCCGATTTGTAGGGAATAGGTATAAACCCAGAGCTGTTGCCGGGGATGCTAAAAACCCAGTAGCAGTATTGGTTGTAGTCTCTTCTGGTTCTTCCCATTTTTTTAACAAGTTGACATGATATATTTGTGTTCTTTTGGGTTGTGGGGATAACTCGATCAGATACGTGACTGGGGAAATGGATTTTAAGACTTTATATGGTACTTGCCACTTGGCTAGGAGTTTGTTTTCGGAGGAGGGTCGTAATACCAAGACGCGGTCGTTTGGTTGGAAGGAACGGACTCTGGTTCCTTGATCATAATATGTTTTTTGATTTAGCTGGGCCTTCTCTAAATGTTTTCGAACATCGTCCCACACGAATTGTAGTTGGGTTTTTAACCTGTTCACATATTCTAACAGGGGTTTTTCTTCCTCTCCTTCTTCTTCCCACAACTCTGCTACCATGTCCAGTAAGTTTTGTGGCTGTCTTCCGAACACTAGCTCAAAGGGGCTATGTCCGGTAGAGGCCTGCTGATGGGACCGTATAGCATAGAGGACTAGGGGCAGTTTCTGGTCCCAGTCTCTCCCTGACTCGGAGACGGTTTTCCGAAGCAGAGTTTTAATGGTACGATTGTACCGTTCCACTAAATCGTCGGTTTGGGGATGATAGACCGAGGTTCTTAACTGCTTGATCCCTAAAGTTTTACAGACCTGTTTCATGAGTGCGGACATAAAAGGGGTTCCCTGATCCGTCAGGATTTCCTGTGGGAAACCCACTCTAGAAAAGAAGGTGATCATGGCTTGGGCTACTGCCTTCGTGGTCATACTAGAGAGAGGAATCGCTTCTGGGTATCTCGTAGCGTAATCCACTAAAACTAATATATATGTGTATCCCTTTGTGGAGGGTAATAGGGGTCCTACCAGATCCATACCGATTCGGGAGAACGGAATATCGATAATGGGGAGTGGCTGTACGGGTGCTTTCCTCAGGGGTCCAGGGTCTATCATCTGACACCTAGGACACTGGGCACAATACTTTCTGAGTTGGGCATAAACCCCGGGCCAGTAAAATCGTCTTAGTAAGTATTCCTCTGTCTTCTCCCTGCCGTAGTGCCCTCCCCCAGTTCGGTTGTGTGCCAGGAATAGGACTTGTTTACGATAGGATTCGGGTACTACGAGCTGTTTCTTTTCCCCGTGGGTGGATTTGATGACCCTATAGAGAAGGTTTTTGTGGTCTAAAAATAGGGACCCACCTCATTTGTGGATTCTGATTTTGCGGCTCCCCACGCGTGACATAACCTGGGATCTTCTTGCTGGCTAGCCCGGAAAGAGAGAGAAGGAGTAGTTGCGCTGGCCACCTATTTTTCGGGGACCTGCCTGAGTCTCAAGGTGTGATAGTTTTGTCTTCCTTACCTTTTCTCCCGTTTTGTCAGTTTTACGCGCTCTGGTGGTTTTTCAATATGGCTGCCGTGAAAGGGAGCTTCAGTCCACCAGCCTGTGGAACATGAGGGGGACTTCACCTTGTCTAGAAGTTCAGAGAATCTTATATAGTCCGTACGTAAAACACAGTCTTCGACTAGCCGATCCATGACCCCTACCGGTAGAAAGTCCTGATGCTCTTCCCACTTTAATTGTACCAGGGCCAAAGGGTAGTTGGTTTTGTTCCCGTGGATGCAGCATATGGATAACCATTGGTTAGAAGTTTGGTCTGTAACGCTCAATATGTCGGCTATGAGAGCTTGGATGGGTTTCCCATTTATTTTGACGGTTTGTTTAAATCTGAGGTTTCCCTTACCAGTGCACAGAACCCTACCCCTAGTGACTCCGATTTCCATGGGCTCTGTTCTGTCTCCTTTTCTCGGGCACATTCTGGCTATGTGGCCCCACTCCCCACAGCTGTAGCATTGTGGTTGTTGCATGGGAGACACCTCTCCACCACGACTAGTTCCTGGTTCTTCCGGTATTCGTCGGGTTAGGTATTTGAAGGGTACCACAGGTGGTTTAGTTAGTACCTTGGGTCCGGGATTCTTAAACTCAGCCGATCTATGTTAGGCTCAGGCCAGATCTACAGCCATTTCTGTATCCACTTTTGGATGTTGCCTTATCCAACTCCTAGTAGGACCGGGAAGAGTGTCTAGATATTGTTCTAATATTACCGCCTTGATCACATCCTCCCTCTCGGTGCCCAGGGGACCTAACCATTTCAATCCGAGATCTTTAACTTTGAAATAGAAGGTTCTGGGATCCTCACTCTGTCCCCACCTAATCTTCTGAAACCTCCTTCTATAATACTCAGAGTCATGGCCTACCCTTTCTAATATACTGCTCTTGATGTCCTTATAGGGTGTAGTACCTCCTGGATTGGCGGCTTGGTATGCTGTTTGCAAAATACCTGTTAAGAGTGGTGCAATGTATTGTCCCCACCGCTCTTCTGGCCATTCGGCAGAGGAGGCCACGCGTTCAAAGTTCGTGAAGAACGCGTCGGGATCTTCACCGTCCTGGAATTTCTGAAGGACAGAGCTTGGGACGTTAGGATGTACCTTACTTGCTGCGATGGTATCTGTTAGTTTCTGTAATGCTGTTTCATGCACCAATTGATTATTAGCCATGATGGTGGCTTGGCTTTTTAGTGCAGTTTGTAAGGCTTCCCGATCTTCCTTTGCCTCTCTCTGATGAGCCTCCCACACTAGCTGAAGGTGCCTTTGCCCTTCCGCTAGTTGTTGAATCATGTCCTCCAGTGTTGGCTTTTCCCCCATGTTCGATGTCTCCTTCGTATCACCTATCCAAATCCCACTTCTGACACCACTGTTACGGGGTGGGTTAGGTAATATGAAGGACCCGGAGACTTAACTAGGGGTAAGTGAGAATTTATTTACGAATTTGTGCAAAAATCAAATTGGTTTCTCGGTATGTTTCTCTTCTTTGATGTCTCTCAGGTTGTTCCTCCCAGGTCCCCTTCTTGACTGGCGCCGATTCCCGGTGGACTCCCAAGTGTACCAGAAAGAAAGGAACGAAAGGGAAGGTAAGTCAGGGTATAGGAGTACCTTTATCCTATTACTGAGACTGGACGAGAGAACGAGAGAGAGAGAGAGAGAGAGAGAGAGAGAGAGAGAGAGAGAGAGATCCGGTTGTGTGTGTGAAAGTGGATGAAACAGGTGCACGTCACTTGGACACCCTCTGTGCTCCCAGGTAGGTTCTTATTTATTCACACTTCTCAATACTGTCATTCAGATCGAGCATGTATTTCTGCCCTTCTCCGTTATTCTGGCTACCCTCTCAGCTGTTCCCCTCTCAAGCCCTCCCCCTCCGTCCTCGCTCTCCTCTCCTCCGCCCCTTTTTGCAGTATTCCTGTTCTGCCCTGTGAACAAGGACCGTACCTTGTTTAGCCACGTCCCTCCTGGGACGTGACGGTGAATGCACATCTCCTCCTGGCAGATTTCCTCCGCTGGGTCCGTCTCCGGACTGGGAACATCGGAGTTCCCAGCCGTGCCTTCTCTGTCTTGCACACCGGCGTTCTCCTCCTCTTCGGCTCTCCGAGTCGCGTCCTTCGTCTCTTCCTGCTGCGCGCCCCTCTGGAGTCCGTCCTCTCGCTTTTCTCTCGCTGGAACCCGGAAATCCGGGTTCATGGCGTCCGGATCCGCCCCCTGGTCGCCATAGGGACGGTAGACGCATTCCTCCGACATGCGTGAACAGCGCCAGTCGGAGGAATCTGTAGCCGTGCTGATTGAAAACCAAACCGGCTACACCTTGGTGTCAACTACTTTATATAAGAGAGAGAGTATAGTTGCAGCCATGAAGAATAAAAGTGGAATCTGTAATGTGAAAGTGAACACATTAAAAAGCAGTTAGTAATTTATTGCAAACATACATTAGAATCTGTTTAATGTATGTCAGGTTAAAATGTTGTAGAAACATGCACGGACATTCTCTCATTTCTGTTATGGTTTGTAGTGCTAAAAAAAAACACGTTGACGTAAATAATGTCTTTTCTGCAGATAATTGATCATATTACAAAAATAGAACAGAAGAATAAAAAGCCGTTTCTTATTTTTGTTCTTTAAAATGTACATGCAATGATGCTCTGTGACCTGTCTTTCACCTTGGCTACCAACAAAAGCATTGTGACGTCAGAATTCAATTGTAATAAATTATTAGTTGAGTAGCACTTCATTTCATTATTACAGGTGACTAGAGATGTTGCAACATAACTGTAACATATTAATTATTGACACACTCTTATAAAGGGATTGCAGGCATCCGTTTGTTACTCCTATCAGTCTTATAGGGTAAACATACAAATTGATTAGGTTGACACATAAGTGTTTCCACAAAATGTGTTCGAAATGAGAGTGAGGAAGGTTTTGATGGCGTCCCACTGAAGTTTGTGGCAAGCATTTCCATTGAGAGCGACAAAAAATCCAAGTATAGTGAAGCCCTAAAGGTGAGGGTCAAATATGTGTACCATTCCTCTGCAGACAATGAACTATGTACCAGCTAGTGCCGGTTTTCTTTCTACAGGCAATGCTTGGCCTGCCAACACTCCAGGTTATAGTTTTAAAACGTATACCTACTTCCATCAGAAGGGTGTAATCCCAGTGTCTTTTAAGTAGTAGCAAAGCATTGGGTTGTGATCTTAAAAAAAAAAAAAACACTGTCCATTTGTTTACATTTTGTTATACTGGATCACCAAAGAGCATGGTGTATGAAGAATAACTTGTGCAACATTTTCAGGCTTATATTGTTTTAATGGGAATATTCCCTCTGTTTACTCAAAAAATCACTCTGGGATGATTAAGGTGGCTCTCAAATACTTTTTTTTACTGATTTCTTTATGTGTTTGCTGTGTAAGGTTTATGTTTCACAAGATAAAAATAATGTATTTTACTGTTTTTCCCCAATTATTTTTCCCACTTGGATTTAAAGCATAGGCTGCTAAAAACTGGCCTGTTTGCGAATACGAAAAATCATTTTAACAGGCATGAATCCCAAATTGTGATTCGGTAACACAACCCTCTAGGAATTGCAATTTAATTGTTGTATGTTGTCTTCCATTAGGAATTGTGATTTGATAAGAAATCACCCATAGTTTCCTTTCTGAATTCAGTGCTGAAGTGTTCTGCACTTAGGGGCCTGGCTATCACCAGTCCAGCAGGTGTAGTAGTGCTGAGGCCCAGCAGTGGTGTAACATTAACTCATGCAGCCCCCGCTGTGCAGAGGGGGCCCCTGAGCTCCACGGGCCTCTCTTAGCACAGTACATTAAGCAAAGTGATAGGTGGTGGGCCAAAGGGGTGGCCCTCCATGTATTTTGCAGAGGTCCCTCTTAGGTTTCTTACGCCCAGTGCTTTAAGTGGGCCAGTACTCACCGGTACTGAGTGCTGGCACTTCTCAGTGTTCTCCCACTGAGTACCGGAATTTATTTTTCTGCAAGGAAAGTACAGGTGCTACTAGTGGCAGCTGGGCTCAAGCTCTGCGGTAAGAGCTGCTGAAAACCAGGCTTTCTGATTGAATCGTGTCTACAAGCCTTTCGTACTGTCAATAGTCAGTGTATTCAGGTGTGGGATTGCTGCTGCAGCCTTACATTCAAATTGGCAGTGTACCTGGAGCACCGAGATGTGGGCTAATGGCAAGAGCTCCCGAAATGTAAACTGTTGTGCTGTCAAAGTGTAAGGCTACAGTTGCAATCCAACACTAGAATACAGTACTGTCACTGACAGAGAGCTTCACGCCCTTCAGCCAAGTTTGAGTCCTATGTGAAATGCGTAATTGGTACTTTTTGCAGTTTTATATAGCGTGAACTTAACCCGTGGCATTAAAGTGTATTACATGAGAAGAACAAGTTCTACATGAAAGCATAATTTTGTTTTGTTTTTTGCCATGGGGAGGTCACATCTCAGCATTGAGTCAACATCCTGTGATTCTGGGCAAATCATATAATCTCTCAATGCCGTATAAAACATGCTTTCATGTAAAACTTCTGCTTCCTGTGTAAAATGCTTTGATGCCCTTGAGCCAAGTTTGCACCATATAAATCTGCAAAAAACATATCAACTAGCCCTGCACATATAAGCCAAACTTGAATGAAGGGCACTAGGACGCTTGACACTGAAGAAGAAAATACTGATATTGTAAATACCTCCCTAATACCTGCCTCACAGCCACGCCCCTCAGATATGAGTGACCACCTGTCCTGAATTTTCAGTGACTGGCTGTGATTTATCCCTGCCGTCCGTTGTCCGTGATGGATGGCTTAATTGACGGCATTTGTCCGTAATTTTAGCCTTTCAACAACTGACAAAAGTTAATTGTCAATTTAGTTTCCCCAGCTGGACTGTACTGGAGGGATTCTCCTGTGCTCTGATCCCGGAGGAGGGGCAGACTGATAAGAAACAGGCCTTCTTGCCAGGGTGCCTGCTTCTCAAAAGAAATGCAAATGTGGTACATCAGCAAATGTAAAGGCTGCTTGGGAGTAGTTCTAGGCATTAATCAGTGCTGTCACTTGAAGCTTCCTGATGGCAAAGATATTTTCTTTTAGAGAGGTATTGCAAGGGTGTTCCAAGCTGTGCTGTGGAGTTCCTGCTTTTAATAGACATTTATAAAACATGAACTAGCTTTAATCTGCTTATTATTGAAATCTATACTTTAGAAGCACGTTATCTTTAACCTAAATTTATGTATGCATTTTGTGGCAGCCTATATTATACAAATTACGTTGCTGGGTTGACTAAGTTATACAGCAAGAAACATTTCTTTGTTGCTCATGTTTCACTGTGGGTACTTTAGGCTGGTGGCTGCCTGCGTTTTATTGCAACATTCTGTTCCTCCCACTTCCTCCCAAGTCTCTGACATTTGTTTTGGCTTTATTACAGTGCTGTCCTCTTTTACGTCTGGCTCCTAAAATAAGCTTATTTCACAAATGAAATACCCGGTGCCTAAACATTTAGCTCACTGCTTACGAAAGCCTCAGTAGAATGTAGCTAAACCTAGAAGCAATTATGTGAAACTTGCAGCACCTCATCTAGAGTCTATCTCCACGCCGCCATCCTGCCAGCCCTCAGAGACATCCGCAAACAGGGAATTGCTTATCTCCTTTATTGGGCCCATAAATCTTCTTAGGCTGCTCTGCTATTGTTAACTTTATTAGTGCTTTGTTGAAATGCGAGGCAAAAATACTTGCAAGACTTTTCATTCTGTTCACATAAAAAGAAAAATACTTTTCCAGCCTTTTTTCCAATTTCTGTTCCAATGTTTACACAATTCTTGTCTCTCCTCAATGGCTTATGATTTCTGGTGTCAGTAGCCACCAGTGACCACCAAAGCATGGCAGGAAAAGACAAAATTATGAGGCAGGGTTGAGCAATTTGTATGGCAAGAAAAGTCCAGTTCTGAATTTTCAATGCCAATAGCGCTAACTCAAGAAAATGTGAGACCTATTGCGTTGCAAATGGGTGTTACACTTGGGAGCATAAGTTGCACCTAAGCTTAACACCCAAACGCAGCCATAGAAAGGTGAGAGGTCAAACTTTGCAAAGGACTTTTGACTGCGTTGCAACGCTTGTTGTAATTTATTTAACAGTTTGAGTTAGAAACAATTTTATTTTGTATGTCAAAATCTGAAGATTATACAGATGATGGATTAAGTGGCAAATGCTGCAGATCATTAATTAAGCAGAAAAATGCCACTGCTGTGCAATTGCATAATTCAAGTGGCCCTGATAATGGCTTTCATATCGGCAGTGCTTTCGGGGACTATGTAGCACTAAAAATACATATGTCACATTCCCTGCTGCACCAAACAGGATTCAATTTTATGAGCCTCTGATTGCACACATAGACATCTGTAATGATTGTATTAACCAATAGAGGTTTTCTACCATAAAATAGTGCATTTCCCATTGATTAGTTTAACTTTCATTTATTTTAAATTTAAGGTGTGTATTATTTTATATGTAGTTACTTGATGGCGAAAGATCAACAAAATGGTTTAGCCTTGCCTTTGATTCCGCCTCTGCACTCACTGACCCTGTCCCACAGCAGTATCCATGCACCTTTTAATGGACTTTGACTGCTGCACTGAATAGCTTTGTAATGTGTGAAAAAGCCAGTGATATTAGCATATGGTGTCCTCACTTCTCTCACCTTCATTATGTACCTTTTTTATTTTAGCTGTTGCGTCGGATTCACCTGTGATTTATATTTCTTTAACACAATGTACTATTAATTCTACAGGATTGTACAAAATCACTGTCTTCTGGTTTTAAAGGGATTGGGAAAATAAATTAACTTAGTCAGTGGCTTAAGTGCACTACTTGATCAGAAAGTCTGGGTTCAAATCATGGATTTCCTGCATGACAAATTGTATGATCTAAGCCAAATCAATTTAATTAATGTGTCTAATTTACTTGAAAGTGACATTTGAGAGCACTTTCAAGTAAATCAGTTCAAGACGGACTGTTTACAAAAAACACACTTATACGTGTTATAAACCTGTAATGTTCCACTATCCATAACAATGATATTGGCCATGATGTAATAGACACCAGATAATTGGTTCATTTTCTTCACTCATGGTGTTAAGAAGGAGGGTTAAAATAATGTTTTAAATTTCATGTTTACAAAGTTTCACTTCTTATAAATGTCAATGCAATGTTCTGATCTAATGTACTAAATTGAAACACTACCATATGTTTTTTAAAAGATTTTATTGTTGTATGCCAGAAGAGGTTGCATAGTAGGATAGTAGCCAGGTATGTAGCAACAGATTCATTCGTACATTTACAGAAGAACAACTCGTTAGAACACAATTTTTCCTTTTTTCTGTGTAACAAACTGATCCATAATAAACTGCCTCTACACACCCTCCCTGCCCAGTTATTGTTACCTTACCTATCAGTATAGGTAAGCAGAGCAATGAACCCTGTGGTACTTAGAAGAAAGTGTTCTAGGGGAGAAATCATGAATGTGTGTCGGATAGGTGACCTAAGACCACTGCCTTGTATAGTTGCCAATATATGGCAAGAACAACTAGTACATAGATACGAAGAGTGTAAGGGGCATATTTATATTCCGTTTGCGCCGAATTTGCATCGTTTTTTTCGACGCAAATTCGACGCAAAACTAACTCCATATTTATACTTTGGCGTTAGACGCGTCTAGCGCCAAAGTTCATGGAGTTAGCGTCATTTTTTTGCGTGAACACCTTCCTTGCGTTAATGATATGCAAGGTAGGCGTTCCCGTCTTAAAAAATGACTCCGATGCATATGCGTCGTATTTATACTCCCAGGCAAAAATGATGCCCGGGAGTGGGCGGGTCTAAAAAACCCGCATTAGCGCCGGATTTTAGCGCCTGGGTCAGGGCAGGCGTTAAGGGACCTGTGGGCTCAGAATGAGCCCAGAGGTGCCCTCCCCTGCCCCCAGGTACACCCCCTGCCACCCTTGCCCACCCCAGGAGGACACCCAAGGATGGAGGGACCCATCCCAGGCACATTAAGGTAAGTTCAGGTAAGTATTTATTTTTTATTTTTTTTGTGGCATAGGGGGGCCTGATTTGTGCCCCCCTACATGCCACTATGCCCAATGACCATGCCCAGGGGACAGAAGTCCCCTGGGCATGGCCATTGGGCAAGGGGCAATACTCCTGTCTTTGCTAAGACAGGAGTCATTTCAATGGGGGTTGGGCGTCGTAAAAAAATGGCGCAAATCGGGTTGAGGTGATTTTTTTGCCTCAGCCTGACTTGCACCATTTGTGGACGCCCATACGCCATTTTCCCCCTACGCCGGCGCTGCCTGGTGTACGTCGTTTTTTTTAACGCACACCAGACAGCACCGGCGGCTAACGCCGGCTAACGCCGGCTAACGTCATTGAATAAATACGGCGCCCGCATGGCGCTTCAGAATGGCGTTAGCCGGCGCTAATTTTTTTGGCGCAAAACTGCGTTAGCGCAGTTTTGCGTCAAAAAGTATAAATATGGCCCCAAGTGTCGGGTAGTTTAAAGGAAAGAGTTATCATTGTTGGTGCAGTCTTTGAAGTCCGCCACCAAAATATCCCACTGCTGTGAACTAAAATATTTTCTCAGACCTGCTCATTCCCCTCTGAATAACAAGGTGTTCTCAGATCGAAACCAAGAGAGCAAGACCTTGGTCCAACTTACGGTAGTTGGAGAAAGTGAATTCTTCCAGTGCAGTGTGATTTGGGGTTTTGCTAGAAGAGACAGGTCGAGTAACTAGGTGAAGGGTTTCTCGAACTTAGGGTAGGGGCATATGCCCAATAGGACCACTTCTGGGAAACTTGTTAGTACATAGTCCATTGTAGTTGACAGCACCTCAAGGACTCTCTGCCAGTATGAAAGGAGAATGGGGCAAGACCAAAGCTTATGAAGCAAATCAGCATCTAATTGCATACAGCAAGGACATGCAGCTGCGGCTCCCAAATATATTTTGTTAATTCGGGCAGGTGTAAGTTAGGCTTAGTTCAGAAAATTAAATTGAATATACTTAAAAAAGCAGCAGTGGGATACTTTGTGGGGAAAATCCAGTATTCTTTAGCGCAGTCCACATTGTGCAGCGGTTTGGCCTTGCCAGTCCCCCAGGTAGTGGGGAGAGAAGCCCTGGAGTGGTTCTCCATGTTGCAGGAAAGCTCTGTACACCCATATAATTAGTGTCCGCCAGTCCCTATAATGTAGATTTTTTTAGTACACCACATTTGGGGTTGGTGCAAGGTGGCAGACATGAAATAGGGCATTTAATGATTGTTTAAGCTGTTCATAAGTAAGGAGTTGATACGGGTGAAGATTGTAGTCTGTCATGAGGATTTGGAAATCTAGGAGCTCACCATCAAAAAACAAATCCTCCAATTTTGAGATGCCTGCAGCATGCCACTGATGGAGTTGCCCCGAGTGTTGTCGTCCTGTGAGAGTGTGAAGGCCTAGCAAAGGTAGTGCAGGAGTGTAGGGTTTTGTCGCATTAGTGAGTTTACGGGTCTAGTAAGGCAAGAGAAAGCTGTGCAGAATAATTCCTTGTAGCTTTATGTTAAATGTTTGATAGGAAACAATTAGTAGTGCCGTAAGCCCCCTTAAAGTCTTTGCAAGTAAACTCCATCTCATGCAGGGGATGGCCAGACACAAAGCGAGTCACCATGATTGCCCACATTTTTATTTTGCAAATCAGTGGGGGAGTGGTAGATATTAATCTATAGGTGTCAAAAGGTAACTGATTCCTAGTTCAATATAGGGTCTAATTGTATGTTATAGGGAAAACATTTCTTACATTTTAAAATCTTGGTTATGTTCTTACATTTTGTTTGTGTAATTTACATTCCAAATATTTTGAAGGTTCTACGTGTACTTTGGCACTTAGAGATTGACCAGATCTCTGTCTTGGCCTTGGCTCGGCTGCAAAGCCATTTTAAGACAGGGACAGAGTGGCAATTGTTCAGAACAACCTTTCAATGGTGTTGGCCCCTGCTTATTCATCACAAGTACAACGGGGGAATATTGCACCAGAAGAGTTTGCCTGCTGCTTGTTCAACCAGTTGACAGTGCCTCTTCTGTTTCTCTCCTCTCTGCTGAGACAACTCCCCGGGTACGCAATATTTTCTGATACTCATGGCAGGCCCATCTTCTCTAAATTTAAGAATTGTCCCACCTTATTCTTCTCTTCCTTATTTTTCCAGTTCTTAGCAACAACCATTTGATTTAGTAGCTGTGGGTCTCCCATCTGATCTTAATTTCATCTTCGTCTTTAATTCTCTTTGAATAGTAGTTTGGGCTCCCAGTTTTGAGACAAATGTAGAGTCCCGGATGCACACTCTAGTGCTTTGAGACTACAGACAAGTTGTGGGTACCTCACATCCTGACATTAGGTGTGAGACTTTCGCCCACAACATCTGCTCTGCCTCACTATTTTTTTCTAGGTTTAAAGTTCACTGGAGGTTGAGGTGAGCCAGATGTATTTGTTGAACTTGTTTGAACTAGCGGAAGGTTACTTTTACGTTTCTCCAGCTGTTTGCCATGGGTTTAAATTTTTTTAGAAACATAATCAAAATGTTGCTGTTACATACTCTCCAAGAAAGAGTGGGTACATTTGGGGAGGGAGCCTTGACACCGCACTCAGGGGCATTAATTTACTATTGAATAAGTATGTAATGTGCCACCTGAATGTAGCATACCTAGAGGCAATTACAGAAAGACCATAGTGAATCAATAGTGGTATGTAGAAAATAGTAAATAAATGCACTGATAAAGTAGTGGGTATGGCCTCTTCTTGGATGTGACTATAAAAATTGACCTTTTATCTTGGCTTTTAGTCCTGAATTTTGGCCCTTTGTCCTGAATTTTTATCCTGAATTTTGAGCCCAATCAATTTGGTGAGTACCAGCCCTTCTATTTATCCATTTAAAGCACAGGTTATGCCACTGGGGCCCAGACAGTGCTTTAAATGAGCAGGTACACTCTGGTACGGAGTACCGGCACTCTTTTAACTTTAAAGAAAATGTACTGGCACTTCTCAGCACTGCTGCATTAAACATTACGGGAGAGTACCGGCCCTTCTCTGGAACAAACAGATACTTTGCAGAGGGAAGGGGTACCAGTACTTCTATATTTCTGAGAGAGCGTAGTTTAAATATTTCATGTTAGAGACGTAAAAATACTTATGTTTGAAAATGCAGCATTAACAATTAATAATTGAAGTGTATTAATAAATGTGGAGAATTATTCACCTGTGTAAACTAATGTCAACTAGAAGAAATAATCATTTATAAATGTTTGCATCACTATGTTTAAAACCGCATTCATTAGAACTAGTACATCTGAAGTTAGCATGAGTCGTGAATTAGCTGTGAAGCTCTCATATTAAAGCGTATTTTTCTGTTTCTCCAGTGTGCTGACTTGCAATAGAGCATGACCCAGTGATTGTTCTTTTCTTTACTTAGTTGTAACATGTTGAGATTTTCCCATTCGCATGCTAGTAGCTTTTAGTATGAATCATGAAGCTTTGAAACAAACATGGACACTTTCAAGGACAATAAAGCGAGGAGAAGAGAACTCTTGACCCGAGAAGTGTGCCAAAGTGGTGAAGTAACCCCGGATATGCCACCTACGAAAAACGTCAATTATGAAGACCAATTGGGATTTGAGCAGATATCGAGAAATGCATTACTTAATGTATAATTTGATTGGTTACCAATAGTGGGGTGTAGTGACTGACCAATAGAATCTTGGAGGAATGTATCACGCAAAAGGGGATAAAAACCCATGACACGAGAGACGAGACACATTAGGTAGGGGATGATATTGATTGCATCCAGAAACTCTGTCACTCTATTTGGTGACTTGAGACTTAGAAAACCATCTTTGTCCATAGACTGCCCCGTTAACTTTCCCCCTTAAGGGGAGAGTTTTTCTTGCCTTTAATTAGATAGACTGACGGTGATTCTAACTGATGTCCTGAAGACGAAGACCGATCCTGAATGCTGACCTGTCCAGAGGAGGGTAATATTATTACTAATGAAATCTATTTTGCCTTTTCTTTCTAGGTACCAACTGCTGTGTATATTTTTGAATAGAGATCTTAGTTAGATGTTTTCCAAATTGATGTTCTAAATTGTTTTACATGAAGCCCCACATGTCAATGCTAATTCGAGGTTAGATGAGGTGTTCATTTGACTGACGGAACTGACGTGACTGACATATAGCTATGCTGAACTGAGTCCCTATGAACTATTATGCGCTGTGATCTATTCTTGTCGACGCATCTATCTTATGTTTCTGATCACTGCATTAATGAAAGCTTATCGTGATTGTCACCTTGTGATTATGCTCTTATGCTTCTTGGTTTTGAGACTAATGCATTTATTATTAGATTGTAATCAATAGGGAATAAATTCACAAAATCTCTTTAAGATGTGGTTATTTGTGTCAGAAAACTAATGATTGCGCCGAAGGTTCATTTATGGTTAAGGTGAAATATATTTTGATGCTAACTTTTAACAATGTCATTGATATATTGATTTGTTTATTGATTGGTTATCTCGTCTTACGGAGACTCATCACTGGGCCCAAAGATTCATCGACCTAAAACGAGTCCTGATGTGTATAAATTAACATAGACGGACGCGTTAACAGTTCTGGTAGCAGAGCGACGGTTTGGCCCTTGGGGCCCTAGGACGGAGTTTTCATTGTTAAATTTGTTTCTCTGTGATAATGAAATTTGGTGAGACGATGAGTGGCTAGGTTCGCCATGGCTTTCCTGGGACCTCGGAGCCTGCCTAAATGAGTTGGGAATGTTCTCGGCGCCATAGTATGCGTGGTTAGGGTCTTTGCGATTATTAAATCTTATGCATTTTGCAGGTGATTGCAGAAAATCTGTGTGTGTTTAGGGCAAATTAAGTGTTAATTAGAAGGAGTGGGCGTACTCCACAGTATGAGAGCAGGGAAGTCGGCGTACTTCATGTGAATGCAGCGCTTATTGCTCAAAATTATCCACGTGGTTGGTTGTTGTATACGGACCTATTGAGGTCTAAGACTCCGGAGTATGATGGTAAATATGGTTTATGTTGTAATCTGTGCGGTTTAATAGGTCAATCGGCGTGGTTGACAAGTCAGGTTCGAGTTATGAGCATGTGTGAAACCTTCGATGGAGATTTGACAAGTTCTAAAGTGCACTAGAAGGAGTCATTGACAAGTCGAGAGTAGGATTTGCGGGTCGAATTCTGCTTGCGTATGTGGGAACTGAGAAAGAGAGAGTAGCGGCAGAGGCTTCAAGTGAAATCTCTGTAAAGTTCTGAAGCGAATGTGTTACCCTTCCTGTAGTAAACCGGCAGATTTGTGTTGTCATTTTTAAGGTGCTTGCAATAATTTGCATTAGTTTGTATGAATTGTAAGGAGTTAGTGAGGTGTAAACAAGCCGCAAGACTTTGTCAGTTGCAGTGTGTGTGAGTGTGACGTCAGTGGTGCCGCGCTGGGATAGGTCAGATGCCGAGAGGGGTCGCGCACGGATTGGCTGCCGTCCGTGAGAGGCAATAGATTGAGAAAAGGGTAGGTGAAGAGTGTCCTGGGAATTAAGCCGTTTTCTGATCAAATACGAAATAAAAGGTGTAGGAAGTTGGCTCTGTATGTGCTATTTCAAAGTAAGGAATAGCATGCACAGAGTCCAAGGGTTCCCCTTAGAGGTAAAATAGTGGTAAAAAGAGATAATACTAATGCTCTATTTTGTGGTAGTGTGGTCGAGCAGTAGGCTTATCCAAGGAGTAGTGTTAAGCATTTGTTGTACATACACATAGACAATAAATGAGGTACACACACTCAGAGACAAATCCAGCCAATAGGTTTTGTATAGAAAAATATCTTTTCTTAGTTTATTTTAAGAACCACAGGTTCAAATTTAACATGTAATATCTTGTTTGAAAGGTATTGCAGGTAAGTACATTAGGAACTTTGAATCATTTCAATTGTATGTATACTTTTCAAGTTATTCACAAATAGCTATTTTAAAAGTGGACACAGTGCAATTTTCACAGTTCCTGGGGGAGGTAAGTTTTTGTTAGTTTTACCAGGTAAGTAAGACACTTACAGGGTTCAGTTCTTGGTCCAAGGTAGCCCACCGTTGGGGGTTCAGAGCAACCCCAAAGTTACCACACCAGCAGCTCAGGGCCGGTCAGGTGTAGAGTTCAAAGTGGTGCCCAAAACGCATAGGCTTCAATGGAGAGAAGGGGGTGCCCCGGTTCCAGTCTGCCAGCAGGTAAGTACACGCGTCTTCGGAGGGCAGACCAGGGGGGTTTTGTAGGGCACCGGGGGGGACACAAGCCCACACAGAAATTTCACCCTCAGCGGCGCGGGGGCGGCCGGGTGCAGTGTTAGAACAAGCGTCGGGTTCGCAATGGAAGTCAATGAGAGATCAAGGGATCTCTTCAGCGCTGCAGGCAGGCAAGGGGGGGCTTCCTCGGGGAAACCTCCACTTGGGCAAGGGAGAGGGACTCCTGGGGGTCACTTCTGCAGTGAAAGTCCGGTCCTTCAGGTCCTGGGAGCTGCGGGTGCAGGGTCTTTTCCAGGCGTCGGGACTTAGGTTTCAGAGAGTCGCGGTCAGGGGAAGCCTCGGGATTCCCTCTGCAGGCGGCGCTGTGGGGACTCAGGGGGGACAGGTTTTGGTACTCACAGTCGTAGAGTAGTCCGGGGGTCCTCCCTGAGGTGTTGGTTCTCCACCAGCCGAGTCGGGGTCGCCGGGTGCAGTGTTGCAAGTCTCACGCTTCTTGCGGGGAGATTGCAGGGTTCTTTAAAGCTGCTTCTTTGGATAAAGTTGCAGTCTTTTTGGAGCAGGTCCGCTGTCCTCGGGAGTTTCTTGTCGTCGTCGAAGCAGGGCAGTCCTCAGAGGATTCAGAGGTCGCTGGTCCCTTTGGAAGGCGTCGCTGGAGCAGAGTTCTTTGGAAGGCAGGAGACAGGCCGGTGAGTTTCTGGAGCCAAGGCAGTTGTCGTCTTCTGGTCTTCCTCTGCAGGGGTTTTCAGCTAGGCAGTCCTTGTTGTTGCAGGAATCTAAATTCTTAGGTTCAGGGAAGCCCTTAAATACTAAATTTAAGGGCGTGTTTAGGTCTGGGGGGTTAGTAGCCAATGGCTACTAGCCCTGAGGGTGAGTACACCCTCTTTGTGCCTCCTCCCAAGGGGAGGGGGTCACATCCCTAATCCTATTGGGGGAATCCTCCATCTGCAAGATGGAGGATTTCTAAAAGTCAGAGTCACCTCAGCTCAGGACACCTTAGGGGCTGTCCTGACTGGCCAGTGACTCCTCCTTGTTTTTCTCATTATCTCTCCTGGACTTGCCGCCAAAAGTGGGGGCTGGGTCCAGGGGGCGGGCATCTCCACTAGCTGGAGTGCCCTGGGGCATTGTAACACGAAGCTTGAGCCTTTGAAGCTCACTGCTAGGTGTTACAGTTCCTGCAGGGGGGAGGTGTGAAGCACCTCCACCCAGAGCAGGCTTTGTTTCTGTCCTCAGAGAGCACAAAGGCTCTCACCGCATGAGGTCAGACACTCGTCTCTCAGCAGCAGGCTGGCACAGACCAGTCAGTCCTGCACTGAACAATTGGGTAACATACAGGGGGTATCTCTAAGATGCCCTCTGTGTGCATTTTTTTAATAAATCCAACACTGGCATCAGTGTGGGTTTATTATTCTGAGAAGTTTGATACTAAACTTCCCAGTATTCAGTGTAGCCATTATGGAGCTGTGGAGTTCGTTTTTGGACAGACTCCCAGCCCATATACTCTTATGGCTACCCTGCACTTACAATGTCTAAGGTTTTGCTTAGCCACTGTAGGGGCATAGTGCTCATGCACATATGCCCTCACCTGTGGTATAGTGCACCCTGCCTTAGGGCTGTAAGGCCTACTAGAGGGGTGACTTACCTATGCCACAGGCAGTGGGAGGTTGGCATGGCACCCTGAGGGGAGTGCCATGTCGACTTAGTCATTTTCTCCCCATCAGCACACACAAGCTGGCAAGCAGTGTGTCTGTGCTGAGTGAGGGGTCCCTAGGGTGGCATAAGACATGTTGCAGCCCTTAGAGACCTTCCCTGGCATCAGGGCCCTTGGTACCAGGGGTACCAGTTACAAGGGACTTACCTAGGTGCCAGGGTTGTGCCAATTGTGGAAACAATGGTACATTTTAGGTGAAAGAACACTGGTGCTGGGGCCTGGTTAGCAGGGTCCCAGCACACTTCTCAGTCAAGTCAGCATCAGTATCAGGCAAAAAGTGGGGGGTAACTGCAACAGGGAGCCATTTCTTTACACAAGCCCCCCCCAGCCCACAGGCCAGGAGACTCAGCCAAAGCTGGGAGAGTCTTCCTAGTCTGTCAGGCGAGGAAGAGTAGAGGAAATAGGCTGGTTTGTTGCAGGGCCTACTCTGCCTTACATCCTCCTGTTCAGGTCATTCCCTCTGGGGAACTGACCCACTTCCACAGTGATAGGACCTAGTCTGAACTGCCTCTTGTCTGTGCTTTTTATGTCTTCACCCATTCTCTCTATTTTGGGGTTAGAGGTATCCACCTCTGCTAATCTTATCTTAGCCAGGGTCACCCCTAGCTTACCCAAAGAGGTTACCCAGAGCTGGAGTAACCCCACCATGACCAACAGGGTCAGGGGGCCTAACTTGCTATTTGGCATGGGGTCAGACCACCATGCCAAGGATAGTGCAGCCATAAAGGCTAACACCCAGCAGAGGCCACTGACAGCTGTCAGTGTCCAGAACCACACCTTTAGCTCTTCACCTACAAGGGAAGGGGCTAAGTTACAGGCTTCTTTGGGTTCAGGGTGCCTGTCTGCTGTATTAGAGTGGGGGGTTACCACATCTTGTAGTAAACACCCTTCTTCCACTCTTTCTTCTGTTAGCTGAGGAGCCACCCACTCAGGCTTAACAGTTGCCTGACTAGCCAGGACTTCTTGTGGGTCAGGTTGGACTTTATCAGAGCCACTTTTGGAGTTCTCCCCTACTGGAGCAGAATCTCCTTGGCTTGCTGGAACCTTGGCTAAAGGTTGTCCACCTTTCCTACTCTGTTTCCTTTTCTTTTTCTTCTGGGGCCTACTTGCATTTACTGCAGAGGCAGGCACTCCAGAATCCTTGGGAGAGGACTGGCACTGGACCAGTTCCTCTCTTGGGCTCTGACTAACCTCTGGGTAGTCATTTCCAAGGAGACAATCAAGGGGGAGGTCTGTACTGACTACCACCTTTCTCCAGCTAAAAGTCCCACCCACTTCTATGGGCACAAAAGCCACTGGCCTACAAGTGACCCTGTCTGGGCTAACTCTTACTCTGGCAGTCTCACCTGGGATGTACTGGTTTGAGAACACCAGCCTGTCATGCACAATAGTGTGACTGGCACAAGTGTCTCTCAGGGCAGTGGCTGGGATTCCATTCACCAGTAGGTGGTGGAAGTGTCTACTTCCCTCTGGAATCTCCAACTCACCTGTTGGGCCCTTTTTCCAGTTGAAGGCTATGAAGACCTCCTCATCTGAGGAGTCATCCCCAATGGCTACACTGGTCACCCCTGGAATTTTGCTAGGGGGTTTGTTTTTGGGACAAGAAGTGTCCTTGGTGTGGTGCCCTGTCTGTTTACAGTTATGGCACCATGCCTTAGTGGCATCCCAGCTCTTACCCTGGTACCCACCTTTGTTTTGGGTTGTGTCTCTGGGCCCACCCACCTGGTCTGGTTTTTGGGGGCCTACAGGGGACTCTTTTTCTTTGTTTCTAGTGTCACCCACTTTCTCCTGGGGAGGCTTTGTAACCCCTTTCTTTTGGTCACCCCCAGTGGAAGTTTTGGTTACCCTAGTCTTGACCCAGTGGTCTGCCTTCTTTCCCAATTCTTGGGGAGAAATTGGACCTAGGTCTACCAGATACTGATGCAACTTTTCATTGAAGCAGTTACTTAGAATGTGTTCTTTCATAAACAAATTATAAAGCCCAACATAGTCATACACTTCATTTCCAGTTACCCAACCATCCAGTGTTTTCACTGAGTAGTCAACATAATCAACCCAGGTCTGGCTCGAGGATTTTTGAGCCCCCCTGAATCTAATTCTATACTCCTCAGTGGAGAATCCAAAGCCCTCAATCAGGGTACCCTTCATGAGGTCATAAGATTCTGCATCTTTTTTAGAGAGTGTGAGGAGTCTATCCCTACACTTTCCTGTGAACATTTCCCAAAGGAGAGCACCCCAGTGAGATTTGTTCACTTTTCTGGTTACACAACCCCTCTCAAAAGCTGTGAACCATTTGGTGATGTCATCACCATCTTCATATTTTGTTACAATCCCTTTGGGGATTTTCAACATGTCAGGAGAATCTCTGACCCTATTTATGTTGCTGCCACCATTGATGGGTCCTAGGCCCATCTCTTGTCTTTCCCTTTCTATGGCTAGGATCTGTCTTTCCAAAGCCAATCTTTTGGCTATCCTGGCTAACTGGATGTCCTCTTCACTGGAGTTATCCTCAGTGATTTCAGAGGTGTTGGTCTCTCCTGTGAGGGAACCAGCATCTCTGACTATTATTTTTGGAGTCAGGGCTTGAGAAGCCCTGTTCTCCCTAGATAGGACTGGTGGGGGGGAATCACCCTCCAAGTCACTATCTTCATCCTCTGTGTTGCCATCCTCAGAGGGGTTGGCCTTTGCAAACTCTGCCAACAGCTCCTGGAGCTGTAGTTTGGAAGGTCTGGGGCCCATTGTTATTTTCTTTATTTTACAGAGTGACCTTAGCTCCCTCATCTTAAGATGGAGGTAAGGTGTGGTATCGAGTTCCACCACATTCACATCTGTGCTAGACATTATGCTTCTAAAAGTTGGAATACTTTTTAAGAAACTAAACTGGTTCTAGAATCTAATTCAAACTTTTAACAAACTTTTAAACTCTTAAAAGAAATGCTAACAGGGACTAACACAAGGCCCTAGCAGGACTTTAAAGAATTTAGAAAACTTTTCAAATTGCAAAAATCAATTTCTAATGACAATTTTGGAATTTGTCGTGTGATCAGGTATTGGCTGAGTAGTCCAGCAAATGCAAAGTCTTGCACCCCACCGCTGATCCACCAATGTAGGAAGTTGGCTCTGTATGTGCTATTTCAAAGTAAGGAATAGCATGCACAGAGTCCAAGGGTTCCCCTTAGAGGTACAATAGTGGTAAAAAGAGATAATACTAATGCTCTATTTTGTGGTAGTGTGGTCGAGCAGTAGGCTTATCCAAGGAGTAGTGTTAAGCATTTGTTGTACATACACATAGACAATAAATGAGGTACACACACTCAGAGACAAATCCAGCCAATAGGTTTTGTATAGAAAAATATCTTTTCTTAGTTTATTTTAAGAACCACAGGTTCAAATTTAACATGTAATATCTTGTTTGAAAGGTATTGCAGGTAAGTACATTAGGAACTTTGAATCATTTCAATTGCATGTATACTTTTCAAGTTATTCACAAATAGCTATTTTAAAAGTGGACACAGTGCAATTTTCACAGTTCCTGGGGGAGGTAAGTTTTTGTTAGTTTTACCAGGTAAGTAAGACACTTACAGGGTTCAGTTCTTGGTCCAAGGTAGCCCACCGTTGGGGGTTCAGAGCAACCCCAAAGTTACCACACCAGCAGCTCAGGGCCGGTCAGGTGTAGAGTTCAAAGTGGTGCCCAAAACGCATAGGCTTCAATGGAGAGAAGGGGGTGCCCCGGTTCCAGTCTGCCAGCAGGTAAGTACCCGCGTCTTCGGAGGGCAGACCAGGGGGGTTTTGTAGGGCACCGGGGGGGACACAAGCCCACACAGAAATTTCACCCTCAGCGGCGCGGGGGCGGCCGGGTGCAGTGTTAGAACAAGCGTCGGGTTCGCAATGGAAGTCAATGAGAGATCAAGGGATCTCTTCAGCGCTGCAGGCAGGCAAGGGGGGGCTTCCTCGGGGAAACCTCCACTTGGGCAAGGGAGAGGGACTCCTGGGGGTCACTTCTGCAGTGAAAGTCCGGTCCTTCAGGTCCTGGGGGCTGCGGGTGCAGGGTCTTTTCCAGGCGTCGGGACTTAGGTTTCAGAGAGTCGCGGTCAGGGGAAGCCTCGGGATTCCCTCTGCAGGCGGCGCTGTAGGGACTCAGGGGGGACAGGTTTTGGTACTCACAGTCGTAGAATAGTCCGGGGGTCCTCCCTGAGGTGTTGGTTCTCCACCAGCCGAGTCGGGGTCGCCGGGTGCAGTGTTGCAAGTCTCACGCTTCTTGCGGGGAGATTGCAGGGTTCTTTAAAGCTGCTTCTTTGGATAAAGTTGCAGTCTTTTTGGAGCAGGTCCGCTGTCCTCGGGAGTTTCTTGTCGTCGTCGAAGCAGGGCAGTCCTCAGAGGATTCAGAGGTCGCTGGTCCCTTTGGAAGGCGTCGCTGGAGCAGAGTTCTTTGGAAGGCAGGAGACAGGCCGGTGAGTTTCTGGAGCCAAGGCAGTTGTTGTCTTCTGGTCTTCCTCTGCAGGGGTTTTCAGCTAGGCAGTCCTTGTTGTTGCAGGAATCTAAATTCTTAGGTTCAGGGAAGCCCTTAAATACTAAATTTAAGGGCGTGTTTAGGTCTGGGGGGTTAGTAGCCAATGGCTACTAGCCCTGAGGGTGAGTACACCCTCTTTGTGCCTCCTCCCAAGGGGAGGGGGTCACATCCCTAATCCTATTGGGGGAATCCTCCATCTGCAAGATGGAGGATTTCTAAAAGTCAGAGTCACCTCAGCTCAGGACACCTTAGGGGCTGTCCTGACTGGCCAGTGACTCCTCCTTGTTTTTCTCATTATCTCTCCTGGACTTGCCGCCAAAAGTGGGAGCTGGGTCCAGGGGGCGGGCATCTCCACTAGCTGGAGTGCCCTGGGGCATTGTAACACGAAGCTTGAGCCTTTGAAGCTCACTGCTAGGTGTTACAGTTCCTGCAGGGGGAGGTGTGAAGCACCTCCACCCAGAGCAGGCTTTGTTTCTGTCCTCAGAGAGCACAAAGGCTCTCACCGCATGAGGTCAGACACTCGTCTCTCAGCAGCAGGCTGGCACAGACCAGTCAGTCCTGCACTGAACAATTGGGTAAAATACAGGGGGTATCTCTAAGATGCCCTCTGTGTGCATTTTTTTAATAAATCCAACACTGGCATCAGTGTGGGTTTATTATTCTGAGAAGTTTGATACTAAACTTCCCAGTATTCAGTGTAGCCATTATGGAGCTGTGGAGTTCGTTTTTGGACAGACTCCCAGCCCATATACTCTTATGGCTACCCTGCACTTACAATGTCTAAGGTTTTGCTTTGACACTGTAGGGGCATAGTGCTCATGCACATATGCCCTCACCTGTGGTATAGTGCACCCTGCCTTAGGGCTGTAAGGCCTACTAGAGGGGTGACTTACCTATGCCACAGGCAGTGGGAGGTTGGCATGGCACCCTGAGGGGAGTGCCATGTCGACTTAGTCATTTTCTCCCCATCAGCACACACAAGCTGGCAAGCAGTGTGTCTGTGCTGAGTGAGGGGTCCCTAGGGTGGCATAAGACATGCTGCAGCCCTTAGAGACCTTCCCTGGCATCAGGGCCCTTGGTACCAGGGGTACCAGTTACAAGGGACTTACCTAGGTGCCAGGGTTGTGCCAATTGTGGAAACAATGGTACATTTTAGGTGAAAGAACACTGGTGCTGGGGCCTGGTTAGCAGGGTCCCAGCACACTTCTCAGTCAAGTCAGCATCAGTATCAGGCAAAAAGTGGGGGGTAACTGCAACAGGGAGCCATTTCTTTACAAACGGGTATCAAAAATGAATTTTGTAAAGGCATTCAAAAACGCTTTAAAGGGAGATGTGTACATTGTCGCAACCGATGGGGAACCTACACCACCCGAGGGTACTCCAGCTTATACAGTTATGGAGGAAAAGGGTGTTGCACCTTGTTTATGGATGAAACAATGGCGCAAATTAACAGAGAAAGAGGGGTGTCTAGCGTTTCCAGAACATGGGACATTTAATCCAAAGGTATTAGAAAATTTGAGGTGGATGTTAAGTACGCAGAAACCACCTCCAAGACCGGCACAATACGAAGCTCTGGCGATTTGGGACCTGATGGCTCTTAAACATAGGCAAGAAAGGTTTCACAGGAGATTGACAAGAGCAGAAAAATCCTATGCAGAAGCTAGATGGGACAATGAGAATAAAATGTGGAGACGAGGAATAGTAGATGGGTTAAAGCTGTTTCCAGCAATAACACAGGGAGAGGAAACACAGGGAAAGAAAGCTTCTTGTAAAACCAATAAAGATTCAGGCAAAGTTAAAGAGAACAAAAGGTCATGGGAAGAAGATGATTCAGATGATGAGGAGTTTATGGATAGATTGTTACATGATCGTCCACCACCTTATGCAGTGAGCTACAGTGTTCCGAGTACTAGCTTGGATCCTGGGAACCAGACGCAAGAGAGGGGAGTTACTGATACGGTACAGACTAGCGATACAGCCTTGATACAGAATGGTGACAGTGTACCCACTGCACCAGACGTGCCAATACAGTTGCACCCTCCACCGCAGATAAAAATAATTTATCCTGATGTTCCAGTGCTTGAGACTACTACAAACTTGATGGTGCCGCCAGACCCGATATATACAAAGCCAAGGCTGATTCAGATTGAGTCAACTCCAAAGTTAGTGTCTCAACCGCCACAGCTGATACCTGGGTATAACCCTGTAGCAGGACCACCGTTAGTACCTGTTCCGAGTACGTTAGAACAGACCTATGGTGTTGCAGCTCCCAGAAGCTTGGGACCAGGACAGACACCTGCCGCTATATCACTACCTATTACTGTTGGTCCTCCGGTGCCGTTATATGCGCAAGGTACACAAGGGGTGTGCGAGCAAGGAGTGATGACGCAGGAAGCGATAAGAGGAGGGCCTATAGGAACTCCACAGATAATGCCTCCAGGAGAACAAGTAAATGAGCTGCCAAGACCCCTGATGGATCTTAGTCCAGTCGGGGCACCTCTTGAAGCGATGCGTCAGGCAGGTTTGGGAGTCTTGACTCCCCAAACTATGAGCACAAATACCTCTCACACTCCAATGATACATGCAGGGAATATTTCACTGCAGGGGTTTACAGTACAACAGTTAAATGAGTGGTTGGAGAAAACCTGTGCTTCACAAAAGACTACAGTAACCACAATCGATCCTGAAAAAGAAAAACAAGATGAATATCTGAATCTTGTACGATTAGGAGCAGAAGCTGCTGAATTGGTGGAAGGAACAATGGGAGTGAATAGATTAGAATCATATAATGAGGCAGAATTGAGACACCTATGTCCCAAGATTACAAAAGAGGTGGGAAAAATACATCAGAGATTAGCAAACCTGGCAGACAAATATAACATCGATATCGGAAACACAAAACATCTAAAGAGAAGTTACAGATTAGATTTTGACACTAAAGATTTTGAGCACATGAGGTCTGCAGGCATGAAGACACATTTGAAAGAATTGTTGCAAAGTGCACAAATTTGGGGAGCACTAGAGAAATGGGAAGGCCGGTGGGCAAAGAAAAGAGACAAAGGGAAAAAGGATAGTTCAGGGTCTAATGAAGTAACGACCACACCCAATTTAGACACAGTAAAAATCCTACCTATGAGAGAAACAGCTGGATTTGTTTTGGTGCATGTGCCTTGGTCTAGGGGAGACATTTTGTCCTTCACGAATGATTACCCTAGGTTAAGAGAGAAGCCGATCGAGTGGTATCAACAGACAGATAGATTCGTGAAGCTTGCGAAGTGTCTTTGGGAAGATTTGAATACCTTATTTGAGATCATTGTTCCGCCAGACTTGTGGCTCGAGTGCAAGAGAGGGGTAGATTGGCCCATGAAGGAGCCGGCAAGGGATAAGGTGACTGGGGCACCTTCTGAAGAGGTGATGAAATATTATCATAAAGTTATTGAGTTTTTGAAACAAAAGGTGTCGCCGAAAGTGACTGATTGGCAGAAAATCGACCGGACCTCTCAAGAGGTTAAGGAATCAATACATGCCTATTATGAGAGATTGTTGAAAGCATTTAAACATTACAGTACTGAGACAATCGAACCGAAAGACGTGAATCATCTCGTGTTTAGGTTTGTCGAAGGGCTGAGACCAGAGGTTAGCCAGATGATTAAGAATCATTTGATTTGTTGGCAAGCTAAACCGATTGATGAGGTGTTACAGTATGCAAAATACTGTAGTGATGAAATTGAGTTGAAGCAGAAAAAGTTGAAGGAGAAAGTGATGGTGATGCAGATAAGAGCTGCACAAGCTGGAATTCAGGGAAGTGGTGTTCAGCAGATGATACAACAACAACCGCAAATGAATGGTGTGTTTCAGGCACAGCCGAGAGGTAGAGGTCGAGGTTTTGTGAACCGTAATTCGGACATGAATAATGTTGTCGTTCAAAATGACGGGCAAATGATGAAAAGGATGTCACCTTGTCACGCGTGCGGGGGCATGGGGCATTGGAAACTGGATTGTCCAAATATGGTGCATGATGGTACAATTCAGCAGAGCATTAATGTTGGTGCACTACAAAATCCACGAGGTTCAAGAATGAGACATCAGAACCCGAATTTACAGAATAATTTGATGCAAATGCCAGGGGTACAACCTATGCAACAAATGTTAATGCCGCGTTTTCAAAACGTGTCAGTACAACCAATGCAACAGCAGATCCCTATGGTGCCTAGACAGCAAATGCAGTTACCCCTAGCTCCGATGGGACAGCAACAGGTGACGCTTCCTCAGCAGGTCACAGGTCAGGTAACAAACCAAAACAACACTGTACAACAATTCCCATTACGAGGTGAAAATGAGATGAATGAAGAGTGGTCAGACGATAGCTCAGACAGTGAAGAATGAAGGCTTGCAGCATCTTTAGAAGTAGATCAGAGAGGTCCATATGTAGAGGGAAAAGTAATGGGCTATAAGGTTTCATTTTTAGTCGACACAGGAGCTACACGCTCTACAGTCCGCAGTGTAGAAGTACCGAGATTACCTCTATCAGGGCGCACCATACAAGTGGTTTGTGTTGCCAACCAGTACCTGACAAATCCAATCACTGACCCAGTACAGGTTGAAATTGGGAATTTTCAAGGCCTGCATAGGTTTGTCGTGTGCGATTCAAGTCCAGTATCCCTACTGGGAAGGGACTTACTATGTAAGACTAAGGGGGTGATTCTAACCCTGGCGGTCGGTGATAAAGCGGCGGCCAACCCGCCAACAGGCCGGCGGTCCAAAAAATGGAATTCTGACCCTGGCGGGAACCGCCAACACAGCCCGCCACATTAACACTCCGACCGCCACGATGGGACCGACAAACAGTGCGGCCGTCACCGCCAACAGACAGGCGGCAGACAATGTACCGCCCACACTATTATGACCGGCCAATCCGCCACCATTTCCGGGGCGGGAGCACCGCCGATAAAAACACGGCGGAAACAGACTACGAACGGGAAAACGCGCACCTCTACACACTCCACGAGGAAGGAGGACAGCATGGAACCCGAATTAAACATCCTACCTGCTCTCGTCTACCTGCTCATCCACCACGAGTACGAACGCCGGCGCAGACGACAACGGTGAGTACTGCACCTACGACACAGGGGAGGGGGGAGGACGAAAGGTTACGTGCACACACATACGCGATACACCCACCCCCCCAAACCATGTACACACCAATGCAGAGCAACAAGTCACAGTGACACCACCCAAACAACCGTAAAAAAAGCAAGGACATATTTAAATTGTGACTCGAAATTTATGGGAAATAAAAACCACTGATAAGTCACGGTCAAATAGCAATAACAATTTAAAAAAAACAATTCAATATCCAGTGCATACGATAAACCGAGGCAATAAGTCCTGCACATCTAACGATATCCGTGTCCGTGGGCCAAAGTGTATCAACACAAGGGCAAAGCCCACACAGGAGACCTGAGTCCTTTGGAGAGAACACTGCAGGGGCATCTGATGAAAAAACTACAGGCACCTCAGGGGGAAGGGAAGTGGGGGGGGCACCACAGCCACATGAGTCCACGACGCCAGATCCACGAAGGGGCCACCATGCCCACTGTGCCATCCTGGGGAGTGCAAAGCCACAGTCTCTCAAGTCTCTGCAGTGGGTGGGTTGCCCACTGTGCCATCCTGGGGAGTGCAAAGCCACAGTCTCTCAAGTCTCTACAGTGGGTGGCTTGCCCACTGTGCCATCCTGGGGAGTGCAAAGCCACAGTCTCTCAAGTCTCTACAGTGGGTGGGCTGCCCACTCGGCCATCCTGGGGAGTGCAAAGCCACAGTCCATCAGGTGGATAACAGTCTCCACCGGTCAAGGAGGAGGCATGGTGGGCACAGTGAACCGTGAACAGTAGTTCGAGACAGATCCGGCACTGTCATTGTGCCAGTGGTGCTTGAGACGGCGGGGCCCAGCGGAGCGGTGCTTGACAGGAAGGGCCCAGCGGAGCGGTGCTTGAGACGGTGGGGCCCAGCGGAGCGGTGCTTGAGACGGCAGGGCCCAGCGGAGCGGTGCTTGACAGGAAGGGCCCAGCGGAGCGGTGCTTGACAGGAAGGGCCCAGCGGAGCGGTGCTTGAGACGGCGGGGGCCAGCGGAGCGGTGCTTGAGACGGCGGGGCCCAGCGGAGCGGTGCTTGACAGGAAGGGCCCAGCGGAGCGCTGCTTGAGACGGCGGGGCCCTCTTCAGCGGTACTCTTCTGCACGGCGGGGCCCTGTTCAGCGGTGCTCTTCTGCACGGCGGGGCCCTCTTCAGCAGTGCTCTTCTGCACGGCGGGGCCCTGTTCAGCGGTGCTCTTCTGCACGGCGGGGCCCTGTTCAGCGGTGCTCTTCTGCACGGCGGGGCCCTGTTCAGCGGTGCTCCTCTGCACGGCGGGGCCCTGTTCAGCGGTGCTCCTCTGCATGGCGGGGCCCTGTTCAGCGGTGCTCTTCTGCACGGCGGGGCCCTCTTCAGCGGTGCTCGTCCAGTAGGTCAAGGGAGCCAGACCTGGCCTGGACTCCCTGCTCAGTCGCCCTCCGACCGTGCTGTTGCTGGACCCTTCGGTGACGGAGTCCTGGGCCCTTTGGTGTTCTTCTTAACACCCGGGATGGGGCTTGTGGGCCCCTCCTGCTCCGCGCTCCTGCTGGCTGACTTTTCCGCCCTGCTGCCCTTTCGCTCCTTAGATGGGGATCTCGGGCCCTTGCCTCCCCTAGATGTTGTGGCTGGTGAAGTGGGCGAACTTGGCTCCTTGGGGGCAGCCGTGTCAGTCCTCTCACGGCGGCCCTTTAGCTTCCTGGTCCTCTTGCCTGGTGGGGGGGCTGGCTGTCCCCTTGCTGCTGATTGAAGTGTCACTGCTGGCAAAGGGTGGGCTCCAGAACCCATGCACCACAGTGACACTCGAAGCTGGGCTGGTGGTGGCTGAGGTGCTCTTGGGACTCTTTGCAGATGGAGGGGGTGGGTCAGTGGAGGGAAAGAGGTCAAGATTAGCAAGGAAAACTTTCTTAGGACCAAGGTAATAGGTAGGAGATATGGTGATGGGAGTGGAGGGAGAGGATGTGGTTGTAGGAGAGTCAGGTGTGCTGTCTTTGGGTGCAGGTGCTTGTGCTGGAGGCTGTCGTGAGGTGGATGGCTGTTGGGTGGGTGTCTGCCTGCGTTTGTGTGTCTTGGAAGAGGGGGTGACAGACACAGTGGGAGAGGACACAGGGGACGTGTAAATGGTAGTGGGGGTGGTGACTGCACGTGTGCGGACTGGACTGGAGGGTGTGCTGGTGATGGAAGCACTGGCTGATGGTGGTGTGCATGCAGGTGGGAGTGTAGACGTCACAGGGCGGGAGGAGGGAGACGAGGAGGAGGGGGACACAGAGGTGGTAGTGACTGTTAGAATGTCTGCATCTGGGTGTTGCTTGCGTGAATGCCTGTGGGTTCTGTGGTGCTTGTGTCTGGATGAGCTGCCCATGGGTGTTGAGGTGTGTGCAGGCTGGTCTGATGGTGTGGATGGGATAGGCTGAGGAACAGGAGACAGAGACAGGCTGGAGGCAGTCAGAAGAGGGAGGCTGGAAACAGGGACAATGGCTGCCGTCAGTGCTGAGGCCAGAGCATTGAACGATCGTTGATGGGCAGCCTGAACCGAATGAATACCCTCCAGGTAGGCGTTGCTCCGATGCACCTCCCTTTCTACCCCCTGGATGGCATTCAAAAGGGTAGTCTGCCCAACAATGAGTGTCCTCAGGAGGTCAATGACCTCCTCACTGAGGGCAGCAGGGGTAACAGGGGCAGGGCCTGAGGTGCCTGGGGCGAAGGAGACGCCCGCCTTCTTGGGCGAGCGGGCACGGAGCGTAGGCTGAGGGGCTGCTGGGAGGGCGGGGCTGGTGCGCTGGGTGGCGGCTGTACCTGTAGAGGCGGGGGGCCCGGATGTTGCCGCCACCGCTAGGGAGCTCCCATCCGAGGACGTGTCGCTGTCGCTGGTGTCACCACCGGTCCCCGTTGTGGTGCTCCCCTCGCCCTCCGGATCACTGGTGCCCTCGGTGTCTGTTCCTGGGCCCACCGGGGCCTTGTGACTTGCAGCTCCCTCGTGCTCCGATGCCAATTCTCCTCCGCCTGATGATGCTAATGCACACATGCACAAGAAGATGAAGAAGAAGGGTGGGGGGAGAAAAACGAAGACCAGGTTGAGTGCATGCAATGTCAACACCGTTGGCGGAGAGGACAGACACAGGAGCCTCATGCACTAAGCCGCGCATTCGGGGTACACTACTCAGTACTTCTGACTAGGACAACAGGTCTAGAGACGACAAAGGCGCACATGTGTGATGCTGGACCATCGATAGCTGCACTTGTCACCCTACAGAGGTGGGGGCCGGGAGCACAGGGCCATGCCTAAAGGTGAGGACTACACTACAGAAAGCGCCCTGGCCTAATGTCATCCACAACCCTCCTCCCCCACCCAGACGCCTCCACTGCGCAGAGAGATAGCAGAATGTGCTGATACTCACCCCCTTGTGTCTGCTGTGATGTCCTCAAGCGCCCATCCAAATCAGGGTAGGCCACCGCCAGGATCCGGGACATCAGGGGGGTCAGGGTACGACTGGCACCCCTCCTAGGTTGGGAGGCCATCCTCAGCAGTGACTCGGCGGTCTTCCTGGTCCCGCGGCGGATGTCCTCCCACCTCTTGCGGCAGTGGGTGCCCCGTCTGATGTGGACCCCCAGGGCCCGGACTTCCTTGGCGATGGCACGCCAAATGTCCACTTTCTGATGGGCGCTGACCTATTTGACATGTACAGGGTGGGAAGGAAAAATCATCAATTTTCTGCATGTTAGATGCGATTGGCCCCCCCTCCCCAACCTTGCCATACGGCACATGCTCTCATCTGTCGTGCGTTGCACTCCTCATTCGCCCCCCAGCCCACCAACTTACATCCCCCCCACTCCACACAGGCATAGCCCATTCAATGTGCACCCAGTGTACTTACCTGTTGGTCTGGAGGACCGTAGAGTAACGCATACTGGGGGAGGACCCCATCCACAAGTTTCTCCAACTCCTCAGACGTGAAAGCAGGGGCCCTTTCCCCAGTCGCAGCAGCCATTGTCACTTCCAGACCGAGGTCACAGCAGCACTTGCAATATAGGTCCTCTCCTGTGGATGATCAGGTCTCGAGTGATTAAGCAGATAGAAAATGGCGGACACGCCCGCGGCGGTGCGTACCGCGACCGCCGGCGCACCTCGTCATTGGCTCCTGAAACCCATTGGCCTCAATGTTAGCCAATGCGGCTTCGTATAGCGGTCTTCGACCGCCTACCGCCACGGTGTGCCACACCAGCGCATTGACCTCACATCCCATTGTCCCACTTCACAGGTCAGGCAGCCGCCATTTCAAGGGCCCACATGGCATAATTTGTACTGCGTCACACAGGCCTAGGCCTTGCATTGCCACACATACACGCATTTCAATACATAGATAATCGTGTGCTATGCATGCAGTGGTGAACGTACCTGTGATTTGCTTGACTGTGTGCGCCATGTTGTCCTTCCTAGGCACCGTCCGCTGGGACTTGCGAGGAGAAGGATGAATCCTCGCGTGTACCGACCGCTGGTGGACCTGTCGACAATGGAAGAACGCCATATAATACTACGATACCGACTTGACCGAGCCACTATACATGAACTGTGTGCCCAGCTGGAGCCAGCCCTGATGTCCCCCATCCGCCAACCCACAGGAATTCCCCCTCTAGTGCAGGTTCTGTCAGTCCTCCATTTTTTGGCAAGTGGCTCATTCCAGACAACAGTGGCCATGTCATCTGGAATGTCTCAGCCTATGTTTTCAAAAATCTTGTCTAGAGTGTTATCTGCCCTGACGAAACACATGCAGCGCTACATTGTATTCCCTGAGGAGGTTGATTTGGCCACTGTAAAGGGTGATTTTTATGCCCTTGGACATATCCCCAACATAATTGGTGCCATTGATGGGACCCATGTGGCTTTAGTACCCCCAAAAGACGATGAGCAGGTGTACAGAAACAGGAAAAGTTACCATTCGATGAACGTTCAAGTGGTCTGTTTGGCTGACCAGTACATCTCCCATGTGAATGCCATGTTCCCTGGGTCAGTGCATGACGCGTATGTGATGCGAAATAGCAGCATCCCTTATGTGATGGAACAGCTACAGAGACAACGTGTGTGGCTAATTGGTGACTCTGGTTACCCCAACCTGCCTTGGCTATTGACCCCAGTGAGGAATCCCCGGACCAGGGCAGAGGAACGGTACAATGAGGCCCATGGGCGAACTAGGAGGATCATTGAAAGAACCTTTGGCCTCCTGAAGGCCAGGTTTAGGTGCCTGCATATGACAGGGGGATCCCTGATGTACTCACCAAAGAAGGTGTGCCAGATCATCGTGGCCTGCTGTATGCTTCACAATCTGGCATTGCGACGTCAGGTGCCTTTCCTGCAGGAGGATGGTCCAGATGGTGGTGTTGAAGCAGCTGTGGAGCCTGCGGAGAGTGAAGAGGAGGAAGACGAAGAGGACGACCCAGACAACAGGGACAGAGTTATCCAACAGTATTTTCAGTAGCACACAGGTAGGAATCAGCCACGCCATTTAACATTTACTGAAAGCCCCCTGCATCTTTACTTTGTGTATTTCCACCCAGTTCTTTTAAACTGATGTTTGATTTTCCCTTCCCTTTTCAGTGCTGTATGACCCACTGCGTGACTTCTGCTTGGTTAGCCCATGGACTAATGCTTATTGACATCGGTATGTTGTCATCACATAAATTACAGAACATTATTGATAAGTAATGTGTTAAACATTTGTCAATAATACAGGCTGACTCCAGAATGATTTCAGTGCAATGAGTGATTTATTTTTAGTGCTAGATATTGGTACATGATATTAAAATGGTGATGGGTGAGGGTGGAGTTATGTCCATGGCAGAGTCCAGTTCTCGGTCGCACAGGTGCATTGTCCATATGCCTGTGGAAGGATGGAGCAGGGGCAGTTCAAGGTTGGACAGGGTGACAATGTGGGACAGTGGGATGACATCAGGGGGGATATTAGGTTGCCGGGGGTCTTGGCATCCTACTCTGTCTTCCTTTGAGATCTCAGGTTCCTCTTGCGGGGTGGTTGTTCTTCAGCAGGAGGTGGGGTTCTGGTGGCCCGTCGTTCTGTGGGGGCCTCCTGACCACTAGCGCCGGCGGAGGTGGTAGGCTGTTCCTGGCTAGTGACAGGGGCCCTTTGCGGTGCCACATGGTCCCGCAATGTGGTTTCTATCCGGTTGAGGGCCTGGACTATGGTCCCCATAGCGGTAGCGATGTTCCTGAGTTCATTGCTGAACCCCATGTACCGTTCCTCCTGCTGTACCTGGATCTCGGTGAACCTGGCCAGTACCGTCGCCATTGTCTCCTGGGAGTGATGATATGCTCCCATGATGGTGGTGAGGGCCTCTTGGAGAGTGGGTTCCCTGGGCCTGTCCTCCCCCCGTCGCACAGCAGCCCTCCCAGTTGCCCTGTTTCCCCGGGCCTCTGTCCCCTGGACGGTGTGCCCACTACCACTGCCCCCAGCTCCCTGTTGTTGTTGGGGTGTTGGGTCAGCCTGGGTGCCCTGTAGTGGCGGACACACCGCTGATTGACGCGTCCGCGAGACAGAGGCATGGGCCCGCTGGGTGGGAGCTGTGCTGTTATTCCCAGAGGGGTTTGGGTCTGCTGTGGCCTGTGTCTGTGTGTGGGGAACCGACTGTCCAGAGGTCCCCGATGGTCCGGGCTGGTCGTCAGGTTCTAGGTCGACAGAGCTGCTGTCCTCGCTGGGGGCCTGTTCTGGGGGTGGGATGGACAAATCTGGACCCTCCGTGGCGGTGTGTTGGCGTTCGGGCCCTGCAGGGGTAAAGGAGTATGGTTATTGTTTCTGTGTGTGCCATGGCGTGCATTTTGAGTGCCCTTGTCCCCCAGTGCTGGCATTCCCTTGTGGGAGGTGTTGTGAGGGTTTGGGGGGGGGGGGTGTATGGGTATGTGCAATGGTCATGCTTTGGTGGTGGCTGTCTATGGTTTGTGTTGGCATTCAGGGGTTGGTGTTGTTTAGGGTGGGTTGTGCTGGAGAGACATTGGCAGGGAGGTTGTGTGCTGGGGGGTTGAGATTGGGGGTGAGGGGGGGGGGTTGGCATGCTGGTGGTTGGGGGGGGGTGAAGTAGTTGAGATTCGACTTACCAGAGTCCATTCCTCTGTGTACTCCAGCGAGGCCATCAGGATGCAGGATGTTTACCACCTCTTGCTCCCATGCTGTGAATTGGGGTGGAGTGGGTGGGGGTCCGCCGCCAGTCTTCTGCACAGCGATGTTGTGCCTGGAGATCATCGAGCGCACCTTCCCCCGTAGGTCGTTCCATCGCTTTCTGATATCTTCCCGATTTCTGGGATGCTGTCCCACAGCGTTGACCCTGTCTACGATCCTTTGCCATAGCTCAGCCTTCCTTGCTATGGTGGTGTGCTGCACCTGTGTGCCGAAGAGCTGGGGCTCAACCCTCATGATTTCCTCCACCATGACCCGGAGTTCTTGGTCCGAAAACCTTGGGTGTCTTTGGGGTGCCATGGGGTGGTGTGGATGAGGTGTGGGGTGGTGTTTGTGGTGATGTGCGTGGTGATATGTGGTGATGTGTGCGTGGATGTGGTGTGGGTGATGAAGTTGGGTTCCTGTGTGTGTTGGGGTTTTCTATTGCTGTGCTCGCTCTCTCTATCTCTATCTCTCTCGCTCTCGCCTTCGCTCCGATTTCCAACTAGTGGGGGTTTGTGGGTGATGTGGGTGTGTGTTTTATATTGTAATGGGTGTCTGGGAGTGGTGTGTGCATGTGTATCAGGTGTGTGTATTTCGAATTGTCCAATGTGGCTGTGTTTTGGAGCTGTGTGTGTATTTTGACCGCGGCGGTGTGTACCGCCAATGGAATACCGCGGTTGAAAGACCGCCGCGTGGATTCGTGGGTCAGAATGGCATGGGCGTGTTTGTGTTGGCGTGACGGTGGAGGTTTGGTCATCTCCAGTTTTCCGCGGCCCGCTGATGAGGCGGCCTTCCTTGGATGTCGGATTTTTGGCGGATTCACAGTTGGTGGTCAGAATGACCGTGGCGGTTTACCGCGGCCGCGGCGGTAGAATGGCGGACTTCTGACCGGCGGTAAGGGCCTTTTACCGCCGAGGTCAGAATGATCCCCTAAATGTTCAATTACCTGTTCCAACGATGGAATAGAAGTCCAGACAAACAGTGATGATGAAGGAGATGAGGGTCAGTTCATAGAAGGAGGGGAGACGAATGAAGATTACCCTCTAATTACTTTATTTCCAGTGTTCACCCTAATCGATCTACCCGCTGATCTACAAGGGTCTGTAACAGAAAAGGTGTGGGATTTGACTGGAAAAGAGGTCGGATTAATAAAGGGGGTTGAACCAGTCAAGGTGCAGATAAGACCGAATGCAGTATTTCCACAAGTACCACAATACCACATGACTCAGGATGTCCTCATCAAAGTGACACAGATAATTGCAGATTTTCTCAGACAGGGAGTTTTGAAAGAAGTTTTGAGCAGTCCGTGTAACTCACCTATTATGGGTTTGAAGAAGCCCTGTGGGAAGGTTCGAATCGTGCAGGATTTGAGAAAAATAAACGAAATTGTGATAAAATGCTGCCCTGTGGTGCCTAACCCAGTGGTAATAATGTTCCAAGTTCCTTGTGATGCTGAATGGTTTACTGTGGTAGACCTATCACAAGCATTTTTCTCAATACCTCTGCACGAAGATAGCCAATTTTTGTTCAGTTTCAAATTCCTGGATAAGGTGTACAGCTGGTGCAGAATTCCTCAGGGGTTTTCTGAGTCACCATCCATCTTCAATCAGATATTGAAGAAGGATTTGGAACCTCTTGTGCTGCCTTTTAATTCAACTCTTGTGCAGTACATTGATGATTTGTTGATCGCGTCCAAAACCAGAGACAGTTGTAAATATGATACCATTGCATTGTTGAATCATTTGGGAAAGAATGGACATAAAGTGTCACCCAAGAAGTTGCAATACTGTAAAAAAGAAGTGAAATATTTGGGGCATCTGATTGAGAAAGGGTCCCGAAGAATATCAAAAGAGAGAATAACAGCTGTTTTACAAATGAACCCCACAACAACAAAGAGAGATGTCAGGATGTTTTTGGGAATGGTGGGTTACTGCCGCCAGTGGATACCCAATTTCTCGATCATCTCAAAACCTCTAATAAAACTGACAGGAAAAGAGGTTAAAGATGAACCATACACAATCACTTTGACAAAAGAAGAGCTTGAGTCATTCCTAGAGCTGAAGGAATGCATGTGCAGGGCTCCAGCACTGGGAATGCCTGATTATGAGAAACCTTTTCTGTTGTTCTGTCATGAACGTGATGCTTGTTCTTTGTCTGTTTTAACACAGGTCCACGGAGATGCAAATCGCCCCGTAGAATATTTTTCAGCTACTTTGGACCCTGTCGGAGCAGCCTTACCGGGTTGCTTGCGAGCAGTTGCCGCAGTTGGTCAAAGCCTTTCACAATGCGAGGGCATAGTCATGGGATACCCCTTGACAGTATTGGTCCCACATTCTGTTGAAATACTGTTGACGAGAACTAAAACGCAACACATGACAAATGCACGACTTACCAAATATGAGACGATTATTCTGGGGTCACCAAATGTCACACTAAAAAGATGCACAGTACTGAACCCGGCAACTTTACTTCCCAATGAGAATACAGAAATCAAAGATGGGGAAGAATTTGAGCATGATTGTCTAGAGGTGACTGAGCTCTGTACCAAACCTCGCCCAGACATACAGGATACCCAGTTAAAAGAAAACGACTGCATTATGTTCGTTGATGGGTCCTGTTTAAGAGACTCAACAGGAACATTGAGAGCTGGTTACGCAGTATGTACTATATCTGGCATAGTCGAAGCCTCTTGGCTTGAAAAAGTGTTTTCTGCACAGGTGGCAGAATTAATAGCTCTTACAAAAGCCTGCCACGCTGCTGTGAATTTAAAAGTTACAATCTATACTGACAGCAGATATGGATTTGGAATTGTACATGATTTTGGCCAACTGTGGTCGCAGAGGGGTTTTATGACTTCCTCTGGGTCACCAGTAAAAAAAACAGAGAACAAATAAGAGATTTGTTACATGCAATTCAGTTACCTCTTGAAATTGCCGTGGTAAAATGCAGTGCTCACACCAGATCACAAGACTTTGTGTCTATGGGGAATGGTTACGCAGATCAAGTTGCAAGATTTTGTGCATTGAACTGTATATCATTTAAGGAACAGTGGGAATTGTTACCACAACCTGAGAATGACACAACCTTAAGTCTAGCCTTACGAGTGGTTGATACCTTAGATGAATTAAAGACATTACAAAATCGTGCTAGCAAAGAAGAAAAACGTTCCTGTCAGAAAATGCAGTGTGTACAAAGAGCAGATGATATATGGGTCTCAGATGAAGGGAAGTTGGTTCTGCCAAACAGTCTTCTGTCACAATTTGCTCGATTATATCATGGGCAGGCCCATTTAGGAAGTGATGCCATGATCAGATCTTTTAAAATTGATTGGTTTAATCCAAAATTCAGACATGCTGCAGAAATTACTTGTCACAGGTGTGTCATCTGTCAGCAGATGAACGCTGGAAAAGGAACAGTAGTAACTTTGAGCCACATTGGAAGAGCTGGAGGTCCATTTAACAAAATGCAAATGGATTTCATTGAAATGCCTGTTTGTGGAGGATTGAAGTACGTGTTGGTGATTGTGTGTGTTTTCAGTCATTGGATTGAGGCATACCCTACACGTAGGAATGACAGTCTTACAGTTGCAAAACTACTACTCAGAGAGTTAATACCAAGATTCAGGTTTCCGGTTTCTATAGAATCAGATAGAGGAAGACACTTCGACAATGAGGTGATCAAACTTCTGTGTGCAGCACTCAACATTGAGCAGAAGTTGCATTGTAGCTATCGCCCAGAAGCATCAGGACTAGTTGAACAGATGAATGGTACCTTAAAATCAAGAATAGCAAAAATGTGTGCAGCAACAAACATGAAATGGCCAGATGCGTTACCTCTAGTACTGATGTCTATGAGAAACACGCCAGATAAGAAAACGGTACTGTCCCCCCATGAAATCCTCATGGGTAGAGCAATAAGGTTACCAGCAGTACCTGCAAATGCACTACTAAATATTACAGATGATATGGTGTTGGACTATTGCAAAGGTTTGGCTGATGTGATTCGCTCTTTCTCTCACCAGGTGGAAGCTAACACATTGCCGCCAATCGGCGAACCAGGACATTCTTTGCAAGCTGGCGATTGGGTGGTTGTCAAGAAGCACGTGGGGAAATCGTGCCTTGAACCACGTTGGAAGGGGCCATATCAAGTAATACTGACTACCACTACTGCTGTGAAGTGTGCCGGGATTCCCAACTGGATACATGCCAGTCACACAAAGAGGGTGACGTGTCCTGTCGAAGAAGAACTTGAAGAATCCGGTACAGCAACTTCAGGAGGAGAGATCTCGGAGACAGAGATCAGTCAAGAAAGATCTGAGACTGCGGGAGAGCCCACTGAGAACGGCCTTGTCCCTCAAGCTGTCAGTGAGTTCGAGAGAGGTGACAAAGAGCCTATCTCAGTTGAGGCAGCAGGAGAACTAAGACAAGGAGAGGTTCTCCCAGAAGTAGACGAATACAATTCAGAGCCTGAGTACAGTGTAGAACCGGAAGACGATAGAGACGGAGAAGTTCAACCGGTTGCAAGTCTGTCAAGAGAAAACACCATATCACAAGAGGAGGGTGCTGTTCAACGTCCCGAAAGAAAACACCGAAACAAGACACGCAAAGGTGACAATTGGCCAGACAAGCCACATCTTAAAATAAGAGAAATAGCAAATGAGACAATAATAGAAGAGAGCGATACTTCACAGGCAGATGATCTGAGTGAAGGAGAACAACAAGGTGAACGAAGATTGAAAAGAAAGAGAATAGCAAACAGAAGATACACAGGTCCTGAATGGCCATATGCTACAACTTCTGAATGGCAACAAGAATTCTTAGCATTCTGCTTTGATCGAGAAGTGCCAGGTCAATACTACGGTACCTGAAGGAAATCTTTTGAAGAAAATTGGATAAAATTTAAAATTGTGAAAACTGAAAGTAAAGAGACTTTAGAAATTATCAGAAAGAGACATTAAACCTGGATTTGACTTCAAGAAACCGAATTACGACAAGCTGCTAACCTGAATTGACGAAAGGGTCCTGGAGTGAGTGAAAACGCTGTAAATACGCAGAAAGGGTTTACCTTCTTGAGTTGATTGTTGATCTACTATTCTGATTCTATACAAACATGGCTTATAGTAGCAAGGGTAGTAAAGTGTGTGGTTGGTTAGGTCTTATAATAGGTGTTGTATGTGCAATAATGGTTGTAGGAGTGACTGTGGGAATGCCGTGGAAAGAGAAAGAAACTATTAATGCAACTTCAAAACCTGAGACTACTACTACTGCTAATAAACTATCACCGTGGGAGAAATTTGAAAAAGATGCTAGACATCTACATGAGGGAACTAACGCAAAAGGGGAGCTCTCTACTAATGTCTTCTACCGCTTACTAAACGAGTATGTAGAAACTATGGATGCGAAAGATTGTTATGTGTGCACTAAAATTCCTTCATCTGTGCAGGAGGGAGTTACTTATCATAGCCTCCCTCTTACTTATGGAATTAGTTGCAGCTTGCTATTAACAAGATTCTATAATCAAGAGCATGTGCAATATTTCTATTCAAATCTGGATGTTGTGTTTTCTTTTGTACCTGTGATTGAATTTTTGAATAAGCTAGCTAAAGAGCATGATATTAAAATAGTTAGAGGATTCTTTGAGCCAACCCTTACATTTGGAACTGCTTATGCGCATCGCAATAATCTGACTTGCTTACTGTCTCCTGTAGAGAAAAGCTTTTTAGATCACACAGATGATAGACGCAAAGCATTAAAAGAAAGGTTAGAAAAAGGCTTAGAAAAACGTACTTATGCCAATGATTACGCTTACACGGCAATTAAAACACAAGGCAAATTAGCTATAGATGCATTACATGTAGGTAGGCTATGTATATACAGGCCAAAATCTGATCAGGACAATCTATTTGTAGGTACGAGTGAATGTAGACATGTGTTTCTGTTTCAGAGTAAATGGACCTTCATGTTAAATGGACAAGACCCAACGATTCCTGGAATCTATTACATCTGTGGATTAAATGCATATTACCGCCTCCCTAAGGGATGGTATGGGACATGTTATTTGGGAATAGTTTTCCCAAAGATATACCAGATTGACGACTTAAAACAAATACCTAAAACTTCTGAAATACAACATACTAGACAAAAGCGAGAATCAGTGGCGGCTGTCATTGGTGACATATTTAGAGCTATAGGGGGTTATTCTAACTTTGGAGGAGGTGTTAATCCGTCCCAAAAGTGACGGAAAAGTGACGGATTTACCACCAGCCGTATTACGAGTCCATTATATCCTATGGAACTCGTAATACGGCTGGTGGTATATCCGTCACTTTACCGTCACTTTTGGGACGGATTAACACTCCTCCAAAGTTAGAATAACCCCCATAATCCCATCAGTTGGGGTTATTTTGAACTCTATGAAAATTCAAAAGTTGTCTACTATTGTGGATAACATGTTGACAAATTTTACAGGAGCTATACTTCTGATGGATACTGAACTTGCTGCAGAAAGGGCTATGACTCTTCAAAACCGGCTTGCTTTAGACATTCTTTTAGCAAAGAGTGGAGGTGTGTGCAAAATGCTTAATGAGCGTCATTGCTGTTCATTCATACCCGATAACAGTAAGAAAATTAGAAGCATGCTTACTAACCTTACTAGAGATAGTACAGATTTAAAGGACCTGAAAGAACCTTGTGTTTGGGAGAAATTTGGAAAAGGAATTGCCCGAGTGGGAAACTGGTTTACCAACATTTGGAATGGGGTACTTGCAAAAATTATGTTGGGTCTATTGATTGTCTTAGTTTGTTTATTAGGATTATGGGGGGCATGTAAAATTAATGATAAAATAAAAAAGAAATTGGATTAAAAGAACCAGAAGAAATGAAGAAAGTGAAAGAGAGAAAATGTTCAATGAAATATGGGAAAGTTCACATAAAGGGCAAGATGTTGAAATGCGTATTATGCGCAAGGTGAAAAATTAAGATCAAAGGATTGTGTGATGACGATCGTCATCAGAGGAGGGACTGAGAGAGCGAAGTTTAAATATTTCATGTTATACACGTAAAAATACTTATGTTTGAAAATGCAGCATTAACAATTAATAATTGAAGTGTATTAATAAACGTGGAGAATTATTCACCTGTGTAAACTAATGTCAACTAGAAGAAATAATCATTTATAAATGTTTGCATCACTATGTTTAAAACCGCAATCATTAGAACTAGTACATCTTAAGTTAACATGAGTTGTGAATTAGCTGTGAAGCTCTCATATTAAAGCGTATTTTTCTGTTTCTCCAGTGTGCTGACTTGCAAAAGACCATGACCTAGCGATTGTTCTTTTCTTTACTTAGTTGTAACATGTTGAGATTTTCCCATTCGCATGCTAGTAGCTTTTAGTATGAATCATGAAGCTTCGAAACAAACATGGACACTTTCAAGGACAATAAAGCGAGGAGAGGAGAACTCTTGACCCGAGACGTGTGCCAAAGTGGTGAAGTAACCCAGGATATGCCACCTACGAAAAACATCAATTATGAAGACCAATTGGGATTTGAGCAGATATCGAGAAATGGCAAATGCATTACTTAATGTATAATTTGATTGGTTACCAATAGTGGGGTGTAGTGACTGACCAGTAGAATCTTGGGGGAATGTATCACGCAAAAGGGGATAAAAACCCATGACACGAGAGACGAGACACATTAGGTAGGGGATGATATTGATTGCATCCAGAAACTCTGTCACTCTATTTGGTGACTTGAGACTTAGAAAACCATCTTTGTCCATAGACTGCCCCGTTAACTTTCCCCCTTAAGGGGAGAGTTTTTCTTGCCTTTAATTAGATAGACTGACGGTGATTCTAACTGATGTCCTGAATACGAAGACCGATCCTGAATGCTGACCTGTCCAGAGGAGGGTAATAATATTACTAATGAAATCTATTTTGCCTTTTCTTTCTAGGTACCAACTGCTGTGTATATTTTTGAATAGAGATCTTAGTTAGATGTTTTCCAAATTGATGTTCTAAATTGTTTTACATGAAGCCCCACATGTCAATGCTAATTCGAGGTTAGATGAGGTGTTCATTTGACTGACGGAACTGACGTGACTGACATATAGCTATGCTGAACTGAGTCCCTATGAACTATTATGCGCTGTGATCTATTCTTGTCGACGCATCTATCTTATGTTTCTGATCACTGCATTAATGAAAGCTTATCGTGATTGTCACCTTGTGATTATGCTCTTATGCTTCTTGGTTTTGAGACTAATGCATTTATTATTAGATTGTAATCAATAGGGAATAAATTCACAAAATCTCTTTAAGATGTGGTTATTTGTGTCAGAAAACTAATGATTGCGCCGAAGGTTCATTTATGGTTAAGGTGAAATATATTTTGATGCTAACTTTTAACAATGTCATTGATATATTGATTTGTTTATTGATTGGTTATCTCGTCTTATGGAGACTCATCACTGGGCCCAAAGATTCATCGACCTAAAACGAGTCCTGATGTGTATAAATTAACATAGACGGACGCCTTAACATTTCCTTTTAAAACACTGGGTCTAGGGATCTAAGAGACCCACTACAGCCCAATTATAGCTGAAAAATCCAAAGACTTGAGGGGATTGTCTCATTGTTTACATTAAATGGGCAACCCAGCCAGCTCGTTACACTATTGCTCTACATACATATCTACATTTTCTTTTTTTACCCGGGTCCCACTTTTCCTTCCTCACAACCCTTTCTCGAATACCACCCCCAGATATGGTGACCAGATTTTGAAAAGAAAAAAAAGCGGGCCGGATTAGACATAAAAGCAGGACTATAGCCTTTGGTCTCACTTTTATATTTGTCCTGTTCTGTGAAAGTGTCTGGGTGCGCGGTGCGCTCACACCATCAGACAGCAGAAGTATTTAAGACTCTAGCGGTGTATGTGAAAGGCGAGCATACCTTTCAATTCTGGTTCGCAGGTTGAACTAACTTTTGTCCCAGAAACCGGGACATTTATGTAAAATGAACAATTCGGGAAGTCTGGTTACCCTACCCCCAATTTGGCTTGCCGGATCTCGAATGCGACATGACCTGTCATCTGCACTGTATGTCAGAACAGTGGGGGCTGCAGGGGCCTTTGTTACGCCACTGCGTCACAATGTCCCCTCGGCAACAGTGACACGTGCTGCTCTCGTCGCAGGCACGCGGCTGGCGTTCTCACACCAACGTTCAAGCCTCTCGCTCGCCACGCACTTCCCTTGTGTGCGCCTGTCGGCCCCTCTAGCAGTCCGCGGCGCGCCTGGATGCTAGTCGGTCCTCATTTCGAACGTAACTACACCTTCCTCGGCGAGGGCATGGTGTGCCAGTACCCAGTCCCTGGCTGGGGCCCTCCTGACAGCGCTTTGGCCATCTACCACTGACACGAGGCCGGTTCGCCGCCATTATTCAGCGACGCCGGCCCTGGTCTCGCCGCCGAGGGTAAGTGTTCCCTCGTTCTTGAACCTTTCAAGCAGGTAGTGGCACAGGAAGGCAGCGTTATACCCTGGTGCAAGCGTGGCCTCCTATCCACCGAATGGATATTAAACGGGGGCAATGATGTAAGTCCACAGAGCCCCGGCGCCACTGCACCTATTGCACTAGCGATAGCTACGCCCCACAAGCAGACTGTAATGTTTTTTTAATCCGCCCTGGCTGCGCTCTCCCTTTCAATCGGAGGCGTCACTCTGCTTTTCTTTGAATATTCTTAGTGGAGTCTTGAAATTAACCTTGTGGCTTCATAAAATAACCTCGAACTGTTAATTATTTAGCTAAGCTTCACGTGTTTTACGTGAGCACGTTACAGTTAATGCGCAATATTTCTTTTGCAGAAATGGCACATATTTCCCCAAGATTATTCTGAATGGTGATCCAGTATTTTACGCTATTTCTTAGTGTAAAATGAGTCCCTGTGCTGAAAAAGGGTAAATTCGGTAAAGACACAAAGAACAACCATCTGAGTTATATTCCTTCACCCTGTTTCTTCAAACTTGAGACAGGGTTTTTACCCGAAAGAAATCTCTGTTATGTGATGTCTCGTAACTTGAGGTTGTTCGCATAACACGAAATAATATAAGCCTAACCTGTCGTAAACAGAATTTGACCTGGGCCGAATTTCCATTAACACACATCCCGTTAAGCTTCAAAATTCCAATCATACTTGATCTCATACGCAAGACAATTAGCATTTGACGAGTCTATTCTCATTTAAAAAAGGGTTTATAATTATCTCTTTTCTTACAATTACAATCTCTTACCAACAATTTGAAGCATTAAAAACGATTGGACTCTACCCAAAGTACAATTTCTCTATCCCCATGGGCAAGCTTACTATTCATCCCTCAGTTTAGATACAGTTATAGAATGCCAAGTCCTGAAACAAATGTGTGTCCCCAACTCACTGTTCTTGTGACCTTGAGTTTGGAAATTTGCATATTAACGGATCGTTGTTCACATACAAAACCGCCCTCAATGCTGAATGCTATTTAATTTAGAAACGGTGGTTACCCCTCAAACCAGCGGTACCTCCTCAAAGTCATGATTAATACACTCTCAATTGCAATGGGGAAAAACCCACACAAGTTTTGGAAGCACTTTATAATATGGCTTTAATAAAAAATAAATAAAATAAAACAATGAATTTTGTGGTGGAGAGTTGACAAATACAGTAGTCCTCCCCCCAAATACGAATCATTTTATTGTGATACTGGCGTGTGACATTAAAGTGTAAAAGCCACAGGCGTACCTACTCCAGATATGCAAATAACTTTGTTCAGACATATATTTAGTCTAATTTTTTGCTCAAACATATCTTAAAATAAATGGAGTCAGAAAGAAAACTAGGCATGTCAAAAAGGTCCATCAATGCAGATGGACAATTGCAAAACTTATAACAGGTAGCTTTGGCGTTGATGCGCTATTCTCCCACAATGTACTGGCAATAATGAGCAGTGATGCTATAAATAGTAACAGAAGTTGGAGTTTCACCTAAATGAGGGTCTGTGAGGTTTGGCTGAGGTCAACTGTATGGGCTAACATGCCTGGTGGAAATCCTCTAGCCGGTGATGTTCATAGTCCAAAGTTAATTCTGCTTTTGGGTGGAAAGCATTTAGCCGGTGATCTTCATAATTCAAAGTGGATCCTACTTTTGCGTTTGGGTCACATTTATTACACTGCCCCCACTCTGGCTGAGTATAAAAGGAAAGAATAGACAAATACTTCCAGCTTTGTTCTAAATCAGGTACCACATTTATGTCTGGGTGACTAAATGTCCAGGATCCTGAATGTCTCTTCTGATGTATGAGTAAGAGAGGGGCTCCAGGTAATGCTTTAAAACATCAAGTTGGGTGGAAGATGGCACGTGACAGTCCAGGTGGCAAAAAGCAGGACATTCTTCGTGGTAAACAGACTGTGTGTTGTGCAGATCCTTGACTCCTACTGTCACTGGAAAACTTTGCTCAAAGACCGGCATGATAGCCTGCTGCCACACCTCCACCTGATTTATTCCCTCCTGTTAAGCATCAAGGAATCCAACCTTAGGTAATAGGGAAGGGGAACAAATGGGCTCAGGTATCTGGACAAATCACACCATTGATTGCTGCTGCTATGGTGGGTGTGCTATCACTGTGGAATGAGTAGGGATGGGAGAGTAAGCCTTACACCATGGGGTGTAACAAAGGCCTGTGCAGCCCCCACGGTGCTGGGGGGTGGTCCTGAGCTCCAGGAGACCCCCTCAGCACAGTACTCTACCCTGATATTATCAGGACAAGCTATTTCAGGACCTACTGTCCTGTTTGGCAAGCTGATAAAGGCCAAGTATTCTGTTCACTCAGAAAGTGAATGTACAATAAAGATTGCTTTAAATTATGTTTCTTGTTACATTTGCTCTGTGTTCAGAGACTGCTTAAATGTCAACATCTGTCCTCTTACAATTTGCTACTTATTTATCTGGAGATTTCTGTTTGCTTTTCTTTCTCAAGTGGCAGAGCTAGAGTACTTTGTAAAGTGAACTGTCTGACAATCATGCTGTATAAAGAGTGTGAAATGAAAGGCTATAGTATGGTGTTTTTTGCTAACACACAACATTAGCTTGTAAATGAACTGTACAAACATTCCTAAATATATTTCAGTAGTTATGAAAGCACATTTTTTTGTAACCCAGTGAGATAAAAAAAAAAATATATATATATATATATATTATGAGGAAAACAAATCTGAACACTTTACTTGGTGGTGGGCAAATGATAGATATTTTGCTGAACGCAAATTTCTACTGATTGTCTATATGCTATAAAGTTTTATTAGTAAAACTGCATGTCAGTAGGAAAGTTTGTGGCCATTTCAGTAGAACAGTGTTGTTTGTAAATGACAGTGTGCTATCACATAACGATTTAGTAATATATTCAATTACAGTTGAGTTTTTAAAGATGAAACTGAGAAACATTCCTGTCCCCGCCTTGAGGACAGTGCTATTAGAGACCTAAGAGGCAAGTCATGGGTCATGCATACCATATATATAGGCTAATTATTTTACATGGAGCAAAAGTTAAGTATATTAAATCAAATAGGAGTTTTTTGTATAGCAGAAATGCTGAAGGCACATCTTTGAAGGTGCCCTCATATGTGATAATGAAGGAAAAGGTGGCTCTGTAAAATAAAATATTTGCCTAGGATCACACAATTTCAGACCACTTTAGAGCCGAAATACATTACAGTTGTTTGAGTGGTTGATTTAGGTCACTTGTCCTGCAGGTCTGAGTAACATTTTTATGATTTTTAGAAGCCTGCTCTGTTCATGGCACGTGGTGTCTAGGATCACCATCAATGCTGATGCTTTCATCTGGAAATGTTTGGTCAGGGAACATGCTTGTCTGCGGGTGGGCACACTTTAACTTTCTTGAGAGGTATCACTATAATTCTCAAATTTGTTGGTGGTCCCTTCAGGTGGTCATCCTGCATATAATATCTTTTAAGTATTTCTTAGAATTTGGAAAGCCATTTAGCACCAAATTTTCAGCATTACATATCGGACCCCCTGAATATCATGCACAAGGCTGTTACAAGAAGTCTTTCTGAATGTCATGCAATCTACGGGGATGGGACTGCAGTAGCATAATGAAGCATAGGGGAGCTGATTTATAAGGTAAGGTGATGGCCGCCCCACTACCACCTGCCATGTAAGGGCCTTCGTTATGCCCCTTGGAAGATGAAGAATCATACATCAAGGGAATGAACGATTGTACAAACCATGTTCTGATCTGGAAACCATGCAAGAAAGGCTCCTCATTAAGAAGTATAGTTACTTAACAGTAACACCATTCAGTCATTATCACAATCTCAATACAATTTTTTGCCGGAGATAAGAATTCAGATTGCCATCCCGATTATTGTGAAGATTAGGGCAGTGTTACATTTCTGTGCAAATTACTCCTTAAAGAACACAGCAACTCAAATGGAATGTCACAGATGACTTTTACAGATGTCCCCATCCAGTTCCAGATTGTTATGCTGAGACATATGAATGATACATCCAGTTTCCCACAGATAGTACTGCTCTGAACAATATCAAGGCCAAGTTCTATGGCTTTTGAGGCATACAACACGAGGCTGGTACCACTGATGGAACCCACGTTGAACTGGATGTGTAGGTGGTTTGCATAGCAGACCTCTACATTACCAGTGTGCTTGCATAACTTCCAGGCTTCACTCATGACTCACTAGCGCTACATAGCATCTCCATTCCCCAACAGATGGCAGATATTGCAGCAAAGTGGTCCTGACTTGTTGGTAAGTGTAAAAAAGTGTTGATATATTTTGTCAGAAAGCTCTGGCCATCCAAACCTAATTTTACTTATGTGTGTCTTTGTGATTATATTTTCAGGGGTCTCAGCTTATTTTAGATGTATATGGCTTTTAATACCACGAGAAGCCCAACAACACCAGAGGATGTCTACTTCAGTGAAATGCAATTAAGGAGTCCAGAGCAGCAGACATGATGGTTTTGAGGCACCACTCAGGTGCCTGGATAAGGCTGGAGTGTCCCTTTTCTACTGCCTTAGGGAGGTCTGCAAGATTGTTGTATTACGTTGTATGTTTCACATCTTTGCCCTGCAGAGAAATATACCATTCATCCCTGAGGATAAATGATTACCAGTGGAACCGCATGTTATGTTGGTAATATGCATCCGCAAGTTGACAGTGAGTGATAAGGGTGAAGGCTGTGATCTCAGACATGAACTCATTGAAAATATATTTTCCTGATGGTAAGTGATAATTAAAAAAAAAATCCACAAATTACTTTTGTGATTTGTGTTTCATTATATTCAAAGTGTTTGTTTTATAATAATGTTGTGAAAGTAAGAATATGTAGCCAAAATAAGACATATATTAAAGAGCATGTTGTATGACAAATATGTTTTACAGCTACTGGTGTATGATTCTAAGAAAAAGGTTACATATTTAAATAAGAAGGTGAAAATGTCACACAAGGGATAATTAAAAGTGTTGCTTAGATACTCTTTATGGAGAGATGTGCAGTGCTAGTTCCCTTACCACTGACGGACTGTTTCTGAAAAATAGCGGTACGTTTCCTGTCAGCCATAGAGGGATGCCAACGTAACCGAGTTTCATGTAAAGTACCTGAGATGTTTTGTGTGTGTGTCAAAGTCTAGACCTCAGAATTGATGAATTCAAATGTAGCAAATCTGTGGAAATTTGATGTAGTTTATAACTGTGTCCGAGCATAATATCTTTGTATAACAGGACAACCCTCTGTGTACCAGAAGACTCCCAGTTGTGTTGCTTAGTTCTTTGAAGAAACAGTTGCTAACAAAATGTAGCACTACATGTATGTCTTCAAGATAGGTGGATTCATAATATCCATTACTTTGTAATAGTCATACTTTATTTTTCAAAGGGCTCATAATAGTTTTTTTGTATTCTGTAATTCCTAATGTGTCTTCTCTGCATGGTTTAAATGTAGACACGTGTTTGTATAAATTGTTGTTATATCCTAGTTCCTAGCTAGTCTTTTTTGATGTATACAATTTTATATGAAAGTGTAGTAAACGACTATAGATGGAGTTGGACATACTGAGATGACAGCAATTTCATATTTGCATTATGAAATTTGTATTCTGTGTATGTAATAATTGTTTGGAAACGTATGTAATTTCTCAAGTGGAATATATGTTTTTGTAACACATCAATGTATTATTTAATGAACTCCATGTGAATACATTGATACCATGGTATACTTTTATTCTTTCTTTATTAATTTGAAAATAGAACTGAGGTGGTCATTACAACCCTGGCGGACGGTGTTAAAGCGGCGGTAAGACCGCCAACAGGCCGGCGGTAAAAAAATTGCAATTACGACCGTGGCGGAAACAGACAACAAAGACTGCCACTTTAACACTCCGCCCGTCACGGCAGTACAAACAAACAGCGCAGCGGTCACCGCCAACAGACAGACGGGAGACAATGTACCGCCCACACTATTATGACAGGCCAATCCACCACCTTTCCCGGGGCAGATTCACCGCGGATAAAAACACGGCGGAAACAGGAATACCGAAGGAAAAACGCTCACCTCTACATGGCCCACGAGGACACCATGGACCAGAACTCCAAATTCTACCTGCAATAGTCTTCCTGCTCCTCTACCAGGAGTACGAATGCCAGCGGCGAAGACCACAGTGAGTACTGCACCTATGACACAGGGGAGGGAAAAAAAAGGGACATACACACGCAACATCCCCCACCCTCACCCACTACAACACACACACTAATGCATATCAATACATCACAGTTACACCCCCCAACCCCCCGGAAGAATGCAAAGACAATAGAAAATGAGTGTAACCATTGTAATATATTAAAAGCAAGTAGGCAGAAATATATATATACACCATTTACAAAATATACACCAAGCATAGTAGTCCAGGTAGCGCTCTAATAAAGTCCGTGGAACACTGGGACCACACGATATGGGCGAGGCCCACACAAGATCCCCGACCATGACGGAGAGAACACTGCAGGGACATCAGAGAGCAACTAAACAGGCACCTCAGGGGGAGGGAAAGGGGGGGGGCACCTCAGCCGCTTGAGTGCACAACGCCAAATCCACGAGGGGGCCACATGCCCACTGTTCCATCCTGGGGAGTGCAAAGCCACAGTCTCTCAAGCCTCTACAGTGGGTGGTTTGCCCACTGTTCAATCCTGGGGAGTGCAAAGCCACAGTCTCTCAAGTCTCCCAAGTGGGTGGTTTGCCCACTGTTCAACCCTGGGGTGTGCAAAGCCACAGTCTCTCAAGTCTCCCAAGTAGGTGGTTTGCCCACTATTCAATCCTGGGGAGTGCAAAGCCACAGTCTCTCAAGTCTCACAAGTGGGTGGTTTGCCCACTATTCAATCCTGGGGAGTGCAAAGCCACAGTCTCTCAAGTGGATAACAGTCTCCACTGGTTCTGGAGGGGGCATGGTGCCCAGAGTGCTTCATTCTGCTAAGGACAGAGGTAGTGGATGACAGTCTCCACTGGTTCTGGAGGGGGCTCTGTGCCCAGAGTGCATCAGTCACCCTGTGACGGACTCAGTTGCGTCAGTGCCCTTGCCGCTCATGGGCCAGCGGTGCTTGAGACAGCGGTGCCCTGTTCAGCGGTGTTTGAGATGGCGGTGCCCTGTTCAGCGGTGCTTGAGATGGCGGTACTTGAGACGGCGCTGCCCTGTTCAGCGGTGCTTGAGACAGCGGTGCTTGAGACAGCGGTGCCCTGTTCAGCGGTGCTTGAGACGGCGGTGCCCTGTTCAGCAGTGCTTGAGACGGCGGTGCCCTGTGCAGCGGTGCTTGAGACGGCGCTGCCTTGTGCAGCGGTGCCCTGTTCAGCGGTGCTTGAGACGGCGGTGCCCTGTGCAGCGGTGCTTGAGACGGCGGTGCCCTGTGCAGCGATGCTTGAGACGGTGGTGCCCTGCTTAGCGGTGCTTGAGATGGCAGTGCTCTGTTCAGCAGTGCTTGAGGCGGCGGTCTCCATTGCAGGGACTCAGCTGCTGGCGGTCCTTCATGGCCCAGCGGGGCTTTTGCTGGCGGTCCTTCATGGCCCAGCGGGGCTTGTGCTGCGGTGGCCTCCTGGGCTGGTGGGCTGGTGCTGGCGGGCCCCTCCTGGGCAGGTGGGCTTGTGCTGGCGGGCCCCTCCTGGGGAGGTGGGCTTGTGCTAGCGGGCCCCTCCTGGGCAGGTGGGCTTGTGCTGGCAGGCTCCTCCTGGGCAGCTGGGCTTGTGCTGGCGGTCCTGTCCTGGGCAGCTGGGCTTGTGCTGGCGGTCCTGTCCTGGGCAGCTGGGCTTGTGCTGGCGGTCCTGTCCTGGGCAGCTGGGCTTGTGCTGGCGGTCCTGTCCTGGGCAGCTGGGCTTGTGCTGGCGGTCCCGTCCTGGGCAGCGGGGCTTGTGCTGACGGTCCCGTCCTAGGCAGCTGGGCTTGTGCTGGCGGGCCTGTCCTGGGCAGTGGGGCTTGTGCTGGCGGGCCTGTCCTGGGCAGCTGGGCTGGTGCTGGAGGTGGCCTCCTGGGCAGCGGGGATGATGGCGGTCTTCTCCGCCATGCTGCTCTTCCCAGACTTACCGGGTTTCTTGTGGCCCTTCCCCACCTTGGATGGTGTCACAGCTGACTCCACACTCCCACCGGGACCCCTGGGAGCGGCTTTGGTGGCTGGAGTCTTCCCCCTCTCCCGCCGGGCACTGGCCAACTTCTGATGCTTCACAGGTGGGGGACTGTCTGTGCTGTGGCTCCGTGCCACACTGGCTGCCCTGGTGGCCGGTGCACTCCAGATTCCGGTGACTACAGGCACCACTGGTCCCGGAGATGTTGTGGCTGAGGTGCTAATTCAGGACCTAGGAGACGGACGGGGTGGGGGAGGTGTGGGAAAGAGGTCAAGGTTGGACAGGAAAAGTTTTTTGGACACACTGGGACGGGTAGCTGGAGGGGGTTTGGGAGTGGAGGAAGAGGTGGTGGTTGTAGGAGGTGTTCGTTTGCTGACTTTGGGTGAAGGTGCATGCGCTGGAGGCTGTCGTGAGGTGGATGGCTGTTGGGTGGGTGTGTGCTTGCGTTTGTGTATCTTCGGAGGGGGTGTCACAGACACACTGGGAGAGGACACAGGGGACGTGTGAATGGTAGTGGGGGTGGTGACTGCACGTGAGAGGGGTATGGTGGTGGGTGTGCTGGAGAGGGACGTCGTGGCTGTAGAGGTAGTGCATGCAGGTGTAGACGATACTGGGAGGGAGGAGGGAGATGAGGAGGAGGGGGACACAGTGGAGGCAGTGGATGTTGGTGTGTCTGCATGTGTGTGATGCTTGCGTGAGTGTCTGTGGGATGTGTGGTGCTTATGTTTGCCTGAGCTTCCCTTGTGTGTTGACATGTGTGCATGCTGGTCTGTAGGTGTGCTTGGGATAGGCTGAGGTACAGGGGATTGGGTCGGGGTGGAGGAAGTTGGAGGGGGGAGGCTAGACACAGGGACAATGGCTGCCATCAGTGCTGAGGCCAGAGTCTGAAAAGCTCGCTGGAGGGCCGCCTGACCAGAATAAATGCCCTCCAGGAATGAATTTGTTTGTTGCAACTGCTTTTCTACACCCTGGATGGCATTCAAAATGGTAGACTGCCCAACAGTGAGGGACCTGAGGAGGTCAACGGCCTCCTCACTGAGGGCAGCAGGGGTGAGTGGGGCAGGGTTTGAGGTGCCTGGGGCGAAGGTGATGCCCACCCTCCCGGGTGAGTGGGCACGGGGCGAAGGCTGAGGGGCTGCTGGGAGGGCGGTGCTGGAAGGGGGGGTGGCGGCTGTACCTGTAGATGGGGGTGGCACAGATGTTGCCGCCACCACAAGGGAGCGCCCATTAGAGGACTAGTCCGTGTCACTGGTGTCAGCTCCTGTCCCCGCTGTGGAGACCCCCTGGCCCTCCGTTCCACTGGTGAAGTCCGAGTCCGTAGTCTCGCCCTCCAGGGTCATGTGGGATGCAGCCCCCTGGTGCTCCGGTGCCACTGCTCTTCCGCCTGATGATGCTAATGCACACAAGAACAGGGAGACCACAAAAAGGGGGGGCGGGACGACAGAAGAAAGACATGTTGAGTGCATGCATTACTGCTACCGTTGGCGGACACGACAGACACAGAAGCCCCCTGCACTACGCTGCGCTCTTGGGCTCCACTGTTAAATTCCTGGGAAATGGCCTACAAGGCTATGGATGACATCTGCACACATAGATGACACAGGGGCATGACTAGGTGTACTTGGCCCTCTACAGAGGTGGGTTGGGGTGCCACATGGCCTGCCTTACCGAGGGTCCTTGCCTACGGAACTCGCCCTGGCCTAGGGAAACCCACAGCCCACCTCCCCCACCCAGACACCTCCACTGCGTGCAAAGTCAGCAGAATGAGAGTGTACTCACCCCCTTGGGGCTGCTGTGATGCCCTCAAGTGCCCATCCAACTCCGGGTAGGCCACCGCCAGGATCCTGAACAACAGGGGGGTCATGGTGCGACGGGCATCCTTCCCACGTTGGGAAGCCATCCCCAGCTGAGCCTCCGCCGTCTTCTTGCTCCAGCGGCGAATGTCCTACCATCTTTTCCGGCAGTGGGTGCTCCGTCTGTGGTAGACCCCCAGGGTCTTGACGTCCTTGGTGATGGCACACCAAATATCTTTTTTCTGGTGGGTGCTGACCTACATCAAATGTACAGGGGGAAGAGTAAGTAATTACCAACTGCACCGTCAAAGTGATTGGCCCCCATCCCTACCCTTGCCATGTGGCACATGCATTCACTGTGTTTCATGCCCGCAGCAGTCTCCCCCCTTCCTTCTTACATCCAGCCCTCTCCACACAAGCATAGCCCATACAACATGCTCCATGTGTACTTACCTGTTTGTTTGGAGGACCGTAGAGTAGCGCGTACTGGGGGAAGACCCCATCCACGAGTTTCTCCAACTCCTCCGATGTGAATGCATGGGCCTTTTCCCCAGACACTCGAGCCATTGTCTCTTCCAGACCGAGGTCACAGCAGCACTTGCAGTGTAGGTCCTCTCCTGTCGAAGATCAGGTATCAAGTGATTGAACAGATAGAAAATGGCGGTCACGTCCGCAGCGGTGCTTACTGTCACCGCCTGCGTACATCGTCATTGGCTCCTGGGACCCATAGGGTCCAATGTTAACCAATGCAGCATTGCGCTGCGGTCTTCGACCGCCTACCGCGACGGTGTACAACGCCAGCGCAGTTACCTCACATCCCATTGTCCCACTTTAGAGGTCAGGCAGCCGCCATTTCAGGGGCCCACATGGCTTCATTTTCAACTGCATCACACATACCTAGGGCTAGACTCAAAACACATACAGGCCACCTTTTGTGTATGAATGGTGTTCTGGGTAAACTGTGGGTACGTACCTCTGAGTTGTTTGTCTCTGTGCTCGCTGTTGTCCTTCATAGGCACCGTCCGCTGGGACATGTGAGGAGATGTCGGCATCCTCCGGTGTACCGACCGTTGGTGGACCTGTCGACAATGGAGGAGCGACATGTGATTATCACATACAAGCTTGACCGTGCCACAATCCAGGAACTGTGTACCCAGTTGGAGCCAGACCTGATGTCAGCAATCCGCCATCCCACAGGAATCCTCCCTCAAGTGCAGGTGCTGTCAGTGCTCCATTTCCTTGCAAGAGGGTCTTTTCAAACAACAGTGGCCATAGCATCAGGGATGTCCCAGCCTATGTTTTCCAACGTATTGTGCAGAGTGTTGTCTGCCCTTCTGAAACATATGCGGAGCTACATCGTTTTTCCTCAGGTGGAGAATTTGCCAACAGTGAAAGGTGATTTCTATGCCCTGGTACACATCCCCAACATCATAGGTGCCATTGATGGGACCCATGTGGCTTTGCCCCCCCCCCCCCACCATGGGTGAACAGGTGTACAGAAACCGGAAGAGTTATCATTCAATGAATGTACAGATGGTATGTTTGGCAGACCAGTAAATCTCCCATGTGAATGCCATGTTCCCCGGCTCAGTGCATGAACCTACCCATCCTGCGGAATAGCAGCATCCCTTATGTGATGGGTCAACTCCAGAGGCACCGTGTGTGGCTATTAGGGGAGCACCTGGAAGCATGACAGTGGGAATGATTGTCTGGGAATATCCCTACAGGTTAGTGTGTATCTAACAGTTGTCCCTCGCCATTTGCAGGTGACTCTGGTTACCCCAACCTGTCATAGCTACTGACCCCAGTGAGGAATCCCAGGACAAGGGCAGAGGAACGCTACAATGAGGCCCATGGTCGAACTAGGAGGGTGATCGAGCGGACCTTCGGCCTCCTGAAGGCCATGTTCCAGTGCCTCCATATGACAGGTGGATCCCTATTCTACTCACCAAAGAAGGTGTGCCAGATCATCGTGGCCTGCTGTATGCTTCACAACTTGGCTTTGTGACGACAGGTGCGTTTTCTGCAGGAGGATGGTCCAGATGTTGTGGCAGCTGTGGAGCCTGTGGACAGTGAAGACGAGGAAGCAGAGGAAGAAGACATGAACAACAGAGACTCAGTGATCCAGCAATATTTCCAGTGAGACACAGGTAAGAGTACAGACCTGCCTACTACTTGTACTTTAGCACTACTACCTCTCTACTGTCTGTCGTTTTCACCCAGTGTATGGTCACTGAGTTGTCACTTTCCCTTACGATTTCACAGATGTGGGTCCCACTGTGTGACATCTGCTTAGATTCCTCATGGACTAGAGCTGTGTGGCACAGGTATGTTGACATTACAATTGAAAGAGCATTTTGTCACTGTAATTGCTAATACACCATTTCGAAATCACAGACAGACTCCAGATTGTTTTGTGCTTTTTGTGTGTTTGTTTAAGTGCTCAATATTGGAGGGGGTGGTGAAATGGTGAGGGATGATGGCGGAGGAATGTCCAGGGCAGAGTCCAGTCTATTAGTCTCACAGGTGCATTGCCCATATGGGCATAGGAAGTGGAGATGGGGCAGTTTAATTATGGATAGGGTGACAAAGTGGGACAGTAGGATGACAATCAGGGTGGTCTCATTTCTTGGCGGGGGTCTTGGCATCGTGCTCTGTCTTGTTCCTGGATCTCAGGGACCGTTTGCGGGGTGGTTCTCCCTCTGCAGGGGGTGGGGTGCTGGTGTGGTGGTACTGTGACGGTGCCTCCTGTCCACTAGCGCCGGCGGAGGTGGTGGTAGTTCATCGTCCATGCTAGTGTCAGGGGCCCCTTGTAGTGCCATAGTGTCCCTCCTGGTGTTCACAAGTTCATTCAGCACCACTACGATGGTGCCCAGGGTGGAGCTGATGGTTCTGAGTTCCTCCCTGAAGCCCATATACTGTTCCTCCTGCAGGCGCTGGGTCTCCTGAAACTTGGCCAGTACAGTTGCCATCGTCTCCTGGGAGTGGTGGTAGGCTCCCATGATGGAGGAGAGGGCCTCGTGGAGAGTGGGTTCCCTTGGCCTGTCCGCCCCCTGTCGCACAGCAGCCCTCCCAGTTTCCCTGTGTTCCTGGGCCTCCGTCCCCTGGACCGTGTGCCCACTGCCACGGCCCCCAGGTCCCTGTTGTTGTTGGGGTGGTGGGTTAGCCTGGGTTCTCTGTAGTGGTGGACACACAGCTGATTGACATGTCCTGGGGACGGAGGTATGGACCTGCTGGGTGGGTGCTGTGCTGGTGTTTCCAGAGGGGGGAAGGTCTGTGGTGGCCTGTGACTGGGTGAGGGGAACCGACTGTCCAGAGGTCCCCGATGGGCTGGGCTGGTCATCTAGATCCAGTTGGACAGAGCTGCTGTCATCACTGTGGGCATCTTCTGTTGGTGGTGTGGACATGTGTGGACCCTCCTGTCCGGTGACGTTGGGTAGGGGTCCTGCAGGGGTATAAAAGGATGGTTATTACATCTGTGTGTGGCATGGTGTGCAATGGGTGGGTCTCCGTGTACCCGAGTGCTTGCATTCCTGTGTTGGACCTTGTGTGATGATGGTTTAGGGGGTTGTATGGGTATGTGCAGTGGGCATGCTTTAGTGATGGGTGTCCATGCTTTGTTGTTGCATGCAGGGCTTGGTGTTGGGATGGGTGGTTTGTGATGTTGGGACATATGTGAGGAGTTGGAGTGCTGGGGGTGAGGGTGGGGGTATGTGCTGGCATGCAGGTAGGGTGGGGGATGTAATAGTTAAGATTTGACTTACCAGAGTCCATTCCTCCACCCACTCCTGCGAGGCCCTCAGGATGCAGAAGCGCCAAGACCTGCTCCTCCCATGTTGTTAGTTGTGGGGGAGGCGGTGGGGATCCGTCGACAGTCCGCTGAACCACCAGGTGGTGTCTTGAGACCACGGAAGCACCTTCCCCCGTAGGTCGTTCCACCTCTTCCTGATGTCCTCCTGATTTCTTGGGTGCTGTCCCACTGCGTTGACCCTGTCCACTATTCTTCGCCATAGATCCATCTTCCTTGCAATGGAGGTGTGCTGCACCTGTGATCCGAAGAGTTGTGGCTCTACCCGGACGATTTCCTCCAACATGACCCTGAGCTCCTCCTCCGAGAACCTGGGGTGTCTTTGCCGTGCCATGGGGTGGTGTAGGTGATGTGTGGGGTGGAGTGTGTGGTGATAAGCGTGCTGATATGTAGTGGGGTGTTGTGTGAGGTGCGTGGAAGTTCTGTGTGTGATGGTGTTGTGTGCCTGTGGATGCTGTTGTTCTTGCTGGTGCTGTCTCTCTTGCCTTCTTTCGGAATTTTTGGTAGTAGGGTTTGTGCGTGATGTGGGTGTGTGTTTTATATTGTGGGTGTGTGGGAGTGGTGTGTGTATGTGTATCAGATGTGTGTATTTGGAATTGTCCAATGTGGTTGTGTTTTGTAAAAGTGTGTGTATTTTGAGCGCAGCGGTGTGTACCGCCAATGGAATACCGCGGTTGAAAGACCGCCGCGTGGATTTGTGTTTCGTGATAGTGTGGGCGTATTCCTGTTGGCGTGACGGTGGAGGTTTTGTTTTTGCCAGTTTATCACTGACCTTTGGTGTGGCGGACTTGTGTGGGTGTCTAGATTTTGGCGGATTCCGAACTGTGGGTCATAATAGCTGTGGCGGGATTCCGCGGCCGCGACTGTGTGTTGGCAGTCTTCTGCACGGCGGTAAGTGGCTTTTACCGCCAATCTTGTAATGAGGGCCTAAATTTAGATTTCACATTCTCTGAAAATCAGTTAACTTGTATGTTGGATGAGTAATAAATGATGAGCCAACAATTGCTTAAATTTTTTGCACCGGACTACAATCGATGGCGGATTGAAAATGTGTGGACATAAGGTGGTGAAGGTGATTAGTCCACACACTCACATTAGGATTTTATTATTTGGATATTTTTGGGGTGGTTCTTGGATACTGTTCTCAATTATGCAAGATGAAAGACTTCTCCTAAGGGTCACTAAAGTGGCTTAGTGTCCGGGGGGTGGGGGGGGGTGGATGTCATATGGCTCGGTGTGTAACAGTGTCCTGCTCTCCATGAAGCCACCTGCGGTATATATTTTGGACCATGCTGACAGCAGATGATAGTTGACCATGGAAAGTAGCAGCTAAATGAGACACTGCTCCACACAGTGCTCTGAAGCTACCCTCCTCAACCCCAGAATGTAATGTGTGGATACTCAGGTGACATTCTAGTAGATCATTCTGGGCCATTAGAAGTTCAGTAATCTGTCCTTGCTGCCCCACCAGTAGCATAGAACCACCCATCAGGCCTCTTACTGACATTAGTGACCTCACCCCAAGTCTCCCTTCTTGCAGGTCCAGCCTCATCTCTTTCCAAGCCGCAGTGTGACCTTGAGTGGGTAGCCAAAGGTGTAGTGTTTCCAGGCTGCACAGCAGATGTTATAGTTTTGATTGTCACATGAGAAAGGACTAGGGTGGACACAGTGGTTGTTAGTATGGGGCAATATTGAGTTTGAGGGGGGTAATGATGTGCATAATTGGAACAAGGCTTCTCTGGAAGTATTAGATCTTCTGCCCTCAGGAAGAAGGGACGGTATAGAGTGCTGGCTATTCAAACCTGTTTGACCAGGCTCATCGACAGGAATTCTGCTCCTAGTGAAGGCTTGTGATCTTTTTTTCTTCAGGCAGAGTGGCCAATGCAGTTTAGCCAGATGACATATCTTTTTGCTTCACCTTGTAAAAATAAAAAATAAGTTTGTAGACAATGTCTACCCTACCTCGCCAAAGTACTGGAGAACGCAATCAAGGTATATTTACAGAATTTCATCGAGGCCAACAACTCCCAGTCTGGCTTTTACAGCAACTACAACACGGAGACAGCCATCCTGGCAGCCACCGACGACATCCGATTACTCCTAGACCGCGGCCACACAGCAGCACTCATACTCCTCAACCTCTCAGCACCATTCTACACAGTCTCCCACAGCACTCTGCACACCAGACTCCACGACACAGGAATCCGCAGAAGAGCCCTGGAATGGATCCACTCCTTCCTCTCTGGGAGGTCGCAGAGGGTTGGATTCCCACCCTACACTTCCAGACCCACAGGAGTCAACTGCGGAGTCCCCCAAGGATCCTCACTGCTTCCCACACTGTTCAACGTATACATGGCCCCACTTGCTTCCATTGTCGGAAATCACGGTATGAACATCGTGTCATATGCTGATGACACACAACTCTTCATTACCCTCACCGAAGACCCGGACACGGACAAAGTGAACTCCCATTCAGGAATGCTAGCTGTAGCCACTTGGGTGACAGAAAGCTGCCTCAAGCTCAACTCTGACAAGACTGAGCTCATCATCTTCGTAAACGCCTCCTCAGCTTGGGATGACTCCTGGTAGCCCACATCCATCAGCGCCCACTACAGTGACTGAGCACGCCCGCAACTTAGGAATCATCCTCGACCCCTCCCTTTCCATGACCCGCCAGGTTAACTCTGTCACCTCCTCCTTCTCGCACACACTCTGCAAACTTCGGAAGATCTTCAGATGGGTCCCAGCAGACTGTCGCAGGACAGTCACCCACGCCTTAGTCACTAGCAAGCATGACTACGGCAACACCCTCTATGCCAGCACCTCAACTAAGAACATCAAAAACTTCAACTCATCCAGAACACCGCTGCCAGACTCATTCTGGACCTCCCTCACCAAGAACACATCTCCTAACACTTGAGGACCCTCCACTGGCTACTAGTCGAGAAGCGAATCACCTTCAAGCTTCTCACCCACACATACATGACCATACACAACACTGGACCAGCCTACCTAAACCACTGCGTCTCCTTCCACACCCCTGCCAGATTCCTCCGCTCCGCCCAATATGGCTCTGGCCACTGTCCCTCGCCGCTGCAAAAGCACCACTGGAGGACGTTCTTTCACTTACACAGCACCAAAGAGCTGGGAAAACCTCCCCTGCACCTCAGACAAAGCCCTTCACTCACCATCTTCAGGAAGAACCTCAAGACGTGGCTCTTCGGCTGAGGGCCCTCCTCTCGCCTCCCCCCCCCCCCCTCAGTGCCTTGAGACCCTAATGGGTGAGTAGCCGTGCTTTACAAATACAAATACTGATTGACTGAATGACAGTTTTTAGTAATAATTTTAAGCAATACGCTAACTCTAAAACATTTGGCATTTATGAGAATGTTGCACTAAATTTAGTATATGTGAGATTATGAACACAAAAGGAATGTAGTGTAGTAAGTTGTGGTGCGATAGTCATCAGTTTGCATTCTTTTATGAATAGAATATCATTAGTGAAGAGAATTGGTTCTTTACCTTTGATCCAATAACCCATGTGGATCTGCGAGTTCTACTCAGGGGGGCCCAATGGTTTTAGAAAATTAGGGCCTGATTTACCTCTTGGCACTGGGGAATATCCTGTCTGCTGTATTACGATCCTATTATATGTTATGGAGATCATAATACGGCGGACGGGATATCCATCACGTTTGTGATGGAGCATTTCTCCTGCTGAGGTCTAAATCAGACCCTTGGGATAGTATTAAAATTAATTAGAAATTAATAAAAGTATATAAAATACGGAGGCAGCATTGAGCATTTGAAAATGTGTTCTATACAAGATTGTGAATTACACAAAATATTTAAGCATCTGTTTAGTATATACTTGTTTTTGTATTTTTGTGCATTGTTTTGAGGTCTTAATCATCGAAACTGCTTAGGTTAGAAGTCTCTGGTTTCCAATAATGGCACAGTGACGGTGCCCACTTGATTCCAGTAATGATTCTTTGGGGATCCACAGGGGTCAAAAGTAAAGAACCACTAGTGTAGAAGTTTACTTTAGACATTAGGGCTAGAGAGTATGGAAAAGGACTGTCTGTTATTGCACGAAAAGTAGCGTTGGTACTTACCAGTCTCCACTGTGCTTGGAATTTCTCTGATGCTTTCAGGGTAAAGTAAGGACAACAGCTTCTCCTCGCAGAGTATGAGTTTGAGGGGCTTGAGAGTACCACCATCAGTTTCCAGGGCATCCTGTTATGCCCTTGAAGCAAGGGAACAGACTCTCCACCCCAGGTTGTTTCACCACTTGAGTAGCCTTCCTGTGAATTTCTGGTGTTAGAAACAGCATTCACTCCATCCACAATTCTGTCCCACATTGCCCTTGTCTGGACCTTGCTCTAAACTACTGTGGATCGACTCCAATTATTTCAGCCACCATGACAGTTAACTTAATTTCAGAGGACCTGTTGGGAGGACTCCCAGCCCCAGGGCTTAAACGTTTGTGTAGGCTATAGATTTGTGTGGCTTGCAATAGGAATGTCCTTATGTTGCTGCAGCACAATAACGTATAGGTACCCTCTTCCTTTAATAAGACTTCTTGGAAGCTGTTCCAGGGTGGGGAGCTCAACTGTTTTCCAAATTAGAGCTCAAGGAAACCTCTCATTTCGAAGAAGTAGTGAAGATAAGTGGAAGACTCCCTTCTAGACCCTGTAAGTTCATTTTGAATACTGGGTAATGCCTTTTGTATATATTATTCCTCACGCTACATTCAAGCACTTCAGGGACAGTGTTTTCTGCTATCATGAGTGTTTTTGATGACATTTAGATTTTTTCCAATTCACTGGGTGATCACCAAGAACCTCTTAACGGAGGTACTGTGGTGAGTTTGTAGAAACCTACTCACCTGCAAACCAGAGAAATGGTCTTTTGAAGTTAGCTAAGTGGAACATCTCAAATTTGTACAGACAACACAAGCATTGTCCATGGATGGAAAAGAAGATATTGTGGTACTCGACTGGTCATCTTCATCTACGGTGAGAGAAACTTAAAGCTTCCTGGGCTCCACCAATATTTAAGCGCAATTGTTAAATAATGTTTCCGCTTAATGCAACAAAATTACAAAAGTCCACAAAAAAGAGTAACATAACTGCAGACTTAGCTGGAAATATGGGCTGAAAGGGGGTTTTAAGCACTGAAGACAGTATTTACCATAGCGCCGGTCCTGCATCATCCTAATCCTATAAAGACATTTCTAGTTGAGACTAATACTTCAGCAGTTGACAAGGCAAAAGTTTTGCAGCGTCCACAAGAAAATGACAAGAAGGAACATCCCATTTTTTATTATTCCTGATCTCACTTGTCTTCAGAGCAAAACGACTCAGTTTGGAAAGATATCTACTGGCAATGAAGGAAGCACGTTCTGGATGGAGACATTTTGAGAGCCAGACAAAGTTTTGAAATTAGAAGCAATCACCAGATTTTACAAGTATTAAAGACAATTCAGTGGGAAATTGTGGTGGCCTTCTGTGAAGCAAGACGTGGAGAGTTATGTCAAATCTAGCCTGGTGCTCAAATGAAAAGTGCACCAGAAAACAGTAGGCTTATTGCAACTGATACCTGAAGCCCCAGAAATGTGGCTAAGTTTAGCTACAGACTTCTTTGTTGATTTACCACATTCAAAGAGAAGAACTGTGATTATGGTCACTGTTGATACCTGCAGAGAAAATGGCTCTGTATTTTGTTAGAGATATGTTTAGATTACATGGTTTTACAAAAACCAGCTTCTTAGATAGAGGCCCAGTCTTTCTCCTCAGCCCTGGAAATGTTTCACGGACTGTCCCCTCTATTTCATCCTCCAATTAATGGAATAACTGAGACAAACAACCAAGCCCTGGAACAATAGCGGAGGTATTTTTGCTATGCCACTAATGACAATTGGGTTTCTAGGTTTCCCTATGCCAAATTTTCATACAAAATTCTGTTCACAGTGCTATTATGGTAATTATGTTTTTGCATGCAAAGGTTTCACCCTAGAATGCTATCTGAGTTAGTTGAAATTCCTAATTCCATCCCAGCAGTTTCCAACCTTCTTCAGGAGAGATTGAGATAAAGAGATTGGTTTCTGAGAATTTGAGTGAGGTCATGACCTGGATGAAAGCAGGCAGAAAGCAAAGGTGACAGGAAAATGACAAAGCTGGTTAAACGATTTGACTGCCATCCAGCTATTTACTTAATGTTAGAACTAGGGTCTCTAGGTGGCAGTGGTTTGCACCCTGTGTAAGTAGGGATCCTCACTCTAGTTAGGATAAGGGAGCCACACAGCTAAGACGACCCCTGCTCACCCCGTGGTAGCTTGGCACGAGCAGTCAGACTTGGCTCCAAGGCATTGTGTAAAGTATTTGTACACACACACACACAGTAACACGTGAAAACACTACAAAATGACTCTACGCAGGTTTAGGCAAATAGCCAATATTTATCTGAATAAAACAAGACCAAAACAACAAAAAACCAACATACACAAGCAAAGATACACATTTGTAAAGGTTAAATCTCAATAAAAGTGCTTAGAAACACAATAGCCCCAAGTGGGGCTATCACTGCGTCATTGACGGAGTCGTTCCTAATAATCCGTCGCCACTCGCAAGGGAGTGTGAACCAGTCACGGAGTTGCACAGACCCGAGGCAGAGTACGTATGGTACACGATGAAACAAAGATGTTGCACAGAGTCGGTGAGGTGTCACTGGAGCCTTTGCGGCATCAGTTCTTTACTGCTACCTGGGAGGTGAGGCGTTGGTTCCTTACTGCCAGGCAGGGGAGGTGAGGCGTTGCTTCCTTACCGTTGCAGGGACGTGATGTAGCGTTGGTGACGAGGCACCAGTTCCTTACGATCCAGCAGGGTTGATGGATCAAGCAGGCCAAGACGCGAGGTGTCAACTTCGCGATGTTGCGATCACACCACAGGGCCACAGGTGCTGTGGCGGAGTCATGTGTCCCTGACATCGGGGACATGGGATTCAAGACTCACGCTGTGGTGGGACTTCGAAGGCAGTGCAGCGGCATCGGGCCTGTGGTGTCAGTTGCGGTCGTTGCAATCAGCGGGGACCACAGTTGTTAAGAAATAAAATGGCACCTTTTTAAGAGTGACATTTTCAAACTTAGAATATAAAAACTAACTTCACTAAAAGATGTATTTTTAAATTGTGAGTTCAGAGACCCCAAACTCCATTTCTCTATCTACCCCCAATGGGAAAGTACACTTCAACAATATTTCAAGACAATCCCCATGTTAACCTGTGGGAGAGGAAGGCCTTGCAATAGTGAAAACCAAATTTAGCAATATTTCACTATCAGGACACGTAAAACATACCAGTACATGTCCTACCTTTTAAATACACTGTACCCGGACCACGGGGCTGTCTTGGGCCTACCTTAGGGGTGGCTTACATGTATCAAAAAGGGAAGGCCAGGGCCTGGCAAGTGGGTGTACTTGCGAGGTCGAACTGGCAGTTAAAACTGCCCCCACAAACACTGCAGTGGCAGGTCTGAGACATGTTTACAGGGCTACTCATGTGGGTGACACAATCAGTGCTGCAGGCCCACTAATAGCATTTGGTATACAGGCCCTGGGCTCCTCTGGTGCACTTTACTAGGGACTTACTAGTAAATCAGATATGCCAATTATGGATAAACCAACCACAAATACAATTTAGGCAGAGAGTGCTTGCACTTTAGCACTGGTCAGCAGTTGTAAAGTGCACAGAGTCCTAAAGCCAACAAAAACAGGTCAGAAAAAATAGGAGGAAAGAGGCAAAAAGTTTGGGGATGACCTTCCAAAAAGGGACAGGTTCCAACGATTGCTAATGCTTGTTCATCTACATTTAGATCATGATTTTTAGGATCTTTCCCATCATTCGTAATATTAACCATGTAGCTGTCTGATTGAAACTTCCACCTACAGTAAAAATTAATTCCACTTTTCATGTGTCTGAATTAAAGCCATATGCTCCAAAAGAATTCTCTAGAAACCCATCTCCATCTCCATCTGTAGAGGTTGATGGGCAGGCTGAATATGAGATCTGTGATATAGTAGTTACCTACGTCTTCTGTGGAAAGTTGTAGTTTTTGGTAAGATGGTAAGGATACCATCTTATTGTTGAAACCTGATTTAGCAGTTCACACATCCTAGGAAGCCTTGGGATCTGAGACAGAAGTATACTTTTGGATGGGGAACCAGCCACGGTCCTGAGCTTGTATGAAGCCTCTTGGGTGGCAGGACTCACGGAAAGATTATCCTTACTTTGTGGCTGCATGCTTCTTCAGGGCTACAGCACCGGGTGGCGTCCTGCAGTAACACCACTGTAGAAGGGAGTTAAGTAAGGATCAGTGTGTTGGCATTCTGAAACACAAAGGCACCATCGTGGATTTTTAATATGCTGCCCAAGCCAAGATGTCATCTATTTTCTATAATCAACAGGACTTGCTTCCAAATTAAAATGACAGATTGGTAGTTCCTGTTCACCTCTTCTACTTCTACTTTCTTCCTTATTTTAATGGTGCAGTCACAAGGAAGTGTGTGTTGCAGGGCTCTAGCTACTTCCGAGTTTGGAATTGGCTATTTTTGTTCCAAAGAATTATCTTTCTTGGTTAATCTGTATTTTCTATTTTCCATTAGGATTCCTTCCACAGCAATTGCTCCAGTGATTGATATTCTCCACTCTTCCCATGCAGATTCCAACTGTTGTTTTTTTTTAACACATTGTTTTTTCCTCCATAGCAGTGGTTTCTTGCTAAGGACACTTGTCAGCTGCTGTTTTTTCTCAACTGTCGGTACTGTGGATGCTGAAAGGCATTCCCCATTCCTCAAGATCATTCTCTCACGAATCAAGAGATGTCTATCACAATCAGCTCTCAACAGGAATGTTCTGAGGAGGTGGGTGTGAGGTGCCAGGCTTATCATGTGCACTAGCAGTAGACTTTTTTCCCGCTGCACTCCCACCTTCTTTTTCAACATTTCCTCTTCACCTTACTGAACATTTACCCAGGAACCATTTCAAGATGATAGAAACCTTCCACCACCAGGCAGGCTTCTCTTCAACTCCACAGCCACTCTGAGCTTTTCTCCTGCCTGTCAGGGTCAGAACTAGTTCTCGCCCTTGCTGGGTTTGAAGCCAACACTTCTAGGAGGACTCTTAGATTGCATGGGAGCGGAACCTGTTAAGTCATAAGAAGAGGTGTTACGGCTGCCCTTTGTTCTTCCAGCTGTCCTGTATCCCTTCCAGGTGGCTGATCCCTAATAAATGTCCAGTAGTTTATACCACCCCATTATTCCGAGGAATACTACTGTCTTCTCAGCCAGGAATATTAACTTTCGGCCAAGGATGAGGATTAACAGCTCTAGAGAGGTAATGAATGTGACAGAACTGGGTTTAAGTCAGTTCACATGCAGTCCAAAATTACTTTAGGTTATTAAAAATCTGATTTCACTCCTAAATAAGATTTTTAAAACTATGGGGAAATTAACTTTGAAAGACCTTGCTGGCATACTCAGGATTGGCAGAGAACTCGCCCAAGCTGTGTACACATACACAGGATGCTACTACTAGTGAAATATTAGTAAACTAACCAATGTGTGTGAATTGATTAATTTTGTGAGTTAATAACAATCACTTTCCATTTAAAATCACAACAACCATGTCTAAATTAAAAAATACATTTAAAAAGTAATTGCAAATAAATTACCCAAAGCATAAAGCACCATTTTTTAGACATTCATAGTATTTCAGTAAACTCAGTTCATAAAAGCTATTCTTCTAATAATTAGATTATGGTCTTAGTTGGCAACCTTTGATCAAATAAAAACACAGGGTGTTTCAAGAGGGCCATTGCCATTGCTAGTTTAAATTATTGTTCTTGCTGCCTGGGACACAAGCCAACCAAGATATTGTTTGATGTTTACAATGCAAAGTGCACACCCATAGCTACTTTTGGAGATATAGGACTATGCTACCATTGCCCCAGTTAATTTGGGGAAAAATAAGTTTATGAGGGGCTTTTTATGTGTGGGATAAGGTATCCCCTCAGTGATAATACATGAAGACCTGGGCATGGGTTGTATAGCAGATTTTATTCACATCTGCCCTCTTTTATTGCGGTGCACAATTTGGCTCAAGGAGGAGCTACATTTAAATAAGTTCTTATAATAACTATTTTGAATTGTTTGGTTCTGGATAATATGTCTCATATACCTTGGCTGCACTACTTAAGGACAAACTTTAAAGCTCTTGGGAGATAGCTATTCTCTCACCCTGATGGCATCATAAAAGAATACATTGTGTGGCTGATGCAGGCCTTTTCTTTTAGGGTGGCAGCCGAGATGGAGGCTCTATCCAAACAGTTGATCCATCAGTACATCATGGTAAAGACAGTAAATGGAATAGAACCATACCTCCAATCATCATCAGCACTTATTGACTTATTTTAGATTGGACATATTCCATCAGTTGTTGTGTACAAATGGCGCTTGGTTTGAAATGGCTGATTTACTGCCCAGTATCTATCTGTGACAATTTGCACATTGTTTTTCTTTGCCCCAGATTCAATACCATTCACCACAAATTCTTAAGGTCCCTTTTGTTATCCACAAATTTGAGACAGGTCAGACCTGCATTTTTATATCTACAGCTTTTATCTACACCAGAAATCTGTTTTTAGGTGTCTTGGTTCTTGACTTGTTTTTTTTAGCTAAAGATATTAGTCTGCTTTTAGTATGTCTCGTCTGTGTTAGCCCAGAATACTGCTATTTCCCTCCTGATAATTTTTAAGCACTTTCTTGATGAGGTACTGTAAATCTGAATTGCTGTTTCTCACGCTGTTGCAAATGGAGATGTGTTCCTATTGAAGTCTCTAATATATTTTTATCACACTGTTTAATTGATGTTTTCCCATGAAGCTGTACTTTTATGGATGTCTATGATGAAATGCTATTGATTTGTACTTGTATGATTTTATACAAAATCGAATAAAGTTATATGACTAAGACTGACTACTCTGCTAATAGCAAAAATATATGTAAGAACTAACTGCACAAAGCCTGGAGCACCTCTTCTCTCAGTCAAAGTATTTATTGCTGCTAATATGAAATGTGTGTTTTTTGTTGTTTTTTTACACAGTTTTCTACTGCATCTTTTACTCTACAAAGCCCAGTGGTGACAGACTTTGGCTTCGGATAAAGCAAAAGCTCCTTAATTTAGAAGGAAAAGAGACAAAATATGAGCCAAGGTTTCTTCGTGATATTCTTTACGGTTGTTTGCACTTCCTAGGACTTCCCAGTGCTGTCTGAATTCTATGTATATGAGGTCACTACATACTTGGCATTCTTTCCATCATAAAACTGTGCCAAGTCTTAAGTATAATAAGCCATCACATACAATGTTTAGCCACAGACTTAGGTGATCATTACAACCCTGGCGGTCAGTGTTAAAGCGGCGGTAAGACCGCCAACAGGCCAGATGTAAAAAAAAAAATTGAATTACGACCGTGGCGGAAACTGCCAACATAGACAGACACTTTAACACTCCGACCGCCACGGTGGTACAAACAAACAGCTTGGCGGTCAACGCCAACGGACAGGCGGAGGACAATGTACCGCCCACAGAATTACAACCCACCAATCCGCCACCTTTTCCGGGGTGGATTCACCGTGAACAAAAACACGGCGGAAACAGGACTTCGAAGGGAAAACACTCACCTCTACACACCCCACGAGGAACCAAGGGGCCATGGAACCAGAGCTCCAGATTTTTCCAGCCTTTATCTTCCTGCTCCTCTACCAGGAGCACGAACGCCGGTGGCGAAGACCACAGTGAGTACTGCATCTACGACACAGGGGAGGGGAGGAGGGAAAAAACAGTGACACACACACGCAACACCCCCACCCATACCCACTACAACACACACGCTAATACATCATGACACATCACAGTTACAACCCCCAATCCCCCCCTGGAAGAATGCAAGGACAAAAGGAAATGAGTCGAATTATTGTGATATATTCAAAAACATGATTCAAAAATATTTACAAATATATACATTTATATACTATATACAATTAAATACACCAAGAACACAAGTCCAAGGTATTCCACCATCATAGTCCGTGGATCACTGGGCCCAAAAGGCATGGGCAAGGCCCACACAAGATACCCAAACAAGACTGAGAGAACACTGCAGGGGCATCAGATAGAAACAAAACAGGCACCTCAGGGGAAAGGGACCTCAGCCGGTTGATTGCACGATGCCAAATCCACGAGGGGGGCCCATGCCCACTGTTCAATCCTGGGGAGTGCAAAGCCACAGTCTCTCAAGTCTCTACAGTGGGTAGTTTACCCACTGTTCAATCCTGGGGAGTGCAAAGCCACAGTCTCTCAAGTGGATAACATTCTCCACTGGTTATGGAGGGGGCTTTGTGCCCAGAGTGCTTCATCCTGCCAAGGACTGAGGTAGTGGATGTGATACTCCACTGGTTCTGGAGGGGGCTTGGTGCCCAGAGTGCTTCATCCTGCCAAGGACTGAAGTAGTGGATGTGCTACTCCACTGGTTGTGGAGGGGGCTTGGTGCCCAGAGTGCTTCATCCTGCTCATGCCGACCTCAGTAGCGTCAGAGCTTTTGGCGCTCATGGGCATGCGGTGCTTGTGGAGGCGGTGTCCTTCACAGCGGTGCTTGTGGCGGCCGTTTCCTTGGTAGTGGTGCTTGTGGTGGCGGTGTCCTAGGCAGCGGTGCTTGTGGCGGCGGAGTCTCTGGCAGCGGTGCTTGTGGCGGCGGTGTCTTTGGCAGCGGTCCAGCTGCTGGCAGCCCTGTCTGGGGCAGTGGGGCTGCCTGCGGTCGCCTCCTGGGCAGCGGGGCTGCTGCTGGCGGTCCTGTCTGGGGCAGTGGGGCTGCTGGCGGTCGCCTCCTGGGCAGAGGGGCTGTTGCTGGCGGTCCTGTCTGGGGCACTGGGGTTGCTGGCGGTCGCCTCCTGGGCAGCGGGGCTGCTGCTGGCGGTCCTGTCTGGGGCAGTGGGGCTGCTGGCGGTCGCATCCTGGGCAGCGGGGCTGATGGCGGCCTTCTCTGCCGTGCCGATCTTCCCAGACTTGCCAGTTTTCTTGTGCCTCTTCCCCACCTTGGAAGGTGTCGCAGCTGACTCCACAATCCCAACTGTACCCCTGGGAGCGGCTTTGGTGGCTTGTGTCTTCCCCCTCTCCTGCCGGGCTCTGGCCAACTTTTGATGCTTGACAGGTGGGGGACTGTTCGTGCTGTGGCTCCTTGCCACACTGGCTGCCCTGCTGCCTGGTGCACTCCAGAATCCGGTGACTACTGGCACCACTGGTCCTGCCGATGTTGTGACTGAGGTGCTAGGTTGGGACCTGGAGAGTCGGGCCCTAGGAGACTGACGGGGTGGGGGAGGTGAGGGAAAGAGATCAAGGGTGGCCAGGAAAAGTTTCTTAGAAACACTGGGACGGGTAGATGTAGGGGGTTTGGGAGTGGAGGAAGAGGTAGTGGTCGTAGGAGGTGTACGTTTGGTGACTTTGGGTGAAGGTGCATAGGCCCTCCAGGGCCATGTGGGATGCAGCTCCCTCCTTCTCCGGTGCCACTGCTCCTCCGCCTGATGATGCTAATGCACACAAGCACAGGGAGACCACAAAAGGGGGGTGGGGAAGACAGAAGAAAGACATGTTGAGTGTATGCAATACCGCTACTGTTAGCGGACACGACAGACACAGAAGCCCCCTGCACTACGCCGCGCACTTGGGGTCCACTATTCAATCCCTGGGACATGGCTTACAAGGCTATGGCCGATTTCTGTACACATGGATGTCACAGGAGCCTGACTAGGTGTAATTGGCACTGTACCCAGGTGGGGTGGGGTGACACTGGGTCTGCCTGAAAAAGGGGACTTCACTAGCAAACTTGCCCTGGCCTCTGGGAACCCACAGCCCACCTCCCCTACCCAGACACCTACAATGCTCGCTGAATCAGCTGAATGAGAGTGTACTCACCCCCTTGTTGCTGCTGTGCTGCCCTCAAGCGCCCATCCAACTCCAGGTACGCCACTGCCAGGAACGTGAACATTAGGGGGGGTCATGGTGCGACGGGCACCCCTCCCACATTGGGAGGCCATCCCCTGCTGGGCCTCCGCCATCTTCTTTCTCCAGCGGCGAATGTCCTTCCATCTTTTCCGGCAGTGGGTGCTCCGTCTGTGGTAGACCCCCAGGGTCCGGACGTCCTTGGCGATGGCACGGCAAATATCCTTCTTCTGGTGGGCGCTGACCTACAGGAATTGTACAGGGGAAAAGGAAAAGTAATTACCAACTGCACCGTCACAGTCATTGGCCCGCATCCCTACCCTTCCCATGTGGCACATGCACTCACTGTCGTTTCATGCACGCCTTATTCTTCCCCCTCCGCTATCTTTCATCCACCCCACTCCACACAGGCATTTCCCATACAGCATGCTTCCAGTGTACTTACCTGCTTGTCTGGAGGACCTTAGAGAAGCGTGTACTGTGGGAGGACCCCATCCACAAGTTTCTCCAACTCCTCCGTGCTGAAGGCAGGGGCCCTTTCCCCAGACGCACGAGCCATTGTCTCTTCCAGACTGAGGTCGCAGCAGCACTTGCAGTGTAGGTCCTCTCCTGTCGAAGATCAGGTATCAAGTGATTGAACAGATAGAAAATGGCGGTCACGTCCGCGGCGGTGCATACATCGTCATTGGCTCCTGGGACCCATAGGGTCCAATGTTAACCAATGCAGAACTGCACCGCGGTCTTCGACCGCCTACCGCGACGGTGTACAGCGCTAGCGCAGTTACCTCATATCCCATTGTCCCACTTTACAGGTAAGCAGCCACCATTTCAGGGGCCCACATGGCTTTATTTTTTACTGCGACACACATACCTAGGCCTTGGCTCAACACTCATACAGGCAAATTTCGGTTTATGAATATATATCTGAGTAAGCTGTGTGTACGTACCTCAGAGTTGGTTGACTCTCTGCTCGCTGTTCTCCTCCATAGGCACCGTCCGCTGGGGCATGTGAGGAGATGGCGGCATCCTCTGGTGTACAGATCGCTGGTGGACCTGTCGACAATGGAGGAAAGACATGTGATCATCATTTACAGGCTTGATCGTTCCACAATCCTGGAACTGTGTGCCCAGTTGGAGCCAGACCTGATGTCAGCCATCCGCCATCCCACAGGAATCCCCCCTCAAGTGTAGGTGCTGTCAGTACTCCATTTCCTTGCAAGTGGGTCATTTCAAACAACAGTGGCCATAGCATCAGGGATGTCCCAGCCTATGTTTTCCAACGTGTTGTCCAGAGTGTTGGCTGCCCTGCTGAAACACATGCAGAGCTACATCGGTTTCCCTCAGGTGGAGGATTTGCCTACAGTGAAAGGTGACTTCTATGCTTTGGGACATATCCCCAACATCATAGGTGCCATTGATGGGACACATGTGGCCTTGATCATCCCCCCGCAGGAGTGAACAGGTGTACAGAAACCGGAAGAGCTACCATTCTATGAATGTGCGGACGGTGTGTTTGGCCGACCAGTACATCTCCCATGTGAATGCCAAGTATCCTGGCTCAGTGCATGATGCTTACATTCTCAGGAATTGCAGCATCCCTTATGTGATGGGGCAACTCCAGAGGAACCTTGTGTGGCTATTAGGTGAGGACATGGACCCTATACAGTGTGAATATTTGTCTGGGTCTGGGGTTGTCCCTAAGGGTTAGTGTGTGTCTAACAGTTGTCCCTCAACATTTGCAGGTGACTCTGGCTACCCCAACCTGTCATGGCTACTGACCCCAGTGAGGAATCCCAGGACAAGGGCAGAGGAACGCCACAATGAGGCCCATGGGCGAACTAGGAGGATTATAGAGCGGACCTTCGGCCTCCTGAAGGCCAGGTTCCGGTGCCTACATATGATAGGTGGTTCCCTATTCTACTCACCAAAAAAAGGTGTGCCAGATCATCGTGGCCTGCTGTATGCTTCACAACTTGGCTTTGTGACGACAGGTGCCTTTTCTGCAGGAGGATGGTCCAGATGGAGGTGTTGTGGCAGCTGTGGAGCCTGTGGACAGTGAAGACGAGGAAGCAGAAGAAGAGGACATCAACAACAGGAACTCAGTGATCCTGCAATACTTCCAGTGAAACACAGGTAAAAAGACAAACCTGCCTGCTACATGTACCTTAACAATACTACCTCTCTTCTGTCTGTCCTTAACACCCAGTGTATGGTCACTGAGTTGTCACTTTCCCTTACCATTTCACAGATGTGGGTCCCACTGTGTGACATCTGCTTTGTTTCCTCATGGACTAGAGCTGTGTGACATAGGTATGTTGACATTACATTTGAAAGAGCATTTTGTCACTGTAATTGCTAATACACTAATTCAAAATCACAGACAGACTCCAGATAGTTTTGAGCTTTAAGGGTGTTTATTTAAGTGCTCAATATTGGAGGGGGTTGTAAAATGGTGAGGGGTGATGGTGGAGGAATGTCCATGGCAGAGTCCAAGCTATTAGTCTCACAGGTGCATTGTCCAAAGGGGCATAGGAAGTGGAGCTGGGGCAGTATGAGGATGGACAGGGTGACAAGGTGGGACAAAAGGATGACAATCAGGGTGGTCTCATTTCTTGGCGGGGGTCTTGGCATCGTTCTCTGTCTTTGTCCTGGATCTCAGGGACCGTTTGCGGGGTGGTTCTCCATCTGCAGGGGGTGGGGTGCTGGTGTGGTGGTCCTGTGGCGGTGCCTCCTGTCCACTAGCGCCGGCGGAGGTGGTGGGCAGTTCATCATCGAGGCTAGTGTCAGGGGCCCCTTGTTGTACCACAGTGTCCCTCCTGGTGTTGAGGACTTCCTTCAGCACCCCAACGATGGTGCCCAGGGTGGAATTGATGGATTTGAGTTCCTTCCTGATCCCAAATACTGTTCCTCTTGCAGCCGCTGGGTCTCCTGAAACTTGGCCAGTACCGTTGCCACCGTCTCCTGGGAATGATGGTAGGCTCCCATGATGTTGGAGAGGGCCTCGTGGAGAGTGGGTTCCCTGGGCCTGTCCTCCCCCTGTCGCACAGCAGCCCTCCCAGTTCCCCTGTTTCCCTGGGCCTCTGTCCCCTGAACCGTGTGCCCACTGCCCCCAGGACCCTGTTGTTGATGGGGTGGTGGGTTCGCCTGGGTTCCCTGTAGTGGTGGACACACTGCTACTTGACGTGTCCTGGGGACAGAGGTATGGGCTCGCTGGGTGGGTGCTGTGCTGGTGTTTCCAGACGGGCAAGCTCTATGGTGGCCTGTGACTGTCAGGGGAACCGACTGTCCCGAGGTCCCAGATGGGCCGGGCTGGTCGTCTAGTTCCAGTTGGACAGAGCTGCTGTCATCACTGTGGGCCTCTTCTGTTGGTGGTGTGGACATGTCTGGACCCTCCTGTCGGGTGACGTTGGGTAGGGGTCCTGCAGGGGTGTAAAAGCATGATTATTGCATCTGTGTGTGCCATGGTGTGCAATGGGTGGGTGACCGTGTACCCCAGTGCTTGCATTCCTGTGTGGGGCCTTGTGTGATGATGGTTTAGGGGGTGTATGAGTATGTGCAGTGGCCATGCTTTGGTGATGGGTGTCCATGCTTTGTTGTTGCATGCAGGGCTTGGTGTTGGGATGGGTGGTTTGTGATATTGTGACATTTATGAGGAGTTGGAGTGATGGGGGTGAGGGCGAGGGTGGGGGTATGTGCTGGGATGCAGGTAGGGTGGGGGATATAGTAGTAAAGATTTGACTTACCAGAGTCCATTCCTCCAGCTACTCCTGCGAGGCCTTCAGGATGCAGAATAGCCAAGACTTGCTCCTCCCATGTTGTTAGTTGTGGGGGAGGAGGTGGGGGTCTGCTGCCAGTCCTCTGAACCCCAAGGTGGTGTCTTGAGACCGCGGAACGCACCTTCCCCCGTAGGTCATTCCACCTCTTCCTGATGTCACCCCTATTTCTTGGGTGTTGTCCCACTGCGTTGCCCCTGTCCACTATTCTTCCCCATAGCTCCATCTTCCTAGCTATGGAGGTGTGCTGCACCTGTGATCCGAATAGCTGTGGCTCTACCTGGATGATTTCCTCCACCATCAATCAGTCAATCAATCAAGGATTTATAGAGCGCACTAATCACTTGTTAGGGTCTCAAGGCGCTGGGGGGGAGCTACTGGTCGTAGAGCCATGCCTTGAGGCGTTTCCTGAATGTCAAGAGGTCTTGGGTCTGGCGAAGGTGGAGCGGTAGGGAGTTCCTGTTCTTGGCGGCTAGGTGAAAAAAGAATCTTCCTCCGGCGGTGGTGCGGCAGATGCGGGGGATGGAGGCGAGGGCAAGGCTGGCGGAGTGAAGATTGCGTGTGGGGGTGTGTAAGGTGAGTCTGTCATTGAGGTAGGCTGGGCCATTGTTGTGGAGGGCCTTGTGTGCGTGGATGAGGAGTTTGAAGGTGATCCTCTTTGATACTGGTAGCCAGTGAAGGTCTCTGAGGTGGGGGGAAATGTGGTCACGGCGTGGGATGTCCAGAATGAGGCGGGCGAATGCGTTCTGGATTCTTTGCAGTTTTGTTAGGAGTTTGGTTGTTATTCCTGCATATAGAGCGTTTCCTTATTCCAATCGGCTGCTGACCAGGGCGTGGGTGACAGTTTTCCTGGTTTCTACGGGAATCCACTTGAAGATTTTGCGGAGCATGCAGAGAGTGTTGTAGTCCAAGATGAAGCCTAGGTTGCTTGCGTGGGTGGTGGGTGAGGGCGCGGTTCCTAGGGAGGTGGGCAACCAGGAGTCATTCCAAGTTGAGGGGTTGGTGCCAAAGATGAGGATTTCTGTCTTGTCTGTGTTTAACTTGAGGTGGCTTGATTCCATCCAGCTGGCGATGGCGTGAAGTCCGTTGTGGAGGTTGTCCTTTGCAGTTCTAGGGTCTTTCGTGAGGGAGAAGATGAGCTGAGTGTCGTCTGTGTAGGAAACTATGTTGATGTGGTGGGTTCGTGCGATGTTGGCGAGGGGGGCCATTTAAACGTTGAAGAGCGTGGGGCTGAGCGAAGATCCTTGGGGAACGCCACAGATGATTCTGGAAGCTTCTGACAGGAACGGTGGGAGGCAGACTCTCTGTGTTCTGCCTGAGAGAAATGACGAGATCCAGTTGAGTGCCTTGTCGCGGATTCCAGCGTTGTGGAGGCGTGTGTGGAGAGTGTGATGACATACCGTGTCGAAATCTGCGGAGAGGTCCAGGAGGATGAGTGCTACTGTTTCTCCTTTGTCGAGCATGGTCCTCATGTCGTCTGTGGCAGCAATGAGTGCAGTTCCAGTGCTGTGGTTTCTGCGGAATCCGGATTGGGAGGTGTCGAGTACCTTGCTGTCTTCCAGGAACCGGGATAGTTGGCTGTTTATAATTTTTTCGATGACCTTGGCTGGGAAGGGGAGGAGGGAGATCGGCCGATAGTTCTTGGGGTCATCTCGGTCTGCCTTTGGTTTCTTTAGCAAGGCGTTGATTTCTTCGTGCTTCCATCTTTCTGGGAAGGTGGCTGAGTCGAAGGAGCTGTTCATGGTTTTGCAGAGGTGGGGGCGATGATGATGTTTGCCTTATTGAAGATATGGTGCGGGCAGGGGTCCGATGGTGATCCGAAGTGGATGGAGGCCATGGTGGTGGCGGTGTCCTCTATGTTGACGGGGGTCCAGGTGTGGATGAGGTGGGTGTTGCTTGGAGCGCTGGGTTCTTGGGTGGTTGTAGTCATCTGGTGAGTCTGGGGTTTGAAGCTATTGTGGATTTCTTCTATCTTTCGACAGAAGTGGGTTGCCAGTGAGTTGCAGAACTCCTGTGATGGCGGGGGTTCGTTGGAGCAGGTCCTGGGGGTGGAGAGCTCATTGATGATGCCGAAGAGCTCTTTACTGTTGTGAGCGTTGGCGTCGATGCGGTTTTTGAAGTGGGTCCTTTTGGTGGTGCGGATCAGTTGGTGATGTTTGCATAGGGCATCCTTTAAAGCGATGTGGTTGGAGTTGGTAGGGTCAAGGTGCCAGGTTTTTCCCATTCTGTGACTTAGCCGTTTGGATTCCTGTAGTTCTGGGGTGAACCAGCTGGCCTTGATTCTGTGGGAGGTGTTTGGGGTTTTTTTGAGCGGTGCGAGGGTGTTGGCGCAATCTTCTATCCAGCGATGCAGGTTGGTGGTGGCTATGTTGGGGTCCGGGGTCCTAGGGTGTGTGGCCCGGGCGAGAGTGGAGATCAGTTAATCCGTTGATATTTTGCTCCAGTTGTGTTGGGGGGTTTGTGCGGTGGTGGTGAGTGACTGGTTTTTGGTAGGAGAAGTGGATGCAGCAGTCCTTTGGTGCGCGTCGGTGTGGACTGGAAGCAGATGGAGGAGCGTCCTGGATTAAGGGCGTGGAGTTCGTTGGCAGTGTAAAGGTGTTTGGTGACGTGGGAGGCGTGTTGGCCAGGGGGTCTGGCCCTGGGCGCGGTCTTGGTGCGGAGGGGCGCAGACGGGCTTGCCTTTGGCATGCCTTTGGTGCGCCAGCGGCGCGTCCGCGCTGCGGCCGGCATAAGAGGGGAGGTGGGAGTGAGTGGCAGCTGGGAGGAGGGAGGGAAACCATGACCCTGAGCTCCTTCTCAGAGAATCTGAGGTGTCTTTGCCGTGCCATGGGGTGGTGTGGGTGATGTGTGGGTTGGTGTGTGTTGTGATGTGTGGGCTGATATTTAGTGGTGTGTTGTGTGAGGTGCGTGGATGTTGTATGAGTGATGGTGTTGAGTGCCTGTGGATGCTCGTTTGTAGATGGTGGTGTCTCTCTGTGGCCTTCAGTCGCAGTTGTTGTCGTAGGGGTTTGTGTGTGATGTGGGTGTGTGTTTAAATTGTATTGGGTGTGTGGGAGTGGGGTGTGTATGTGTATCAAGTGTGTGTATTTCGAATTGTCCAATGTGGATGTGTTTTGTATGTGTAAGTGTATTTTGAGCGCGGCGGTGTGTACCGCCAATGGAATACCGTGATTGAAAGACCGCTGCGTGGATTTGTGGGTCGTGATAGTGTGGGCGTATTCCTGTTGGCGTGACGGTGGAGGTTTTGTTATCGCCAGTTTATCACTGACCTTTGGTGTGGTGGACTTGTGTGGGTGTCTAAATTTTGGCGGATTCCGAGCTGTGGGTCATAATGACCGTGGCGGAATGCCGCCGCGGTGTGTCGGCGGTCTTCTGCACAGCGGTAAGCGGCTTTTACCGCCAATGTTGTAATGACCACCTTAATAAGTATTATCTCACGCTGAGTACGACTGTGCCTCCATATCCCTTCTTGTGGGTGGACAGTTGTGGCTCTCAAAAAAGTCTTTGCAATAAAAAAAAGATGGTCTATACAATACAGATTGCAGAGTCAGGCTGAAGGTTCAAGCTGTGTATGTGTGCATTTATTCAAATGAGAGATTAAAACATATTGATTTAAACAGCTGATTTTGTGCTGTTCCTACCCTAGCACCAAGAAGCACCAGGCATGCTTTAGAAGGACAAGTGAACCCAGTACAAAATATAGGCCCTCATTATCCCGCTTACCGCCATGCTGATGGCCGCCAACTTACCGCGGCGGTGGCGGATACCCGTTCACCATAATATGACACACACACACACCAATCCAACAGAATTTAGTCACATACACAAATCCACCAGACCAAAGGACAGTGCAAAAGTGGCGGTCCCCAAACCCATACTATTACGCCAACAAAACAACGCCCATCACATTATGACCCACAAATCACCACGGCGGACATTCAGCGGTGGTAAACCATTGGCGGTACATACTGCCGTGCTCAGAATGGACACCCAAATACAAAACAATACTACATTGGCCAATACGAAAAACACACACCTGACACTCATACAAACACCACACCCACACCACTATAAAACACACACCCACAATACACACAACCTTTTACAAACAACAATTACTGGCAGGAGATTGACACGAACAGCACAGAGGCAACTAGACACATACACCACATACACCCATACATCCCTCACGCACCCCACATCACACACCCCACATTACCCAACACACATCACACAGCTCCCAGGGCACCACAAAGGCACCCCCGTTTCACTGAGGAGTTAAGGGTCATGGTGGAGGAAATTGTCAGGGTAGAGCCACAGCTCTTTGGAGCACAGGTACAGCAGATATCCATTGCAAGGTAGATGGAGCTTTGGCGGAGAATCGTGGACAGGGTCAATGCAGTGGGACAGCACCCAAGAACAAGGGACGACATCAGGAAGAGGTGGAACGACCTACGGGGGAAGGTACGTTCCATTGCAGCAAGACACCAGCTCGCCATACAGAGGACTGGCGGTGGACCCCCACCTCCTCCCCCACAGCACGGGGAGCAGGTACTGGCAATACTGCATCCTGAGGGACTCACTGGAGTAGCCGGAGGACTGGACACTGGTAAGTCAATATTTACTAATCATCACCCCCCCTACCTGCATGTCATCACACCCCTCACCATCACTCCACACCATCCCACACACTGCACCTACTCAAATGACTAACCACAAGCCCTGAATGCTATACCAATGCATGTACAGCCCCCCCAGCTCTGCAGGGACACCCATCACCAAAGCGGGCACAGCATAGGGAAACTAACAATCCCACACTACATCACCATACACAAGCAAAAGCTGGCAGGGTAACACCAACCATACAGGGAGTGCAGAATTATTAGGCAAATGAGTATTTTGACCACATCATCCTCTTTATGCATGTTGTCTTACTCCAAGCTGTATAGGCTCGAAAGCCTACTACCAATTAAGCATATTAGGTGATGTGCATCTCTGTAATGAGAAGGGGTGTGGTCTAATGACATCAACACCCTATATCAGGTGTGCATAATTATTAGGCAACTTCCTTTCCTTTGGCAAAATGGGTCAAAAATAGTGAGATATCTTGCAGAGGGATGCAGCACTCTTAAAATTGCAAAGCTTCTGAAGCGTGATCATCGAACAATCAAGCGTTTCATTCAAAATAGTCAACAGGGTCGCAAGAAGCGTGTGGAAAAACCAAGGCGCAAAATAACTGCCCATGAACTGAGAAAAGTCAAGCGTGCAGCTGCCACGATGCCACTTGCCACCAGTTTGGCCATATTTCAGAGCTGCAACATCACTGGAGTGCCCAAAAGCACAAGGTGTGCAATACTCAGAGACATGGCCAAGGTAAGAAAGGCTGAAAGACGACCACCACTGAACAAGACACACAAGCTGAAACGTCAAGACTGGGCCAAGAAATATCTCAAGACTGATTTTTCTAAGGTTTTATGGACTGATGAAATGAGAGTGAGTCTTGATGGGCCAGATGGATGGGCCCGTGGCTGGATTGGTAAAGGGCAGAGAGCTCCAGTCCGACTCAGACGCCAGCAAGGTGGAGGTGGAGTACTGGTTTGGGCTGGTATCATCAAAGATGAGCTTGTGGGGCCTTTTCGGGTTGAGGATGGAGTCAAGCTCAACTCCCAGTCCTACTGCCAGTTCCTGGAAGACACCTTCTTCAAGCAGTGGTACAGGAAGAAGTCTGCATCCTTCAAGAAAAACATGATTTTCATGCAGGACAATGCTCCATCACACGCGTCCAAGTACTCCACAGCGTGGCTGGCAAGAAAGGGTATAAAAGAAGGAAATCTAATGACATGGCCTCCTTGTTCACCTGATCTGAACCCTATTGAGAACCTGTGGTCCATCATCAAATGTGAGATTTACAAGGAGGGAAAACAGTACACCTCTCTGAACAGTGTCTGGGAGGCTGTGGTTGCTGCTGCACGCAATGTTGATGGTGAACAGATCAAAACACTGACAGAATCCATGGATGGCAGGCTTTTGAGTGTCCTTGCAAAGAAAGGTGGCTATATTGGTCACTGATTTGTTTTTGTTTTGTTTTTGAATGTCAGAAATGTATATTTGTGAATGTTGAGATGTTATATTGGTTTCACTGGTAATAATAAATAATTGAAATGGGTATATATATTTTTTTTGTTAAGTTGCCTAATAATTATGCACAGTAATAGTCACCTGCACACACAGATATCCCCCTAACATAGCTAAAACTAAAAACAAACTAAAAACTACTTCCAAAAATATTCAGCTTTGATATTAATGAGTTTTTTGGGTTCATTGAGAACATGGTTGTTGTTCAATAATAAAATTAATCCTCAAAAATACAACTTGCCTAATAATTCTGCACTCCCTGTAGAGGGGAAGCCAAGCAAGTACAAATGTCATACACTTGAAGCATAACACATCATTTACATGTCCACAGGTACCCTAGCCAATGTCAGTGGAGAGGAGGTGCCACCACTATACAGTCCCCCAACAGAAGAGGCCCTCGGTGGTGACAGTAACTCTGGACTTCAGGATCTGGAGGACCTACCTGGCCCATCAGGGACCACTGGACAGTCGGTCACCCAAGCCCACTCACAGACCACCACAGAGCCTCCCCCCTCAGGAACCTACACCACAGCACCCACCCAGCGTACCCACACTTCTGTCCCCAGGACACATCAATCAGCAGTGTGACCACCTGTACAGGGACCTCAGCCCATACCTCGCCCACAAGACAATCAGGGACCTGGGGTCAGTGGCAGTGGGCACACCGTTCAGGGGACAGAGGCACAGGCCAACAGGGACACTGGGAGGACTGCTGTGTGCCAGAGGGAGGACAGGACCAGGGAACTGACTGTCCAGGAAGCACTCTCCGAGATCCTGGGAGTCTACCAACATTCCCAGGACACAAAGGGCCAGATCTGTAACAACGTGCAGGAGAACAGGCGGCTGCAGGAGGGATAGTATCAGGGGATCAGGGAGGACTTGCAGACCATTAACACCACTCTGATCTCCATAGCAGGGTTGCTGGCAGACATGGCCAAAATCAAGAGGAGGCCAAACGGCAGACCAGCGGGCCCCTCCCACTTGCCAGTCGACTGAACAGCCCTCCACTTCCGCTATTGGCCGGGAGGCCCTGCTACAGGACCCACAGGCCACAAGCATCCCTCCCCCTGCAGAAGTTTAACCACCCGCAAACGTTCCCTGCGAACTAGACAGAAGTCAGAGACACTTGCCAAGACCACCGCCGGGAAATGAGACTCTCCTGATTGCCCCCCTTGTGTCCCACTCAGTCACCTTGTCCACCTTGAACCACCATTGCTCCCCTTCCTATGTCCCCCTTGGACACTGTACCTGTGCTACAAACTGACTGGATCAATACCCTGAACTTTCCTCCATCATCACCCCATTCCATTGCACTTTCCCCTCAATATCTTAGCACTTCTATAAACACCCTTGGACAAAGTTCGACTACTAGTATTTCATGTATTGCAAACTTGTATTCATTGAAACAGCTACATCCATTGCAAACGAACTGTACATAGTGAGAGCATAGAATGAATGACCTGTTGCTGGCTGTTGTGATCACATCACGACATTGTTGTCATATCACCAACGTCTGTAAAATGACAATCCATAGGTGACAGTAAGTAGAGGAAACAAGTGGGTAATGCCAGCATGCCTATGCCACACAGAATACACCAATAGTCATAGAAGTGTGAAGTTTAATCTGTCTCACCTGTGCTTCATTGGAAGTACTGACGGATCACTAATGTTCTTTTGTCCACATCCTCAACCCCTTGCCTCCTCATCCTCACTGTCCTCAGGGTCCACTGTTGCCACAGGGGCATCTCCAGTCTCCTCCTCCTGCAGAAAAGGTACATGGCGTCTGAGGGCCAGGTTGTGCAACATGCAGCATGCCACTACTATCTGGCAGATCTTCTTGGGTGAGTAGCACAGGGATCTACCTGTCAGATGGAGGCACCTGAACCTGGCCTTTAGGAGGCCGAAGGTTCTATCAACTATCCTTCAGGTTCGCCCATGTGCCTTATTATAATGTTCTTCAGCCCTTTTCCTGGCATTCCTCACAGTGGTCAGCAGTCACGTTAGGTTTGGGTAGCCAGAGACACCTGCAAGTATTGAGGGACAAAATTTAGCCTCACACTATCCTATTTGGCTAGCAGCATAGGCATACACCATTATACACTGGGAGGGGACCGAGGCTCACCTATAAGCCACACCCTGTGCCTCTGTAGTTGAGCCATCATGTTTGAAATGCTGCTATTCCTCAGTACAAAGGCATCATGCACCGACCCTGGATATATAGCACTGCCGTGCGAGATGTACTGGTCCACCAGACACACTATCTGCACATTTGGAGTGGAAACTCTTACCATTTCTGTACACCTGTTCATTCTGGCGGGAGGAGACAAACGCAATATGTGTACCGTCAATCGCCCAATAATATTGGGGATATGTCCCACTGCATAAAATCCGGCCTTCACAGGGGCCAAATCTTCCAACCTGGGGGAAAGCAATGTAACTGCACATGTGTTTTACCAGGGCGGACAAGACTCTTGCCAGCACAATTGAGAACATTGGCGGTGACAGTCCTGCTGCCAAGCCCACTGTCACTTAGAAAGAACCAGTTGCCAGGAAATGGAGCACTGATAGAACCTGCACAAGAGGGGGGATCCCAGTGGGAGGACGGATAACTGATATCAGGTCAGGCTCCAACTGGGCACACAGCTCTGTGAATGTGACCCTGTCCAGTCTATAGGTGAGTATAATGTGCCTGTCTTCCAGTGTAGCTAAGTCCACCAGGGGTCTGTACACAGGGGTATGTCTCCATCTCCTATTCATCCGCAGCAGTAGGTATCTAAGGGACACAAGAGTGAATAGGCTGTCACAATTTGAACAACTATACCACAACAACAGTCCACATCGTGCAATCATGTTTTGGGACAGTGGAATTTAAAAGTATGTGCCTATTTATCCTGTGGTGCAGCAATTATCTATAGGCCTGGTCCCCCCCCCTTGAAATGGCGACCGCCTGTCTTGGGTGGAGGGACAGGTGTAAGTGAGGTAATTCCACCAACGTTGTGCGCCGTGGCAGTAGGCGGTTGTGAACCGCCGTGCAATTCCTCATTGGATAATATTGGGCCCTATGGGGTACAGTGGCCAACGGGGATCTACGTCGGCGGTGACGGTACACACCACCGCGGACCTAACCGCCATTTTCTATCACAATCATCACTTGTTTCCTGACCTTCCACAGGAGAAGACCTACACTGCATGTCCTGCTGTGACCTGCGTCTGGAACCTACCATGGTCCATGTGACCGGGGAAAGGGCCACACCCTTCACTTCTGAGGAGATGGAGCACTGATAGAACCTTCACAAGAGGGGGGATCCCAGTGGGATAACGGATAGCTGAGATCAGGTTGGGCTCCAAATGAACACACAGCTCTGTGATTGTGGCCCTGTCCAGTCTATAGGTGAGAATTATGTGCCTGTCCTCCAGTGTAGTTAAATCCACCAGGGGTCTGTACACGGGGGTATGTCTCCATCTCCTATTCATCCGCAGCAGAAGGAATTTAAGGGACACAAGAGGGAGTAGGCTGTCACAGTTTGAACAACTTTTATCACAACAGCAGTCCACATCGTGCAATCATGTTTTGGGACAATGTAAATTAAAAGTATGTGCCTATTCATCCTGTGACGCAGAAATTATCGATAGCCCTGTTCACCCCCCCTGAAATGGCGACCGGCTGTACTGTGTGGAGGGACAGGTGGAAGTGATGTAATTCCGCTGACATTGTGCGCCGTGGTGGTAGGCGGTCGTGAACCGCCATGCAATTCCTCATTGGATAATATTGGGCCCTATGGGGTACAGTGGCCAATGGGGATCTACGCCGGAAGTGATGTGTACACTGCTGTTTGACGTGACTGCCATTTTCTATCTCAATCCTTACTTGTTTCCTGACCTTCCACAGGAGAAGACCTACACTGCATGTGCTGCTGTGACCTGTGTTTGGAACCTTCCATGGCCCGTGAGACCAGGGAAAGGGCCCCAGCCTTCACTTCGGAGGAGTGGATGGGGTCCTACCCCAGTACGGACTGCTGTATGGGCCTCCAGACCAACAGGTGAGTACACTGTGGGCACGATGCATGTGGCATGAATGCATGGAGATGTGTGTGAAGTCATTGTGTAAGGGTGGGTGGGGGGATTGTCTGTTGGCGGTGTACATGTTGTGAGCTGGCATATGTGTGTTGCAAAGGTGATGGGATCGGGTATGGTGGGCCATGTGTGTGACAGGCTGGACTGTTTGTTTAATCGAGTTCTCCTGTATGCATTACCTCTGCAGGTCGGCGTCCATCAAAAGAAGGGATTATGGCGTGCCATCGCCAAGGACGTGTGGACCCTGGGGGTCTATGGCAGGCGGAGCACCCACTGTCGCAAATGGTGGGAGGACCTGAGGCGCTGGGCACGGAAGACCGCGGAGGCCCAGCTGGGGATGGCCTCCCAACGAGGAAGGGGTGCCCGTCGGACCCTGATCCCCCTGATGGCCCGCATACTGGTGGTGGCGTACCCTGAGCTGGATGGGCGCTTGAGGGAATCACAGTAGGCACAATGGTTGCATGGCAAATACAGGTAACCTAGCTTGTTAGTATTCACTTCTAGGCAGGGCCGCATGGGTGCCAGGTGTGCTGCAGTTGGTGGTGTGTGGTCCTCCTCAGGCCTTGGTGGCTAGCCATTTCACTGATAGTGCAGTGCATATTGCTTAGGCCTGTTCCCAGTGTGTGAGGGTGCTGTGTACGCCAACAGTGGTGTTGGTGCAGTCACTGACCTAATGTATCCTTTGTCTCTGTCCCCCCTTTCTTGTTTTGTCATCCTGTCCTTGTGTGCTTATTCATCATCTGGTGGAGGAGCAGAGGCACCGGCGACAGAGGGAGCTTCATCCCACAGGACTTTAGAGGCAGAGTCCACCGATGCCAAGGTAACAAGTGGGACGGAGGTCGAGGGGAGCACCACGGTAGATACTGGAGGAGACAACACAGGCTCTGATACCTCCTCCGATGGGAACTCTATGGTGGTGGCAGACACCTCTGTGACCACCCCAGCTGCAGGTACAGCCGCCACCCCATACCAGCACCGCCCTTCCAGTAGCCCCTCAGCGAGATGCTGGTGCCCGCTCACCCAGGAAGGTAGGCATCTCCTTCTCCCCAGGCTCTGCCCCAGTGATCCCTGCTGCCCTGAGTGAGGAGGCTATTGACCTCCTGAGATCCATCTCTGTAGGGCAGTCAACCATTGTGAATGCCATCCAGGGGCTGGCATCCCAGATGCAGCAATGTAATGCATTCCTGGAGGGCATTCATGGTGGTTTGGCAGTCCAACAGAGATTGATTCAGGCTCTGGCCTCCTCTCTAATGGCAGCCATTGTCCCTGTTTCTACCGTCCCTCCTCCAACTACCACTTTCCAGTCCCATTCTCCTAAACCCCAACCCATCCCAAGCACACAAACAGACGAGCATGCACGCAAGGCATCACACAAGAGTGGCACAGGCAAACACTAGCACCACACTTCATCCCACAGGCACTCACACAAACATACCGTTGTAGACATGATAAGATCCACAGCCTCCACTGTCTCCCCCTCCTGTTCCTCCCTCCCAGTTACATCGACGCTCCCACCTGCATGCACTACATCTACATCTATTATCAGCATCACCACACAAAACAGAAAACACATCTCACTGGCAGACACCTCCACAACATCCATGCACGTGTTCCCTGTATCCTTTACCACCATGTCTGCCCCCCCCAAAAAAAAGTACACAAAAGCAAGCACTCAGACACCCAACAGCCATCCACCTCACATCAGCATACAGCCCATGCACCTGCTCCCAAATCCAGCATACTTACACTTCCAGCAACCACTCCCTCATCCTCCACTCCCATTACTCCTCCCGCCCCACCGTCCCTAAAAAGCTTTTCGTTTCCCAAATTGACCTCTTCTATACCTCTCCCCCCATCCTGCACGTATGGGCAGGGTACCAAGGACACAGCCCAGCACCTCAGCCAAACAGTCCATGGGGACAGTGGTAGGACCACCTAGGTGGTGGTAAGGATACCAGACCTATGACACTGAAGGGGAAGGAGCCAGCACCACCAGGGATGAAAGGAAAGAGTCCTGCACCAGCTGTGAGGAAGGGGAAGGAGCCTACACCAGCTGTGAGGAAGGGGAAGCAGCCTACACCAGCTGTGAGGAAGGGGAAGGAGCCTGCACGAGCTGTGAAGAAGGGGAAGGAGCCTGCACCAACTGTGAGGAAGAGGAAGGAGCCTGCACCAACTGTGAGGAAGGGGAAGGAGCCTGCACCACCAGGCAGAGAGGGGAAGAGCCCATCCACCGCTGCCAGAAAGGGTAAGGGATCCCCAACCCATGAACAGGAGGAGACGAGGTACTCTACGCCAGCGGAAGCTGTCAGGCTAACACCGCCACCACCACCAGCTGTCACGGGGCCCCCACCGCCAGCTGTGGATGTGCAGTCATCAGTGAGTGCAGGGGCTGCCCAGGAGCCTCCTCCAGCCACCACCATCATGCAGCCACCAGTGAGTGCAGGGGCTGCCCAGGAGCTTCCTCCAACCACCACCACAATGCAGCCATCACTACCGGCGGACTTCATGAAACCCTCCAGGTGCTACTGTGCGGGCTGCCCCCTCCAGCACCAGTGGGAAAAGACACCCACTCGAGAGACTGTGGCCTTGCACTTCCCAGGACAAAGCAATGGGCATGTTGTCCCCTCCAGAGCCAGCGGGAAAGACACCCACTCGAGAGACTGGCCTTGCACTCCCCAGGATAAAGCAATGGGCATGTTGCCCCCTCCAGAACCAGTGGGAAAGACACCCACTCAAGAGACTGTGGCCTTGCACTCCCCAGCACAAAGCAATGGGCATGTTGCCCCCTCCAGAACCAATGGGCTTGTTCCTGCATCCGGCTGAGGTGCCTCCCTCCTTGAGGTGCCTGCCTATTTGCAAACTGATGGCCCTGCAGGGTTCTATCCGGATGTGGTCAGGATTCGAGTTGAGCTTTACACTGTGCCCTGTGGCCATGTGGGCCCTTTGAACTTTGGACTGGGCAGTGTCCCTTTGTGTACATGTGTACATATCTGTTTCATTGACAAATCGACTTATTAATTTTGATGCCGCTCTCATTAGAATCACTTTAGTCAATTCCTGTTGTTCTTGCATTATTCTGCCGTATTTCGGGGACACATTGTTTTTCTTGTGCAGCTTTTTGTGTGTATGGTGTGTGTGTGTGTGTGTCAGGTGTATGTGGTGCATGTGTGTATCACTCGTTCTCCTCCCACCCTCCCTTGTGTGCCAGGCGGCTGTACTCACCATCGTCGTCTTCATCAGCGCTTGTGTTCCAGGTGGATCGTAACTTAGAAGATCATCGGGAAAACATGCAATTTGTGTTCCATGGTGGCGAGGTTCTTATCTATGTCTCCAATGGTGAGTCCTTTCACTTCTGAGCTCTGTTTCCACCAGGGTTTTGTTGGCGTTGGTACCACCATGGAACAGGTGGCGGTTTGCAGGGTCAAAATATGGTGGGCGGCACTTTGACTTCCGTCTGGCTGTTGGCTGCTACAGCCGTGGTGGGTGTTGTTTGCGCCCTGGCAGTTGGTGTGGTACATTGGCTGTGTATGGGAGTTATCACCTCCGTGGTCATAATTTGCAGGTACTTACCGCCATCCTGTTGGCGGTATTACTGCCACTTAATCACCCACCACCAGGGTCGTAATGAGGGCCATTGTCTCGATGATTTGAAAAATTACCAATATGGTGAGGTTGGCTAAATTGTAGAACAGCCTACTGGTGGCAAAATTAGGGCTGCTTGCTTTTTACTTTAAATTTAACTGATGATGCATGTGATGACCCCTTTATTCCAGCTAAGCACCCAAGCCATTGTTCACAATTACTGTTCAGTATTATTACCTCCCAAGCGTCAGAACCTTTTTTGTATATGATTCCCACCAAATAGAATATTTTTTGTTTTACCAGAGTTACACTCCTGGCTCTTATCTTCACCATAAGGATGTAATGCATACACAGCTCCCTGAAAACCTACACCAGCAATATTAAGAAGCACGTTATCAGCTGCACATTAGAGAAATGGAAGTGGCTGCCTTTCTAACTTTAAATGTGTCTGTACTTGGCCTGGAATGGTAATCCCCTAAATCTGCTACTTATAAGCGAAATAGCAGTTGAGGGGGAACTTACCTTTGCATAAGGCCATGCTTTGTAAGCATACAGTCTGAAACACAAAGGCCTAGGCCCGCTTAAGCTCATGTATCAGTATACAGCATGTGGAAAGCTTTCAGCAATGTTTTGCTAATACCACAGTATGATGGATTGCTGTCTGCCCAATCAAACACCGAATGATAAGGCCAGAGGCATATAGCAGCTTTTTCTTTATTGTCATATATTGGTGGAATAACAAAGAGCATTCCAGGGCGTTTCAAGCTTGATGTAACCCAATTTGTAAATGTGGGAATATCTTTTTTATCAGTTGCTCTAGTAGAAGTTGGGCATAATACTTGACTACCACAACCAATACAGCCAAAATCCCCTCACACCCTTGCTAGCAGAGGGGCGTAAAACAGAGCTGCTTCAGCTGATTGAGATCTGGCAAGCTGAAAAAAACACAAATAATGGTGGCATGTCGGTCCCAGAATACCTTTCTGTAACATAGGCATTGGTATTCCTACCAGGTCATGTGCTCCATACTGTTTACTCTCTATTATAAACTTTTCACCGTAAACTTTGTTATATAATTATCCCTATTTCCTCTATTAGGGTAGCTATTGTTGTAGTTTACTAGTTATCCTCTATTAAATGGGCCAAACTTTTGTCCATACTAAATATCTGAACTTTAGGGTTCAGTTATGAAGAGGCCTACAGTGCAGTAGATACAAAGTTTCTCTGGGCAAATATTGGGGATGCTATCAAGAAAGTAGATAAATTACTAGAATCTGAATGCTGACATTTCTCAACGGCTCATGTTGAGACTTTTCTGAGTCAGTAGAGTTCTGTAATAACTTTAGGTTTTTTAGATCTTGCCTCACACAGCGTGCACGTGCTGTCACATCTAAGAAATTTTTCTTCTTTTCTTCTTTCACAGGACTTGGAGCCCGCCCTTTGCTTACCATGCTTTGGCTTCATTGTCATTCTTAATTGCAGCCTCCTAATTGACCAGTGGCTGCCAATTTGACTTCCTCTTCTTTCGTGTGGAGGATGGGCCAAATACCGATTGCTTCATTTTTATTAGTGTCCCGCTGCTCCTGCTATGATTGAGATACTATTTTTCTTTCGTCTCCTTTCTTTATTATCCATGTTGCTTCATATGTGTTGGCCCTTCCCTTGCTCCGTTGTTCATGTTGCTTCTTCCTTCCCACCTCGAAGTATCCAATTGCTTGTGTTGCTCCACTTCACCTGCCATAAGAAAAGAAAAAAGCGCCATGACATGGCCGGAGGTGACAGCATTATCGCACCTGTTATCCTTCTATTCTCTATTGTCCTTGTTGCTTCTTACATCCCACCTTCACGTGTTCTGTGTTGCTTCTTCCCTCCCACCCTCTTGTCCATGTTGCTTCTTCCTCCCCACCCTGCTGTTGTCGGTGTTGTCCCCTCCACAACCATAAAAAAGTGCTATAATGAGGACAGTGCTGGGCATGTCCTAACGCTTTTTGATACCTCCAGTTGTCCATGTTACTTGTTTCCTCCCTTCCTATTGTCCTTTTTGCCTGTTCTCTACCACCCTCCCTCCCATGATCCATGTTGCCCATCCTCACCCACCATAGGAAAATAAAATGTGACGCGAACATCGTTGGCATCGTCATAATACAGTTTTCCTAACTTCTTTTTTGCTTGCTGATATATCCCTCCTAAGAACCTCATTAAAACAAGGGCTGCTTCTAATATGTCTGCCGAGTGGCTTATCACTATTTTCAACAAATGGGATCCTATGAGCCCCCAATTCGATGGGCACACCCTGAAAGATTTTCTTACCCCTAAAGAAATCCTGCTTATCTCACCTCCTTCTGAGTAAATGAAAACAAACAGATGTCCAACACTTTTCTCTATGACAAGTTAGGCTCATCTAGATCCGGAGAGTTTAGGGTAAAAAAACCCTGCCAGAAAAGCTCTTTCTGCAGGTTTTAGTTGTAGATGCATGAACTCTGACCCCTGAAAGCAGTAGACACACACAACTGTTCATGTATTTCAATAATTGGTTATTAATTACGTACGAACAGCACTCACATCTTGCTTACCAGCACAATAGAAAATATTATAGTAATGAGAAGCAGTCATAATATAAAATAATATGAACAATAATATGAACATAACAAAGTATCATTTTATATTGCAAGCAGCACTCAAACCGTGTGTATCACAATTATATAAATTATTATAGTCATCTCAGCAGTCATAACATAAAATGAGATTAACATTAGAAAATCCTAAAGCATTTTATATTGCATATCCATACTATCTGTAAAGCCTTAATCTATATTATCCCATTTATTGCCTGTGTGTGTACAACAAATGCTTAACACTACTCCTTTGATAAGCCTACTGCTCGACCACACTACCACAAAATAGAGCATTAGTATTATCTCTTTTTGCCACTATCTTACCTCTAAGGGGAACCCTTGGACTCTGTGCATACTATTCCTTACTTTGAAATAGTGCATACAGAGCCAACTTCCTACATTGGTGGCAGCGGTGGGATACAAGACTTTGCATTTGCTGGACTACTCAGCCAATACCTGATCACACAACAAATTCCAAAAATTGACATTAGAAACTGATTTTTGCAATTTGAGCTATTTTTCTAAATTTTTAAAAGTCCTGCTAGGGCCTTGTGTTAGTCCCTGTTAGCATTTCTTTTAGAGTTTAAAAGTTTTGTGAAAGTTTGAATTAAGTTCTAGAGATAGTTTTAGATTCTTAAAAAGTATTCCAACTTTTAGAAACATAATGCCTGGTGCAGATGAGAATGTGATGGCACTCGATCTCACACCTTACCTCCATCTTAAGATGAGGGAGCTAAGGTCTCTCTGCAAAATAAAGAAAATCCCAATTGGCTTAGGACCCTCTAAACAACAGCTCCAGGAGCTTTTGGCACAGTTTGAAAAAGCCAACCCCTCTGAGGATGACAACCCAGAGGATGATGATAGTGACTTGGAGGAGAATTCCCGCCTCCCAGTCCTAATTAGGGAAATCAGGGACCCTCAATCCCTGATCCCAACTGTGATAGTCAGAGATGCTGCTTCCCTCACAGGAGGGGCTAGCACCTCTGAAGTCACTGAGGATAGCCTCAGTGAAGATGACCTCCTGTTAGCCAGGATGGCCAAAAGATTGGCTTTGGAGAGACAGCTCCTAGCCATAGAAAGGGAAAGACAAGAGATGGGTTTTGGTCCCATCCATGGTGGCAGCAACTTAAATAGGGTCAGAGATTCTCCTGACATGTTGAAAATCCCTAAAGGGATTGTGACTAAATATGAAGATGGTGATGACATCACCAAATGGTTCACAGCTTTTGAGAGGGCTTGTGCAACCAGAAAAGTAAACAGATCTCACTGGGGTGCTCTCCTTTGGGAAATGTTCACTGGAAAGTGTAGGGATAGACTCCTCACACTCTCTGGAAAAGATGCAGAATCTTATGACCTCATTAAGGGAACCCTGATAGAGGGCTTTGGATTCTCCACTGAGGAGTATAGAATTAGATTCAGGGGGGCTCAAAAAACCTCGAGCCAGACCTGGGTTGATTTTGTGGACTACTCAGTGAAAACACTGGATGGTTGGATTCAAGGCAGTGGTGTCAATGATTATGATGGGCTGTACAATTTATTTGTGAAAGAACACCTATTAAGTAATTGTTCAAATGATAAACTGCATCAGCATCTGGTAGACCTAGGACCAATTTCTCCCCAAGAATTGAGAAAGAAGGCGGACCATTGGGTCAAGACTAGGGTGACCAAGACTTCCACAGGGGGTGACCAAAAGAAAGGGGTCACAAAGCCTCCCCAGGGGAAGAGGGTTGAGACATCCAAAAACAAAAATAGTAAAGAGTCTTCTTCAGGCCCCCAAGGCCTGCACAGGAGGGTGGGCCCAGAGCCTCTTCACAAAACAATTTTGGGTACAAGGATAAAAACTTTGATCCCAAAAAGGCCTGGTGTCGTAGCTGTAATCAGCCTGGACACTAAACTGGAGACAAGGCCTATCCCAATAAAAGTACCACTTCTAACTCCACTCCAGCTAACACTGGAATGGCTAGTCTCCAAGTGGGATCAACAGTGTGCCCAGAGCAAATCAGGTGTCACACTGAAGCTACATTAGTCTCTGAGGGTGGGGTGGATTTAGCCACACTGGCTGCCTGGCCTCCTAACATGCAAAAATACAGGCAGCAACTCTTAATTAATGGGACAAGTGTAGAAGGCCTGAGGGATACAGGTGCCAGTGTCACCATGGTGACAGAGAAACTGGTTTCCCCTGGTCAATACCTGGCTGGACAAACGTATCCAGTCACCAACGCTGACAATCAGACTAAAGTACATCCCATGGCTATGGTAACTTTAGAGTGGGGAGGGGTCAATGGCCTGAAACAGGTGGTGGTCTCCTCAAATATCCCAGTAGACTGTTTGCTTGGAAATGACCTGGAGTCCTCAGCATGGGCTGAGGTAGAACTGAAAACCCATGCAGCCATGCTGGGTATCCCTGAACTGGTGTGTGTCAAGACAAGGGCACAGTGCAAGGCTCAGGGTGAAAAAGTAGAGCTGGAGCATGGCAAAAGGGCCCAGCCTACCAAGAGAAAAGGAAAGACAACTGGGAAACCAGCTGCAACACAACAACAAAAAGAGAATCTCTCTTCTCAGGAAGAAGTTCTGCCCTCTGAGGGAACTGAGCCTATGGAGCTAGAACCTTATCAGGTTGAGCTCTTAGGCCCAGGGGGACCCTCAAGGGAGCAGTTGTGTAAGGGACAAGAAACCTGTCCCTTTCTTGAAGGCCTTAGGCAGAAAGCTGCTGAAGAGTCCAATGGCAAGAAAACTGGAACACATAGGGTCTATTGGGAAGATGGACTCCTTTACACTGAGGCAAGAGATCCCAAACCTGGTGCCACTAGGAGAGTGGTAGTGCCTCAGGAGTTTAGGGAGTTCATACTGACCTTAGCCCATGATATTCCTCTTGCTGGGCATTTGGGACAAACCAAGACGTGGGAGAGACTAGTCAACCACTTCTACTGGCCCAACATGTCCCAGAAAGTCAAGGAGTTTTGTGTCTCCTGTACCACCTGTCAAGCCAGTGGTACGACAGGTGGACATCCAAAGGCCCCCCTCATTCCACTTCCAGTGGTGGGGGTCCCCTTTGAAAGAGTGGGTGTGAACATAGTGGGTCCACTTGAACCTCCCACAGCCTCAGGGAATATGTACATACTAGTAGTAGTGGATCATGCTACTAGATACCCTGAAGCTATTCCCCTTAGGTCGACTACTGCCCCTGCAGTAGCCAAGGCCCTCATTGGTATTTTTACCAGAGTGGGTTTTCCTAAGGAGGTGGTGTCTGACAGAGGTACCAACTTCATGTCAGCATACCTGAAACACATGTGGAATGAGTGTGGAGTGACTTATAAATTCACTACACCCTACCATCCACAAACCAATGGCCTTGTTGAGAGATTCAACAAGACATTAAAAGGCATGATCATGGGGCTCCCTGAAAAACTCAAAAGGAGATGGGATGTCCTCTTGCCATGTCTGCTTTTCGCTTACAGAGAGGTGCCTCAGAAGGGAGTAGGGTTCTCACCCTTTGAACTTATGTTTGGCCACCCTGTAAGGGGACCACTAGCTCTTGTGAAAGAAGGCTGGGAGAGACCTCTTCATGAGCCTAAACAAGACATAGTGGAATATGTACTTGGCCTACGTTCAAGGATGGCAGAGTACATGGAAAATACAAGTAAAAACCTTGAGGCCAGCCAACAGCTCCAGAAGTTTTGGTACGACCAAAAGGCTGCAATGGTTGAATTTCAACCAGGGCAGAAAGTCTGGGTTTTGGAGCCTGTGGCTCCCAGGGCACTTCAGGACAAATGGAGTGGCCCTTACCCAGTGCTAGAAAAGAAGAGTCAGGTCACCTTCCTGGTGGACCTAGGCACTAGCAGGAGCCCCAAGAGGGTGATCCATGTGAACCGCCTTAAGCTCTTCCATGATAGGGCTGATGTGAATCTGTTGATGGTAACAGATGAGGACCAGGAAGCTGAGAGTGAACCTCTCCCTGATCTCCTCTCATCAAACCCTAAAGATGGTTCAGTAGATGGAGTGGTCTATTCAGACACCCTCTCTGACCAACAGCAATCTGACTGCAGGGAGGTCCTGCAACAGTTTGCTGAGCTCTTTTCCCTAACCCCTGGTCAGACACACCTGTGTACCCATGATGTGGACACAGGAGACAGCATGCCTGTCAAAAACAAAATATTCAGACAGTCTGACCAAGTTAAGGAAAGCATCAAGGTGGAAGTCCACAAGATGCTGGAATTGGGAGTCATTGAGCACTCTGACAGCCCCTGGGCTAGCCCAGTGGTCTTAGTCCCCAAACCTCACACCAAAGATGGAAAGAGACAGATGAGGTTTTGTGTGGACTACAGAGGACTTAGGGGGTAATTCTAACCCTGGCGGTAAAAACCGCCAGGGCGAATGACCGCGGTAGCACCGCCAACAGGCTGGCGGTGCACCGCTGGGCATTCTGACCGCGGCGGTTCAGCCGCGGCCAGAAACGGAAAGTCGGCGGTGTCCCGCCGACTTTCCACTGCCCTTGAGAATCCTCCATGGCGGCGGAGCGCGCTCCGCCGCCATGGGGATTCTGACACCCCCTACCGCCATCCTGTTCCTGGCGGGTCTCCCGCCAGGAACAGGATGGCGGTAGGGGGTGCCGCGGGGCCCCTGGGGGCCCCTGCAGTGCCCATGCCAATGGCATGGGCACTGCAGGGGCCCCCGTAAGAGGGCCCCAAAAGGAATTTCAGTGTCTGCCTAGCAGACACTGAAATTCGCGACGGGTGCTACTGCACCCGTCGCACTCCAGCAACTCCGCCGGCTCCATTCGGAGCCGGCTTCATCGTTGCTGGGTCTTTCCCGCTGTGCTGGCGGGCGTCCTTTTGGCGGTCGCCCGCCAGCACAGCGGGAAAGTCAGAATGGCCGCCGCGGTCTTGTGACCGCGGTGCGGTCATTTGGTGGTAACCGCATGGCGGGCGGCGACCGCCGCCCGCCGCGGTTAGAATCACCGCCTTAATTCTGTCACCAAGACAGATGCCCATCCCATCCCAAGGGCTGATGAACTGATTGATAAATTAGGTGCTGCCAAATTCTTAAGTACCTTTGACTTAACAGCAGGGTACTGGCAAATCAAAATGGCACCTGGAGCAAAAGAAAAGACAGCATTCTCCACACCTGATGGGCATTATCAGTTTACTGTTATGCCCTTTGGTTTAAAGAATGCCCCTGTCACCTTCCAAAGGTTGGTGAATCAAGTCCTTGCTGGTTTGGAGTCCTTTAGTGCAGCTTATCTTGACGATATTGCTGTCTTTAGCTCCAGCTGGCAGGATCACCTGGTCCACCTGAAGAAGGTTTTGAAGGCTCTGCAATCAGCAGGCCTCTCTATCAAGGCATCCAAATAAATGCCAGATAGGGCAGGGAACTGTGGTTTACTTGGGACACCTTGTAGGTGGAGGCCAAGTTCAGCCACTCCAGCCTAAGATCCAGACTATTCTGGACTGGGCAGCTCCAAAAACCCAGACTCAAGTCAGGGCATTCCTTGGCTTGACTGGGTACTACAGGAGGTTTGTGAAGGGATATGGATCCATAGTGACAGCCCTCACAGAACTCACCTCCAAGAAAATGCCCAAGAAGGTAAACTGGACTGTAGAATGCCAACAGGCCTTTGACACCCTGAAACAAGCAATGTGCACAGCACCAGTTCTAAAAGCTCCAGATTACTCCAAGCAGTTCATTGTGCAGACAGATGCCTCTGAACATGGGATAGGGGCAGTTTTGTCCCAAACAAATGATGATGGCCTTGACCAGCCTGTTGCTTTCATTAGCAGGAGGTTACTCCCCAGGGTGCAGCGTTGGAGTGCCATTGAGAGGGAGGCCTTTGCTGTGGTTTGGTCCCTGAAGAAGCTGAGACGATACCTCTTTGGTACTCACTTTGTAGTTCAAACTGACCACAGACCTCTCAGATGGCTGATGCAAATGAAAGGTGAAAATCCAAAACTGTTGAGGTAGTCCATCTCCCTACAGGGAATGGACTTAATAGTGGAACACAGATCTGGGACTGCCCATGCCAATGCAGATGGCCTTTCCAGGTTCTTCCACTTAGAAAATGAAGACTCTCTTGGGAAAGGTTAGTCTCATCCTCTTTCGTTTGGGGGGGGGGGGGTTGTGTAAGGAAATGCCTCCTTGGCATGGTTACCCCCTGACTTTTTGCCTTTGCTGATGCTAAGTTTTGATTTGAAAGTGTGCTGAGGCCTGCTAACCAGGCCCCAGCACCAGTGTTCTTTCCCTAACCTGTACTTTTGTTTTCACAATTGGCACACCCTGGCATCCAGGTAAGTCCCTTGTAACTGGTACCCCTGGTACCAAGGGCCCTGATGCCAGGGAAGGTCTCTAAGGGCTGCAGCATGTCTTATGCCACCCTGGGGACCCCTCACTCAGCACAGACACACTGCTTGTCAGCTTGTGTGTGTTGGTGAGGACAAAACGAGTAAGTCGACATGGCACTCCCCTCAGGGTGCCATGCCAACCTCACACTGCCTATGCAGTATAGATAAGTCACCCCTCTAGCAGGCCTTACATCCCTAAGGCAGGGTGCACTATACCATAGGTGAGGGCACCAGTGCATGAGCACTGTGCCCCTACAGTGTCTAAGCAAAACCTTAGACATTGTAAGTGCAGGGTAGCCATAAGAGTATATGGTCTGGGAGTCTGTCATACACGAACTCCACAGCACCATAATGGCTACACTGAAAACTGGGAAGTTTGGTATCAAACTTCTCAGCACAATAAATGCACACTGATGCCAGTGTACATTTTATTGTAACATACACCCCAGAGGGCACCTTAGAGGTGCCCCCTGAAACCTAAACCGACTCTCTGTGTAGGCTGACTAGTTCCAGCAGCCTGCCATACACCAGACATGTTGCTGGCCACATGGGGAGAGTGTCTATGTCACTCTGTGGCTAGTAACAAAGCCTGTACTGGGTGGAGGTGCTTCACACCTCCCCCTGCAGGAACTGTAACACCTGGCGGTGAGCCTTAAAGGCTCACCCCCTTTGTTACAGCACCACAGGGCACTCCAGCTAATGGAGTTGCCCGCCCCCTCTGGCCACGGCCCCACTTTTGGTGGCAAGGCCGGAGGAGATAATGAGAAAAACAAGGAGGAGTCACTGGCCAGTCAGGACAGCCCCTAAGGTGTCCTGAGCTGAGGTGACTCTGACTTTTAGAAATCCTCCATCTTGCAGATGGAGGATTCCCCCAATAGGGATAGGAATGTGACCCCCTCCCCTTGGGAGGAGGCACAAAGAGGGTGTACCCACCCTCAGGGCTAGTAGCCATTGGCTACTAACCCCCCAGACCTAAACACGCCCTTAAATTTAGTATTTAAGGGCTCCCCAGAACCTAGGAACTAAGAAGAAGAGGACTGCTAAGCTGAAAAACCCTGCAGAGAAGACGGAGACACCAACTGCTTTTGTCCCAGCTCTACCAGCCTGTCTCCCTCCCTTCTAAAGACACTGCTCCAGCGACGCTTTCCCAGGGACCAGCGACCTCTGAATCCTCAGAGGACTACCCTGCTCTAGAAGGACCAAGAAACTCCCGAGGACAGCGGCTCTGTTCACCCAAGACTGCAACTTTGTTTCCAAAGGAGCAACTTTAAAACAACTGCGTTTCCTGCTGGAAGCGTGAGACTTGCTACTCTGCACCCGACGCCCCCGGCTCGACTTGTGGAGAAACAACACTTCAGGGAGGACTCCCCGGCGACTACGAGACTGTGAGTAGCCAGAGTTGCCCCCCCTGAGCCTCCACAGCGACGCCTGCAGAGGGAATCCCGAGGCTCCCCCTGACCGCGACTGCCTGACTCCCTGATCCCGATGCCTGGAAAAGACTCTGCACCCGCAGCCCCCAGGACCTGAAAGATCGTAACTCCAGTGCAGAAGTGACCCCCAGGAGGCCCTCTCCCTTGCCCAGGTGGTGGCTACCCCGAGGAGCCCCCCCCTTGCCTGCCTGCATCGCTGAAGAGACCCCTTGGTCTCCCATTGATTTCAACGACAAACCTGACGCGTGTTTGCACACTGCATCCGGCCGCCCGTGCTGCTGAGGGTGTACTTTCTGTGCTAACTTGTGTCCCCCCCCGGTGCCCTACAAAACCCCCCTGGTCTGCCCTCCGAAGACGCAGGTACTTACCTGCTGGCAGACTGGAACCGGGGCACCCCCTTCTCCATTGAAGCCTATGTGTTTTGGGCACCACTTTGAACTCTGCACCTGACCGGCCCTGAGCTGCTGGTGTGGTAACTTTGGGGTTGCTCTGAACCCCCAACGGTGGGCTATCTTGGACCCAAACTTGAACCCCGTAGGTGGTTTACTTACCTGCAAGAACTAACAAACTCCTACTCCCCTTAGGAACTGTGAAAATTGCACTGTCATGTTTTAAAATAGCTATATGTGATTTATTTGAAAAGTATATATGCTATTGTGATTATTCAAAGTTCCTAAAGTACCTATCTGCAATACCTTTCATTCAAAGTATTACATGTAAAATTTGAACATGTGGTTCTTAAAAATAAACTAAGAAAATATATTTTTCTATACAAAAATCTATTGGCCTGGAATTGTCTCTGAGTGTGTGTTCCTCATTTATTGCCTGTGTGTGTACAACAAATGCTTAACATTACTCCTTTGATAAGCCTACTGCTCGACCACACTACCACAAAATAGAGCATTAGTATTATCGCTTTTTGCCACTATCTTACCTCTGAGGGGAACCCTTGGACTCTGTGCATACTATTCCTTACTTTGAAATAGTGCATACAGAGCCAACTTCCTACATCTGTCCTAAAATTATTCTACACTGGGCCAAAGGTTAAGCCTTTCCCCACTTCACAAGATGCAGGTGTGAGGGCAAGCAGTCAGGCTTTTTTTTAAACAGGTAATGTGGGGCTGCACAAGCTCGGAACTCAACAATCAGGCAACAGACATAATAACCTCAATGTCCAGCTCAGTGTTTGTATCCTTAGAAAATAAAGTACTTTTCAATAAACATAGCAGTAATTAACTCTAAACACTTTAAGCCAGTCTATGGGGCTGCTGACTTTCCACTTGCTAATCTCACTCTATATGGCATACCCCCTCGATGTTGTATCCTCTGCATTTAGGACATTATCATGAATGAGAGTCAGTGTCTATTACCCCACAGGACAAACATGCAGTCAGTTCACATTTCTCAAACTTTTTACCCCTGGTGATGTAGTGGGTAGAGGCCAGACGTGGCCCGCAGCTCCGTATGTACGGTCACACAGCTCAGTTCAGTGATGAGTAGAATCTGTGGCACTTACACCAAGGGTGTGGGCCCAGCTCCTGCAGCTCTGTCCAGCCACTGGATTGGAGTTGATCTTGACTGGGCTGTTTTCACTGGCTCAGGGTCCAAGCCCCATCTGGGCTGTTGCAGTCACCACAGCATTTGTATTCCCCAATATAACTTTTGTAGTCACCAAGTCAGCAGCAGCCCACAGGCAGGTCTATTCACTCAGGGAGATGTAGCAAAGTCTGAGCTGGTCACTATGGCAGTTGTGTGCTCGTTCGGGCCAGTGCAGCTACTATGGTAGATGTAGCCCCAGTCGGGCTAGCAAATTACCATGGCAGCCATAGCTCTGGATGGGCCAACGTAGGCAATTCCAGCATCGATTGGGCCAAAGCAGGCAACTGAAGCGCCAATCAGGTCAACACAGGCAGCAGCAGTTCTAACCAGACAGATGCGCTCATAAAAGCTTGAATCTTTTCATGCCAGGAACCTTGTCCCAAGAGGATCCTATGCTGCACTGCTTGCTGCTGGCTCAATCAATCAGTCAATTAATTTATAAAGCGCGCTACTCACATGTCAGGGTCTCAAGGTGCTGGGGGGGGGGGGGAGCTACTGGTCGAATAGCCATGTCTTGAGGTGTTTTCTGAAAGTCAGGAGGTCTTGGGTCCGGCGTAGTTGGAGCGGTAGAGAGTTCCAGGTCTTGGCAGCGAGGTGAGAGAAGGATCTTCCTCTGGCGGTGGTGCGGTGGATGCGGGGGACGAAGGCGAGGGCGAGACTGGCGGACGGGGGTGTGGAAGGTTAGTCTGTCGTTGAGGTAGGCCGGACCTGTGTTGTGGAGGGCTTTGTGTGCGCGGGTGAGTAGTTTGAAGGTAATCCTCTTCGATACGGGTAGCCAGTGTAGTTCTCTGAGGTGGGCAGAGATGTGGTTGCGGCGTGGGATGTCAAAGATGAGTCGGGCGGAGGCGTTTTGGATACGTTGCATTTTCGTTTGTAGTTTGGCCGTGGTTCCTGCATAGAGTGCGTTGCCGAAGTCCAGTCGGCTGCTGACTAGGGCGTGGGTGACTGTTTTTCTGGTTTCGACGGGAATCCACTTGAAGATCTTGCGGAGCATGCGGAGTGTGTTGTAGCAGGAAGAGGAGATGCGTTGACCTGCTGAATCATGCTGAGTGCTGAGTCAAGGATGATGCCCAGATTCCGTACTTAGGTGGGGGGTGCGGCTCCAAGGGGGGGTAGGTCACCAGGAGTCGTTCCAGGCAGAGGTGTTGCTGCCGAGGATGAGGACCTCTGTTTTGTCTGTGTTTAGCTTGAGGCGGCTTCATTCCACCCAGTTGGCGATGGAGTGAAATCCATTGTGGAGGTTGTTTCTTGCTGTTGTTGGGTCTTTCGTGAGGCAGATGATCAGCTGGGTGTCGTCTGCGTAGGATACTATGTTGATGTGGTGGGATCGTGCAATGTTGGCGAGAGGAGCCTTGTAAACGTTGAAAAGTGTTTGGCTGAGGGAGGATCCCTGGGGGACGCCACAGATGGTTTTGGAGGATTCGGACAGGTAGGGCGGAAGGCGGACTCTCTGGGTTCTGCCGGAGAGGAAAGGAGAGATACATTTGAGGGCCTTGCCGTGGATCCCGGCGTTGTGGAGGAGTGTTTGCAGGGTGTGGTGACAGACGGTGTCGAAAGCTGCGGAGAGGTCCAGGAGGATGAGCGCTGCGGTTTCGCCTTTGTCGAGCATGGTCTTGATGTCATCTGTGGCAGCAATGAGTGTAGTCTCTGTGCTGTGGTTCTTGCGAAATCTGGATTGGGAGGTATCGAGCGCTTTGCTGTCTTCCAGGTATCGGGATAGTTGGCTGTTCACGATTTCTTCAATGACCTTCGCTGGGAAGGGGAGGAGGGAGATGAACCAGTAGTTTTTGGGGTCATCTGGATCTGCTTTGGGTTTCTTCAACAGGGCGTTGGCGTCAGCGTGTTTCCATCTCTCCGGGAAGGTGGCTGTCTCGAAAGAGCTGTTGATGATGACGCAGAGGTGGGAGGCAATGATGCCGCTGGCTTTGTTGAAGATCTGGTGCGGGCAGGGGTCCGAGTGGGAGCCGGAGTGGATGGAGGCCATGGTGTTGATGGTGTCTTAATTGTTAACGTGGGTCCAGGAGCATAGAGGGTTGGTGTTGCGTGATGCGTTGGGTTCGTGGTTGTCTGTGGTTGGTTGGTGGGTCTGTGGTTTGAAGCTGTTGTGGATGTCTTCGATCTTTCGACGGAAGTTAATGGCGAGGGAGTTGCAGAGCTCCTGTGATGGTGAGGGTTCATGGGAGCAGGGCCTGGGGTTGGAGAGTTCTTTGATGATGCCGAAGAGCTCTTTGCTGTTGTGGGCGTTGGTGTCTATGCAGCTTTTGTAGTAGTCTCTTTTGGTAGTGCGGATCAGCTGGTGATGTTTGCGGATGGCAGTCTTGAGGGCGGTGTGGTTGGATTCGGTGGGTGCAAGGTCTTCTCCATTCTTCGACATTCCTGGTTGGAGGCCCGCAGGTCGGGGTGAACCAGCTGGCCTTGGGTCTGTGGAGGGTGTCTGAGAGTTGTTTGAGTGGAGCGAGGGTGTTGACGCAGTCTTCTATCCATTTATGCAGGTAGGTGCGGCTGTGCTGGGGTCCCGGGTCCTGGGAGGAGGTGCCTGGGTGAGGGCGGAGATCAGCTGTTCTGTTCCAGTAGCGGCGGGGGGTTGAGTGGTGAGTGACTGGCTTCTGAAAGGAGAAATGGATGCAGCGATGGTCGGTCCAGAGGAGTTCGGTGGTGTGGCTGAAGAAGACATGGTTGCTGACCGAGAAGATGGGGTCGAGTGTGTGTCCTGCTGTGTGGGTGGGTGACGTGACGAGTTGCTTGAGGTAGAGGTTGTCGATTAGGTTGGTGGAGTTGATACCGTTGTTATTTTCTAGGTAGAAGTTCAGGTCGCCGAGGAGGATGTAGTCTGTTGAGGCGAGGGCTTGGGAGCTGATGGTGTCAGCGATGTCGTCGCAGAACTGCAGTCGGGGGCCTGGGGGTCTGTAGACCAGTGTTCCTCTGAGGGTGATGTTGGCGTTGATGTGGATTTTGAAATGGAGGTGCTCGTTAGAGTTGATGGTGTTGTGGGAGCTGGTGGAGACTCTTATGGTGTTTTTGTGGACTATGTCGATTTCTCCTCCTGGTTTGTTGCTGCGGTCTCTTCTGGTGATCTTGTAGCCTTCTGGTATGGCTATTGCTATGTCTGGTTCCGAGGCTGAATTCATCCAAGTTTCAGTGAGGAATGCGACGTCAGGCGAAGATGTGGTCAGTAGGTCCCAGAGCTCGATTGCGTGCTTGTGGACGGAGCGGGTGTTGAGCAGGATGCATCTAAGGTGGTTGTCTGAGGCTTTGAGTTGGAGCTTGGAGGTTAGGTTGCAGGTGAAATTGCAGGCTTTGCAGGAGAAGGGTCCTTTGGTGTGCTTCAGAGTGGATTGGAAGCCGATAGAGTAGCGTCCTGGATTGAGGGCGTGGAGGTCATGGGCAGTGTACTGGTAATTGGTGGTGCGGGGGGCGTGTGGGCCAGGGGGACTGGCACTGGGCGCGGTCTTGGCGCAGACGGGCTTGCCTTTGGCGCGCCGAGGCTGCCATAAGAGGGGAGGTGGGAGGGAGTGGCAGCTGGCAGGAGGGAGGGGAACGGCAAATGGGAGAGCAGGGGGGGCGGGCCGCAGGACTCAGCGGTGGGAAAGGAGATCCGAGGTTGAGGGAGGGGGGCGGGGCGGTGGGGACGCAGGGGCTGGGGGTGTGCAGCAGTAGCAAACAAAATGGAGGAAAAAGGAAGAATGGCATCTGAGTGGAGGCTGCCGAGGCAACGGTGCAGGGAGCGACCTGCCTGCCAGATGCAGGGTCAAGGGTCGCTCTTTCACCGTGCCGCGGCTGCCATAAGAGGGGAGGTGGGAGGGAGTGGCAGTTGAGAGGAGGGAGGGGATCGGCAAATGGGAGAGCGGGGGCGGGGCCGCAGGGCTCAGCGGCGGGAAAGAAGGAGATCCGAGGTGGAGGGAGGGGGGCGGGGACGCGGGGACACATCGGCTTGGGGTGTGCAGCAGTAGCAAAAAAACTGAGAAAAAAGGAAGAATGGCACCTGAGTGGAAGTGGGAAAGGCAACGGTGCAGGGAGCGACTCAGGTAGTCTGCATCCTTAATTCTTCAGACCAGCTGAACTTCTCCTGCTGAAACATTTCCCCCTTGTAAAGCCTGGCAGACTCCTTCCCTCTCTCAATGGGCAGGTAGGCCTCTAGGCACTACGCAGACACTCAGCTCACCCAGCAAAAAGTCAATGCTCCAGGTGATGTTCCCTCAGCTCTGGAATATTGGCTGTCAGGCAAACACTAGCCCTGTTCACACAGCAGTCCTTCAATAACTCTGTGGAACACTCCCTCGGTTAACGAAGGAGTTGAAGGGGATGTAGATTCACTGTCTCCAACTTTGGAAACGGTTCTCCTTTCCAGTATACTTCGCAGGCTCCTCTCAAAATACAATAATTGTGTAGGAAGATGCATCTCACAGCAGGTAGTACTGGGGCCGTCTCCAAACTGGAGCATCCAGAATTCAGGAACAATCTAATGTGATTTCTGTATCCGGCTTTAATTCGCGTTTCTAAAGCATTCATCTGAGATAGACAAAAGGGTAGGAGTGGCCTACTAACTTCCAAAAACAACAGAAAAATTGCTGTCCCACTAGTTACTTTAATCAACAACCAAATGACAGTGCTCAGAAAGAACAGATCATCAGCCTGTCCTAACAAGTGCTTGTGGAATTTCTAAAGGTTACTTGGTCTCTGTCCTCAACCTACACATGCACATACACACAGGATGCCAGCACAAGGTTCGGGGCTTATACATAACAGTAGAAATTTACATGTTAAGGACCTGTAAGCCACCCAGATAAGAAAAACAATCTCAAAAACACTGCTGCTTTCGCTTTATATGCTATTCCCACTACAATTAAATTATTCCTCTATCCACTGTGAGGGCTTCTCCACCCATGTCATAAAACAGGATCAGGATTTGGCCTAGTCTGGGACCGGCCTATGTCTCTGTACACAAGCTAGATTAGCTTGATGCTAAGGCAGGATTAAAAGTCAAGATACCAGATATACATGCGGTTGGGTGCTCAGGACAGAGGAACATGCCTCCATACCATGCAGTAGACATTCCAATTCCAACAATTATATTTCCTCCATTGCTTCAATGGCTTCCATTTACACACCTTTATAATATGATTATAATATTATGACCACATCACTCACTTATACTGTGTTGTCCTTCTCTAAATTACCACAGCATTCACCAGTTATTGACATCTTATTGATAGCATTTAGGGCCTATTCCCAAACTGCATTTTGTATTATATTTAGTATTACTACAGTAGTACTATTAATGTACTACAAAATGTTGTGGAGATCTTCACCTTCTTCTGTGTGGAGGTCTCTGCCTTGACTACGGCGTTTCTGCGCACCTAGGTATATGTTTTAGTAGTAAATATTTAGGACGCCAGATTGGCTGACATAATGGGGAATGCTTGCTAATTAAGGGGAGGTGTTTAAGCGGGGTTATAGGGAGAGACATGCACTTACACACAGAAGAATAAGCTCATTGCTATGTATAAAATGCACTTTTATAGTTACTACTGCCAAAAAGGACCCAAAAAAGCAACAAATGCTCAGTACTAGAATAAGTTAAACACCGCACATGTCCACTCACAGACACTGCTGTTCTCCAGTAGAATATAATGGAGGTAAGAACTCACAATAGACCCCTGTTGAAACTAAAAATAAATTGTTATATGATAACTTTTTAAAAATATGTTTTTATTTTGTGGTTAAAAAAACAGACAATTTAAAATATATATTATTTATAAAGTAGTTAAATAAGGTATTTTAAAATTAAAGATATTGCAACTTTGATATTAATACAAAAATGAATTGCTTTAAATAACTTATTTGTATACATCTGTGTGTGTGTGTGTGTGTGTATATATATATATAACTTTACTTTCAATATATCACTTCAGAATGGCCGACCGAGTTTATGTAGGAATATATGTAGTCAGAAAGCGTAGTCCTTTTACTATTGTTATGTATTTGTTTGTCAGGGTAGTATTAGAAAAGGGACTATTGCATCAGGCTGACATTCAGACTCGTGAACAAGGAGCAGGAGCTCCGAAACGCGTTGAGTTGTTCTGCCATTGCAACAATAAAAGAACACTTGCCAAATAATGACAGCTCCTGGTCGTTGTCTACTTCTCCATTATTGAGGAAGAGGAGGCACTGTGTTTCTGATGGAAATATATATATATATATATATATATATATATAATAATAATATATATCTTAGTTATTTCTAGTACAATAAAAATTGGTACTTTCAATTGTAATATTTATGTATAATTAATCTTTTGAAAGTCTTATTTATTTATTGTAATATAATTGATTACATTAATTATTTAATTAGAACTAAAGTGAACTGTGATGTGCCATTTTTTATTTTTTTACATTTAAAATAAATATACAACAATTATTTTACATTAATATTTAATATATATTTTTAGTTTTACAAACGTCTCTTTATACTTTACCGTAGGGAGTTCTCGGCCTTGGTGGCAGAAACTTTCTACTACATGTGAAAACTTAGGCCCATATTTATAGGAAAATGACAGAGCGTGATGCTGCGCCAAAATTGGCAGCGCCACACTCCGTCATTTTCACAATGCGGGTTTGCAGGGAAACATTCCTGCACATAAACAATCATTTCTGGCATTTTGCTCTTTTTATGTGTGCTGCAAAATGCAGCACACATAGAAAAAGCAAAAAACAAGAAGGAATAAAAGAATACCTCCTCTTTGCGCCTTGCTAATGCCACCCCTGGGGTGACGTTAGATTTGTGCGCTGCCTCAGGATTACAAAATCTTGTAAATCTGAGGCAGCGTCAAAAATGGAATGTGTGTTGCTGTGGCACGCCCACAGCAACACCCATTGCATGCCCCTCTGATGCAGAAACCTGCATTGGAGGGGGCCATATTTACAAGGCGGCATAACGCCATAAAAAGTCAACAGTCATGTCACAAAGCAGAGTGGAACCACACATCTGACCTGAAAATAGATCAAGATAGGGTAAAGCTTAAATGATTTCTCCCATTTTGCCCATCCAATACACATACAGGACATAATGTAATCTACAGGAATCACGTTGCAATGGGGAGGTCACCACATATCTCTAAGGTAGGTCTGTAGGTCACACAAATGCAGAGTAAAAGAACCATTCCTCATAGCTAACATCAATAACAGAAAACCTATCTTGCAATGCCTAGAACAGGTAGGTATCAGACATCAGCTTTGGGAACAGTGTGGATGGGTAGCTGGACTGTTATGTGGTTAGATTAGGTCAGACCATTGAGATCCAAACTGCAGTCTTGAAACCATAGAACATGTGGACCCCTAATCGGAAGGCATGCCGTGCCAACAGCAAGTACCACATGGCTTTGCCAGTATGGCAGTTACACCTCCCCTGATGGTAAGACAGCATCCCATCAAAATGCATAACACAGACAGATGGATGTAGTGCACTCAAATCCCCTGATGCAAAACACAAGGAGGAACAATGTCACGAGGCAGGCAGGGTTAGAGGTTCCATTAACATTGGACCACACATACGTGGCATTCATTGGAAGAATTGCCGAATCAACTCGGACCTAGAGTCAACTGCATCCTCCTCATCTGCCTCCTCATCAGTTCCACAGTCATCAGCCTGAGCCACTGTTTATCCGGTACTGGATCTTTCATAAATTCACATGCTTGAATCATCCCCGTCATCGAAGTGGGAGTCTCACGGTACATAAAATAGCAATAAATAATAAATATTTTTTTTTTGCCATAGGCTATAATGGAGCCAGCACTTGCTCACATAGCCTATCCATGTCCTTTTGTGAAAGGACCCAAACCTGCCTGCTGTCCAATCAGGCACCAGCACCCTCTAGAACCTTCTCCAGAGAAGCTCCCTTCCTCAGATTTTCTACCGCACGTCGTGTGAAGGGAGTCCCTGAGCTCTGCTCAGTTTTTTCTTCTACTTCAGAATTTTTCTCTCAAAAGAGTTGAAAATATGTCAGATTCTTCTAGGAAAGGCCTTTTCCGCCCTTGCAAGACCTGTGGGAAGAAAAGGCTCCATGTGGATGACCCACATAAAGACTGTTTGTATTGTCTCTACCCACAACATCAGGTTAAGGACTGCAAAATATGTCGCACCTTCTCCACAAAGACCCTCAGAGACCGTGAGGGCAGGCTCCTGACATGGTTACAGGCCAAATCCTGTACTTCAGGTGAGGAGAGTGGGTCAGAGAGGCCACACAAAAGGTCCAGATCTGAGGACCTAGGCCACACAGAAAAATCCAGGAAGAGGCAGAAATCACATCATGGGAAGGGCTTACAGACTTCAGTCTCCTCTGAGCCTTCCTCTCCTCTTCAAAAGAAGGAGTCCTACCATCTATCTCCTTCCTCAGAGCCTTCCACTTCTGGAAAAATGACTCTAAAAATTAGATCGACGACGACAACACCGTTGACGACCGTGACGACGACGACGGTACCTACAACTACCGTCTCCACTACATCATCGACGAGACCATCGTCAGCGTCGACGACCTTAACATCGACGGTAAGGGTTCCGATCCCCTCTCTCAAGACTCCATCGGCGAGTACAGTAAAAGCATCGTCGGTTGCAACACCGTCGACGACTGCCCCGTCGACTATAACGTCAGCGACGCCATTGTCATCGGCGCTTTCGCCATCGGCGGGGACACAGTCAAAGAAGCTACCGTCGACGATACTACCGTCGACTACACTATCATCGGCGAGACCATCGTCGGCGAAACCATCGTCGGCGAGACCATCGTCGGCGAAACCATCGTCGGCGAGACCATCGTCGGCGAGACCATCGTCGGCGACACCACCGTCGACGAGGCCACCGTCGACGAGACCACCGTTGACGGAAAAATCTGTACCATCCACGGCTGCATCAACTTTCACGCCATCAACAGCAGTGGTGCCTAGTAGACAGGTTGAGGCCACTCCTACCTCTTCCAGGTCTCCAGAACTCCGAGCCATGGTCAGGATCAGATCTCTACCTGCACAGGACATTTACCCAGCCGACACATCTCCAAACAAGGTGTCGGCTTTACTACCCAGTCATCTTCTTGACTGGGAGGAATCGGACGAAGGTCCTTTCGGAGATGCACATAGCCCCTCGTAGCTCCATGTCAAATACCAAGATGAGGATGAAGAGGATGAGTATGAACAGTATCAACCATACTACTCTCATCAGGAGCAATACTACGAAACGCGAGAGCCTTAACACAGAGATACCGTACAAATGCCTTCCTCCTTAATCCAGGATTTACAATCCATGCTTCAGGATTATAGGAGAAGGTTCCCAGCGGAAGATCAACCACCAGCGCCGGTCTCTCCGGTGACGCCAGTTAATGCTCCTCCTCCTCCAGCTACTCCAAGATTGACATCACACTCGGTGTTAGCTGCACCCCCCAGAGATGAAGGTTCCACTTCAGGGGAAGAAGAACAAGAAGAAGTAGAAATTTCCACTCTAAAACATCCTACCGAGGAATGGGATGATTACTTGGCCCCCACTCCTTCTCCACCACCTCCTCGCCCCTCTGATTCTCCGCCCGAGGACATAGGTGGTTTCCATAATCTTATGGACAGAGCCCCAGTACGTTTCCACCTCCCAACATCTGTCTCCCAATCGGAATGTTTCCTACATGATTTCAAGGAGCAATCACGGAAGTCGGTACGGTCCATTCCGATTATTGATTTCATATGGAGCGAGGGCACAAAGATTATGCGAAATCCGGCTACGGTTCCTCCAGTTCCACAAAAACTGGATAAAAAATACAAGGCAACCCAAGATTCTCCGGCATGCCTTACTGGCCATCCAAAGCCTGACTCAGTCATCTCACAGGCTGCTCAAAGACGCTCCAAAAATCCATCAACGCCTATCTCTACTCCTCCAGACAAGGAAGGTCGCAGACTGGACAATATAGGCAAGAGATTCTCCTCCATGTCTGCAATCACTGTCAGGGCAGCAAATTCGTTAGCGATTTTAGGCCGATATGACCGCCAAATGTGGTCCGACATGCAACCTTTCCTGGACCTCATCCCGGAAAATAAACAAGCAGAGGCACGAAAGATCCTACAGGAAGGTGAGCGTACGTCAGAAGAAATTATCGACTGCGCTCTTGACATAGCCTCTACTGGTTTCCGCCAACTAGCGGGTGCCGCTGTCTTACGACGACAAGGTTGGCTCAAGGCCACATCTTTTAGACCAGAAGTGCAGTCCCGAATCCTAGACATGCCCTACGATGGGGAATCTTTATTTGGCAAACATGTGGATGACGCACTTCAAGCCATTAAGACGGACACAGACACCGCCAAGTCCCTGGGTACCCTGCAGTACCGGAAGCAGCCCTTTCAAGGGGCTAGAGGGAGAGGTTTCACCTCATTTCGAGGTTCCTTCCATAGACAATACCAGCAATCTCAGTACAGGCCTTCATACCACCAGCAGTACAGGCAATCATCGACTGCCTCCTATACCAGACAAGGAGGTAAACGAAGGCAGGGTTCGCAATCCAGAGATCAACCCAGAAAACAATGATCTTCTACAGGCACCGGCTATGCTCCCCCAATGCCCGCATACTTAGTTTAACTGTGATGTGCTTGGCCCATAAACCTGTCTCAAATTGTTTGATCCTACGCAAATATCTAGCCCACATATGGGGTACAAATGACCCCTGAACTGCCTTTTAGTTAACTAAGAGCATTGTTGGCAGGGTGGGGGCACAAATGTTTCTTCGTTCATATTTAAAAACTATTACTTTTAATAAATATATTACTAAAGCATGACACTTTATTGCACAGTTATTTACAGACAGACATTTTCCATTAAAATGGTCACACACATTTGCATTGGCATGCAGTTTTACTAATAAAACTATATAGTGGACAAACAATAACGTGTGGAAATCGGGTTTCAGCAAATATTTATAATTTGTACTTCATCAGGTAAAGTATTCAGATTTATTTTGCCCCAATTAAAAAAATGAGTTTCTCTCGTAGGGGATTTCCATGTATAGTCATAAGCACTGAATAGTTCCGCGCGCCTGCGGGGACCCCGGAGCACTGGTGTGAAGTATATTCTTAAGTGCAAATACCAACCCTTTGAAAAAAGGTATGTCAAAAAACACTTAAGAATAACACTGTGCAGCCTATGTGAACAGCTACACAGGCCAAATTGTTAAAAGAAAAAACTGTTATAGTGTAAATTCACGTTTAAACATCTATTTATTTTATAAATATATTAACAAATACATTCTCATATTTTATTTACACCTCTCATGAGAATAAAACAATGCAGGGCAGTGTAGCCCATAGGCTGCCATTATACAGAATGAAAATAGAGCTGTGCCTTTAAGAAAGTAAAGTCTTCCTGTTTCCCATCATGCACAGCAAAAGGCAGTTGCCTCAGTTCTTTTTTCCGGCTCCTTCTGACAGGACCCTGAAGCATTGAGCTCTACCTCACAAAGTTTTTTGTGACAGAAATTCATTTAAAATCTTTTTGAATTTCAATTTCACTCGACGTTTTTAACATTGAGTGATCATTTCCTACTAGTTTCTGTTAAATTCTGACAGAATTTTGAGGTTTTTCTAGTTTAGAAATGCCTTCACTTTTTGACAAATGTCCTTCTTGTGGCAGAAAAAAGGCTAAAACAGATCCACATAGGGTCTGCATAATTTGTCTTCCATCCAGCCACAAACCAGAGTCGTGTGACATCTGTAAAACCTTCTCCAGAAGAACTCTTCGTGATAGGGAGAAAATCCGACTTCAGGCGAGAGAGGACAGAAGAAAAAGTGGCCATTCCACCACAGAGCGAGGAGAAGGTCAGGCTTCTACCAGGGCTCAATCTGTTTCCTCTATAACTCCTACCAGACCTGCTGAAAAACGGCACAGGTCTCCGACGACTTCGAGGGCGTCGACGTCGAAACAGGGAACGGCGCCAACATGTTCGCCGTCGAGGAGTGGTTCGCCGGCGAGGAAAAGACATTGTTCGCCGTCGACAACCATTTCGCCGTCGAGACGACGTGGACACACGACGTCGAAAGGATCTGCGTCGCCGTCGACACGGCGAGGACGTTCCAAGTCGAGGAGATCCGAGTCAGGCTCGCCGTCGGCACGGCGAGGACGATCGACGTCGAGAGAGGGTACTCGCCGTTGGAGACGTTCGCCGTCACCACAACGACGTCGAGGGTCGTCGTCGAGGGGTTCTCCACGGCGAGAGGAATCGACGTCCAGAGGTCGCCGTCACCGTTCTTCGACGTCGAGGAGTGTGTCGACGTTGAGACGACAATCAAAGAGGCCTAGAAGGGTTTATACAACATCGGAATCCTCGACCTCACTTATCCTGCTTCCAGCGTCTCCACAGCTCTCGCCTCGGCAGTCGCCGTTGCCGCAGACACCGGTAACACCTACGGCTCCTCTTCCGGCTCCTCCTTCAGAGTCTGTTCCGAGGACTCCAACGCGATCTGTAAGGCGTTCTGGACATTCTTCTAGACGTTCTTCTTCCTCTCGGCACCATCGTTATGAATCACAACAGAGATCTCAGCATTCACATCATAGACATTCTTCTTCGTCTACACGGGACTACTCTCCAACCCTATCGGACTCACCGTCCCCGAGAGTGTCCCCCATAGATGATGTGAATACATTCCAGGAGGTCTTGGTGCGAGGGGCAACCAAACTGAATATCCCGCTGGCGGTGCCGGCTCCATCGACGTCAGTAATCTTCGAGACCTTGCATCACAGGACATCTTCAAGACCTTTGCTTCCACTGGTTCCGGGTCTTATTGAACCGGCAATGGACATTTTTCTTACACCGGCTGCAACAAAGTCTGCTCCTTCCAAACTTATTAAAAAATACCGTCCACCAGAGCAAGATCCTCTATTCTTGAGGTCGGACCCAGTACCGGACTCAGTGGTTATAGTGGCAGCAAAGAAATTGCATTCTACGTCACCGTCTTCCTCTTCACCTCCAGATAAAGAGAGCAGAAAGATCGATGCTGCAGGAAGAAAAGTATGCTCTACTGCATCCATCACCATGAAAGCAGCCAGTGCCACTGCTCTATTAGGGAGATATGATTGAGCCCTCTGGGACTCTGTACTGCAGTTTGCGGAGCATCTTCCTAAGGACAAAAGGGAAGATTTCCTGGAGGTCGTGGGCGAGGGAGCTATGGTTTCTAACCAAGTTATAAGTGCTGCGGCGGATTCTTCAATACTATCCGCACATAACTATGCTCACGGAATAGCGCTCAGGAGACATGCATGGCTGCGACTTACATCGCTTAAACCTGAAGCACAGCAGAGAATACAAAATTTACCTTTCTCAGGCTCCACTTTGTTCGGCTCTCATGCCGATGACGAGATGGCCAGAATGAAGTCTGAGCTGGATACCCTGAAAGCAGTAGGCATGGAACGACCGAATGAACAGCGAAGGGTATTCCGCCCATATCAACGAAGACTGTTCACCCACAGGTATCAGACTCCACATTGGATGTCTTCACGTCCCCAACAACAGCAACAGCAGCAGCATCATAGGGGTTTCTCCACACAACGAAGGTCGACAAGGGGTCGTTCAACACCTCAAACTCAGGCAACTTGACAGGCTCCCGCGTCGAAGCCCTGAATCTTCGCTTCCCCCTCCTCCGTTATCCACTCCGGTAGGGGGAAGTATCTCAAATCATCTGGACGAGTGGCTACGCATCACAACAGACGCCTGGGTATTGAATATTGTGAGACATGGTTACGTTCTCAGATTCACCAGTCCTCCACCATCTGTTCCACCCGAAACAACCAGCCGACACCTGGAAGCTCTTCAGTTAGAAGTCACCATTCTATTAAAAAAAAGAGCCATAGAACCCGTCCCGATCAGCCAACAAGGGAAGGGGATTTATTCGAGGTATTTCCTTGTGCCCAAAAAAGACAAGCAAGAGTTTCGTCCCATTTTAGATCTAAGGACAGCAAACACGTGGATTCGCAAAGAGAAATTCAGGATGCTATCCTTGCACCAAATTTACCCACATCTTCGTCAGGGCGACTGGCTCTGTGCAATAGACCTTTGCGACGCTTACTTTCATATTCCGGTGACCAAGAAACATCGAAAATTCCTAAGGTTCACCGTCGGAAAACGTCATTACCAATTTGCGGTTCTGCCCTTCGGCCTCAAATCAGGGCCGAGGACTTTTTCCAAATGCATGGCGGTGGTAGCCGCCCACTTGAGGAAACATCGAATATTTGTCTACCCCTATCTAGACGATTGGCTCATAAAGGCCTCCAGTTATCTAGAGGCACAACAACATTTCAAATGGACTCTACAGCTGTTGCAGAAGCTAGGTCTTCAAGTAAATCTCCTGAAATCCACAGCAACACCTGTTCAGAGGTTGCATTACTTAGGGGCCACTATAGATACCAATCTAGGAAAGGTGTTTCCTTCGGAGGAACGACGATTATCGATTCTCCAAAAGTGCAAACAACTGCAAGAGACTCCACAGACCACTGCAAGAGTAATAGCTTCTCTACTGGGCTCGATGGCGTCTTGTATCCATCTCGTTCCCAATGCTCGCCTCCATATGAGACCATTACAGGAAAACCTGGAGGATCAATGGAGTCAACTAATGAACGAATGGGAGAGCAAAGTCCTCCTTTCTCCCCACGCCCTACAGTCCCTCAAGTGGTGGTGTCTACCCGACAATCTCTTGGTGGGGATTCCGTTCCAACATCGGCCTCCAGCTCAAACCATTGTAACAGATGCGTCACTGCTCGGATGGGGAGCGCACATGGAACATCTTCGAGTCCAAGGCAAGTGGTCACAGAAAGAGAGTCTCTATCATATCAACCTGCTGGAGCTTCGCGCAGTCCACCTTGCGCTCAAAGCTTTCCTTCCCTCTCTGAGAGCGGAAACTCTCCCTCTCCAGACGGACAAAGTGGCCACTATGTACTACGTAAACAAACAAGGAGGCACCAGGTCCAGGATTTTATCCAGAGAGGCTCAGACAATCTGGCATTGGCTTCTAGCCAGCAACATGTCGCTAGTAGCAACTCACCTTCCGGGCATCCAGAATGTTCAAGCGGATGCTCTCAGCCGCGTAATGGACGAGAACCACGAGTGGGTTCTACACGACGACGTCGTTCATTCCATTTTCGCACTATGGGGTACCCCCTCTATAGATCTATTCGCAACCCCAAAAAACAAAAAATGCCAAAACTTCGCCTCCAGATATTACCATCCAGGGACACTGGGGAATGCCCTGTGGATAAGCTGGTCAGGAGCATTTCTTTACGCCTTTCCGCCGCTTCCCCTGATTCCGGCGGTCCTCCAGAAGTTATCCAATGCTCAGTCCAAAATGATCCTGATTGCTCCGGAATGGCACGCCAATGGTGGTTCCCAGACCTTCTTCACCGGTCACTCAAGCCACACATCAGGCTCCCTTATCGCCCGGACCTACTCACGAAGTTCAGAGGGCAGATGTCCCATCCCAACCTCTCATCGTTGAGTTTGGCAGCATGGCTCCTGAGCTAGTCCAATATGGACACTTGAACTTACCTCAGGATTGTATGGAAATCCTGAAAGAAGCAAAGCGCCCTTCCACACGATCCACTTATGCAAGCAAGTGGAAGAGATTCTGCGTGTGGTGCTTAGACAACAACATTGACCCGATATCCTGCGGAGAGGAGTCTATTCTGCCATACTTGTTAAGTTTGGCAAAATCGGGCTTACAATTGTCATCAATAAAGGTACATTTGGCGGCTCTAACAGCATACAGAAAGAGCCCCTCACAAACTTCCTTTTTTCGAATCCCAGTTATTAAGGACTTCCTGGAGGGTTTAAAAAAGGTTTTTCCTCCCATTAGAAGACCATCTCCTCCATGGGAACTGAATGTTGTCCTGTCGCGTCTGATGCTACCTCCATGCGAGCCAATACATAAGGCATCACTTCAGCATCTCACATGGAAAACTGCTTTTCTAGTGGCAATCACTTCAGCGCGTAGGGTCAGCGAAATCCAGGCCCTTTGCGCTCAAGAACCCTACACGGTTTTTCATTCTGCGAAAGTGGTAATGAGAACTCATCCAAAATTTTTACCTAAGTTAGTCTCCGACTTCCATGTGAACCAAACAATTTCATTACCGACTTTCTTTCAAAATCCAACTACTCCTGCTGAGAGAACTCTGCACTCTCTGGATGTAAAGAGAGTCTTGAAATTTTACTTGGACAGGACAAAAAGCTTACGGAAATCACAACAGCTTTTTATTAACTATGGCCCAGTTAAAACAGGGTTGGGCACGTCTAAACAATCTTTATCCAGGTGGATTGTTTCATGTATAATGTTATGTTATCAGTTAGCAAACAAATCCCTTGGTGGTAGGCCAAAAGCCCACTCTACTAGAGGGAAGGCAGCTACTGCAGCCTTGATGAGAAATGTCCCTTTGGCAGAAATATGCAAGGCTGCCACTTGGAAGTCGGTCCATACCTTTACTAAGCATTACTGCCTTGACACAGACGCTAGGGCAGATGCGCAGGTTGGACAGGCCTTGCTCAAGAATTTATTTGCATGATTTATGTTTTCTCAGTATTCTTCTGTCTACTCCACCGCGGTTATGGGGATGGGCTTGCTACTCTATTCAGTGCTTATGACTATACATGGAAATCCCCTACGAGAGAAGGAATGGTTTCTTACCTGTAACTCCAGTTCTCTCGTAGGGGTATTTCCATGATAGTCATAAGCAACCCTCCCTCCTCCCCGGTGGAGTTGACATAGAACATGAATTTTATCGAGGTTGGTACTCCAACAAATGTTTTGTTTCTTCATGTCAGGTTACAAGCCTCCAAAAAAGAACTGAGGCAACTGCCTTTTGCTGTGCATGATGGGAAACAGGAAGACTTTACTTTCTTAAAGGCACAGCTCTATTTTCATTCTGTATAATGGCAGCCTATGGGCTACACTGCCCTGCATTGTTTTATTCTCATGAGAGGTGTAATTAAAATATGAGAATGTATTTGTTAATATATTTATAAAATAAATAGATGTTTAAACGTGAATTTACACTATAACTGTTTTTTCTTTTAACAATTTGGCCTGTGTAGCTGTTCACATAGGCTGCACAGTGTTTGTCACGACTCACGTGCTGCTTGCGCCTGGAGTTGGCAGATCTTGAGGCGTGGATCTTGAGGGTTCGACTTTGGCCCAAAAAGGGGCGACTCTTTCTGGTAGCCACGGTGCTGTAGGCGAGGAAACGCCAAGGACAGACCGTGACCGTGAGAAAGTAGCGCCAGAGGGAAAAACCCCTTCAGAAGAAGAGGAAAAACCTCCCAGAAGATTCGCAGGGGATTCCTGGAACAAGAACAGAGGAACAGGAATCAAAGGAACTGACGTAACACAGAAATGGCGAAATCCAGAGCCAAGGGCTAGGAAATCAGGAGCGAGGACACTAACTGAAACAGAGAGTGTTGCAGCGCAAAGAGGAAAAGAAAAACCACCCTTAAATACCATAAAACAGGAAGTGACCCACAGGAAGAAAAAGGACACCATCTTGAATAGGGAAAGGTAGATAGAATAGACTGGAGCAGAAACCATAGAGAATAGGGAAGGAGGAATGCTGGGAAGACAGAGGTAACCTGGGAAGGGGAAAAGACATAAAGGACAGAGGAGAAAACAGACCCAAAAAGGAAGAAAGACAGAAGAGAAGAAAAAGGAGCCCCAAACAGGTAAGAAGGGTCAGGAGACCCCAACAAGACGGAGGGAGAGCGCAGCGCGAGGCCCCTAGTAAGTCCTGGGGCCTCGCAGGGTGCAAGAAAGGCTCGGGGCGCGCCGCGTCTTAGAGACGCGAAGCGCGGCCCGAGCCGAACGCGCGGCTTGTGCCGAACGCTCGGCTCGCGCCGCGCGGTGCGGCGTGACAGTAGGCCCCCCTCCCGAAGGCCCTGGTTTGAAAGGAAATAAACGGTGAAAGCGCTGAGTCAGAAGAGGAGCATGAACAGAAGATGCATCTTCCCAAGAACACTCACTGAGAGGATAACCCTTCCAATGAATCAGATACTGCAGACGGGTGTGAAAAAGACGAGAGTCACAAATCTCCTGAACCTCATATTCAGGAACATCATCCACTAAGACTGGAGGAGGACAGGAAAACTGACGGGAATACGGATCTGGTACATAAGGTTTGAGTTGGGAGACATGGAAGACTGGATGAATCTTCCATGTGTGAGGCAAGTGAAGACGGATAGTGACAGGATTAAGCAACTGGAGAATACGGAAAGGCCCGTAATAGCGAGGTGTGAATTTGTTCTGAGAAAGACGTGAGGGTAAGAATTTAGAAGAAAGCCAAACTTTATCCTGTGGATGGTAGTCCGGAGTGGCCCTACGTTTCTTGTCTGCTACTTTCTTCATATATCTCTTGGTGTGTAAGAGATTAGAACGAATCAGTCTATGGATTTGTAGAAGACGTTTGGAAAAATGAGTAATAGCGGGTAAGGGAGTGGGAGACAGAGAAGAAGTAGGAAAAGAGGTAGGATGAAAACCATAAGAACAGAAAAAAGGAGTGGTCTTGGAGGCACTATGGACTGAGTTATTATAAGAGAATTCAGCGATAGGGAGATAAGTGTTCCAGTTGCTTTGAGTTGTGTTGCAAAAACAACGAAGGTATTGTTCTAAGCCTTGGTTCAGACGCTCGGTCTGTCCATTGGTCTGAGGATGGAAGCCCGATGACCGAGCTCTATCTATGTTTAGTGTCTTACAAAAATACCTCCAAAACCGGGAAATGTACTGAGGTCCTCTATCAGATATAAGAGTATGAGGAAGTCCATGAAGACGGAAGATATGTTCAATGAATATCTGGCTTAATTCTTGGGATGTAGGTAGTTTTTTCAAGGAAGTGAAGTGAGCCATCTTAGTAAAAGAGTCCACAGTGACCATGATTACCCGGTTTCCTGCTGAGAGTGGTAACGAACACATGAAATCGGTGGAGATGGTGTGCCATGGAGTTGGCGGAACCGGCAAGGGCTGGAGTAAACCCGCAGGTCTGGTTCGGGGAATCTTGACTTGAGCGCATGTGGGACAAGCCTGAACGTATGTTTCAATATCCTTTTTCCAAGTAGGCCACCAGAAAAATCGTGATAACAGTTCTTGTGTGGCCTTGATGCCTCTATGACCAGCAACCGGTGAATCATGACACATTTGTAATGCCTTTTCTCTCATTCTGTTAGTGGGGACGAATAACAGATCGTGATAATAATAGTATCCTTGTCTCTTATGTAAAAGAGGCCTTAAGTTCTCTATTTCATCATCAGATAGATTGGGGTACTCCAGTTGTACCTCCTCCAGAAAAGACTGGGCTACCCCAATGATCTTACTAGGTTCCAGTAGGGGTTGAGCTGGGACAGGAGTACAATCTGGATAACGACGCGATAGAGCATCAGCCAGAATGTTTTGGGAGCCAGGAATATATGTAATGTAGAAATCATACTGGCTGAAGAAGAAGGCCCAACGAGCTTGACGACTATTTTGGCATACGAAATTTCGTAAACATTGTAAGTTTCGATGGTCTGTTCTCACTTCGAAAGGTTCTTTGGAACCCATCAGAAACTGCCTCCATTCAATACAAGCTGTTTTCAGAGCCAACAATTCTCTTTCCAATACGGAGTAATGTTGTTCTGCAATAGAGAGTATATGAGACAAATAGAAAACAGGATGTTCAAGACCATCGTCCTCTTGTTGTTGGAGTAGAACGGCACCAATGGCTTTTTCAGAAGCATCAGTGACGACAATAAATCGTTTGTTGGTATCTGGATGTCTTAAGATGGGAGCTTGTGTAAATGCCTTCTTTAATTCCTGAAAGGCTGTTTCAGCAGTTTTAGTCCAGACAAACCCTTTAATAAGATTTTCCTTCTTTAAAGTGTGAGTTATATGGCTAGTTTGTTTAGCAAAGTCTGCGATGAATTGTCGATAGAAGTTCGCCAATCCTAGAAAGCATTGTGTTTCTTTAATGGAAGATGGAGAAGGCCAATCTAGGATAGCTTGTACCTTTTCTTGATCCATGGCTACTCCGGTGGTACTTAAATGATATCCTAGATATTTGACTTCCGTCTGGTCAAACTCACACTTTTCGGGTTTGCAAAATAGTTGATGTGCCCGGAGTCGTTGAAGACTTGTTTAACATGGGAAGAATGGAGTTCGGGATTTCTGGAATAAATAAGAATATCATCAAGGTAGATTACAACTGTCTGATTCAGGAGATCCGAGAATACTGAGTCCATAAATCTCTGAAAAATTGCCGGGGCATTAGTAAGACCGAAAGGCATTACCCTGTATTCAAAGTGACCAAATGGAGTCCTAAAGGCCGTTTTCCACTCATCTCCTTCTTTAATGCGTAAGAGGTGATAGGCTCCCCGTAGATCTAGTTTGGTAAACCGTTGGGCCCCTCTGACTGCCTCTAAAATGTCCCTTATGAGAGGCAAAGGATAACGATCTTTAATAGTTATTTTATTCAGGCCTCGAAAATCCAGGCAAGGGCGAAGGTCCTTTCTCTTCTTGGGTACGAAAAAGAGAGGAGCCCCGGCCGGAGAAGACGATGGAACAATAAGACCACTTTGAATATTTTCATCCAAATACTCCTTTAGTACTTCCTTTTCAGTTTCCGTGAGGGAATACATCCTGCCAAAAGGAACGATAGTGCCAGGTTCCAAGGGAATAGCACAATCGTAATCTCGATGTGGAGGTAACACAGGTTTGGAAGGTTTTTGGAAGACATCTTGAAAATCCAAATAGTGTTCAGGAACTCCTTGGACTGTATTTATGGTCGAACCGGTGGTACCCTCCGTGATTATTGACCTCTTAGGCGACCAATACTTGTCTGAAGCAAAACAGTGCTCGTGACAGAACTGTGAAGACAAGGAAACCGTCCGGGTAGCCCAGTTCACATATGGATTATGTCTGATGAACCACGGGATTCCAAGAATGATGGTATGGTTGGGGGAAGTTATAAGATCAAAGGAAATGTGTTCCTGATGGTTACTGATCTGTAGATTCAGCATCAGGGTAGTTGTATCTACTGGACCCGATGATATCAAAGATCCATCCACCGTGTGAACTTGTTCTGGAACCTCCTTAGGTTGTATAGGAACTTGTTGAGTGGTGGCCCACTTCTTATCCATATAAATGCCACTAGCTCCACAATCTAGTAGTGCCATAGTCTTCTCCTGACGGCCATCAGGTAATTGTAACATTACTGGTAAAGTGAACAAGGATGTGGTATTGTCGTTGAAGGAACTGATGGAAGGTATAGCTGCTAATCCCGTCCCCTCCCTTCTTACAGAGGACGGGAAGCGGCGTTTCCCGATGGCCTTGATGGACGTACTGGACAGGTACGCAGTATGTGGCCGGCAGATCCGCAGTATAAACACAAACCCTTCTTTCGTCTATCTTCTCGTTCGCTAGGGGAGAGAGGGCCTCGAGTTGTATCCATCTGCATGGGTTCTCCTTCGGTGTCTCTGACAGGAGGGCGAGGTTCCTCAGAACGATGCGGAAAAACTCGTGAGGTGCTTGGTTGAAAAGACCCTCTGCTCTTTCTCTTCTCTGTTCTCCGTTCCTGAAGGCGATACTCGATGGAGAGGGCTTGATCCATCAGGCCACGAAGATCTTCCACTCTGGTGGAATGTACTAGTTCGTCTTTGATTTCTTCTTTGAGTCCTCTACGAAACAAAGTCACCAAAGTACGTTCCACCCAGGTGGTCTCTGCCGCTAGTTGACGAAAGCGTGTAATGTATTGAAGGACATCTTGTGAACCTTGATGAATATCGCATAAGGCCTCTTCTGCTGAAGTCTCCAATCCCGGACGACTAAACATCAGCTTGAAGCGGTTCACAAAGGCGGAATAATCCGACAATACCGGATCGTTAGATGATACCATCGGGGTTGCCCAGGCCAAGGCAGGACCAGATAAGGCACTGATGAGATAACCCACCTTTGTTCTGTCATGGGAGAATTGGGTGGGTCGGAAGGCAAAGTACACTGTCAAGGAGTCAAGGAACTCTCGCAGCTTGGTTGGTTCACCCGAAAAACGATGGGTAGAGGCGGAGAGTGTCGGAACATCACCACTGCGGAAAGCCAAGGCCTGTCGCAGCGCAGCATTCTCACTGCGTAGTTGCTGTAATTCTTGAGCTTGTTGCTGAATTGTAGTTAGCAGAGCTTGATCCGGATCCGCAGCAGCTACCACAGTGTCTTCCATGGTGTTAGAAGACGTCGGGATGGTTAGGCGCTGCAATCTGTCACGACTCACGTGCTGCTTGCGCCTGGAGTTGGCAGATCTTGAGGCGTGGATCTTGAGGGTTCGACTTTGGCCCAAAAAGGGGCGACTCTTTCTGGTAGCCACGGTGCTGTAGGCGAGGAAACGCCAAGGACAGACCGTGACCGTGAGAAAGTAGCGCCAGAGGGAAAAACCCCTTCAGAAGAAGAGGAAAAACCTCCCAGAAGATTCGCAGGGGATTCCTGGAACAAGAACAGAGGAACAGGAATCAAAGGAACTGACGTAACACAGAAATGGCGAAATCCAGAGCCAAGGGCTAGGAAATCAGGAGCGAGGACACTAACTGAAACAGAGAGTGTTGCAGCGCAAAGAGGAAAAGAAAAACCACCCTTAAATACCATAAAACAGGAAGTGACCCACAGGAAGAAAAAGGACACCATCTTGAATAGGGAACGGTAGATAGAATAGACTGGAGCAGAAACCATAGAGAATAGGGAAGGAGGAATGCTGGGAAGACAGAGGTAACCTGGGAAGGGGAAAAGACATAAAGGACAGAGGAGAAAACAGACCCAAAAAGGAAGAAAGACAGAAGAGAAGAAAAAGGAGCCCCAAACAGGTAAGAAGGGTCAGGAGACCCCAACAAGACGGAGGGAGAGCGCAGCGCGAGGCCCCTAGTAAGTCCTGGGGCCTCGCAGGGTGCAAGAAAGGCTCGGGGCGCGCCGCGTCTTAGAGACGCGAAGCGCGGCCCGAGCCGAACGCGCGGCTTGTGCCGAACGCTCGGCTCGCGCCGCGCGGTGCGGCGCGACAGTATTATTCTTAAGTGTTTTTTGACAAACCTTTTTTCAAAGGGTTGGTATTTGCACTTAAGAATATACTTCACACCAGTGCTCCGGGGTCCCCGCAGGCGCGCGGAACTATTCAGTGCTTATGACTATCATGGAAATACCCCTACGAGAGAACTGGAGTTACAGGTAAGAAACCATTCCTTCCATTTCACTTCAGAAATACAACAAAATACTTTCCTAACTAATGAAATACATCTTAAAAGATCTGTACAGTTACTTTACACGCTATTTAAATGTCGTTTGCCCAGCACAAAATCTCAGTGCATGCTACCAGAGGTACTAAGTGTTCAGCCCGTGTCTGCTGCTACAGTATCACTTGGAAGGGCCTTACATATTCAACCACAGCTAGGTTTTTAACCTTGTTAAATCCAGAGATGTTCCACAAACAGATTGAAAATTAGGATGTAACCTGTTTGTTGTTGTCGGCAGCCTTATTTCTTGCTGAAATGTGGATGTGTTATGTCTCTGTTCATAGTTCCCTCTTTTCTGACAGTACCGAGGGGATACAGGACCAGGTCGATTTTATTGATGTGCTTGCGTGCTGGCACATTTCTGACGTCATATACAGGTGGTCAGGGTTCGAAGTTGCGAAGTAGATCCTGAGGAGCCAATGGGATTTCTGAATATGGAGAAAGGAGGATAGAGTGGCTGCTTCTTGCCAGGCCGTATATTGTAATGAATTGATTTCTACGATGCAGGGCTCCCTAGTGTTATGTTTGGGGACCTCCCCAAGTTACCCGGTGGACAGGGGTGTTATTCTGAAAAACAATGTCAGTACTTGTGGGAATGTTCACCTCCCCTGCCACTGGGGGTAGGAATGGTTGAGACCCCGTGACGTGAAAGGAGGAAATAAAGAGGCTGGTTCGGCAAGAGGCGGGCAGTTGGAAGCCGGGCAGCCTGTTATACCAAACGCGTGTCCCGTGTGTATTATTGATATCGCGAGCCCAGTTTTAAACGTGCGCGTTGAGGCCGGAGCTTCGCCGTAACTGTACACCGGGAGACGGAACAAATTGGCGACGAGACTGAGATTCGAACCCACGTGGGGGGAGAGCGGCGGTGCGATCCCTGCAGTTTCAAAACGCCCGCCAGAGAAAAAAAAAAAACGCCTGAAGCGAGACGACGCGACGGAAAACGTTTCATCGATGAAACACCGGAGCTAGCCCTGACGTCTCCGCACGAGGAACACCACAAACGTAGGAGACGCGCGCCCTGAAAAGAACATTGGACTCTTCCCCCAAAACGGCCCCAGGAGACCGGCCGGTAACCAAGCAAGGAAAAATGAGGTGAGGGGGAGAGTGAGGCCCAGGAATGAAAGGACACAGAATTAAAACAAAGAGAAAATAACACATACATGAGTAAACAAAGAAGGATAACAACAAAGCATATGAAAGGCAGACAAAGGTCAAGGAAATAAAGAGGGGGTCTAATAAAAAAAAAAAAAAAAAAAATGGCTACTTTCACGGTCATAGAGCCTTTTGTTATGGAAGGACCCCCATCAGCACAGGCCACAAAATGGAAGTCCTGGGTGGAACGGTTAGAAAACTATTTCGCAGCTGTCGCATTAGACTCGGATAGACAAAGACCGATGCACAGAATCAGCAAAACAGTGACTGAGGAAGGGCCACCATTCACGTACCGAACGCTAAAAAGGGCAATAACCGCATATTTTGAACCTATGGCAAATCCTGACTACGAACGGTTTCTCCTGCGACAAGCCAGACAACGCGCAGATGAATCGGTAGACACGTACTATGCAAGGTTGAAGGAACTAGCAAGCACATGCACATTGCCTGACCCGGATGATGAAATAAGAGCGCAATTCATCCAAGGATGTCACTCAACAAAATTAAGAGAACACATCCTCCAGATCCCAGGCATGACGATGGTTGACATGCTGACAATGGGCAGATCAAAAGAGTTGTCCAGGGTAAGAGCCGCACACATGGAATCGGCGCTCGCACAAACAATCAAAACTGAACCGATAAATGCCATAGCATCAGGCAATACGACAAAGAAGAAGGAGAAGACAAAATCAACAGGTGCACACCGCTCATGCTACATGTGTGGAGGAACATTTCCACACCAAGGAAAGTGCCTGGCACTGGGAAAACAGTGCACCAATTGCCAAAAACTAAATCATTTCGCAAAAGTTTGCCGTTCAAACACCAGAGCAAGAGGAGACAGGCTAAAGGCAAGTCAAGGAGCCAAAGCGGTACAACCACCAGATCTAATTCCCGACATGGATGATGATGATGAGCCAGAAGGAACTGTGTACATAATCCATGCAACGGAACCAGGCTGTCTAAGCCGGAAGAAAATTCCAAAGTGCCAAGTCAAAGTGGCGGGACATCAAGTAACTGCCCTAATTGACACGGGAGCCTCAATTAACATACTGGCGCAATCTGATTTTGACCAAATGCCGCATCGCCCCCCTCTACGGCGCACAACAGTGCAAGTATTTGCATTCGGATCAACAAGACACCTCCCAATGGCGGGAGTTTTCGTGACGGACATCGAACATGATGATGCAACGGTACAATCGAAGGTGTATGTCACCAAGATAGGGTCAGGGATGCTGCTCAGTTGCTGTACGGAAACTATTCAGAAGAGCTGAAACTGGTAACATTCGCGTTCAGTATCCACGTGGGGGAGCTAGAAAGCTTACAGGAAGAGTACGCAGATATATTCCAAGGCATTGGATGCCTGAAAGACCGTCAAGTAAAACTACACATTGACAAGTCCATAGAACCAGTCGCGTTGAAGCACCGACGAATTGCATTTCATCTCCGCTCACAAGTAGAGGCCGAATTGAGGAAACTGGAAGAAGCGGACATAATTGAGAAGGTGGAAGGACCAACCCCATGGGTGTCACCCATTGTAGTCACCAGAAAACCCAAGCAACCAGGAGAGGTACGCATATGCGTAGATATGCGCCTCCCAAATGTGGCTATTCGAAGAGAGCGTCACCTCACCCTGACCGTGGACGACATAGTGGCAGAGGTCAGTGGGTCCAAATGGTTCTCAAAAATGGACCTAAAAGCTGGATATCACCAAATAATGTTGGCTCCGGAGTCTCGAGCCATCACCACATTCTCCACCCATGTGGGACTAAGACGATACCGACGCCTGAGTTTCGGGATCGCCAGCGCGGCTGAAGTATTCCAGGACACCATAAGAGGAATTCTGGCTGGCCTGGAGGGAGTCATCAATGTGAGTGACAATATCTTGGTGCATGCGCCCACAGCTGAGGCACACATACAGCGGTTACGAGCAGTATTCCAACGACTGCACACAAATGGACTAACATTACATCGGGAGAAGTGCAAATTTCTGAGAAAGGACATTGCATTCTTCGGATATCACTTCTCAGAAAAAGGAGTTCGACCTGACCCAGAGAAAGTGGCGGATATAAAGTCAGCACCACCCCCCACCTCAGTCACCGGCGTACGAAGTTTCCTGGGAATGGTAACTTATTGCGGGAGGTTTATTCCCAACTTAACATCCCTCACGGCCCCACTAAGGGAGTTGACAAAGGCTCACACTCAGTGGGAGTGGAATGTTACGCAAGAAAAGGCATTTCAGGACACGAAGCAGGCACTATCAGCAGAGACAACTTTGGTTTTCTTCGACCCAGCAAAAGAAACAGAGCTATCAGTGGATGCGAGCCCCACAGGGCTCGGAGCCGTGTTGTCCCAAAGAAAAAAAGAAGGTGACTGGGCTCCCGTGGCATATGCCAGCCGAGCTTTGACAGAAACGGAACAAAGATATTCACACATAGAGAAGGAGGCGCTAGCAGTCAACTGGGCCTGTCAACACTATCATCTATACATCTATGGTCACCCTTTCATTGTATACACTGACCACAAGCCACTAATACCGTTGTTCAACAAAACATCCTCTCAGCCTCCCCCGAGGATTGAGAAATGGATTCTCCAACTACAAGGGTATCAATTCTCTGTGGTGTACCGCCCTGGGGCACAAAACCCAGCAGACTATCTGTCTCGACATGCGAGGCCGATTACTGTAATCGAAAAAGAGGAGACTGAGAATACGGAGGAGTATGTGAGGTTGATAGTGGAGAGATCTCGGCCACTGCCTATGTCCCTGAAGGAAATACATGACGCCACAAAAGAAGATAAGGTATTGCAATTGGCAATGTCCTGTGTCAGGGATGGGAGATGGCACCTGTTGAAACAAAATCTGACTCTAAGAACCGAGGAAGCCAATCACAACCTACAAGCATTGTTTCGAGTCAGACAGGAGCTGGCGGGGTCGCCTGAAAACTGTTTGTTGAGAGGGAGTCGGCTGGTCATCCCGGACAGCCTGAGGCAAAGAACAGTAGATTTGGCCCATGGTAAAAACAAAGGCCAGGCTGAGAAGCAAAGTGTGGTTCTCAGACCTAGACACCTGGGTGGAGAGGACCATACAGAGGTGTCATGTATGTCAATTGGTGGGGCCGACGGATCCGCCATCCCCCATCATCACAGAGGCCATTTCTCAAAATATCCAGAAGTCGAAATTCTAGAATCTACAGTCACGGAGAAAGTAATACCTTGCATAGAGAAGGTAATGGCCACGCATGGGATAATACAAGAACTAAGAACCGACAATGGTCCCCCATTCTCGAGCCATGATTTTGCAGCATATCTGGCATCCCATGGCATCCAACACCGAAAAATCACCCCACGATGGCCTCAAGCCAATGGAGAGGCTGAACGATTTATGAGGACCCTAAACAAAATACTGAGGATTGCGGTAGCGAGAGAGAAAAATATAGACTGTACAATTTTTTTGTTTTTGAGAGAGTATCGCCTGACCCCGCACAGTACAACGGGTGTACCCCCGAGACAGATTTGCATGCAACGACAAGTAAGGGACACTATTCCCCAAGTGGAAACCATGACCGAGACGTCAGGACAGTTGGCAAACAGGAAAGACAAGTGGAAGCGAGACTGCAACAAAGACAGGTCCACAATGAGCGGATGTCAAGGAAGAGGAGAGCGTGTACCAAACCTGAGTAGAGGTGACGTGGTACTCATGAAGAATCGACATCCGGGAGGCAAGTTCAAAACAACATTTGAGTCCGGTCTGTGGACGGTCACCCGAGTAAAAGGAACGCTAGTGACCGTGACAAGAGGAAATGACATTGTGACAAGGAACATCTATGTTTCAAGACATATCACGGAGATCACACGGATTGTCAAGGGAGCGGAAATGATAGGAGTCAAGAGAGAGAAGACGAAGAATTCAGGAGACCAAGTCCCTCCACTGAGAACAGGCTAAAGAATAGTCCGATACGTGCCCGGGATGAATTCGGAGATAAAGAAGTTGCACCTACGAGGGTCCCGACACAGATTGAGGAGAATCAGCTTGCAGAGGTGCCTGTGGAGGAAGACGGCCCGGAGGTGATTCAAAGAAGAGGGATGGGCAGGTACCACTTGCGAGCCCGCATATCACCTCCAGAGAGACTGAAGGACTATGTATGTGAGTAGAGTGGACATTTCAATGTATGGGGATCACAGTGGGCAAAAGGTCAGTGAAGATAAATCTTTTTTGTTATTGTTTTTGAACACTATTGAACAAAGCATTGTGATTGTGTGTGCAATGCCTCCCTGTTTTAATGTTAAGTTATTTTATAGTTGAGGAGGAATGTTATGTTTGGGGACCTCCCCAAGTTACCCGGTGGACAGGGGTGTTATTCTGAAAAACAATGTCAGTACTTGTGGGAATGTTCACCTCCCCTGCCACTGGGGGTAGGAATGGTTGAGACCCTGTGACGTGAAAGGAGGAAATAAAGAGGCTGGTTTGGCAAGAGGCGGGCAGTTGGACGCCGGGCGGCCTGTTATACCAAACGCGTGTCCCGTGTGTATTATTGATATCGCGAGCCCCGTTTTAAACGCGCGCGTTGAGGCCGGAGCTTTGCCGTAACTGTACACCGGGAGACGGAACACCTAGCATTGGGTTTCATGCTGCTGGTGCAAACCGTTGTGGCTTTTTCTGTGTAGGATGCTTCCAGAGACTCCTGCGTGGTTGCAAAGGGAGATGGGTTAGCGCTGCCATAGTAAGGTGAAATCTTGATGCTTCATTCCCAAAATAATTATTTTCTCCTATTACTTTTTGGGCTAGGTCATGTGATGCGATGGTGGTTAGTGTCGAATTATGCCATGGGGATGTCCTGGGTTTTACATATGCAACCAAGGTGACCTGGGGTTTGAGATTTGCTAGGGAATGATGTTCTTGAATAGCTTCATCAGTTTACCACGATTTAGGGTGTCATGTGTCCCTAAAGAGGCATACTGGGTGTGCCAGCAGGACTGTGTTGCCCATTTGAATCGTCTGTGGCCTTTCAATGTCAGTAATCCCCTTATTGAGTACTTGACTGTGGTCTTTCTGTACCATTTTAGCTTCAGATGCTTTGAGCTCCTTTAAGTTCCTGTCTTCGTGTTCCGTAAGAGGCACATGCAGTGATATTGATGCCATTTTTGCTTCAGATGCTCTACGCTCTTTTGAGCTCTTGTTTCCCATGTTCCAGTGTGGGCAAGTGTGTTGATGCTGTGTCGCACTTGCTTGTGGTGAGCTTGCTTGTGACACACTGGAGCTCAGTGTTGAGTGTTTACCCACACAAACATTGAACTCACTGTGGCTGTGAATAGTTTCCCCATCAGTTGTTGATAAGCCTGACCGAGCTTGGTTTTCAATTAAAATTGGGACTAAATTTCCCCTTGTGCCCTTTGTCAACAGCTATTCTAGTATCACGTTTCCATCATTTGCGGAGCCTATTGCGCTCTCTGACAAGGTGCTGCATTGGCTCCCTGCCCTTTTGACTTGACTAGAGACCTGCTTGCCCTGGATTGCATTTTCCATGGTTTGGTGTACCAGGTCTTGCTGGCTTCTTACCAGGCCTTGATGTAACGGGCCGTGAGGGCTTATTGCTGGGGTTGCATTAGTCTCTGGCTGCACTGATGCCTGTAGGAGGGCAATAGAGTTGCACATGTTGTGTATTTTCTCTTGGTTGAGGGCTACCGAAGAGGCCAGGTGAGTTGTTGGATTTACAAAGGCCTTCTGTACTTCCTTGATATTTGTCGAGAGTTTTTGGATTACGCCTGCTCCAACAGTGGTTACTTTAGCATAAGTGAGAAGCTTTGCAGGGCAGGTGTCGTGGGTGGAGGGGTCTTAAATTGCTTAATGGAGCATTGTTGATAGATTATTGGGTTATTTCTTTAGCACTGGTTACTTGTTGTGCCCATCTTGTGTTTTTCTTTAGTTCCTCAATGAGACTTCTTGGGAACTGTGGTAATGTACATAGTTTTTCTAGTATGGGTGTACAGTGAGACAAGACAAATGCAGCCTCTGGGTCCCTCTGCACTCTAGAAATTAATTTGATTAGGGTCTCCAATTTAGCGTCTATGCTTAAGATATATGTTGACACTGTGTTTGGCAGGTCAACCTGCAGCTCTAGCTGCGCCGAGTGAAAGTTCACTGATGCCACAGTTGTCTGCAGTATTTCTTGGAGAGTGGACCAGCATTTAGGGCTGCTGCTCATCCTGCCACTCTGAGTTGGTGAATAGATGAGTGCTGTGGGAGCTTGTATATCTGTGGTTTGATGTTAGTCCCCCGACCAAATAGGGCTGAGAAGATAGTATTGCCCTGGGGGTTATGTTTTTTATTCCAGCTGTCACTTGTGTTTCACTTAAGGGCTGGGAGCGAGGGTTTGACGGAGGAGGGGAGTGGGCTAGAATGTCTAGGCAGTTGGTGGGCCCTTTCCCTTCTTGCTGAGTTTTACAGTTTTGTAAGGGAAGGGTTTGCGAGGATGGGGGTCGATGGTAGTTTTTCCACTCTTTGGGCCTGTATCGTTGGGAAGCCAAACATAGACTGAAAGGATGGTTGATGCAGCGGGCTCAGTAGGCCTGCACTTTTGAGGTTGACTTCCGAAGAGTTCATGCTATGAATAAAGACTCTGTTTTCTTCCTCCTCCTCAGAACACTTACCTGTGCTAACTTGGTTGCCAGCGTTGCTGCTTGCCACAGCCTCGGTGGCTAGGATGTCAGCTTTTTTTAAACAAATACAACAGTGGGAGAGGGTAAGCTGCTTGTGGATCTATGAATTTGGATTAGAGATAACCTTAATGTGAATGGACCTGAGTCTGGGTGTTTACCCAGGGTGAGATTTCTCCTTTTTCTCCTTGTTGTCACTGGTGGTGCAGATCTCAGTCTTCCAGATCTCATTGACGGTACCTGTCCCCTATACTTGAGCATCCACTGGATATGCAGAAGAGGCCTGGGCTCTCTTCCCCAAGGTGTAGGGGAGGCCCCGGGAAGCTGCACTGGTACCTAGACCAGCCAACTCCCACATTTCTGGAGCACTTAACTCTAGTGGCACCTGTCTGGAGCACCCAAAAGCGTGCCTGCTACCTCAGTTTTTTAGTTATTTTGTACCAGCTGCAATGGAAGGCAGCGGGAGGGTTAGAAGGTGGACAGTGTGTACTTTGGTCTTGTTTGTGGTTTACTCTTAATTGACCTGGGGGCTGAAGAGTGTAGACTCTAATGCTATTTGTTTGTCTACTTAGGTTAGTCATGTGAGTTGTTCCGCAGTGCTCCCCATTGCTGCCCCCTCCTCACTGCCTTCTGTTCTGCCTCTGCTGTCCTTCTTGTGCCTTTGTGGCTCCTTTATGGCTCTCTGGGATCACAACAGCTGCCACTCTTATGGGCATGTACTCAATCCTTCTCTTGCTCTTACCACTTCACGCTGGGACCAGAGGCTGGGAAACTGGAACTGAAGCCAGGGTTTAATGGTGTAAGTGTGAAGGAGACAGATGGTATATGGAAATGGCAGGCCTCAGCAATCCGCAGCTGTTGTCTAGGCTGTTGCCTAGCATGGAGCAAACCCCCCAGACTGACTTGTTCTACTCTGTTATGGGCTGTTCTGGGTTCTGAGCAGGACTGCGGCTTGAGGATTGGGCTGCGGTGGGAGCTGTTAGGTCTGCAGCACGATACAAGTGCTGCAGACCTGACGGTTTGGGCTTCTCTGAAGCAGGCAGTCCAGGCCGTGGAGCCCACATCACGTGTTTTGGTACAGAAGCAGCAACACATTGCTGCGGCGTAGCTTGCAGGACGCAGTTGTGATAGAGCCATAAGGCCCACACCACTTGTCTCATCACCCCCTGCACTGTGCAGGATGGTTCGTCCTTGGTTTAAGCTTCTCTGAAGCAGGTGATCCGGGACAGGCTGGGCTGTGGAGTCCACACCATGCGGTGCAGTGCAGCAGCGGCGACACACTGCAGAAGCAGGGCATGGTCATGTGGCTCTGTAGTCACAGCGAGGCTCGCACAATACACTTTTCAAAATCCTCTAACTTGGCGGTCAGAGAAAGAAAAGTAAACACCAGTCTCCAGGGTAAAATTATCAGCAGTTTGCCTGAAGACATAGCTGACATTTACCTCTGTCTTTGAAAGCACGGCAAATGTAACAATATATGCACAAGATTTTAAGGCATATTTATTTGTTACTCAATTTCAGAATGAACAGAACACCAGTTCTTTGCCCAGTAGGGCCTAAAAATAGTTTACCCTGACAAAATCTGACTCGTCGTAACAAGCGTGCGAGTGGAATTCTCGAGACATGTTTGATCAAATCCTATAGGGCAGGACTCTCTCTCACAGTCTTTTTCGACTGGAACGACTGGCAGGCTTTACAGTCTTCTTCCCTATGATTTGGAGACAAACAGAGGTTACAGACCTAATTTTGATTGGTCCAAGCGAATGTGGAGTAACACTTCAGACAGAAACAGAAAGGCGTACGTTCCATCAGGCTTTCATTCTCCAAGGTGTAGGATGGAGAAAAATGGCCACCCAAAGGGCTTCAACCAGAAGAGTTCGATAAAACACAGACTTCTTAAATCCCGAAATGCGAAGGGCTAAAGAGAAATGCGATTAATAACAATACCAACGTGTGTGTAAAGTGGAGCACATAAGCATTTAAGAAGGTCCTCTGCTGTTTTTCAGTCTTTCTACCTAGAGTCAGCACAAATTGTGGGAGAGAAGAAGGTGTTTTTGCACTGTTTTAACCCCTTCGCTGCCAGGCCTTACCCCCTCAGGTGCCAGGCCTTTTTTTGGCTATTTGGGGCAGGGCGCGCTTAGGCCCTCGTAACTTTTTGTCCACATAAGCTACCCACGTCAAATTTGCGTCCTTTTTTTCCCAACATCCTAGGGATTCTAGAGGTACCCAGACTTTGTGGGTTCCTCTGAGGGAGACCAAGAAATTAGCCAAAATACAGTGAAAATGTCGTTTTTTTTAAAAAAAAATGGAAAAAAGGGCTGTGGTTTTTTCCCTGAAACTGGCATCAACAAAGGGTTTGCCGTGCTAAAATCACCAGCTTCTCAGCTTTCAGGAACAGGCAGACTTGAATCAGAAAAGCCAATTTCTCAACACAGTTTTGGCATTTTACTGGGAGATACCCCATGTTTACGATTTTTGTGCTTTCAGCCTCCTTTCACGTGGTGACAGAAATGGGTGTGAAACCAATGCTGGATCCCAGAAACCTAAACATTTCTGAAAAGTAGACAAAATTCTGAATTACGCAATGGGTAATTTGTGTAGATCCTACAAGCGTTTCCTACAGAAAATAACAACTGAAATAAAGAAATATTGAAATTGAGGTGAAAAAAACTGCCATTTTTCTCTACGTTTTATTCTAACTTTTTCCTGCAATGTCAGATTTTTTTAAAGCAATATACCGTTACGTCTCCTGGACTCTTCTGGTGTGGGGATATATAGGGCTTGTAGGTTCATCAAGAACCCTAGGTACCTAGAGCCAAAAAATTAGCTGCACCTTGCGGTGGGTTTTCATTCTATACCGGGTATACAGCAATTCATTTGCTGAAATATAAAGAGTCAAAAATAGGTATCAAGAAAACCTTTGTATTTCCAAAATGGGCACAAGATAAGGTGTTGAGGAGCAGTGGTTATTTGCACATCTCTGAATTCTGGGGTGCCCAAACTAGCATGTGAATTGCAGGGCATTTCTCAAATACACGTCTTTTTTTACACACTGTCTTATATTTGGAAGGAAAAAATGTGGAGAAAGACAAGGGGCAATAACACTTGATTCGGTATTCTGTGTCCCCCCAAGGCTCCCGATACAAATGGTACCTCACTTGTGTGGGTAGGCCTAGTGCCCGCGACAGGAAATGCTCCAAAACACAAAGTAGACACATCACATTTTCCCAAAGAAAACAGGTGTTTTTTGCAAAGTGCCTACCTGTGGATTTTGTCCTCTAGCTCAGCCGCCACCTAGGGAAACCTACCAAACCTGTGCATTTTTAAAAACTAGAGACCTAGGGGAATCCAAAACGGGGTGACTTGTTGGTCTCTCACCAGGTTCTGTTACCCAGAATCCTTTGCAGACCTCAAAATGTGGCTAAAAAAACACTTTTCCCTCACATTTTGGTGACAGAAATTTCTGGAATCTGAGAGGAGACACAAATTTCCTTCCACCCAGCATTCCCCCAAGTCTCCCGATAAAAATGGTACCTCACTTGTGTGGGTGGGCCAAGTGTTTGTGACAGGGAAGAGACAAAAACACGTTGAAATTGAGGGGGAACCCAAGTGGGTCCAAAAGGGCAGCTTGAAAAAAAACATTTTTAGGCTGACAAGTGCAGCAGCAATGTTATCGGTAAAGATGAGACAATGCTGGGTGGTAGGAATTTTGTGGATTCCTGCAGATTCCGGAAGGTTCCATCACAAAAATGTGGGAAAAATGTTGAAGGTTTGCAGGGCATTTTGAGTAAGGAAATGGTGCAGGGTGCATGTGAAGCACACCACCCTGGAATCAACTAGAGGTTTAGTTTTCAGATGTGTCTAGGTCTTGTGGATTTTTCTACATGGCAGCTTCCCAAAGTAAAAAAGAGTGCAGCCCTCACCATTCCAAGTGGGACACTTTTGAGAGTTACCAAGCTCAAATGTAAAACAAAAAACAAAAATAATCAAATGTCCTCTTGCTTGCCATGGGATAATATGTTTTAGTGTGCGGGGAGAGCTGAATGACTGTTAGCCCCTTCAGTTCGGGTGGTGGCATAACCAGGCCCATACTGGTTGGTAGCCACCACCCCACTATTTTCTTTTATTGTTTTTATTCCCTGGCATCTAGTAGACTTTCTGTCTCCCCAGGGTGTGGATCGGGAGTAATTGTCCAGTCGGCCCACTGGTGGGCAGAACAACTTTGGCCCCATTCATTTGGGGTAGGATGTATGGCCATACCCCCAAACTCTTATTTTGAAAAAAAAAATCTTCCTTGGTCTCTGGTGGGATGGGCCTTCCAAAAATATGCCAATCTGCCCCCAAGGGGGGGCAGTTATGGCCAACAGTAATGTGCCCCCATGGGGAGCGACCCTTGCCCAAGGGGCTGCCCCCCAAAACAAGACACACACACATACCAATCAATAGTGTCTAGAGGTTTCTGCCCCCTTTGGGGGCAGATTAACCTAACAAAAATAGGCCGATCTGCCCCCGGGGGCAGAAATGGCATAATAATAATTCCCCCCCCCCCTCCCCGGAGCGATCCCTTGCCCAATGGGTCGCTCCCCAAACATAAAAAAATAAACAAAACAAAAAATAATCTCTGGTGTCTAGTGGTTTTTTGCCCCCCCCCGGGGGCAGATAGGCCTACTAATTTTAGGCTATTCTGCCCCCAGTGGGGGCAGAAATGGCCTAAAAGTCATTTGCCCCCCTGGGGAGTGGCCCTTGCCCAAGTGGCCACTCCCCTTATGCGCAGGTAAAAAAAAAATAATCCCAAGGGGTCGCTCCCCAAACAAAAAAAAACAATAAATAAAATGGTCCCTGGTGTCTAGTGGATCGCATCGCGATCGGGCAGCAGAAATGCTCAGAGAGACATGAAAGGAGAGGAAAAGCCTTTCCTCTCCTTTCATGCCTCTCTACCCTTTTTTTTTGCATTTCTCCTTCGATCGGGCGCTGGAAGTTGAGCTTCCAGCGCCTGAGGGAAGGCCTCTGATGTCATCAGACGCCACGGGGTGGAAGGGGAAGTGATTCCCCTTCCATCTCTGCCCAGAGGAGGGGGTGCTCGGACGTAACCCCCCAACCCCCTCCCCTCCTCCCCCCCCCCCCAGAGCCATAGCCGGACGAGGTAATCTCGTCTGGGGCACTTAAGGGGTTAATTTGAAATTAAAAATTGGCAAACGTTAATGGTATATTACGTTTAAAAAAAGGGCATTATGTTTTCTTTTAGTTTCCAAATTGTATTAATGACATACATGTTTCACAGCTGGAGAGCCTTTGAAACAGCTTACCAGGCCCATATAACAGGAGAGGTCCCTAGGAAAATGCATGCTCACAGACCCTCTCCCCAAATCCAGGACATTAATTAGTATTTATTAAAACTGTCTGAACGCCAGAACTGAACATGCAAAACTGAGATTGTCCGTGAAGTCTGGGACATCTGGTCACCCTAGTATTATTGTCAAAGATGGAACTTGTTAAAGGAATACACTTATTTGAATTTTGAAGAGAATTTATAAAAGTTTATGTGATTTTTGTTGTGTAATTCAGATAGCAAACATTTCCAGGGCTCAGGTATCGCACTGGCTAGGATGACCAGATATAAAAAACAAAAAAAGGGACATTTCACTAATATAGAAAATGGACAACAATTTTTCATCCTCTAAGGGGCATAGAATGACAGTGTGCATCACCCTAGAACATGGGTCTTCAAATTGGGGGGCGGACAACCCTTGGGGGGGTGGGCTCAAGTGATCCCAGTAGGCGTGCCAGGCTCTGGTCAAAAGAAGCATTATGTTGATAACAGGGCTTGTTCAAGCTGAAAAAAATGAACAGCAGTAAACCGCTCTGTAATGGGCCATCACAAATATGTTTCGTCATTTGTATCCATGGTGGGAGTGTGTTGAAAGGAAAGATGACTCCAAATACTCTTCATCACCCCCCCCCCCACACACACACAAACACACATTTTAATAATTACACTGTGAATACTTTTAGCACATTAGTAAGGCCTGCCTGACCAGAATAGTATGTTTAGTATCATGTATTTGATTGCATTTTTAAAGCAGTTTCTGCAACGTTTAAATATGGCTAGACATATTTAAACATTGCCAATCTAATAGGATAATTGTGAAAAATTTGGAGAGGGAGACCCCAATATTTTTTTGCCATTGGAGGGGGCGCGGCCCTAAAACGTTTGAGGACTACTGCCCTAGAGAAACAGAGGACGCACTGAGGAGATTAAGTGCAATGTTTAAACCCATTATCACACCCGTTAATGGAATTGCTTTCTGAGAACAGCTGCGAGGTAGTCGTGTTTTGGAACATATAAAAACGTGCTTCCCTCGATTTCAGTTCGACCCTCTCTGAATCCTGATTTGCTACTGAAAACAGTGACTGACTTAGCAAATCCGGGTCGTCTGGACACACTCAAACGGGCTGTGCCCAGCCAGACAGTTGGCTCGGCTCCCCCTCCTCTACTTGCCACTTACTCCCTGATCATTTGACGCTCGGAAGAGCACGTGCCCATAAACGCCACTCATCTACTGCGCGTCGTCCCCTTAGGTCACGGTGATGCTCCTGTGACGTAAGTACAGAGCTGCGGACGGTGTATTGGCTGGCCGACTCCTTAACCGGCGCCGAAGTTCGGGTCAACCAGACCCGTTTGAACGACTTATGTACTGGTGAGTAACCGCAACTTCGATGGCGTATTTTGTCAATTTGGAACTTAGTCTGTCTCGACCTCTGCAGCCGAGAGCCACCCGGCTTCTACTTAGAAGACGAGTGCGTCACTTCCTGCGGTTCTTTCCTCTCTCTTTGCTGCCCGGAGGCCGCTCAGGCTTGGTCTGGAGCTCCGCGTCGCCGTTTTTTTTTTCGGTGTGCGGCGACATCTGCCGCTCCCACCTGCTTACACGACTCCTTGTTCACTTCAACCGCCGCCTCAGGCCTACGCTGGGAGCGTGGTAAGTGAGACTACCTTAGGAAGCACGGTCCTCGCCCATCCCCCTCCGTTTCCCTGCGAGTGTGGGGTTGGACTGCCCCTATGTTCCGCACCACGTTAGCCCGCAGAGGCTCTATGGAGTAGACTAAGGCCCTGTAACAGTTAATCAAAATGTATTGTTAAGATCGAGGCATATAGACCACCATTTGCGAATTAAGCGCTTTCATTTGTAAAAAGGATTTCGTGTTTATTGGGTCACCGTGGAACTTTGGCATTTGCTTCATCTGTAACGGAAATGGTAACGCAGAAAATGCTTACATTGAGCAGAACATTACTAATGTGGCACTTTCGCCTATTGACTTTGTGTAGATTTGAAAAAAGGTTATAGGAGACATCTCTCTCTCATTCAATAAACGCATAATATGCGCACTGCTGTTATTTTAGGAGGTACGCCCTCTTGCATTTAGCCTTGGGATTCATTCGCAGTATAAGGCGTCCGCGTCCTTCTGGTATCACGGAACGTGTAGCCTGGGCATTACTAGTTTACGTAATACATTAGACGTTCACTTTCAGTATGTAGATCGTGCAGCGTGAATAAGTTGTTTGCAAGTGCGGTGGACTGTCTCAACTCACCCCGCTCTGGGAGTTTTGGAACGCAAGATCGTCTACGGTGGAAGCCATTGGCCAAACAAAAGGCAGCTCTCCTTAGGCCTCAGATACAAGTAACTGAACGTTCATGAAAGGAAAAACGTCATAAGATGTGTGAAATTCTTAACTCAAACCGTCCACCATAAAGTAACTAGTATGTCGGGCCCTATTTTATATTTGGCAGATGGAGGGCACATACAATTTGAGTCGCATCTCCCAAACTTGGCAACTGGTGCATGACGTTTTCGCAAGATATCGTCTCAAGTGTACGATTTGTAAGATTAAAATGGCCATAATGAGAGTCTTAATTACAACCCCGATCTACAAATTCTAATGAACAAATTACATGGTTAATGTTTTGGTCCAACAAGTACAACTTCCGTTTTGTTTACCAACAGGTGTAGGTAGGCAGTTTGACAGGAGAAAAAGAGCAGTCAAGCACCGGCATTTCCATCTCTTGCAAGGCACCCTACCCAAGCTACCAACGGCACCATTACCAGTTGACGGTTGCAATATACAGAATTACCTCCGTCAGCTATCACCAACAGCACCCTGCCTCTTCATACTGTCCAGACTCCATTGCTGTAACAACAGTATTTCGTAAGTACAGCAGATTACCGTCTTTATGGAAACAAGGGACCTGCTACTTGGTGGGTTTGATCCTACAGTGACCTTTGAGGATATACTTGTGAACTCTTCTCGTCGGGCTCATAAATAGTTTACTCATGTCACGGCACCGCCCTCTTGCAGTGCCAATGGTGACTGTGCTCCTCCCAGTAGAGATCGACGTGAAATTGGGGCCCTCTTCTGACTTCACCACCTTGTGTAGCCACTTGCAAATTAATGTTGAGGTCCCTTTCTAACAATCAGTACCGAGTGAGCCTCTAGTATGAAAGTTTGGTCTTGACACAAAATTAGCTCAGGAGCAGGTGTAGCGGAAATTTGTGTAACCCCAAACTTTAAATTCATAATGCCACGTCTGTCTTGCACTCTTCTGAGTGTTACAACGAGCACCTCGAGGTTGATAATTACAACCGTTATTTAAACCACCCACAGTGCCTTCGTTTTGAATGCTATGGATTAAGTCAGGTTAAATTAATGTTTTCAGCTTTTTAGGCGTATGTTGTCAGTTAAGTACAGAATTCTTGTTTTATTTTGAAGTAATCAGTTACTCATTTAAATGCATGCTTATTAGGAATATTGTCAAATTTTTAATTGCAATTTTCACGAGTAATCGCACGCCCTGTTCCCCTATGTTCATTTTTTGATAATACTTTCCCTGCCACCCCTTTTTAAATTGTGAAGGTCAGAGTAAAAATGTATGATAGCTAACAGTATATGGTCTACCCATACTGCCATTGGAGAAAACAGAACTGGATTTGCCATATACACCGCAGTAAGGAATCCGAACCTAATTGTCTGGTACGTTAGGCAGTAATGTGCAGGCATGCATGCTTGCTGTTAACTGAAAATATATCAGAGTTCTTTGTTCTCCCTTGCTCATAAAGAAGTAGAATGACCAATAAGGCAGCCCAGTACGTCTTAATCAGAAGTCTTTAGACACAGCCATAATCCTTCACCTCCTGTAAAGTTATTTTGAGAATGACCTCTCTCTCTCTCTCTCTCTCAACACTAAAGACGAGCAACTTGTTTATTCTGGCAAGAACACGAAATGTCTTGCAAAAGCCTTCCCAAGCTGCAGTCATTCTCTAATGATTATGAACTCAATCACAAACATAAGAAGCATTGGAAAAGCCAATATGTCTTGCCCATGTGAGAGCTATTGGCTTTGGAAATGTGTTTTAGCCATGTTGAACACCAGTGTGGCTGCTGTTAGGCATGGCTAAAAGTTAGTGGGGTGGAATGGGCTGGGGTTGTCTAGATGGGGGCTGATTGGAGTGGATTTGAGTGTGGGAGATTAGGGTGGGGTATAGTAGGGTGGAGTGGGATAGATTGAGGTGAGTTCAGTAGATTGGGGTATGGGGTAGATGAGAGAGGTGGAGATTTTGGGGGGGTAGATTGGGAAAGAGAAGGGGCCTAGAGTGGGGGTAGAGTATCATGAGCGGGAGGATTGCACATATAATTCTAAGGGGGATATTAAATTGTTCATGGCTTGATTAATGCTTTTTATTTAATTAAAAAAAAAACACTGCAGGAGCAGGCAGGGCAAGGGGACGTGGCGGAAAAATATTATCATCCCATCACAAGCAGTGGATGGACACTAATTAGCCACACACACACACACAGGTGAGCCCTTTCTTGCCTATTTTAAGGTAGTTAGGGCTTAGGATTCGGTAACATTGTTTTCCCATGTAAGGTATCCACATCAAATGAGCGTCGTCCCTCTCTCCCTCCCCCAATCCCCCCCCCCTAAAAAAAAAATCCTTTGGTTTGGCCTGGAGGACACAGAGAAAATCAACAAAAGATAGCTACATTTTGAGTTTCACCATCTTTGCAACTCAGCAACATACATAGCTGAGTTGGGGGAACACACCCCACCCCCCCTTTTTGTTTTTCCTTTCTTTTTTACTACTGTTTTGGCCTTTTTCACACAGGTAGCCTGTTTTTTTTTTTTTTTTTGGTTGTGCTCTAAACCAACTTCAAGTTTGTGGTGGAAACTAGTGTGAACTCAATAAAATGGTCCCAGAAAGCTACAGGTTTCTAAAAAGTAGACAAAATTATGATTTCAGTAAGGGGTCATATGTGTAGATCCCTCAAGGTTTTCCAAAGAAACTAACTGTTGAATTAAAGAAATATTGAAAAGGCCATTTGTGTCACAACTCTAATCTGTAACATTTTGCCACAGTGGCAGATTTACAAAAGCAATATGCCATTACGTCAGCTAGACTACTTGTCGTGGAGATACATAGGGTTTATAGGTTCTTCAAGAACCCAAGGCACCCAGGGTCAGTAACTGAGCAGCATCATGCAGTGTTTTTTTCATTGTGTATTAAGTACAGCTAATTCATATGGTTAAATATATAGAGTGAAAAATGGGTTTCAAGGAAACCTATATATTTCTGAAAAGGGCATAGGATGTAGAGTTAAGGAGCAGTTATTTGTACATCTCCGAATTTCTGGGTACCCGTATTAGCTTAAAATCTAGAGGGTATTTTTCAAAATGTCTTCTTTCTTACACACTGGCTTACATTTGGAAGGCTCGACTGTAGTAAAATTAAATTGGTAACAACACATTTTTTTACTGTTCTATGCTCCCACGTGTCTTCTGATACAAATGATACCCTTACTGGTGTGGGTAGGCTAGTGCCAATAGGAAAAGAGCCAAAACACAACTTGGACACACAACATGTTCCCACTTAACTGACCCCCCCCCCAGTGGGTAGCTGTGAATTTTGGCCCTTAGCTCACCCGGCAGATAGGCAAACGTAATTTTTTTAAAAAAATTAATCACCTAGGGAAATACAGCGTGGGCTGACTTTTTTTTGTCACTCTCACCAGTAATTATTATTTTTTTCACCCCCAGAATTCCTTGCAAACATTGACCAAAATCCAAATTTTCCTCACATTTCTGTTCTGGAATCTATGGGGAGTCATGCATTTCCTCCCACCCAGCAATCTGCCTAAGTCTTCAGATTAAAAACAGTACCTCACTTGTTTGGGTAAGCCTACTGCCTGCAAACGGTAACAGCCCAAAACGCAATATAGATGCATCATATTTATTCTCTCAAAAGTGACAGCTTTTTTCGTTGTGGGTTGTACAATTGGTTCGGCGTTTTTATCTGCACAAATGAGGCAATACTAAGTGGTAGGAATTGTGTACATTCCTGTGGATTCCAGAACTTTCAATCACAGAAATCTAACAAAAGTGTGTGATTTCAGGCAAAGTTTGACGTTTTCTGGACACTGTGGTTAAGAACACCTTGTGTGATTCACACAAGGCACACTACTCTGGAATCCACTGGTTGTCTTGTTTTCTCAAATTTCTGTGGTTGGTAGGCTTCCATGGGAGGCAAATCCCACATCTATTACCCCTGTTGCTGATCTCTCCACCTAGCACTTTAGGGCCTTTTGTATTGATGTCTCTTGGCCCACCCAAACAAGTAAGGTACCATTTTTACTGGGACACTTGAAAGGGGGAGGGAAATGCTGTGTGGTAGGAAATGTGACTCCCTGCAGATTCCAGAAGTTTTCCTCACAGAAATTTAAGGAAAATATGCTTTAGTCAAAGTTTGAAGTTCGCAGGGCATTGTGGATAAGGAAATGGTGTGGAGTGCCTGCAAAGCACACCGCCCTGGACTCCCTCCTGATGTATAGTTTTCAGAAGTGTCTTGGTCTTTTATGTTTTTCTAGGTGGCGCCCTACCCAAGCCCAAAAATTGCAGCCGTTCGCCATTGCAAATGGGACGATATTGGGAGTTAGCCACGCTCCTCTGGCCCATATGTCAAAATAGCACCCAAAAGAATAAAATGTCCTTGCATTTGGTATTGGGCTGGGAAGCTGTTGTCTGCAGTGGAGCAGAAAGACTGAGGCCCTCATTATGAGTTTGGTGGGCAGAAAAGCATGCCCGCCAAACTCCTGCGGTCGGGTTACCACCTATGCGGCAGCCCCTATTACAAGTTGCCCCCTGGGCCAGCGGGAAGTAGCCCACAACATTGACGCTGGCTCGTAATCGAACTGGCAGCAATGTTGTGGTGCGTTGGGTGCAGAGTAGATCAGGGGTGATTACCCCATATACCAGGTAGGGGTAGGGGGGTTGGCTGTTGTACCATTTACTAGGGATGGGGGCATTCCCATGCTGGGCAACCCCACCCATCTGTTTTTATTGGAGTAAAAAAAAAATCCTGGTTCCTAGTGTCCCCCTACAGAAATATTTGCTGGGGGAAGCACCAGCCTTTGCCCAAGGGGTCGATCTCCCTAACCTTGCTATCCAGTAGGTGGACCCCTCCTCTGGAATCACTCTCCTGCGCAAATCCCCAAGCAGGGTTCAACTGGGCAGATGTACCATCGGAAATGTGATATTCTCCCCTTTCCAGTGATACCTCTTCCAAAAAATTCAGTCCTGAGGGAGGGGAGCTGACATTTGCTCCTATGCACGGATTGTGCAAAAGTAAAACAAGCCTATTGGCTAGTTTTACTTTCACTTATACTGCAATGAAATCTGCACTCTGATCGTCACTCTAGTTTAAAAAAATATATAATAATAATTTTAAAAAAACCTCCTGCTGCTCTGGAAGCTCCCTACAAGCAGCCCAAGGATTAAAAAAAAGGACTCCTTTGTCTTTAAATACCTCAAGTGTCTGCCAATGGCTGACACCTGTGCCGTGAAAGTAGCGCAACCATTGGTCGATGGCCGCACTTAAGAAGTTAATCTGTGCTTGGTCCCTGCTCACAGCTAGGATCGGAAATTATATTTGGCCAGCACTGGCCAATTGAGGTGGCTGCACAGAAGAGGGGCCCTGCAGCCAACAGATGGTAAGCAGTGGAAAAGCTACAAGTCATTTTTGTGAACAGCAGTATCTCGCAAGTGAGGCACATGCGCTAGTGCATACACTCCTAGACTCAACCCTAAAAATTGAGTGGAAAAATTATTTTCCGAATCATAGAGATAGAACATCACAGATGCATGAGTGAATTTTTGCTTGGATTAATATTAGTGGCACTGTTTATTTGGAACAGTCTCATGAACATGTACGAAAGTGAGGTGAAAGGGCTGTACAATGTGATGCCATATTTTCCAAACTGTATGGTAGTGGATGATTGACATTTTTCCAAGGCATTGTTATATCTGAAATAGAAAATACCTTACTTTGCTTGATGGAAATATGGGATCTGCATCACTTGAGCCAACAACTAAACAGAATGCCAAGAAAACTCTGGAAATTCCTTCTCCAAGAGATCTAAGCACAGGGGTGTGGAATTTATTAAAATATCTACTTGTCCAGGGGACAGGTTGCTTCTCAAATCTACTTGTCCTGTAAAAAGATCTACTTGTCCCTTTGGTGCCATGTAGTGTGGCGACAAATATGGCAGCAATCTCATTATGTAAGAGCTCTGATAATAGCCTCTCTGATTATGCCAGGGCTACTACCTTAGTAGGGCTTGAATACTTGCAGTTTCAATCCCTACTGTAGCAATTTCCTTATTTTTCCACCTTTCTGCAGATCTGCATACTGGGGCTGGAGGAAGCAGTAAGCAATAGTTCCAGGGCTGAAATGCCTTTGAGTCTGCAAACCTACTAACCTGCATGTTTTAAAGATTTTCACCAGCTTCTCTCTAATATTTTCCCATAATAAGAAAGGTTGGACATTTACTCCTGACAATGGCAGAATCAGAACTTCTTCCAGGGTTGGGAAGAAAGTGTCTGGAGGGAAAATGAACTTGCAAATGCTCAATAGATTTTCACATGAGCAAATCTACACATCGTATTTACCCATGCTAAAATACAGTTCACAAATATTTTATAGGGGTACGACTTATACCATGGGTGCACTTTTGTGACTTTCTTTAAGAATTTGGGGCCACATGTCAGTAGGTTCAGATTTGCGACCCGCAAATTACGAGTCAGAGAGACTCGCAATTTACGAGTCGCAAATCCGAATGTAGGATGGCACCATCTGTGATTCGCAAGGGCTTCGCAAATGCCCACCTCATGAATAATCATGAGGTGGGTCGCAATTTGCGACCCCCTTGCGAATGGCGGCCCTCACAGGGATGGTGGCCTGCTGGAGACAGCAGACCACCATGTCTGTGACTGCTTTTTAATAAAGCTGTTTTTTATTTTTTTATTTTTTGTAATGCAGTCCGTTTTCCTTAAAGGAAAATGAGATGCATTACAAAAATGAAACGTTTTCGTTTCATTTTTTCAGAGCAGGCAGTGTTCCGCAGGACCACTGACTGCTCTGACAAAATGTTTACAGTGACATTCACAATGGGTGAAAACTGCGACTGGTTTGCGTTCGCGGTCACAAAACAATCCTACATTGCACTGCGAGTCGCAATTAGGAAGGGAACACCCCTTCCTAATTGCGAGTTGCAAACCCGTTTTGCGATTCGGTAACTAGGTTACCGAATGGCAAAACTGGGTTTGTGCATCGCAATGTGCAAAAAGCTACCTACATGTGGGTCTTGGTTCCTAATTAGGTCTGGTGTTAACAAAACATTTTGTTTTTATTAAACTTCTATTTCTCTCTCTTTCGGCTGGCTTTACTGTGAGCGATCGCATTCTGCTCTTCCACAAGGTATTGGCACACAAAGTAGTTTTGTTCAGTGTCAGGAACTACAGTGGCAATCATTGACGTAACGAAACTGGAGGGTGCCCCTTTGCAAAGAACATGGAGGAGCCCCCTCTCCAGACTCACTCAGGCCAGGTGCTGTGCTGAAGGGGCCCCCAGGAGGGCGGCTGCGGCCCTTTGTTATGCCACTGGTGGCAACGTGTGCTTTTAGAGTTCAAAAACGTTTTGGTTTTTTTTTTGCCAGTGTTTGTTACAGTGTTGAGGGTCTGATAGCTCCCACAACAATAAAGTGTTACAAAAGCCATGTCAAAACAAGACGTGCATTGATGAAACTAAAAGACTTATAAAAATATGTCAGATCAGTTGGCTTTGTCAGTGTTTGTTTATTTTCATGCTTGCCATAATCGTGTTGAAAATGGTTACACTGATTTTCCATTAGAAATATTTTTGGGAAATACTAGCATGCACAACACATTTTACTAAATGACACTTCATTTGCATCTAATCAGAGAGCATTCTGGGAGCATTATACTTAGCCTCATAGCCTAAACTTTTCAAACCTGTATACACGTTTTTTTTTTTGTACTGGAACCAACATCAGTAGTGAAGTGTGACCTTAAAACATTTATTTACAGCACTCACCCTAATAATGAAGGATTTCAAATAATGAACCATAAATACAAGTTCGAACAGCATTATCTTTTGGAAACACATTACCTCAACTGCAGAGAGTTCCACTCTCTGTAAACAGGCAGCCAAAGGGATTGTGCTGCAGAGGGTTGGGCCTACTTGTCCCAAGGACAAAGTAAACATAAAAACTTGTTGCCCTTGACCCCAAACAAGATGTCCCGGGCGTCGGGCGATAGGAATTCCACATCCCTAGATGCTAGTGATGTGCGGTGAAAAGGAGTGCAGCCACAGCCAATTATTTAGTGGAAGAATGTTGAAAAGCACTTGTCAGACTAAACCTTTCAGTCATTAACAAGCACTGGCAAAGCCAATAGGTTTCGCAGTGCAAAGTCTATTCGATCTGTTAGCGTGGCCTAAAGTTAATTTTAAAAAAATATATATATATATATGATGCGGTCAATGCTGGAATCGGGCATTCAAAATTGAGATGGCAATGTTCTTACTAGGAAAATTATCAACGAAAACGTCAGCAACTGTCAGTCTGTTTAAAACCTGTGGTTTAAAAAAAAAAATAAAAAAAAAAAAAAGTGAGTCCACAGGTGGCCTCCATTGAGGAATAAAGAATGCCCCAAGGTAGAGCGGGGCCCATTAAGGCATGGAGTACTAGTAACACCTAAAATGGATCTGCAATAATGGTGCTAAATATATACACACCCAGCGCCAGGTACTTCTAACCCAACATTCACCTCGTTTCCTCAAACTCCGGTGACTCACTTGGCTTAAAAATTAGTAAGTCTGAGAGAAGATAAATGACTGCTATAACAACCAAATAAATTCCAAAAGTTGTGGCTAACAACTGTCGCTTGTGAAACCAGAGACAACGCCTGATTGATTTTGTTGAGAACCAATAACCGTAGTCCCATGAAAGCCTGGGATGTGCTTTGAGCTCAGATCTATACTGCTGCACAGCACAACTCTTTGTAACACATTACAGATTCTTGCCCTCCTTTGACTACTTGCCTTGTATTTTCCCTCTCCCACCTTCTCCATACTAACCCAACTGGCTTCTAGCTGGAAACGTTTTCTTATTATGTACTCAAAGGTCCTTTTTGTTTCGCAAAGCAATACATGAAATTCCGTTTAAAAATGATGTACTCGTGATGGAGGAAGGAATTTAACCCGTTAAATGCGGGTGTCGGGCACTGGCTGATGCCCGCTCTACCTCCCTGGTGCGGGTCACGACCAGTTGCCGACACCAGGGAGGGGGTTAATAATATTTAAATAAATAAAAATAAATGGACAGGGGGTCACCCGTGGGCAGGGCGACCCCCTGTGGGGGCAGTACTTTTTTTTAGTTGTTGTAGGATTTCCCTGGGGGCCATTTTGGCCCCCCAAGGAAACAATACAACAACAAAAAAGATATATATATGTCTCTCACTTTTGTCAATACGTGTGTGGTTTCCCTGGGGGATGCGATCTGCCCCCAGGAAAACCAGACCCACATATAAAAGTGAGATATATATATATATATATATATATATATATATATATATATATATATATAATTTGCCACCAGTTGTGTTGCAGCTTGCGTCTTCAAAGCAATGCACATACTTCAACTGACGCTTTTAGGCAGCAATAAAAAAGTCAAGTAAGTATTTTCATTATGTTTCTGCTACAAAAGGGTCAGACTTGTCTAGTGGCAGTTTTAGTGCCATAAAGAAGCGCAGAAGGTTTATATGCCTACTGCAAAGAGCAAATCTGTATTTTATGTAAATAGTTGAGTACATTAGTAAAGTCAGCCATTACCTGCGCTATAATACAAATGAAATGTATGTGCGGGGTGGAGGGCGTCTATGGAGAGATGAAGGACACTTTTGCTGGGTGGTAATGAGGGAATCCGAAGAGGAGGTAGTGGGAGCACCAATAATGATTGTTGGACTGGGCGCAGGAGGTGCTAAAGACTGTGACGAATGGTATGTGACAAGGTGTTTTTTGAGTGTCTTGAAAGATTGTGCTGATTGAGGGAAGAAGCGCAGGTAAGGTGGCCTTTACTGTTGCACGTATCTCACACACACCATCGTTTTTGTGACTGTCTACGTAGGCTAGTGTTTTAGAGCGACAGTTTAGCCAATAGCAGAGATGGCATCTTGGTGGATGACTGTTGCCGTCACTCGGGTTATAGAGGACAGCTCTGACAGACGATCAGAGACTGAGACATCAGATACTGAGACAGCATCTGAGGGATAGGACAGTGGCTCAGACTCTGGGAGTGATTTTTCAGTCGGAGGAGTCCCATTCAATAACTCCTCTTTCAGTAAATTATGAGGGAGGTGATGAGGACAGTCCTGATGTCCCTTCGCAAGCAGTCTGTGCAACTGGGTAATAGTGGGTTAGCCCAACCCAGAGAGCAGGTGAATGTGGCGGCAAACACAGAGAGAGAATGCTCTCTTGGGAGCTCCCCAATTTAGTTCAGCCCCAAATTCCACCGCCCAAATCGTATTGTGGAGACATCAAAATTATCTATCGCAAAACATACTGGTTTTGTAAGGCAGGCACCTGTGTTTTTGGTCCTGGGTTCGGCGGCCATATAGAGAAACACACTAAACCCAAACATTTCTGGAAACTAGACATTCTGGGGAGTCTACAGAGGTGTGACTTGTGCGGATTCCCCAAAGTTTTCTTACCCAGAATACCCTGCGAGGCACATTTCTGTCACATAAACTACAGGAATATGCTGGGATCCACAAAATTCCTACCACCCAGTGATTCCTCTCCTGTCCTGATAAAAACACTACCCCACTTGAGTGCCTATACCTAGTGCCTGCGTAAGGAGTGGATCACCCCAGGGTTAACAGCTGCCTCATGTAAGGATCAACATTGACCGTTGTGTGATCTATTCCTGTCGCGGGCACTAGGGCTACCCACACAAGTGAGGTACCATTTTTTATCGGGAGACTTGGGGGAACGCTGGGTGGAAAGAAATATGTGGCTCCTCTCAGATTCCAGAACTTTCTGTTACCGAAATGTGAGGAAAACTTGTTTTTTTAGCCACATTTTGAGGTTTACAAAGGATGCTGGGTAACAGAACCTGGTCAGAGCCCCACAAGTCACCCCATCTTGGATTCTCCTAGGTCTCTAGTTTTCAAAAATGCACAGGTTTGGTAGGTTTCCCTAGGTGCCGGCTGAGCTTGAGGCCAAAATCTACAGGTAGGCACTTTGCAAAAAAACCAGCTCTATTTTCTGTCAAAAAATTGGATGTGTCCTCGTTGTGTTTTGGGGCATTTCCTGTTGCGGGCGCTAGGCCTACCCACACAAGTGAGGTATCATTTTTATCGGGAGACTTGGGGGAACATAGAATAGCAAAACAAGTGTTATTGCCCCTTATCTTTCTCTACATTTTTTCCTTCCAAATATAAGAGAGTGTGTAAAAAAAGACGTCTATTTGAGAAATGCCATGCAATTCACATGCTAGTATGGGCACCCCGGAATTCAGAGATGTGCAAATAACTACTGCTCCTCAAAACCTTTCTTGAGCCCATTTTGGAAATGCAAAGGTTTTCTTGATACCTATTTTTCACTCTTTATATTTCAGCAAATGAATTGCTGTATACCCGGTATAGAATTAAAACCAACTGCAGGGTGCAGCTCATTTATTGGCTCTGGGTACCTAGGGTTCTTGATGAACCTACAAGCCCTATATAATCCCGCAACCAGAGGAGTACAGCAGACGTAACAGTATATTGCTTTAAAAAATCTGACATCGCAGGAAAAAGTTAGAGTAAAACATTTAAAAAATGGCTGTTTTCAGCAGCTAAGAGGTTAATGTAATAGTTCACTGCATGGGTTCCAAACAATTACATGACTGTACTAACCTTGATGTCTTTTCCAGGCTACTCGAATCTTCACTTAGTACATAATGACATCACATTATTAATTTGACTCTCCACTGTATAAATAATTTGTTCACGGAAATGTTTGATTTTAACAAATAAACTGACTTAACACCGTATTGAACTCGTATAGTTTTCTTGGCATTCTTCTAATGGTCCTCCGATGACTAGCATAATCTGCTCAGTTGAAAACATATCCATAATAATTTTGCGTACCTCATCGTCCTACATGTACCTCTTAGCAGGTTGGTTTTAAAAATGTTTGGTGAGTTAAAACTGAGATGCCGGATGAGACCCATTGTTGACTTAATTTGTTTGTAGGTTCTACCACATCTATATGTGATCGGAGTGCATCACAGCATGCATATTATTACTCCTTGCTCTAACCTCAGATTAGGTACTGCTCACAATCTGTTTATCCTCATCAGTGTAATGACATGCAGGATGTTTCGCCGCAACACTTTGACTAAGACTCTGGGTTACCTCAATCTTTTGGAGACTCTTTTATTGCCAGTGTACCTTCATTATGATGTCACGCAGCAAGTAAAATGTCCAGTTATGTGTAAAAAGTCCAGCGCGATCTGAACCTTGCCCATATCTCATAAGTTATGTGACCCTTTGTTTTAAAGTAATATAGTTACTAACAAAGTGAGCTGCTGACTTTACTTGATAAACTGTGAACTGCTTACTGATCGCAAATGTTGGTCCAGAGAGCACTGCTGAAGTTCTAGACTTGCTGTATCGCATCCTTCCAGTCTTGGGTGGACATTTGCGTAGGAAGTGGAACATAACCCGCTATCCAAGTGCAAAGTTCCATGTCTGCTGTTGGTGAATTGAATGTGGTAGCTTACTATGTTGGTTTGATTCTGTTGATTTAAATGTAATTTCTGTTTTTTAGGGTTTCCAGTTCCTGAGATGGCAGCCCCTTCTGCTTCCAAAGTAGTGCTAAAAAGCACCACCAAGATGTCACTCAACGAGCGGTGAGGAAGCCAAAAGCAACTTCAGCTCATAAATACCAAATTCACATTTGCATTCTTGGTGTCTAAACAACTATGCCCTGCATTAATCTAACTAAATGCAAGCAGATGGCATATCTCTGTCCATCACAGCAGGCGTGGGACACAGGCGCATTAAAGGGGCATTTATATGGATGGATATTATCAGTAACGATTAATACGGTATTTGAAAAATTAATGTGGTGGGATGTGTCTTGAAAGAAAAGCCTCACACCCTCCCTTTTTTTCTTCCACATGTTTTATATTGATAAGTTTACAGCTGCAGCCTGGGTAGCATGTTACCCCGTGCTGTTTAGGGCTTCCTGCTCTGTCCAAGGCAGACACACTCTTTGTGTGGTCTCGTCTGTAAGAGGCATGTTGCAGAGCCCAAACCAGCCCGAAGGCCCTTTAACTCAGTTCTGGGGCTTTGTAAGAGGCAAAAGCTTTGCTTTCTTGCGTCCTCGTCATTACCATTGCTTATATCTGTCAATTTCATCCTTTTTCTATTCTCTGCCAACCTGATTTGCCCCGTCCAGTGTTTCCTTTCCATAATTTCCGATGATTTTGCTTGCCCTAATGGAAGTTTTGGTCTACTAATGTGTCATGATTTTGTTGAATGCTTGTTGAGTGAAGATTCCCTTTATTGTAGATTATGGTTGGCCAGTGTTGGAAGTTCAGAGAGTCATGGGGTTTGCATCTGTTGGTAGTATCTAAATAAGGTTTACATACATCTTTTGTTAATAGGCATTGCACTCTACACTCCTGGCAAGGTATGTCACATTGAATGTCATACTCGCTCTGTTCAAAGGTTTTGGCTTTCTTTCTAAATTGGCAACCTGAAACGCATTATACTTTGGCGTATGTTTGGGTTGTTCATACATAATGCATTAGCCTTACTTTTCTCTGGTGGCTACAACCTTCAGGAGTTTGTTAATCCTTACATTTTATGTGGGCCTTCCACTGACTTGTTGAATCCTCTAGTGACGTTCATTGTGCCCAATCCACTGATTTTTAGTGTAGGTGGGAGGAGCACAACTGAGAGGATGCACATTTCTGGCAGAGAAGCCAGAACAGGGACATGAGTGAAGAATTAAGTGCTGAACAGAATCCTCTTGAATTCTGCTGCAGTGAAAGTCTTGCTGTAAACGCTTTCTTAAAAGGCTGTTTTTGCATAATGTATACCAGAACATACTGCATTTCCAGTTACTGGCAGCCTGGCGAACCCCAAAAACCACCTGTAATCATCAATTCTACATTGAGTTTTACCACTTGGCAACTTTCATATGTTGCCTGGTGAGGAGTTGGGAAGTTATCAGTTTCTGTGTTTGTTGTCCTGCTGTGTGTGACCTCATAGCCCCCCTCCCTCCCTTTCTGCTCTCCCATACCTGCTTGTTGGTCTTCTTTTTCCCTAAAGTAGCCCGGCAAAGGTATTTTATTTCTCTACTTGATTTCTCCCTCACTCTCTAATTGCTTTGTTGCATATAACGTCATCCCAAAGGTTTCTTTTCCTGCACATTGGTGGGAACCGAAGAGTGCGTACCCTCGTCTGGCATGATCGAAGTGTACCACGGTGTTTTACATAAATGACATGGCATGTGGCACTTCAGTCTCGAGCCATTCAATGCCATTGAATGTGTTTAATGCAGCCTGATTTAAATCCACATTTTGTTCGACCTTGAAGCTTTACTAATATGCTGAAGAACAAACAGCCGATGCCGGTGAATATTCGTGCTACCATGCAGCAGCAGCAGATAGCGAGTGCCAGAAACAGAAGACTGGCCCAGCAGATGGAGAACAGGCCTTCTGTACAGGCCGCTCTGAAACTGAAACAGGTGAGTGAAAGTGTCTGATTGGAAGTGGCAGCAGATAATTGGCTTGCCTCAGTCAGGCAATGTTGTAGGGAGAGGTAAGGGAACAATTTCAATGCTTGAAGCAGATTCAGCAACTTGTGTGCCATCCAGTATTAGCAAGACTATCGCACCTAGGCCATTTAGCCAAAATTCAACAGAAATACACAGTATGGAAGAGGTGGTAGTTAATCAGCTGCACACACGTTCAAACAGTTCAATCACATTTATGTATTCCACTGTAAAACATTTTTGTACGTTTATTGATTATATTATTGAATTCTGCTGGTCTTCTGAAAGTAATATGTTACAATGATCATATTTGATAGCGTTGCCACCGCTTTCCACTTACACATTTTATTGATGGGTCAAGAAAGATTTTTATTTTTCTGAGCCCTGTACACATGACCGCAAGGCTTACATCCTGTAGGAAGAGGAATGTTGTATTCATCCCTTTCGTCTTCAGTTTGCGTTTACAGCCATATAAATTAAGAACGACCGGAGTTGCAATTGCCTTAATTCCCTTTTGTATCAAATCTTTTTCTTCTGGTAGAGTTTAAAGCAGCGTCTGGGTAAAAGTAACATTCAGGCACGGTTAGGGCGGCCAGTGGGAGCTCTTCCACGTGGAGCCATTGGAGGAAGAGGTGCAGTACTAGGACCTCGCGGCTTGGCCAGGGGAGGTGTGCGTGGAGTTCGAGGTGTGAGAGGACTGCCCAGAGGAGGAATGACACTCCGAGGTTAGTGACACTTGGTTAATTAATCTGTTTTACCTTTACTCTCAGGTTCAACAAATATTGCTCATTGATGGTTTTCAACACCTTTAATTCTTTATTTGGTTGGTTGACTGATTTGTCCTTTAGTGGTGTGCTGCATTGCCATTCACAGAAGCATTTTTTGGAAAACGTGTGTGATTGTCTCTTTCTATAAGATAATTATTTTTTAAAGAAAATCTTAATTGTGTCTGACCGATCCCGGGCCAAAATGTGTGATTTGTGGTTTTTTTAAATATTTTTTTTTAATTTCATAATCTTACATGAATTAATGTATATTATATTCTTTTGGTACTGTCAGTGGGACAATTTACCCTTTGTAGAAGATAACTCTTAACATTAATAGCTACAGCTCCAAGATAAAGGCTTGATGATACTAAATGGATGGTGACAGCTGGCTGCAGTAGTGGGCAGAGGCCTCCATCCTTCCCTCCTGGCTCTCCCTGTATAACACTTTATAGTACATTTTTGAATGGCCTAAATTGTATATAGTGCAATTAGGAGTACTTGACACATGCTGGGGTTCCCTATGGTGATTGGTAACCACTAAGGTTGTAGGGGGCAACATAGGTTAGTGACAGTGTTACTATATCACATTCTTCTTCATATAGCAGAAATGCTGCTCTCCAGATTCTATCCACACCCCTATATAATTATTGTTAAGCCCAGTTCATGTCTGGTTTTGAATTCACATCTGTTGAAAGGAGTAGGAGGGAACCATTGTGGATATTGACTAACACAGCCTCCTACAGGTCTGCGTGAGACCTTTGAGGAAGCATGATTTGAAAAATGACTGACTAAAGGCATGATCAAGGCTGCATACCTTAGTCAATAAATGGTGTACCTTCCCACTTGCTGTAACCCCACCAGCATTATACATCTGTGATATGAAGAGAAACCATGCAAGACTAGAAGCCTGCAGCAGTCCGGCCAGGCTAATTTCTATTTAGGAGCCACCCTGATGTCAGCATGAGGGTACATGTGCCCCAGCCCCCCATTACTGTTGTGAAGCCTAAGTGTTCATGCCCTGCCATTGTGGCACCTTTACTCCAATTACCTCAGTCCGCATGAAGCCCTTTTGACTGTACATCTGATTTGCTGCTATTTCCCTTGCCCAGTAGCTTCCAGTTTATGAAGACCGGATTGTGTCTTCCCACTAATCTTTCAGTGTAACCGTTGGATTACTGTAACCGTTGTATAAATGCATGCAGGAGCCAACTAATAGGTGTTTAAAAGTAATTATGGTACATAATATATTTAGGTATTTTGTAAAGCACTACTATCCTCCTTCTGTTGGCCTCAGTGTGTTTTGTAGTGTGAGCAGCTACAGTAATGGCGTGCTACAGGGGAAAATGTGAATCACTGGTGATTAAAAATCCAGTAGTTCCGTCAATAAAGGTGGGCCTCAGCAACAGCGCTTGCCATTTAATTTTTTTTTTTTTAAACTACATTTTAAAAAAGCCAATAAAAAAAAAAAAAATAATAATTTGCCAAGAATCGGATTCTTCAGAGGTCAGAGTTTGTTGCTAAAGAGGCTCTCCTGATCCACAAGTTGCTGTAGTTAGCAGGTCAGTATTGCTCATGTAAAGTAAGTGAAAGTTTGTCTTGAAACTCTTTCTCTGTTCAGTCGCTGTGTGGAAGTTGTCTTTATTCTATAGATCGTTCTGCCTCTATAATGCTATGCTTCAGATGTGGACCATGGATCTTCAGAAGTTATGTATGATTTTCCAAATCTCCCCACTACAGCAAAGTGATTACTCTACAAATGTGCTCTCATTCCCAAATGAATACTGTAAGCTCCAATCTGGCAAGCTTCTCTGAACTAGTAGAGTTAGAGGAACTGCCCATAGATCGTTTCCTCTTGAAAAAAATTGATTGCCTGAGATATTGTGATAATAATGACCCGATTACTTACTAGTACACTTCATTACTTTTAGTCCAGCACATCCTTGTCCCAGCCACTACCAATATGAAGAATGTACCATTATCCGGGACCGGAAACTAAACATGAAATACCCTAACCCGACCCTCCGCTAAGCACCATAAATAGGTTGGCGTGACCCAGCATTCCTGTATTCTCAAGCTCTGTCAGAGTCCTGGCCCATGGAGGATTGGTTGGTCTTTTTGCTGAGGGCAAGTTGGACTAAGAGTAATAAGGATCATTAGCTCTAAATCCCTCATTTGCCCCAAGTGATTATGAAGTGCGCCAAAACAACAGACTTTTGAATAAAGTTAAGACATAGAAAACAATAATAAATCAAACCCAGTGTAGGCCTCAAAGTGGTAAAAATGTTAGTAGGCCTGCAAGTCGAGTAACTTGAATAATTTACTCAATCTAACTGTAATGTACATGACCTGTAAATGGGTCTCAAATTGTGTGATCCTAGGCAAATATTTTAGTTTAGAGTCTCCTTTTTCTCCATTCTCGCATTCAAGTGCTCCTTCAAATATGTGAGCTCGGCGTTCCTGCTGTACAAAAAAACCTCTTGAGGATTAAATTGACTAAATGTCTGCCGCATGTATAATGAGAATCTAGCCCATGTATAAGGGGACACATGATCCATGACTTGCCTCTTAGTTTACTTATGGCATTGCCATCTGGGCAGGAGTGTTTCTCAGTTTTATTGTTTAAACACCTGCTTTTAATAAATATATTACTAAAGCATGATGTGGTAGCACAGTCATTTACAGACCGTACATTTCCAAGAAATGTACAAAAACATTCCACTAAATTGCAGCTTTACTGATAAAACTATATTGTGTATTAACAATCTGTGAAAATTGGGGTTCGATGGCATCTGTCGCTGTAGATACACATGGTATGCATTAGCTCGCCATCTGGTGTTGGGTCGGAGTGTTACAAGTTGTTTTTCTTCGAAGAAGTGTTTTCGAGTCACTGGACCGAGTGGCTCCTCCTTCTGTGCTCATTGCGCATGGGCGTCGACTCCATCTTCGATTGTTTTCTTTCCGCCATCGGGTTCGGACGTGTTCCTGTCGCTCCGAGTTTCGGAACGGAAAGATAGCTGAAAACGGAAGATTTTCGACGGTATCGTTGCGATCCGGTTCGAGATAAACGCATACGACAACGCATTGAACATCGAAGCGCTTCGGTGCCCTTCGGGGTAGATTTCGGCACACCGTCGGGGCCTAGTCGGCCCGACCGCGTGGAGAACAACGCCGATGGAACGGACCCCGTTTCGATTCTGCCCTGAATGCCACAACAAATATCCTTATACGGACCAACACTCGGTCTGTAACCTGTGCCTGTCACCCGAGCACAGCGAAGAATCCTGTGAGGCCTGTCGGGCGTTCCGGTCCCGAAAAACTCTGCGCGACCGTCGAGCGAGAAGACTGCAGATGGCGTCCACGCCAAAAGAGCATCGACAGTTCGAGACAGAAGAGGAACAGGAGGAATCCTTTTCCATCCAGGATTCAGACTCCGACGAACTCGACCATCCAAAAACAGTGAGTAAGACGTCGAGATCAGAAATTAAAAAAGGCAAAAAGGCCCAGGGGACGCCACTGCCAACCGGCCATGGCTCAACCCAAATTCACGGTGACCAACAATCGGCACCGAAAAAGGCCCATTCAGTGTCGAGATCGTCCGACTCCGGTCGAGACACCGGCACGCAGCCTCCTCGGGACCGAGAGAGTGCTAAAGAGAAGCATCGACACCGAGAGTTCGGTGTCGACACGGATCGACGCCGAGACAGTGGCGCCGAAGATCATAGAGGCCAAGATTTTTCGGCACAAAAGAAGAGGAAGGTTACCTCGGAGCCGAAAAAACAAACAGGGTTTTCGGAGCCGAAAAAAGCACCAACAGACCCAGTTTCAGGCTCCTATACTGAAGAACTTTCTATGTCTTCACAAATGAAAAGACACAGATTCGAACAGGAACTGCAATCCACTGAAGTGGATCACACGCAGAAGCGTATCTTTATTCAGCAGGGGACAGGGAAGATCAGTACCCTTCCACCTGTCAAAAGAAAGAGAACACTTCAGTTTGTAGCACGAGAGGCTCCTCAGCAACAAACAGCAAAGACGGTAACACCTCCTCCCTCGCCTCCACCTGTAACTCCGGCTTCACCAACTTACACCCCGTCACATTCGCCAGCTCACACCGCCATGAGCCACGATGACCAAGATCAGGACGCGTGGGACTTGTACGATGCACCAGTGTCTGATAACAGCCCAGACACATACCCAACTAGGCCATCACCACCTGAGGACAGCACAGCCTATTCACAAGTGGTGGCTAGAGCAGCTCAGTTCCATAATGTGGAACTACACTCTGAACAAGTAGAGGATGACTTTTTATTTAACACCCTCTCCTCCACCCACAGCTCCTACCAGAGCCTGCCTATGCTCCCAGGCATGCTTCGCCATGCAAAGGAGATCTTCAAAGAGCCAGTCAAAAGCAGGGCAGTAACGCCTAGAGTGGACAAAAAATATAAGGCGCCTCCTACAGACCCTGTATTCATCACCTCTCAGCTGCCACCAGATTCTGTGGTGGTAGGGGCTGCCAGAAAACGGGCAAATTCACACACTTCTGGGGATGCACCTCCCCCAGATAAAGAAAGCAGAAAGTTTGATGCAGCCGGGAAGAGGGTCGCTGTCCAGGCAGCAAACCAGTGGCGCATCGCAAACTCACAAGCGCTGCTAGCGCGATACGACAGAGCCCACTGGGATGAGATGCAGCATCTCATTGAACATCTCCCAAAAGATCTACAAAAAAGAGCAAAACAGGTTGTTGAAGAAGGTCAAAACATTTCCAACAATCAAATACGCTCCTCTATGGATGCAGCAGACACAGCCGCAAGGACCATTAATACGTCGGTTACCATCCGTAGGCACGCATTGCTCTTAGAACGTCTGGATTCAAGCCGGAAATTCAGCAGGCAGTACTTAACATGCCAGTAAACGAAAAAATGCTGTTCGGTCCGGAGGTCGACACAGCCATAGAAAAGCTCAAAAAGGACACTGACACTGACACTGCCAAGGCCATGGGCGCACTCTACTCCCCGCAGAGCAGAGGATCTTATACCACCTTCCGCAAAACACCTTTTAGAGGAGGGTTTCGGGGTCAGGCCACACAAGCCAGTACCTCACAGTCCGCACCGTCCACCTACCAGGGACAGTACAGGGGAGGCTTTCGGGGCCAGTATAGAGGAGGGCAATTCCCTAGGAATAGAGGAAGATTTCAAAGCCCCAAAACCACTACCAACAAGCAGTGACTCACACGTCACTCACCCCCCCCACACAACACCAGTGGGGGGAAGGATAGGTCAATATTACGAAGCATGGGAGGAAATAACTACAGACACATGGGTCCTAGCAATTATCCAACATGGTTATTGCATAGAATTCCTGCAATTCCCTCCAGACATACCACCAAAATCACAAAATTTATCAAAACACCATTCACAGCTTCTAGAGATAGAAGTTCAAGCATTACTGCAAAAAAATGCAATAGAATTAGTACCAAGCACACAAATAAACACAGGAGTTTATTCACTGTACTTCTTGATACCAAAAAAGGACAAAACACTGAGACCAATTCTGGACCTCAGAGTAGTAAACACATTCATCAAATCAGACCACTTTCACATGGTCACACTACAAGAAGTGTTACCATTGCTCAAAAAAACACAACTACATGACAACCCTAGACCTCAAAGACGCATATTTCCATATACCAATACATCAATCACACAGAAAATATCTAAGGTTTGTATTCAAAGGAATACATTACCAATTCAAAGTATTGCCTTTCGGTTTAACAACCGCTCCAAGGGTATTCACAAAATGCCTAGCAGTAGTCGCTGCACACATCAGAAGGCAGCAAATACATGTATTCCCGTATCTAGACGACTGGCTAATCAAAACCAGTTCGCTCACACAATGCTCAAACCACACAAATCAAGTTATACAAACCCTCTACAAACTAGGGTTCACCGTCAACTTTGCAAAATCCAACATTCAGCCAAGCAAAGTACAGCAATATCTAGGGGCCATAATAGACACGACAAAAGGAGTAGCAACGCCAACTCCACAAAGAATTCACAATTTCAACAGAGTCATTCAACACATGTCTCCAAATCAAACAATACAAGCAAGAACAATACTACAGCTCCTAGGCATGATGTCCTCATGCATAGCCATTGTCCCAAACGCAAGACTGCACATGAGGCCCTTACAACAATGCCTAGCCTCACAGGGGTCTCAAGCACAGGGTCACCTTCTAGATCTGGTGTTAATAGACCGCCAAACTTACCTCTCGCTTCTATGGTGGAACAGTATAAATTTAAACAAAGGGCGGCCTTTCCAAGACCCAGTGCCACAGTACGTAATAACAGATGCTTCCATGACCGGGTGGGGAGCACATCTCAATCAACACACCATAAGAGGACAATGGAACATACATCAAACAAAACTGCATATAATTCATCTAGAATTATTAGCAGTTTTTCAAGCACTAAAAGCTTTCCAACCAATCATAACCCACAAATACATCCTTGTCAAAACAGACAACATGACAACGATGTATTATCTAAACAAACAAGGAGGAACACATTCAACGCAGTTAAGCTTATTAGCTCAAAACATATGGAAGTGGGCAATCCACCATCAAATTCGCCTCATAGCACAGTTTATTCCAGGGATCCAGAATCAACTGGCAGACAATCTCTCTCGAGATCACCAACAAGTCCACGAATGGGAAATCCACCCACAAATTCTGAACACCTACTTCACACTCTGGGGAACACCTCAGATAGACTTATTTGCAACAAAAGAGAACGCAAAATGCCAAAACTTCGCGTCCAGATACCCACACAAGCAATCCCAAGGCAATGCCCTATGGATGAACTGGTCAGGAATATTTGCTTACGCTTTTCCTCCTCTCCCTCTCCTCCCTTATCTAGTGAACAAATTGAGTCAAAACAAACTCAAACTCATTTTAATAGCACCAACGTGGGCAAGACAACCCTGGTACACAACACTGCTAGATCTTTCTGTAGTACCCCACATCAAACTGCCGATCAAACCAGATCTGTTAACGCAACACAACCAACAGATCAGACACCCAGATCCAGCATCGCTGAATCTAGCAATCTGGCTCCTGAAATCCTAGAATTCGGACACTTACAACTTAGCCAAGAGTGTATGGAGGTCATAACGCAGGCCAGAAGGCCATCCACTAGACACTGCTACGCAAGTAAGTGGAAAAGATTTGTTTGTTACTGCCATCATAATCAGATACAACCACTAGACGCAACTCCAAAACATATAATAAATTACTTGCTCCATTTACAAAAAGCAAGGCTAGCCTTCTCTTCTATTAAAATACACCTTGCAGCAATATCTGCATACCTGCAGACTACCTATTCAACTTCCTTGTATAGGATACCAGTCATCAAAGCATTCATAGAAGGTCTTAAAAGAATTATACCACCAAGAACACCGCCTGTTCCTTCATGGAACCTAAACGTGGTCCTAACAAGACTCATGGGCCCACCTTTCGAACCCATGCACTCTTGCGGAATACAATTCCTAACCTGGAAAGTTGCCTTTCTCATCGCCATTACATCTCTGAGAAGAGTAAGTGAAATTCAAGCGTTCACAACACAGGAACCTTTTATACAAATACATAAAAATAAGGTCGTCCTACGACCTAATCCAAAAGTTATTTCACCGTTCCATCTAAATCAAACGGTAGAACTACCTGTTTTTTTCCCACAGCCAGATTCTGTGGCTGAAAGAGCACTACATACATTAGATGTCAAAAGAGCATTAATGTACTACATTGACAGAACAAAGAACATCAGAAAGACTAAACAGCTATTTATTGCATTCCAAAAACCTCATGCAGGTAACCCAATATCAAAACAAGGTATAGCCAGATGGATTGTTAAATGCATCCAAATCTGCTACCTTAAAGCAAAAAGACAACTGCCCATTACTCCCAGGGCACATTCAACCAGGAAAAAAGGTGCTTCAATGGCCTTTTTAGGAAACATCCCAATGCATGAAATATGTAAGGCAGCCACATGGTCTACGCCTCACACATTCACCAAACACTACTGTATAGATGTGCTATCCGCACAACAAGCCGCAGTAGGTCAAGCTGTATTAAGAACTCTATTTCAGACAACTTCTACTCCTACAGGCTAATCCACCGCTTATGGGGAAATAACTGCTTACTAGTCTATGCATACCATGTGTATCTACAGCGACAGATGCCATCGAACTGAAAATGTCACTTACCCAGTGTACATCTGTTCGTGACATCAGTCGCTGAGATTCACATGGGCCCACCCACCTCCCCGGAAGCCTGTAGCAGTTCAGAAGTTACCTTCAATTTTGTACATTTGTATATATATTATTTAAACCTTTAATAGGTACATACTTACACACTTCATTGCGCGGGCACTATTACTATAGTACAACTCCTACCTCACCCTCTGCGGGGAAAACAATCGAAGATGGAGTCGACGCCCATGCGCAATGAGCACAGAAGGAGGAGCCACTCGGTCCAGTGACTCGAAAACACTTCTTCGAAGAAAAACAACTTGTAACACTCCGACCCAACACCAGATGGCGAGCTAATGCATACCATGTGAATCTCAGCGACTGATGCCACGAACAGATGTACACTGGGTAAGTGACATTTTCATTTCAGCACACATTTATCCTTTGCACATCACTAAGCAAAGTGTTGTGATTTATTTTCATCCTTTAAAAATATTTTTTTCATCACACAAGTACTTAAATGGGCTTTAACAACTACTGAAATATATTTTGAAATTCTTGCACATACATGTAAATAACTCTTTGTACAGCAGGTCAGAGAGTTCACCTTAAAAAATCATGGAACTCTGCAGTCAAAAGGAAAATTAATTGTAAGACAAACTGACTTGACCTCTGTCTCAAAACACAGAGCAAATGTGACAAGATAACACATCTTCGTTGCTCCTTCGCTTTCTGACTAAACGGAACACCTTTCCTTTGTCAATTCTCCAGAAGGGGTGAGTAGGTCCTAAAAATAGCTCGTCCTGCTAAAATGACTCGCCGTAGCGAGTGGGCGATTAGATTATTCATGACCTGCATTGTTTTATATTTGCTGAGCAATGGAAAAGAAATATCACCAAAATTATCAAACAACCTTTACAGTATTGCTAATCGTAACTCCCACATGAAACACATTCTGCACAGTCTGTAGTTTAGAATGTTTAATAAAGATAAGACCTAAAGCCAGATCTTTTTCATTAAAACTGCTTGAAATGTCAACGCCAAATTTTTGTTACTTCAATTTTTTAGTAGATTGTTTTATGTCCGAAAAGGGACATGGGACCTAGATTGTGCCTTAAACACCAAAAGTTGAAAGTACCCTAATTCCTTAAATAAGAATTTAGAGAGGTGCTTTTATTTTTTATTTTTAAATCTTTTTTAAATATAAGAAGGTTGAATTACTTGTGCCATATGAAAGGGAAACCCTGTCTTTCAAGAGTTAACCCCTAAACGTCAGCCAAAGCACTGCGGACAGTAGTTGAGGAATATTCCAATGAGTATGTGGAGCCATCTGCTTAAGGATTGGAAACCACATCCTTCTTTGCAAATACTGCAAAATAAGGTTTGTGTCCTCATATGTTATGGTCACGATACCAGCTTCTGGATCAGTGGAAATAGTGAAAAGGCAAACAACAACCTCTTTTGCCATATCTTATGTATTGTATTCACTCCCTAGGTTCTTCCCCCAGATTCCATTTGAGCGTTGTTGCTGCTTTGTTTGTAGTAGAATTGTCCACCGATGCTTCTCTGAAGGTTGATAAAGGTCACAGCTACCAAGCTGGCTGTTTTTATCAACACTTTGGAGAGAAGTTGTTTCAAATGGAGTAGAGTATGAATGCTGCTGTTGGGTGTCTTCTGCCCCCCCCCCCCCCACCTTTTTGCCTAATTCCTGGATGCAACTTTGACTGCAGTGCACTGTGTCCCTTCCAACCAGGTCCCCAGTGCCAGTGTTCTTTACCCCAAAACTGTACAATTCTTACCTCAATAGTCAAAACCTTTAGCACCCTCTAACTCTTTAGTAAACTGTTCCCTTGTACCTAGGACCTGGGAGTACTAAAAAGGGTCCGTAAAGGCTGCAGCCCAAATTGTTCCAACTAAAGGGACCCCTCAGCAAGCACAGGTTGCCATTGCAGGCTGTGTGTCTTGGTGCAGACAAAATTGAAAACACAACGTGGCACAAAGCTTGTGTGCCATGTTGACCATATATGACATCCCACTATTATGCCTTACTGCCCCAAGGCAGGTTGCATCATATTACATATAAGGGCATATCTACAAGAGCAGACAATTCTCAGACATAGTAAGTGACCAGGGAAGCCATTTTAAATGCATGTGCTAGACACTGGTCCATACGAGTTCCCCATCTACATGATGGCTTCACTGAAGATAGGGATGTTTAGTATAAAAAAAAAAAATGTATGGGTGAACCCACACTGATGCCAGTGTTGGATTTACCAATACATGCGACCAGAGGGCACCTTGGAGGTGCCCCCCTGAAGCTGTACCAGCCTCTGGTGTGCTCCCTGACAAGTTCCTGAGACATCGTTCTGGACCCCTAGGGTGGGAACTTTCTGCTCTCAGGAGGCCCAGAACAAAATCCTGTCCAAGAAGAGGGTGTAACACCCCTCGCCTATAGGAGGAGCTGCATATTAGCCTTCCTATGGTAGCAAGCATCAAAGGGCTGCAGTGCATCTCGCTCCCCTCACAGGAGGAAACGCCCCCCCTCCCCCCCACCAAAAAAATCCAGAACCCATTTGACACCTGGACAGGTGGGGAAAATTAGCTAGTCACGTAGGCATGCCTCCCCCTGGCTAGTAACATCCCTGCAATATGGACATGACTTTTCAGAAGTAGCCATCTTTGTGATGGCATACTTTGGATTTCTTGGACGGGTTTATGCCCACCTCCCACATGAAGTGGTCATAAAGGGGAGAGTAATCACCCCAAGGGTCAGTAGCTCATTGGATACTAACCTACCCCCACCCAGCCTCCAATACCTCTAAATTCAGTGTTTAGGGGAGCCCCTGGCACCAGACAAGCAGACCCTGACGATCTAAGAAGACCAAGAACAAAGAAAAGCTGTGAAAGCAGAAGAGGAGAAAAGAAGCAACTGACTGGTACCGACCTTGCTGGCCTGTCTGCACCCTTGATGAAATATGCACCACGACCTGTCCTAGAGCTGTGACTCCAAAAACTCAGGACTGCTTGCTTTTGCAAAAATGATCAAGACCTCCCGTGGACAGCGGACCTGTCCTCCAACAAATGTCAAAGAAGGGACTTTGAAGCCTCTAGAATCACCAAAACCTGATGCCTGAAGTCACCACTGAACCTGCCATCTCTAACCTGATTTGAAGTGGACCACCAGTACAAACGAGGTTCCCCAGCCCTCAAGGGTCCAAGTCCATTGTGGTTACACCCTTCCTGGACTCCCTGCGATGCCTGCAGCCTCTGCGCGCAGCCCTGCTCTACCACGACTGCCCCGTCAAGAAAATCCACCCAAAGAAACCGCTGCACCTGTTTACCCAGAGCTGTGAGAAGACCAACGGTGCCTGCCTGTGCCCGAGCATTGTGGGGTCTGGGCCCTGCTGTTGGTTCTACCAGACTGGCCTCCTGGCCAGAGCCTGCAGCCTCTTTCCGCAGTGACCGATCTCAACAGGAGCGCATTGGGCACCCGACGCTGTTTTACACTCTGCACCCTGCCGCCTGTGTGCTGATGAGGGTGTTCTAGGGGTGCTGTCTTGGACCATGCCCACTACTCACCTTAACCTCAGAAGATTGCGCCTTTAAAGTCGCTGTATTCTACCTGCTTGCAGAGCTTGTTTTTCCTTCCATAGGATAACATTGCAGAACTCCTAAATCGCACTGGGCCCACAAATGAAAATAATTCTTATTTTAAAAACGTACCTGAAGGATTTTTCTGTGATGCCTAAACAATATATAAAGATACTTGCTATTTTTATAAATTGGTGTGGATCTCCTTGAATCGTGTGTAATTTATTGACTATTGTGTGTACTTGTAGATGTGTTGTGCTCCTCTGTGTTAAGCCTAAGGCTGTTCAACCACACTACCCCTAAATAGAGCACTTTAGGATTGCATAGCAAGCTCTGTTTTTACTCACTGAGGAACCGCTGGGCCCTTTACAAGGTATTCACATTCAACATAAAAGGCCAGCTTCTTAAAGAACTCTCTTGGATAAATTGTCTGGCACTAGCCACAATTGAAGTGTCGCCCTGAAATCTCTTGTAACTGTAGTCTCTGGGTTCTGAAAGGACTGTTCCAAGTACATGTGCAGATGCCAAAGCAGTGGTATTGGACGCATTTCTTTTTATTTATTTATTTTTTTGAGGGGCGGGGGGGGTTAATGGTTTGTTGCTTCTATTGGTAGGAAAATGTTGCTTGAGTATTTCATCGGTGTATTGAACCATGTCCAATTGAAGACCGTCTCTTGAAGGATCCCACTGACATTTGATAGTGTTGAAAAGGAGACCATATTAATCTAGGTATGGTCCTCTATACTATGTTGTTCGAATTGTTGTTGGGACAATGAATGTGGGAATTTGTTCTCCGTATACGGAAACACAGATTCCCTGAAAATGGAGTTAGGCAGTTAAGGGGCCAACAACTTTTGTGAAGTCTGAGATGATTTCAACCCAAAGGGCTGTGAAATTTCAATGAAGATTCTGGACACTGAATCTCCGATGGGTTTCCGAGAATGGCATGCGTAAATACACATTCATCAAATTCATGATTGCCAGATAACTTATTTTGAATACAGAAATTATCCTTTTCAAGGTCTCAGATGTAAATGCAATCTTTTCCAGTTTGTTGAGGTATTTTTGGTTTATAACCATCCGAAAATCTCCATTTACTTTTGGCAGCAGGAAACACTGAAGTATACTCATTTCCACAATTCCTTTACTATACTAGAATTATTGCTTTCTTCAGTAAGTGTGTTTGAATACCTTTATCCAGGGTTTTTGATGAATTGGGACTTGGGCCATCATGGAGTATGTATAATTCCCCACGTCCTCCAATAATAACCACCTTAGATAAACTCATGTAACTTCTGAAATCACATGGATGGTGTCTGCTAACTTCTCATCCATAGACTCCAAGGAATACATTTATAAATCTAGGAAGCAAATCTTAATCTGGTTCCTTCCAGTTGTTGAGTGGCTCATCACATAAACTGGGATTAGTAGGTCCACTCTGTGGTAACTTGAACTGGCACAAAACCAATCTTTACTGCCTCTGGCAATACTCCCACACAAATTGAAGGAATCCGTTTGGGGCAAAGAAAAACACAACTTGGACTGGAAAAAATGCCCCACAAATGGTGCTTACCCGCAATCAGCAGTGAAGCCGGCATCCAGTAACTCATAAAACACACTCTTTCTTATATGTATTAAAATGAATGAAAGTGCGCATGTGCTCAGAATGACTGAGAGCATGCATGCTCTGAATCACCATGCACCTATGGAAAACAAAGATGCTAGCTCCTAACTTGCTCTTCTGTTAACTTGCACACTAAAACCTGAGACAGTTGTCGTGGATAGTGTGGGAGTAGATCCAGTAATCCATTTTTTTATTTTTAAATGCTCAATCTAACTTGCCGACAGACACCTCCAGGTTTAAGACTTATTTCTTTTTACCAGTGAGCATACTTAAAACTGAGAACTAGAGATCTTTCACCTTAATCTCCGTGTCCTCTGCAGAGATAGAAAATTGGCACAGTTGAAATGTTGGAGACAGTAGCCCAGCGTTTTCTGTATGCGCCCATTCTCATCCCAACAGGAAGCAAAACGGATCTTGAGTACTGGATCATGCTAACCTATTTGTGATGGCCAACTGAGGGTGCATAAGTTTGAGGTAAGCATTTTCCATTTTGATTCCTGTCCTTGACAAGGGTACATTCCTTGCATTAGGACAAGGGACGTAGAGGTAATCCAGCTGTCCCTTCAATCACTGAACTAGCATACTGAGTTCGTACATGTCTCCCAATTCCCTGAGAAATGTGCCTAATTTTAAACAATGTTTTTTTTGCTGTTATTGGATGGTGTATTGTTTTGTGCAGTGTGAGGACAGTTCTAAATTGCGCATGCTGTGATGTACAAGGAAGTGAGGTGAAAGTTCAGTGAATCAAATAGAGCAGAAATTCTGATTGGCTTAGCCACCCATTCTGGAGCTTTATACTTTCCTCCCCCTGGTGTCCCCATGTGGACTAATCATGGTAACTGTCAGCAGACATTCAGCTACACTGCTACAGGATATTCCTTCTAGTGTGTGTGGGCGTCAGTAAACATGGTTTGCATAGTTCTGCATCATGTGTCGGACTCTGACATTACAACAATTGTTTTCTTTGTAGAAGCTTCTAGTTTCATGATGCCGTGGCTCCTCCTTATTTCACAGTGCGCATGGACACTGACTCCACCTTACATTATTGTTGTTATTTTTTTCCGCCATCAGATTTGTCCATGTTCTGAAACAGCTTGGCTATTGACACGTTTCTGTGGATTATTTCGGGCCTAAGTGGTTTACTCCTTGAGACTGATAACTGGAAAATAATTATTGCTGGCACTTTTCCTGATGGGGACACAGCTTTCTTTCAACTAACTCTTCACCTCGTCACACAGGTAGCAAATAACCTGGCCTAGTCCCCTTTGAACTCTAAGAAGCTCATCTCCGAAATTGCAGACAGGAAGGGTGGGTTGGAATGCACACCCTACTAATTTTATCCGAGGTGCAACACTAAATATGCATGGATGGAACAGCAACATTTTTACAACCTCTCCTTTTTCCTCAATTATAACAAGTCGTCCTGTGACCTCGGACTCACCTTTCAGTGCTTATTTAAAAAAGTATATATATATATCTGAGGTACTGAAGGGAAAGGCATTAGTCGCCCTTGAAAATTCAGTTATTTATCTTCTCAGATAACCAACCTCTTTGGCAAACAGGACTTGCTTGGCATCAAGGCTGAAGAGGCCGACCCCTGCAGCTGCCTAACTGATTCTAAACCCCAGAGACTTTGTCCTTGAGCGCCATAGAAGAAGGTCTAGTCGGGGCACCTTCAGCATAGACACGAACAGATCAATGCACACAAATAACACAGAGGGCCATGAGTACTACCCAGGTGTCCAGCCTTGGGGTGAAGATCCTTAAACACCCTTATGCCAAAGCAGAGCACTGCCACCCTCTGGTTACATTTGGCATCGAGGAAAGGCTTCAGAGCCGAGCAAGCTCCTAGCAAAGAGTGTAACACCTAGTAGACCGCAAAACCAGGAGTCCGAAATACCCACTCTAGAGAAACTTGAGAAGAAACTCTGCGCCAGACAAAAGTGGCTATTCATAGACCCAGAAACTGGCATAATTTCTGCAAAGCCATCCCTGTGAAACCATCAACTCCTCTTACCAGTTTCCAAAGAAACTGAGGCTAAATTT